>NC_132918.1:15346059-16551059 GCF_047675955.1 Chlorocebus sabaeus
GGACTCTCAAAGTGCTGGGATTATAAGCATGAGCCACCATACCTGGCCTTAACTGTATATTTCTAAGTTAAAGAAGTTCATCTGGAAAGGATACATACCATACAATTCCTGTTATATGACATTTTAAGAAAGGCAAAAACTATAGCAATAGTAAGATGTTAGTGGCTTTCCAGGGGTTTGGTAGGGAAGCATTAATCACAGAAGATAATTTTAGGGTTGTGAAGCTATTCGCTATGAGACTTTAATGGTGGATACATGACATTATGCATTTTTCAAAACCCGTAGAATTTTACAGCACAAAAGTAAACTTTAATGTATACAAATTTAATTTTTAAAAATTAGGAGGTTGATAGTTCCTAGGAAGGATTGCGTACTGTGACAAAATAATTTAACTGTATCATAAATGAATGAAATAACCTCCCTGAATTGGGTGGGAATGGAGATACTGATCTTAGCACCTTTGAAAATTAGTGAAGTCTATAAGACTAACAGCAAAAGGAACTGCACGTAAGCACTGTATTCTACTTGATAAAGTTGTTTCCCATGAGGGAATGGGTTAATAATTCTGAAACTTCTATACATATATATTAGAACAATAAAGTAAATGGGTGCTATACAGTGGGAGCCAGATTTCTTTGTCAGAGTAGGAGTTTACAGATGAGCAAAGGGAGGAGGTTAGAATGATCTCTGTAATTGGTAATGGATTAGAGACAACAGTATAAACTTATATTTAAGTAATATAGATATAGATGGCTACATAAAGAAATACTGATAGCTATACATATATAAACGGTTAGTATATACAAATATATTTCCTTGTTGTGTCAGCTGAGAGGACCTAGAAGCAATGACATAGGTGGTACTCAGATATTTGTTTCTGATAGTGTTGTCCAATAAAAGGACCCAGGGCTGCTTGGAGAAATATTTGATTTGAGGAGCAGATGGTACAGAAAATATACAAGATTATTCTGGAGAATCTAGTACTACCATAAAGCAAGGAAGTGTTTAAAAAAGAGAAATTAAAACCCACAATAATGAACAAGAGTATGCCAGTGTAACACAGGAGCCAAGTGAAAGAGCACTCAATGACCCAAACTGGAACAATTAATCACTAAAATAAGTAAAGTACTATTGAATTATAAAAGTATGAAATAAGTATGTCAGTTCATATTGAAATAACTTTTTAAAAAGTAAATAGATGAAGAATTTGGGGTAAAAGAATAAGTATAATAAAGCCCAGGGCAAGGTTCATACAAAAATTTTATAATATTTCTAATGTTCTTACAGATGGACTGAATATTCTTTGATGAGTGTCCTAGCAGACAAAGCAGAGAATCAAGCAGGTCACAAGGTTCTCAGCATATGTATATCTCAAAACAAAATGGAAGTACTTATTCAGAAGTCAGAAGAAGGTCAATTTCTCTTGAAAATGAGATTCAAGAAATGTTTCTTCAGTTTTCAAAGCAGAGATATTGATAAATGTAGTTGACTCTATACTCAACAACATCTTTATAATAGATAAGGATGTAATAACACCTTTCATTATGTCATAATTAATAAGAAGTTTGTTTAGTTAATTTCTTATGGCAAATGAACAGGATAATACTTATAGCTACCATATAATCTGTATTTATATAAAACCTGAAATTATTACTTGTCTCTAAAAGAGGAGATTTTTTGAAATCATGGTTCTTGAAATCCTAGGTGACAGAAACCAGCAAAATTAAAATGTTTAAATATTACTTCAAATTTTATTTTATTTTTTTACTAATATTGACTTTTTCATGACAAGTAAAATATTGCGTTCTTAAAACTACAGATTTCCCCTATCATTGGTTTTACACACATGTATTTAAGGAATGGTTAAGATCCCAACTATTAGAATTAAACTCCTGCTTTAATACTATTGCATCCTATTCTGGTCATAAACCTCTGCCTATCTCTAGTTGCTCACACACCTTCATCTATAAGCCAAAGGGGTTATAGATCTATTTAGAATAGCTTGCTTATGGATTGAAACACAAGTATTTTCAGCAACTAGCAGCATTACTCTGAACTTTTAAATTATGATTGGTTTTACTTTTTAATCTACTGGAGTCACAGAACAAAGCTGCAAGATGTCACTGGAAGAGGTCAATTGGCACCCAACAGTGTTCACTTCCTTACGAAGAGCTCAGAGCACCAGTGGGGTTGCTTACACAACATTAGATCTAAATAGAAAACCATTCTATATCCACCCTATTGAGGATTAAAACTGGGAGGGCTAATTTGTTTCAAGTGGGGAAGAAACACTACAGACTCCCTGCTCCAGGCTGTATGGGTCCTTGTCATTTAACTCATCATGGGGTCTCCCATAGAATCTGACCTGGGATTGTTTCCGAATGAGGCTACAAATACAGATGCTTGTGTTCCTGTCCTGTGTAACTGTTTCCATCAGTTGTCACATTTAAATTGCATTATGTTTTAATAATCATTTGAGTGCTGTTCCTGTAAATGAAGCTGCTGCTTAATTTGCGGCACTTTTATTACCTGTAACATTTTATCCAAAATGGGAAGCTATATCTAAGGAGGTGATTGGCAAGTTTACTGAGGCTCCTTTTCCTTGTGTTAAAAGACCAAGCCCCATACGCTCTTCACTATGTAATTTAGTAGTCTCTGATTTCAATGGTTGTCTTAGGTCCAATCATTTTGTCAGGTATCAAATAAACTCTACTTAAAACTGAACATTGCCCTCTTGGTGTTTGTCAGTAGGGTATTATTTAATTTAAGATAGCTTTAGCAATTTCCCTTTCAAAGCTTTAGCAGATACTTTGAGAAATAAATTTTCCCAAAGTGTGTCCTTCCCATCATCAAAATTCTGTTATTGTGTGTTTTATTTCCATGGAAATACATTTCTTTGAATATAATTGTGCTTTTTAAAGTGTGTTATCCTTTGGAGACATCTTTTCTCATTTATTACCTTGGACTCTTAAGAGAACAAGATAAAAAATACCAGATTAATCTGTGGAGCACTTATATAAAACCTAAATATTTATATTTAAGGCAGGCCTTTTTAAAATATTTATTGATGAATAATAGTAAACATTGTGATACACTAGAATGGCAAAGGGGCATTGTACTGCTATTATTTTTGTGTAAACTAAGCAAAAGAGAATTTCAAATTTTAGCAGGAGTTCGTTTAAGTATCTAGAGTGGAAGGAAAACAGTAATAGCATAACTGAAAAGTTAATTGGGGAAAAAGGCACTCTCTGACTCACTTTTACTTAAATTGTTATCAGATTCCAAATTTCGTTCCTCTTGACACTTTCAGATGTTTGCCTCAGATATCCTTTTTCTTTTTTCTTTTTTTCTTTCCTTCCTTCCTTCCTTCCTTCCTTCCTTCCTTCCTTCCTTCCTTCCTTCCTTCCTTCCTTCCTTCCTTCCTTCCTTCTTTCCTTCCTTTTCTCTTTTTCCTCTCTTTCTTTTAGAGACAGGGTCTCACTACATTTCCCAAGCTGGTCTCGAACTCCTAGCCTCAAGTGATTCTCCCACCTTGGCCTCCCAAAATGTTGTAATTACAGGTGTGAGCAACCACAACAGGCCAGGCCCCTTTTTCTTCTATCTTCTATCTCTTTCTCACTGCCAGACCCTTCTTCTGTAAACATTCTATAGTAATTTTTGTTCAAATGCCATCTTCTTTTGAATCTTGTGCCTTCTTTCTATTACATTGTAACTGTCATCCCATTTTCTTATAAACATGGCAAAAACCTTACTCATTTACCATTCCAGCCTTTGCAAGCTGACGTTTGCAACTCTTTGAATTATTACTATCTTCATATTGTCAAATCTCTTTAAATTGTTTTTTCACATAAACTCCATTCTGTGTACATACCCCTTCTCCTTCCCACATGAGATGGCTTCTTTTTCTTGGCTTCTTAGATAGCATTCTAATTTTTTTTTCTACATTTTTTTTTTCTAAGCTTTTTCACTGTTAATGTTTTTGATCTCTCTCTCTCTCTTTTTTTTTTTTTTTTTTTTGCCTTCTCACTTACCTGACCCTAAAGCATTGGTTTGCTCTCTCTAGCCTTCTCAATCTATGTTTCTACCAAATGATCTCATCCATTACCAGGGCTGCAGCTGCCATTAATGTGCTGTTGAATCTGAAATCTAAATGAATCAGCCAAAGGAAAGCTGGACTACTTTAAGAAGAAAAAGTGGATATTCTGGGTAATAAAAATAAAAAGATTTTTTTTGACAGATTATGAAAGAACAGTCAATACAAGTGATTACAAAGTAGATTGATAGGCTCTAGCTATCAAAGAAAAAAAAAATCACCCACAGCACTGAATTCAGAGGATGTAGAAGGTAATGGAATTAGTACTTCCATTAAGATAAAGAGGCATAGTATGTTAGAGCTCAAAGATGGTCTTTCTTATGCTCTGGGTGGAGCAGGAAGCTCTTGCCCTACAGGTTACAGGTCGCTTGTACTAAATACCAGAAAACTAGATCCTATGAATTTTTCTTGCTATCAATGCAAGGCATGGGGCTTATGGGGCAAGGGGAGCAACTAGTAAACATTAACAAACATCAGGATTTCTGAATCAGTTGTAAACTATGTTATTACCACATCTCAAAGTGGCAAGGTGAGATGAGTAAAAAGATAAGATATAAAGGTAAAAAGGCCAACTTCATTGCTGATTTACCGGGAGTATTAAGCTGGGATGCTGAAGGCAAAGCTTGAAAATATTGCTTGAGTCAGGAGTGGGCATTATGGTGTAGTTGTAGCACATGGGGTCTGTAGTTAAGCTTAAGGAGACAGCCAGAGTTTCATGAAAAAGATCATATACAATATAGCATTAATCTTCATATTTTAGATATAAAAGAAAATGAGAACTTCATTGATTAAGTAAACTGTCCAAAGTCAAGTCAAGGGTTTATTATCAGATCTAATATTTGAATTCAGACTACTGTCTTGCAGGCCATCATATCAGGCAGCCTCTAAAAAATGAGCAGAGATTAGGGACATTTAAGAAAGTTCTTTCTGTTTGAAAATCATTTTAACAATGCTTTGCTCCAATCAAGTAAACATCAACACTTATTAAAGAAAGCACCACAATTCACAGGAAAAACCGTAGGGTTTCAGGGTGGCTGACAAATATTTCATCGTTCCTTCTACTATTTTTTTCCCTGGAGCCTGTTCAGTATTGTTGGTCGCAGGGACGATTCACTCCTTTCAAAGTCTCTAAATTTAGTGTTGAACTGCTCAGAAAATCATTCATCACACATAAATGAACAGCCTAATTGTTATTTCCAAAACACTGAAAATCTTGGATAAGAACCGGAACACAAGCCTTCTTTGAAGAATGTCATGTCTTTGCTGAGTGGGCCTCAGCAGTTTAAGGGCTACTCGGCCTCTGCTTTAGATAATTCATAGCTTATTCCCATTTGACAAGTCAAATAGATATTTTTTTCAGAGAGATTATTCTTTTGTAGACTTTTTTCTCATTTAGTTTGACTATTAGTAACTTAGAGACATTTAGAAATATTTCAAATGATCCAATATAATTAAAAATACAGTATAGATGAGCTGTATATTTTGAATGAGATTTTGCAATAAAGGAAGTCAGTCTTTGAATTAGAAAAGCCTACTTCATACACAGCCCATGCATAAATTGGCTGCTATCCCGGCTGTTCCATTCTCTCAGCATAAGAAATTACTACACAAAGTGCTATACAAAGACTCAGGGCTTTAAGGGAATAGGCCATTTTGATTGGGTTTTAGCAGTTGAAGTTTTTCATTTCATTTTGTTATGCTACCTGACATTTCTATAATTAAAATATCTGGGCTAAAAAATACCAAATAAAATTGCAAACATTTCTGGGAATGTTAAGTAGTGTGTAGGCATTTACATGTTAGTATGAATTAATTTAATGAGATTGTTTGCCTTCTAAACTCAGCAAGGACCTTGACAATATAAATTTGTTTGGAGAGAAGAAATCAAATAATGTGAAAACACAGAACACTTTGTTGTGGACTAGGTCTGGGTGGGTCACGTGATGAGACAGGGAAGGGCACTGATCTATTTCAAGAAAAGAGAATTTTAGAAAACAAAACTGTCTTTGTCCTCATTGCATGCACATGTATGTACTCACATATGCATACAAACATGCACACACAGAGAGGTTATATTCAAGATTTCTGGGTTGGACATGATGTCTCACACCTGTAATCCCAGCACTTTGGGAGGCTGAAGCGGGTGGATCACTTGAGGTCAGGAATTCAAGACAAGCCTGGCCAACATGGTGAAACCCCATCTCTACTGAAAACAACCACAAAAATTAGCCAGGCGTGGTGGCACATGCCTGTAATCCCAGCTACTCGGGAGGCTGAGGCACGAGAATCACTTGAACCTGGGAGGCAGAGGTTGCCATGAGCTGAGATCGCACCACTGCACTCCAGCTGGGCAACAGAACAAGACTCCATCTAGAAAAACAAAAGATTTTTGTACCATTAGGACAAAGAACTCAGGGAATACTAATACCACCGTAAAGAAGAGCTATAAGTGACTTAAACAGCTTTTATGGGCTGGCCTACAACATCTTTCTGACTTTCAAATTACAGACCAAATATAATAAACCATTATATTTTAAGTGATTTCTATGTTTTAGAATCTCTGGACAAGATAAATAAATATTCTCTGGATAACGTTTTAAACAATAATTTTTTGTTTTTAGAATTTCATACCCCAGAAGCCTTTGTCTCTTGAAGAAAAAGTTTCCTTTAATCAGGTAATGAGAATTTTGTACCTATTTTGTTCTGGCCTCCAGCAAATTCAAATTTAAGACCCAATCGCAGTAGCAAAACTGTTATGCCACTCCCTCCTTCATATTACTTTGATTCTCAATTTCTATTTAAGCAGCCTGATTAGAAAAAGCCTTAACTCTCTATTATAAAAATGGCAACTAAGAAAAGACGCAAGAAGAAACAGAATGTTTTTATGTATTGTGTGGTTATACATGCATTATCTTAGTTATTCCTCCCAACAGGTTATGACATAGGTCTTATGATCCCATTTTTTAAAATCAGGAAGCTTGGTTCAAACAGATCTGAAGAGACAATGTTGACATTCAGACTTCTTAGTATCTAACCAGTGTATTGAATGAATGATATCCTGATAGGTTATAATCAGGACACAGCTTTATTTTTCTTCTGTGTTTGCATTCCAAAATGCTCCCTTGCATCTCCCCATCTGTTGAGGAGACTGCACAAATTTTGAGTTGCTTTTACCTTAAGGACACTTTTCATTTTCAGGTATTACCAAATCTAATCTTTCTTAAAGCAAATCTTCAAACGCCTATCAACTCAAAGTTTTCTCCATGCTCTAACTGAGACCTCAGCTGAGCGTCAGAGATTTGAAAGGGTAAAGCCAGGGAAATGTAATATTCTGTTTTCTAGGCTTTTCCACTTTTCCTCTCCACTTACTCAGCAGTTGGCTGCTTCAGATTCAGCGGAGGCTGGAGAGTGCTGGAAGTAGGAGGAAAAAGTAACATCTTCCTTGCAGTATGCTATCTGTCAGTGCCCCTTTCAATGACTTTTCCAAATGCTGGCTGATACAGGGGACTCACTTTCTGACTGACGTCTTTAAACTTCACTTCCTCTACTGTGAGGCATGTTTTCAGTTTCTCCTATAGGATACTCTTTGGCAGGGCCCATCAGTATGTTTTTAACCCTACTTTCTGAGGAATCCATTTGGCATAAGGGAGTTCAGACATCTTTGACTGGCCAAATATATAAGTGCAGTCTGATCATTGCTGCTGTGCTCTCTACTTGTCTTGCCATTTAAATCAATTTGGCCATCCTTGCACCTTGAGCATTCTCCAGGTGAGAGGCAAGAGCTGCTTCCATGTTTACATATGCCCTGCAACACATGTCAGGTCCTCCCAAATAGCCAGCTGGGGAGTGAGATGCTAGAGTCCCCTTTTAGACATTCCTAATATTTATGTCAATTCTATCAGCAGTCTCCTCACTTACCTTGAACTAGAGAATGATATATACATCAGTAGGGCTGATAACCATACACCCCAATTAGCCTCTTTGATGAAACAACTTTCTTTTATACAGCTATGTTGAATAAGTTACTGGATGAATTTTGCTGCCTTAAGTTAGTCCTGCATGGTTGTGTCTAACACTTTCCTTTAGAATGTAGGGAATATATAGAGTCTATTTTCCTCAGTCTTGGGGCATCAGCTGAAATTCAGAAATAATAGAATAAGCCTCATTTAACAGTTTGTTATTTTGTTTATAAATTTCATAGTCTTTTGCCTATAACATACTGCTTCCAAAAATTCACATTAGGGAAATCTACTCACATTCTTCACATCTTTAATTTAGAAGTTTATTATGACAAAACATGTATATTAATCTATAAAGTGAGCAGACCTTATATTGTAAAATTTGTTTCTACCTCTGCTGTCTTTTAAAAACATAGGATATGTTTTCTGCTACAAATATAAGACTAACTTTCAGCTATAGATTGCCAAATGTGAGTATATGCCAAACTCAAGATACCTTTGGAGATATTTTCAAGCAAGCATTGAAACCTTTCTTGTTTTAACATGGCCACTAGTTGGCCAGTCAAATGCATTTTGCAAAGAACTGTTAATTGGAAAAAGGTGTGGGTCTTACTTTGGCCTTAATGCTATGTAGCTGTGTGAACTTGAGAAATATGTTAACCTCTTTTCCATTCAGGATTCCTATAATTAAAGACTCTTACTAAGTAATCTTTATAGCCACAAGAGGTTAACCATCCACGTAGTGCTGAGATGAACCATTTGAATCAAGCACTGAAATCCTTCTAAATAAAGCCAGAGCCATTGGAGCTGTTGAGAAGAAAATAACCCCTGACTGATAAAATGTCTGGACAAGCCATTATCCAGGAGGGGCTTCTTTGATTTCAGTAAAGTGAAGTGCTGATCTAAACAGTTAGTTTTTCAGAGTTTCCAGAAACTAAAAAGGATGCATACCAACAAAATGAGCACACTTACAGAGCATTTATTTGTTAAACGGCCAATACAGTGTGCGTGTGTATGTATGTTTCTGTGTGTGCATGTATGTGAGAGAGTGAGAAAGTGAGTAAACGTGTTTGTCTATTCACAAATTAATAAATATATAATATGCTGATAAAATTTCCACAAGCAATAAATAAATATTTATAAATAAGTAGGTCTCAAAATATAGATGAATATCTATTAGTTTCAGGATAAAAATCAAACTTGATGGCATAGGACTTCCATGGCCTGGCCTCTGATGCCCTCTTTACATTCATCTCTTGCTTTGCCCTGACTCAAATTCTATCATTTGGTCATACTGAGCTACTTGTTCTTGCTCGAAAACATCAGGATTTCAGCTTCCATAGCTTTTCATAAGCAACTTATCTTATCTATTGTTCTACTTACTACTGGGTAATAAGTCATACTAACACTTACTGGTGGTCCTGGGAGTTGACACAGCTTAGCTAGGTGGTCCTTACTCAATGGAGTCACTTATGGGAATGCAGTCAGATGGTGGCTAAAACTGTAAATTGTCTGAGACTTGCTAACTCACATGTCTTGTACCTGGACTTGAAAGACTCAGACGGCTGAAATCTAGAACAGCTGGGCTCTTTGGGTATTCCTCTCTGTGGTCTTTTGATATGTTCTTTCCAGCGTGATAGCTTCAGCAGAGTCAGACTACTTACATGATGGCTCAGAGCTTTAAAATACTTGTCTCAGTAGAACAAGAGTCAGGTAGAAGCCATATCATCTTCCATGGCTAGTCTAAAAAGGCTTGCAATGTCACTTCTGCTGCATTTTATTCATTAGAAAGGAGTTGCTAAGGACGATTTATGTTCAAGAAGGTGGAATTAGATTCCACTTTTCTATGGGTGGAATGTCAAAGAATGTATGAACATGTTTTCAAACCACCATGTCCACAGAGAAAATACCTATTATTATCTTTTGAGACTCCTGTCTGCAGTCGTCTCTTTTATGAAGGCTTTGGACCATATTTATATTTCATCTTACCCCTTATGCTTTCTCAAATTGACCATTTGCTTCATTATACTTCTATTTTTTTCTGTTCTCTATTCTATTATTACAAGTATAATTTTTTAAATATCTGTATTAGTTTATGCTTGTCTGGTGTATTAGAATACAAATGCCTTAACTGTGAGAAATGTTTCTATATTCTCTTTGCTACCTGTGTTATTTAGCTCAGTATCAAAAAACAAGTCTGTTAATTGAATGACTAATTGAACTGAATAAAGTATTGAATAATAAATATAAGAGAATATAAAAAGCTTATATAAGCCAGAATATTTATTTATTACAAAACAGACTTACTTTTAAATGATGTAAAATCATTTCTTTCAATGCTACAGACATTTTACTTTGGGCTTTATGAAAAATTACAATTTGCTTACTATTTTGTATATATAGATATATAAGCGACCAGAAACTCCAAACTTACTTTTTTCTCCCTAGCATTATGGTCATTGAAAGCAAATTATCACATGCCCAGATTAAGAGCTCATGTCCTTAGTTTTGAGGCCCTGAAAAAAATTAGAGAATTCTGTGGAATATACTCATCTTCTTTCTCTCAGAACTTAGTATGCATTCCTCTTATGACTCCTACAGTGCTGATTACAAGAGCCGTCAAATGTCCATAAAAGCCTAATACAGTAATAGAAGAAGGAGCTTTTCCAAGATGAATTTAAGAAGTGATGGATTTGCAAAATGGTTAACTTCCTGGCAATTGTATAATGAATGATAAGCAGAAATTAAGTAATGCACTTCTATTTGCTCTAGATTTATATGTTTGCCTTTTGGGTACATGTTGGCCGTTGAAATTGACAGCATTAATCTTTGGCATCTTTATTTCATCTCCTATATAAAAGATAGTTAAAAAAGATGTTGCAACAGTCACCCAAATTAGTGAAAGCAAGGTTATTTATATTTAATTTTCCCAAGTGCCAGACTTTTTACTTCTCATACAGTTCTATATCAATATTAGCACTTTAGATGTTAAGAAATTTAAAAAGTTGAATAGTTTACTGGCATATTTCAGCAACTCAAGATCTCTGCCACCCGCAATCAATTGTAATTGCATGGGGAATGGATAATTAGTCTTTAATAGTAAAAGAAGAGTAGGGGTCACATTTGGCTCAGAGTCATGGGTAGCGTTTTCATTAAATATCACCCTGTAGTCATTACTCACTGCACACTTTAGCAAGGCAGTTGATGAGGAAGGACATCGGAAACAGGGACATTTCCATCAACAGGCAGAGCACGCATATGCTCAAGAGTGTAATTTGGTTCAACTAGTACTTGGAGACACTTACTGTCACATTATGCCACCCTACAACTGAAAAGAGTTTAGGGGATAAAAACTATTGTTTAGAGAAAATGTGTGGTTATCCGATGGCACATACTTCAAATTCTGTTCACGAAAGCTAAGTAAGAGATTCTACCATTCTGTTGTTCCTTAGATGACATTTGGAACGTTGAATCCCACAATTTCATGTTTCATCAGGCAATACATGCACTAATGTAGATTATTCAACCAGAGTGATATGAAGTGAGAGCTATTGCTCCATCATTATACAGAAAGCTTTCACATAAATGGAGATGAAAGCAGGACTCTTGTACTAATTTCTCTGTGCCTTTATATATAATATGAAGAAAATCTTTACACTTGATTTCCACCATTGTCATTTTTATTTCTTTTTGCTTTTTCTGTTCAGAAATAGACAAAACTATGATCACTTAGGTTAATTTTCAGAAATTTTAATCCTCATATCCTGGCTTTAATATTTTTGGTGCATTTGTAAAATGAAAAACAAAACCCCAGATCTCAAGAACCCAGTTATATGTAGTGTTTGGTGTTAGCACACATAGATGACTTAAGATGATTTATCCCTGTCACACTCTATCAGCCACACCCCTCTCAAGTTTTTGCAAAGCAAAAATACACTCCAATAAAATGATGAGCATACACGGTGAATACATCTCCTAGACAAGTCTCTTAGATCCTGATTTCAGCCAAAGTGTTATGTCCCATGTCTTTTCTACTACATAGAAGTTCTCCAGTTGCCACTGGTTACATTATTTCCATTGGAATACCTGCTCCTATAAACACTTTCTACTTCTTCATTTAAGTACTTGTAGCTCATGAGAGAAATAACAAGCCTGAATCGTTCTCATTTACGAAATTCCATGATTTAAATTATGATGAAAAGGTAACGTCAGAAATCTGTTATCTCTCTGAGAGGTCTGGAATGAAAATTATTGAAAGAGAATAAAAGGGACCAGCCATGGTGGCTCACACCTGTAATCTCAGCACTTTGGGAGGCCAAGGCAGGTGGATCACTTGAGGTCAAGAGTTTGAGATCAGCCTGGCTAACATGGTGAAAACCTGTCTCTACTAAAAATACAAAAATTAACCAGGTGTGGTGGTGGGCACCTGTAATCCCAGCTGCTCTGGAGGCTGAGGCAGGAGAATCACTTGAGCCCAGGAAGCAGAGGTTGCAGTGAGCTGAGATCTTGCCACTGCGCTCCAGCCTGGCCGACAGAGACTCCATCTCAAACTCCAGGCTGGCTGACAGAGAGAGATTACATCTCAAAAAAAAAAAAAAAAAAAAAAAAGGAGAATAAAAGAATGGGTAAGATCATTTGTATCTAGTAATAATACTCATTTTAAGTAATTTTAGGGAGTTTTATAAACTTATATTTTGGGGGAAATTCTCTGTTTTACTTCATGATTTCTCTAGTTACTGATCTGTGTGTTGAGTTAGAGTGATGAGTGCTTGTATGTGATTCTAGCCAGTGAGGGTTTTCTCTCACTTATTAGATGGAAAAAAAGAATAGGAAACAAGGCAAAAGATTGACTTCGAAAAAGGAGTCATAATTTGGAAAGTGACAGATAGCAAACATAGCCTCTTTACCTTACCTAAGATTGTCTACCATAGCTTCCCTTTTCCTATCTATTTTTTTTTAATTTGACTTCTGCCTTTCAGATATCTTTTAGCTCTGTGTAATATCTTTTATTTTTCGTTTTTGAGAAAAAAATTATGACACAAATAGTGCATAAAAGATAGTTCAGTTTAAAAAATAATTATAAATACCTTTTATCCACCATTTAGGCTCAGTGTTGAATCACATCTAGCCCCATTCCTCAATAAATTTACTGCTTATTTGGAAAAAGAAATAAGTGACTAGGTATAATAAAATGTTACAGGTACTTTAAAAAGTATGCTTCTGGGCACAGTGGCTCATGCCTGCAATCTCAGCATTTTGGAAGGCTGAGGCAAGAGAATTGCTCAAGACCAGGAGTTTGAGAGCAGCCTAGACAATATAGTGAGACCCTGTCTCTAAAAATAAATAAATAAATAAATAAATAAATAAATAAATAAAAGACACATGCATACATATAAAGTGCAATTAAAAAAAAAAAAAAAACAGGGCATGGTCAATTATATTTGTTGGGGAAAAAACAGAAGGGACAGGACAGAGATGTCTTCATAGATGAAATTAGAGCTGAAGCCAAACAGATTAATGGGTGACTGCCAGGCAGACCAAGAGTTAGTAGAGGGCTCTAAGCAGAGGAAGCTGCAGTAACAAATAGCAGAGTCACGAACAATACTGGCATATTTTGAAATCACAAGGGAGATTGTGGGATGTGGGGCAGCACCTTAAAATTCCTCTGCAATCTCAGTTCTAAAGTTTGAATGGGACAAGTCTGGAAGTAGAGTGACCTGATAAAAAGCTGTTCGGGTAGCCCAGAAAGAAATTAAAGTCTGGATTAAGTAATACGGAGACACTGTGTAAGTTCAAGGAATTTTTAAGAAGTACAGTTTTCAAGATCTGGTGATTAGTTGGATATAGAGGGTAATGGAAGGAGGGTTTACGAATCAATCCTAAATGTTTAGTCTAAGTGATCAGGTTCATGACAGTTCTACTAGGTAAGATGGGAGACTCAGTAAAATTGCTCCCTGGCACAAATTTGGATATAATGGTATTTGTGATTGGTTCCAATCTTCCTCTGAGACCCAGATGTTAATCAGAGAAAGACTGAGAGAGGAACCAAATGAGGGGAAGGACATGGAGCAGGAAGTAGTTGGGAAGTGAGTGCCTTGTGATTATTTGGGGCTACAGTCAGGGTATGGTTCACTATATTTTTCACTATCTTTATTTTTGTGCCTATTGCAATTTTATAACATGACTTTTAAATTCACCTTGTAACAATATGACCTCGAATTTTGGCTGATACAATTCTTTCAATCCAACATAAAGTATTTTGGTGGTTCTATGTGTAGTTGGAGAATTAGGTCAAAGATGTTGAGTTGAGTTTTGATACTGAGTTCATGGCACTTATCAGGTATGGAGATGAAACCCATGAAAAGGAATATAAACACACGTATCTGAATACCAGAGCTATTTGAGCTGCAAAAACAGATTTTTTGGCCATCAGTATATATTGGTACTTTAAACCATTATTACACTTCCTTCGGAAACTGATATTTTAAAGAGTAAGCAGAAGAGGAACCCACACAGAAAACAGAAAATATGAGCAGAAATATTTCACAAGATCAAATGAGTGCAGAGTCATGGAAACTGAAAGAACAAGAGTTGCTTTGAAAAGGAAGTGAGAGAGAAACATTAGAGTGGAACTTTCCCTTGCATTCCATAATTAGGAAGCAATTTGAAACCTTGCTTAGAGCATTTTAGTAGAGTGCCAGGGGTGGAGGGCAGATTGCAATGAGACAAGAAATGATTGAAGCTAACAAATTGAGACTGAGCATATTCTTTCAAGATATTTGAACGAGAAAGAGAGAATAGAATTTGAAAGCACTCATTCAAATACATTGGATTGGGAGGCTTTAGATGGAAGACACTTGAATTTGCTTATGACGATAGTAGCTAGAAAGAGGTCTAAGATTCAGGAGAGAAAGAGCGTAGACTGTGGAGCAAATCTCTGGAATATTGATGAGAATTGAAAAATGTGCCATGGCAAAGGCTTGACCTTGAAAAGGGGGAAGCACCTCATTCTCTAAGGCTAACAAAGAGAAAACAATACTGCTGTCGATGGATGTGGGCAAGTGTGCAGATAGGGAATCAGAAGTAAAGAGTGACCTTGGCTGATGGTCTCTCTTCTTTCAAGAAGATGGAATGGAATGGTTGATTGATGACAAACCATCAAGAGGGGCTCTTGAATCTTAGTTAACACACGTTTAAGGCTGCTTGATGTGTGTTAGTGAGAATGCTACCAAAATGTACCAAAGTACTTTATGTTTTATAAATATTGTAATAAGAACACTCTGTTGTCTTTGTTACTAGAAGCAAGTAATGACACAAAACTTGCTATTAAAAAGGGAGCACTAGACTAAGAGTCTACAGAGCTGGCTTCTGATTAGAGTCCTGTCATATTTCTAACTAGCATGTTAGACAAGCCAATATAACAGGTTTCCCATCTGAAAAGGAGAGAATTGAATGAAGTGATTTCCCAACACCCTTTCCTAATACAAACCTAACATTAACAGTTTTTATTTTGAAAAATGCAACTAAAAAGTATATAGAATTGCCTAAGCCACACTACTTAATTTGTACACCCATGTCATGCTGCAGACCCCTGGTAGCTGGAGACTTAATCTGTAGCGTCAGGTTTGGAATAAAGTTTTTTTATTTATTTAAAAATATTTACAGCATTCTTACTTTGAGTCAAACACTATGCTAGGTGTTGTGTGAATAAAAAGACGTATTCAATGAGTTTGGGTCCTCAAGGGAGCTTACAAACTACTGAAAAAGTGGAATATACATCTTTCAAACGCTGAAACTATAAAACCAAGATATGAAGAGACAATAAACATTCCAGGACTGAGTAAAACAACACAGATAGTCTTTGTTACCAGGCTGTTGGTTAATTGCCAGAGACATTTGCTGTTAATTGGCCAGGACATTTTCCAGTTCAGTTCATGTGATGTGCTTCTAGTTCCCACTTGTCTACTAAATCTGTTGCCGCCATAGCCTGGAGAGATTCTAAAAGTACTGTAGAAGACTACAGAAATGTTATCTCCCTGCAGAGGGAATTGGTTTGGGCATGAACCCCTGAGCAGTTTAATGTCATTCAGCTTATGCTGTGTGTTTTCCTTGAGCTAACTAAACTCTGCCGTCAGAAACAGGGTTGCTGCTTGGGGGATGGGATTTGGGGGTTTTAGGTGTAGTATTTTATTAAACTTGGCATTAACTCCTCCTCAGCATATCTAAAACCAAGTGAACTTGAACGTCCCTCTCTCCATCTCTCCCTCCCATTTATTTTCTGTTCTTTCCTGTCTCTCTCCCTTTCTTCCTTCATTTGATCATCTAGTCTATAGATTTTTATCTCAATGTTGTTGGGCCCTGTAGTAGATGATAAGGATACAAAGGTAAAACTATGATTTCTTTTCTCATAGAACTCATAACCATGGGAAGAATATACAAATAAACAGTAATAATGCACCTCAATAACTGTTTGGGAGTATTGTACAATAAACAGGGAGAAGAGGGAGGGCAACAATAGTTGTCAAGAAAGACATTCTGTGTTGGGCCTTGAAACATAGCTGTGTTTGTGTGTATGTGGGTGTGTACGCATACATTTACTTTCTGGGAAGAACTTACTGCATGCTTAGAAGTCCTGAGGCAAGAAAGGGCCATGCGTGGGGTTCGATGGAGTTTTGAGCATTCCACCTCCTCTCCAAATGGTGGAAAAGATAATGAGCTTCAATCTTACTTCTGCTACTCACCTGGCTAATTGCAGTATGTCCCTCCTTCTTTCCTATTCTATCACATTTACTTTCCCCTTCAAATGATAGTTTCGTCAAGGAACAACTCATCCACAAGTACACCCATAGGTCCCAGGACCTTGTCTTAGTCTATTTACCGACTAAAAGGAAAAGAGAATAACTTATTTTTGTTTTTGGTAGAGAAAGTGTTGTCACATATTTTTATTTCCCTGATGACAGCAGGGAAGGGTAATTGTGGAAGTGCCAGTGGCTTGGAAAGACTGTAGGATACAAAAAGGAGTGCAAAGTATGAGATTAGAAACATAGACAGGAGACAGATCCTGAGCTGCCTAGGATGCCACCCCAAAAGAATGGATCGCACCATAAAAGTGATGGGAAGCGTCGAAGGCAGTCAAGGAGGGGAGAGACACAATCAGATCTATATTATATAATGACCATGCTTCATGTTATATTTAATAGTGCATAGCAAAGAATTTGGCCTTGCCCACAGAGAGATCTCATCTTCAGCTTCTGGGAGGTAATATATGTCAAACCTGGTAGGATTATCTTTGTTCAGGATTATCATGCAAAAATGGCCCAGGGCCAACTCTCTCACACCCATTATTCAGGGTGGGGACTGGCCCACCATATCTTAGGGTGGGGCCAGACACACTCAATAGTCTTGGGGTAGCGATAGGCTTTGTAAAAAGACCAACCTTATCATTTTGGGTAGGGGTTTTGGGTTATGTGATATCAGTCAGCCTGGAGGCTAAGATTAACCAAATGGGCAATCAATCAATCAATCAAAAATTCCTTAGTGATGGTGCTCTAGTAAGAACTCTGCATGCTAAGACTTGAGTGAGTTTCCCTGGTTGGCAATGCTTCATGCATTTTGTCACACACGGATGCCAGGAGAGCAATGCATCCTGACTCCATGGGAAGAGGACAATGACAGGTCACATTTGGAACTTACCTAGACTCTGCCCTATGCCTCTCTCCCTTTAGCTGATTTTAATCTGTATCCTTTCCCTGTAATGAATCTTAACTATGAGTATAACAGGTTTCAGAGAGTTTTATGAGTCCTTTCAGAGAAGTATTGAAACTGAATATGGTTTTGTGAATGCCATCCCAGTCCCCTCCTCAACTTACAGTTGGTGTCAAAATTCAGGGCAGTCTTGGGAACTGTGTCCTCTAATTTTATACTTGGCTGAAACTTCTTGCACATAGTAATTAAAAGTATAGGCTTTGGAGTCAGACAGACCTAGATTTAAATTCTAGCTTGGTTACTTTGCAATCTGTGTTACCTCTCAAAGCTTTACTTTTTTTTTTTTTTTAACAGTAGCAGATGTCTTTGGTGCTCTATGTCACCTCTCCTTGGCTTACGTTGGATTTAGCTGCAGCTGTGGTGAGTAATTCCAAGTGAGCTTAGACTCGCCTTTCTCAGGCAATGTTCCAATTCAAGTGTGTGTGCTGTGTATCTTTTCTCCTTCTGTCTCTGGGCCATGGGCGCTTCTCAACAAATGAAAATATGGTCCAGGACCAATTCGCTAACAATGGGGATGGCAGCTATAAATAAACATCTTAAACTCTTATATTTCAGATGGGCACTTCTTGGATACATTCTGTTGATCTCTCCAATATACCAGTGCCTGTTGCCTGTAGGATCTACCAGGATATTGGCATGGGCTTTTCTGCCCCATTCCCTCACTTCTTTTGACCTGAGACCTTTCACATTTTCTATTTTAGAACCTCAATGAAGACACTATCACATACCTTTTATGAGGATTAAGTGAGATAACATATTTACTTAAAAGAGATTAATGTAGTACTTAATATACAAAGGCTGCTATCAGAAAATGACATAAATCAAGGCAATATTTATAGGAATGGTAAGAAGGATTGATTTGAGAGATTTGGGGAATTGAGTAGAGAGATTTATTTTTTTAATTTTTATAATTTTTTTAATTGATGCCTAATAATTGTATGTATTTCGAAGATACATAGTGATGTTTCAATACATACAATGCATAATAATCAGGCTCGGGTAAATAGCGTATCCATCATTTTAAATATTTATCACTTCTTTGTGTTATGAGCATTCAATATCCTCCTTCTAAATATTCAAAACTCTATTATTGTTAACTACATTCATCCTACAGTTGTGTAGAACACTAGAAGTTATTCCTTTTATCTAGCTATAATTTTGTATCTTTTAATAAATCCCTCTGTATCCCTCTAGTGTTTTTTGCTGTACTTTTCATTTCTATGAGATCAACGGGTCCTTTTTTTAGTTTTTTGTTTGTTTGTTTGTTTTTGTTTTTCTTCCACATGTGAGTGAGAAAATGAAGTAGTTAGTTTTTGGTTCCTGGCTTATTTCCCTTAAGGTAGTGTCCTCCAATTCCATCCATGTTGCTGCAAATGACTTGTGACTGAATAGTATTGTGTGTATATACCAAATATTCTTTCTTCATTCATCTGTTGTTGGACATTTACGTTGATTTCATATCTTGGCTACTGTGAGTAGTGCTGCAATAAACATAGGGGTGCAGATTTCTCTTTAATATACTGGTTTTCTTTCCTTTGAATAAATGTCCAGTAGTTGCATTGCTGGGTCATCTGATAGTTCTATTTGCAGTTTTTGAGGAACCTTCACACTGTTCTCCATAGTGGCTGTAACAATTTACATTCCACCAATAGTGTACAAGAGTTTCATTTTCTCCACATCCTCCTCATCAGCCTTTGTTATTTTCTGTTTTTTTTTTTTTTTTTTATTTGTACTTTTAGAGACAGAATCTTGCTCTGTCACCCAGGCTGGACTGCAGTAGCATGATCATGGCTCACTGCAGCCTAGAGCCCCGTGAGCTCCAGTAGTCCTCCAGCTTCAGCCTCCTGAGTAGCTGGGATTAAGGCACAAGCCCCTGTGGCTGTTTTATTTTATTTTTGATAATTGCCATCCTAAACGGGGTGAGATGATACCTTATTGTGTGTTGATTTGCAGTTCCCTGATGATTAGTGATATAGAGCATTTTAAAATGCATTTGTTGGCCTGATGTATGTCTTCTTTTGAGAAATATCATTTCAGATCATTTGGCCATTTTTAAATTGGATTGTTTGGGTGTTTTATGTCTTTTTTTTTTTTTTTTTTTTTTTTGCTGTTGAGATGTTTGAGTTCTTTGTATATTCTGGATATTAATGCCCCATCAGATAAATACCTTGCAAATATTTTCTCCTGTTCTGTAGGTTGTCTTTTCACTCTGTTAATTGCTTCCTTTGCTATGCAGAAGCTTGTTAGTTTGCATAATCCCACTCATTTATTCTTTCATGTCTATGGGTGGGGACCAGGGAGTATTTCTTTCTTTTGTTGGTTTTCCTTTACTCTGCTCATGTTCTTACACACAATTACTTCATTAAATATTCTTCAGTTATCCCATTTGAATGTGTGACCTGTTGAGATGCCCAAGAGAAAGACAGCACATATAGGATTGAGACAGTAATTGAGATAGGGAGATAGATACTGAAAAGTTGAAAAAACATGATTTCAAAATCATTTTCTACCAAAAGTGGCTTTTCACATGGGTACCAGTGTTATTTCTTTAGTGACATGTGTCAGCTCATATCATTTCCCTATCCACAAGCTCTTCAGGGACTTCCCATGTTATTCAGAATGAAATCTACAGCTTTGACTGGGTGTAGTGGCTCACGCCTGTAATCACAGCACTTTGGGAGGCTGAGGTGGGTGGATCACTTGATCCCAGTAGTTCAAGAGCAGCCTGGCCAATATGGCAAAAACCTATCTCTACTAAAAACACAAAAATTAGCCAGGTGTGGTGGCATGTGCCTGTAGTTTCACCTACTCAAGAGGCTGAGGCATGAAAATCACTGGAACTTAGGAAGCAGAGGTTGCAGTGAGCTGAGATTGCGTCACTGCACTCCACCTTGGGCAACAAAGTGAGACTCTTAGAAAAAAAAAAAAAGAAAGAAAAAAATATACAACTCCTTCCATGGCGACCAAGCCCTATGATCAGGTTCTCTAACTTACTCAGTAAGTTCCTTCTACTCTCCATCTTGCTTACTCTAAAGTAGCCCTCTTGCACTCCCTCTTGCCCTCTCAACTGGCTTTCTTGCTATTCCTTAAGCAAGACAAGCACACCCCCTCCTCATAACCTTTGCATTTATTGTTCCCTCTGCCTGAAAGTGTATTACTTACTCATATCACTACCCAACATCACCTATCAGAGACAACTGTTGTGACCACTCCCTCTAAAATAACATCTTTCTGCCACTATCATTCTTTCTTTTCGTATCCAGATTTATTTTTCTGTATAGTCCTATCACTACATAGCACTTAAACTCTATGATAGACAGCTATTTATCTGCTCTATTCCTAGAGCCTAGAGTAGTACCAGGCATACAATAGATGATCAATAAATATTTCTGAATAAATAATGGGAGAAACAACTTTTGACAGTAACCACCTCTTCTCCTGAGAGAGATACTTGTACATCTATACAGTAAAAATTGATATCTCTCTCTCTCTCTCTCTATCTTCTATCTATCTATCTATCTATCTATCTATCTATCTATCTATCTAGCATCTTAACTGCAGAGTCCAGATGAAGGCTTACAGTATTAAAAAATCCCCAGTCTCTATTATCATCAAGATGAGTAATGCTCCATTTAACTGTAAAATGGCAATTTCATGGTATGTGAAGTGTGGTGGCATGATAATGCCTCTCTCAGATCTCCAACTGGGGAGAAGATAATTCAAATATTAGCCCAACTGCTGCACTTTGGAGTTCCACACTGCATTCCTGACAATGCAACATTTCCTGGAGTTGTTCCCAGAACATGACTGAGTGCATCAGGAATACTAAGGCAGGCTCATTACTGGGGGATGTTGGACTAATATGAAGGACAATTTTAGTTTGAGGACTCCCCATCAACATTACTAAACTTTTTCAGAAGTGCACACTAGTCCAAGACTCTTCCACACTACTTTCACCTTTTTCTTACCTCTTTTACAAGAGTCAGACTTGCATTAAAGTCTCTTGGTTCTTCCAATCCCCCTTAGCTTCCTCGTAAACACTCCTCTTAGAAATATTTTAGATGTTGAATTCTATATTGGCTTGTGCTTCTTGCAGGACTGGACTAGCAAATAAAAGAACCTCATCCCAAGGCTCAAGAGGCCTCTCCTTCTTAGGAAGGATTTTGATCACAAATTCCAACACATTCAGAAATTCACTATCCAAATCAATGAGTTCTGAAGAGAAATTTCCCCTCTTTGGTTTTTTTGTTTTGTGTGTGCGTGTGTGTTTTGTTTGTTTGTTTGTTTTTGTTTGTTTTTTGAGACAGAGTCTCACTCTGTCACCCAGGCTGGAGTACAGTGGCATGACCTCAGCTCACTTCTACCTTTGCCTCTGTGGTTCAAGCTATTACCCTGCCTTAGCCACCTGAGTAGCTGGGATTATAGGCGTGTGCCACCACACCTGGCTAAGTTTTGTACTTTTAGTAGAGATGTGGTTTTGCCATATTGGCCAGGCTGGTCTTGAATTCCTGACCTCATGTAATCCACCCGCCTTGGCCTCCTGAAGTGCTGGGATTACAGGCATGAGCCACTGCACCCAGCCATTTCCTTCCATTTTTTAAGCTAGGGCCATTATTCTCTTTTCTGATCCTCTACACTACTAATTTGTCCATCTCTTCCACTGTAGTTCTCCAAGCTGTCAGAAAAAGCAAAAACATATATCATAGCTTTAGAACATGCAAATTGGCTTGAATGTCTCTTCATTTGAGAGACATATAATGAATCACCAGCAGATAATAGTGAACTATGCATCTGGGACTAAAATTTGTTATTTAAAGGGTGTGTCAATGATTTGTTGGCATTCTAGAAATGGCAGCAATGCAGAAAAATTTGATTTGATGTTGTTGGGATGTCAAGTTGTTGGACTTTAGTCCATGACCTGCTAACAAACAGCATATGGCCTCTGATAATTTCCAGTTTGGAGTGTTTCTTCCTTTATCCTGCACTTTGGGTTATTTTCTCTGTCCTCCTCAGAGGTTTTGCTTTTAAATCTTTCCTTCACTCTCACATAGTACATCTGCTGCCTCTCAAATGGATTTTCTCTGAAGTATATAAACATGCTTAGTTGTCTTCCATTTAAACAAACAAATATATATGACACAAAAGACCGTGGCTTCATACCTTCTCTACTTACCTTGCAGAAATGCTATGGGCATGAAACAGAAGTGGCTATAAACTCAATGCAAGTAGGATTATGTCTAACTTAATCTGTGCTCTATTCCTAGTTCCTTGCCTGATGGCTAGATCATGATGAGAAAGAAAAAAGAAAGAAAGAAAGAAAAAAGAAAGAAAGAAAGAAAGAAAGAAAGAAAGAAAGAAAGAAAGAAAGAAAGAAAGAAAGAAGGAAAGAAAGAAAGAAAGAAAAGAAATGAATGAATAAAATGAGATAACGTGCTTTTTGAAAGATAATACATGTGCTTTGAAAATGGTGTACAATAAAGGCATGCATTATAATTAATTTCTATCTTTTTAAGCAAACTTTTACTAAAGTATAAAATATATGCAGAAAACTACATACATCATAGCACAGTTCAATGACTTTTCAAAATGTATACACACTTTTGTAGCCAAGACCAAGATTGAGGAACAACATATTACTGGCATCCAGTGACTCAGAATTTCTCTTCTTATTCCAGTCACCAGAAACCTCCACCCACCAAACTCTTTTGTGTCCAATTTTGTTCACTCAACATTTTGTTTGGAAGTTTTATCTTTATTATTTTGTGCAGTTAATTTATTCTCATGGCTATGTAATATTTCATTGTATGAATATACCACAATTTATTTGCCAATTCTACTATAGGCCTTGAGGCTATCTCCAGTTTTGAGCTATCATAAATGGTTCTTCTCTGAATATTTTTGGACTTATCTTACAGTAGGCATATTCATACATTTTTCAGTTGGGATTATATCTAGGAATGAAATTTCTGGGTCATGTAGTTGTTTTTTAAGACTACATATTAAAATGTATCCTGTAAACACCCCTACAATGTTTAGTGAGGAACACAAACTCAAAGTCACTCAAGTAAAAAAGAGTTTATTAAAGTTGCACAAACTCCAAGGAATAAAAAATAGGAAACTATCAAAAGGGGACACATAAACTCAGAAAGTATAGCATTTCATGTTTAAACAGCTCTACATACTTCAGTAGAGGAAGCATTTAAAATTTTATAACTTGGATGCTCAGTAGAAGGCCAATGAGTCATCAAGAGCAAGTTAAATTGGTAGGGGTGTATAACACATTCTAGAAAAAATTTTATTAAAATATTAAGATAAAATTCGGTTCTTAATGAGAAAAATATTTAACAATATGGGAAAATCTACCCCAGTACTGCTTTACTAAGGAGTCTGAAAAGCTGCTATTTAATTCAGAGGGGGAAAAAAACCTTTTTATATAATAAGAAAAAAATATAATGGCAATACTTAAATTTACTGTTAGCATATTTTAGCTTTATATTAATATTTTCATATATATTTTATATATTCATTTTATGATGATATATACACAGAAACCATTTAATAACTGTATTCATAAATTATATGCTTTTGTGTAATATACATACAATGAAGTACAAGTAGAAGGACTTTTATTAAACTGTGTTGATTAAATATCTACATAGTATATATAACATATATCATGTAAATTTTATATTTATCAAAAGTTCTCATTGGCCACATGGTTGCTCAAAGGTGACAAATTTATACTGTAATCTTTATTCTGATGTTCACAGTGATATACTACCTACACCATTAGGGAAATAATTACTGTTTTCTCTAGGTGCTTACACAGCTGACCTGGGGCTTTGTTATTTAACTTTCACTGAAATGTGTCATGAGGTTCAAGAGAAATCTATTATATTATTATATAAGCATACCTGTCCCCTGGTTAGTTCAAAATGACATTGTAAGAATTAACGAGACTGTATCATTAAATATCTTTAAATATTACAAAAAATTAAACTATGTAAATGGTTTAACTTTATACTATGACAACCAAAGGAATATTTTGGGAATTTGATTGTATTCCATTTGAAAATTATTAAGTTAGTAAGTTAGCTTTATAAAGTTACTTCTACTAAATTCAAAGAATAGTGTCTTGAATTAATTTTTGTGAGAGAGACTTTTTATAAAGTGGGATCCTTTCAGTTCCAACTTTGAAAATCCAGCCCAAAAGAACTTAACTATTAAAGAAAATTGATTGCCTCAAGTAATTGTAAAGGCTGGGAGTGGTATAGCTTCAGGAATGATTAGGTATAGGGTCTCAAAGGATGGAATAAAGAAATGGTCACTCACTCACTCTCTTTCTTCTCAGTACTGCTTTCCCTTAGGTTATTATAATTCTTGAGCAAGGACTCCCTAGAGCGAATTGGGTCAATAGCATCTTAAAGAGTTTTTCAATCCTTGGGGGAAAACCCAGAGGAAAAAGAGAGTTTTTCTTTCCCAAGAGTTTTATGAAAGTCCTTGGACTATTGCTGGCCCTAAATGGTGATGTGTCCCCACATGGTCAGTGCTATGTGGCCTCTGTTAGTTAAGAGTGGGTCACCAGTATAACCTGGAGTCAGGACGTAGTTTCAGTATTATGTTCCATATGTTGACTGGGAAATGACTGACTTCCCAAAGTAGAATCAGGTGCTTCTACAGTGGCCAAGGCTAAAGGCAAAATCAGCAAGTCGTCAAATTTCCTTTCTTACCTGTGTGGAGCCCCTAAATCAGAGTTCAAAAAGAGCGTGCCTCCAAACCCAGCTTGTTTTTGAACATTTGTTGAAGATTTACAAAACATTTAGCAATTTGTGTTTAAATGTTCTTCCACTATAAATTACCTCCTTGGTTTGACAAAACTATTTGCCAATATCTTGTTGACTGTGTTTCAGAGACTCCTTGCGACATTTTTTCTCAGTGAGATCACAACTGTACACTTGTTAATTAGCATATTTGGGACCCATAATGGAACACTTAATGAATGTCTAAGATGAAATCATATAACCCTATCATGTTTGAGCAGAATATTAATTAGGAAGCTGTGAAGTTTCAGAGAGTGACACATTACTGCTCCAATAGTTAGAGGAAAACTAGACCAGTCAACCTGATTTTATCTGTACAAGAGCTTCCCCACAAATAAAAAATTAAAGAGAAATTTAGAGCCCCAAGGGAAAAATTAAAGATCTTATAGAATGGCAGGAAAAAGTAACAAGGGCAAAGAAAGTCAAATTACAACAGATGTACTCTTTGGTGAGTCATTTGGATTTTGCTGGCGGGATAACCCCAGCAGGAGGGGGGTATTTTCACATCGTTTAGCAGAGGCCACAGCAGGGATGAGGAGCTCTAATCACTTTATTAGAATTGCAAAGTCATTTAAGGAGGCATGGACATGTGGAAACTATTTATAGAAATATTCAATGAAATGCTTGTGTGACCACAAGAAATAATGGAAAGTGAATGTTGTTCATGGACACATAAAAATCAAAACTTGATTTATTTTGGCTAAATAGATGGAATCATGGGATTTTCTTTGTGGGGGAAAAGACTTCTTCTGAGAATGAGGTGTTATTACCATAAGCTGACAGCTTTAGTGCACAATCTTAGACCATCAGCTCCAATTAAATTCTTATACCTCTTTGGTAATAGCAATTAAAATATTAATCTACCTTATAATGTTGATTGTAACATATAATCTTGGATAAAGTTCTTTAAAAACACTTCAGACAGAGAAATTTTGGACTATTTGGGGGCTCTGCTCTTCCTACTAATGATTTCTTAATGAATTGTTTAACCTGGTCACAACAGATCTTGGTGACTCTATGAACTTAACTCTGATATGTAAAATCTGATGGTTCATAACACCAAGAGTTTCCAATGTCATTTATACACACAACTCTGGGAGATCAAACTATACATAAGAGCAGCTGTGTTGGTATAACTCTAATTACCATAGGCAGAGTTACTTTTGCGTAATCTGGGTATGTATTAGTTTGCCATTTCTGCATAACAAATCACCATAAACTTAACAGGTTAAAAAAATAGCCACATTTGTTACCCTACAGATTTCAGGTCAGAAGTCCAGGCATGGAATGAGACTGGGTTCCCTGTTACAGTCTTGTGAGGCTGGAATCAGGTTATTGGCCACCTGCATTCTCAGCTGGGGGCTCTGGGAAACCGTTTGCTTCCACATTTCATTGAGGTGCATGGCTGAATTTAATTCCTTGTGGACATAGGACTGCTGTCCCTGTTTCTTTGCTTCCTATCAGCTGAGGGCTGCTCTTCACTCATGAAGGCTGCCTGTGTACTGCACCACATGGTCCCTTTCATCTTCAAATCCAGCAATGGAGAATCTTGTCAAATCTCTCTGATGTTTTGATCTCTGACTTTAGGGAGACCCCAGTTCCCTTTAAGGGTTCATGTGGTTATGCAGGCTCACCCAGGATAATCTTTCTTAAGGTCAGCTGTCCCATATGTATAACCTAATAATGGGGGTAAGGTCCATTATACCCACAGTCTTAGAGATAATGCAGGATGTAGATACCTGCTAGTGGGCCTCGGGAGCAGTCATCTTAGAATTCTACTTACCGTAGAGCAGGACACTATATTTCTTTAACCTAAATGTAGGTAGCCAAATATACAGTGGTCTATGTTTCAAATAAAGACATCATTTTTCAACAGTTTTCAACCTGTTTTCAGTTATCCATCATTGCCTGCTCCCTCCATAGCCATGAAAATTGCCAAACACAATATTAAGCCAGCACAGTATTAAGCAGCGGATTTTGCACAAGTGTCCTGGGGAAAATGTTGTTTGTAGATTTCTGGGTGCCATAGCTAAAAAAAAATTAGCTCAAAAAGTCTCAGAGAAAACCAAAGAATATGCATTGTCACAGTGATTCTGACATATGCAATCAGCATAACGCAGTTCAAGAAACACCACTACTTTCAAATCTGTGTATTGATCTGGCAGTCTAGTGTGGCCACACAAACTTCTGATAGCCTGGTATTCATAGCATTATTGTTCAAATGAAAATTGTGGGGTTTCTGAAAATATTCAAGAACTAAACTTGAGATCTACTTTATTCACTTCTTGAAAATACCAAACTGTTCTAATGCAAAGCAACTTTGGATGTGAAACATAAAGCAGTAAAAAAAAAGGTGCACATTACAAAATAATCACTGTTCTCAGAGTTTGGATGCGCTTATTTGAGTGTCATCATTAAAAAAGAGTCATTAAAAATATATACTGTATTTTGTTCGATTTACATTGGGCATTCTTCATTGAGAGAAATATCAAAAATATATGGCTGCATTTGTCTTTTATTCATATGTAATGATGATCGTGGAATAAAACATGAAAAATGTGCTGTAGATTCTGCACTTATGATGAAATACCTACAAATCGTTGCATATATTTCAGATGCAGTTTAAACATAGAACCAAAGGCTTAATTTATGAACAGAAATGATAAATAAAAGATGAAAAATACTTTTTCATAATAAAGGGCACACTAAAAATATAGCGTTTTTTAGACAACAACTGTAAGAGTTACTCTGAGCACAAGGTTGTTTCATTTTTTTCTTAATTCTGGTGATTTCAGCTTCTTTGTAGTTTATTTTCCAGCCCTTTCAGCTTATCACTAAATTAAAATTGATTTCTCTCAGGGAAGTATTAAATATTTTAAAGAGGCAATTGTATATTTCAACTAAATCATTTGCAATCAGGCATGTAGTGAATTTCCCTCATGATCATGACACTCTTTGAAAAACAACGTAGTAGATACAAATTCAGGTACTGTCTTTAAAAATTACAACACATATAAACTGCTTACCTTGTCTTACCTGGGGAAATGCAAAGAAACCTTTTCAATTGCCATTAGTAACAATGATCGCTGAAATAAGTACATCTAAATATTCAGCTTCACTTCTACTTACCCATTAACATAAACCAGTATAATACAATTTTGTCACATTTCCATGCCTACTAATTCTCCTGTTAGATAACAATCTTGGTTTTCTGAAAGCAGAATTTCATTGATACTAAAAAATTTAATATTGTTAACAAAATTAATACAAATATATGTAATGATAATATGTGATTACTGCTAAAGCAAGTGATTTCTAGAATATTAGTGTGGTTAATATAGTTAAAAATTGGTCATATATTATATATATGGGTTTTTTTAATACAACTTTTTCGTATGAATTTTTTTCCACAAAATAACTGTCATTATTTTTTGAAAAATTTATATCCTCCAAAATCATTCCTAAATGAATTGAAAGGCAGATTAGACTTCTCTAACTTCTCTCCTGAATTTCAAAACCACCCTTTCAACTGTGTTGTTGAACATTTCACAAGAATGTCTTGCTTCAATCAAAATTTCAGCTTGTCTGTAAATGACACCATTATCACATCAACCAGCCACTTTTCCCATCTGGTGCTTCTTCCTGTATTATTCATCTTTACGTTTCTAAGTCTTGGCATTGGGAAACATTCAACATATGTTGAATGAATAACTTGCCTCCTCTCTATAAATGACCTTTCTCTTTTACCTGTTACTTAAATTTAAGCCCATATAATTTTTTTTGAAATGATTTCTCTTTTAACCAACCATGTGAAGATGGAACCAGACAATTCAATCTCTGTAATCTCTCATGCTGCAATAGTCTTCTTTCTTATTGTTTTTACCCTCATTTACTAGACTATAAGAAGGCAGGAATGTGAGACTGTATTGTTCACTATTTTAGCCTGAGCACAGAACTTGACACATAGTCAGTGCTCAATAAATATTTGTTGAATTGAATTGAATCAAAGGTTTATTGATTTTTGCATGGACCACTGCAATAGACTTCTAACTGGACTCCCTGCATTCAGTCATTTCTCTAGCCCATCCTGCACACCACTGCCACTTACAAACCACTATTCCCTTGTCTTGGTATGGAAATTCTCACTTATTTGAGGCACATGCCACTCTTTATCCTGCTTCATGGCTATCATTGATCAACTCTTGACTATTCCCAACATTTGATCAAGTTCTGGATACGTGAAACACATTTTGTCTTTCACTTCGAATTATTCCATCACTGCAAGTACTTTATTACCTACATGTATGGCCATGCTATATCAAATATCATAGCTTCTAGTTTGCTGTATCAACCTTCCAGTAATTCTGGTATATCTTTCAACTTTAATTTTATGTGGAATTTTTGTACCATTTTCCACAATGGCTATACCAATTAACATTCCCACTAATAGTGTAGCAGTTCTCCCTTTTCTCCACATTCTCACCAACACTTGTTATCATTCATCTTTTTGATAATAGCTATTGTACCAGATGTGAAATGATATCTCATTTTGGCTTTGATTTGTATTTCACTAATGATTAGTAATATTGAGCACCTTTTCATATATCTGTTGGTAATTTATATGTCTTCTTTTGAAAAATGCCTATTCAGCTCCTTTACCCATTTTTAAATCACATTATTTATTTTTTTGCTATCGAGTTGATTTCCTGATGCATTTTGGCTAAAATCCCTTATCACATATATGGTTTGCAAATAATTTATCCCATTTTAAATGTTGTCTCTTCACTTTGTTGATTGTTTCTTTGGTTGTACAGAAGATTTTTAGTTTGATATAATCGCATTTCACTATTTTTGCTTTACTTGTCTATGGCTTTGCTGTCATAACCAAGAAATTGCCAAATCTGATGTCTTGAAATTTCTGTCTATGTTATCTTCTAAGAGTTTTCTAGTTTTAGACCTTATATTTAGGTCTTTGACCTATTTTGAGTAAATTTTTATATATGTTGTTAGGTAAGGTCTACTTCTGCTGTGGACATCCAGTTTTCTTAGCAGTATTTATCAAAGAGACTATTCTTTCCCCATTTTGTGTTCATAGCCACTTTGTTTAAGATCAGTTGACTATAGCTGTATGGATTCATTTCTGCTATCTCTCTGTTCTGTTTCATTGGTCTATATGTTTGCCTTTGGGCCAGTGCCATACTGTTTTGATTACTGTAGATTTGTAATATATTTTACAATCAGGCGGTGTGATTCTTCTAGCTTTGCTCTTCCTACTCAAGATTTATTTGGCTTTTTGGAATATTTTGTAGCTCTATATAAATTTTAGATTTTTTTCCTATTTCTGTAAAGATTGACATTAGATTTTTATAGAGATTTCACTGAAAATCTGTCGATCCCTTTTGTTAGTATGGATATTTTCTTGATGTTAATTTTTTCAGTCTGAGAACACAGGATGTCTTTCCATTTATCTGTGTCTTCTTAGATTTCTTCTGTCAAAGTTTTATAATTTTTAGTGTACAGGTCTTTCACTTCTTTTGTTAAGTTTATTCCTAAGTATTTTATTATCTTTGTCTTGATTGTGGATGAGATTGTTTTTCTAATTTTCTTTTTGAATAGCTCATGGTTTGTGTATAGAAACATGCTGGATTTTTGCATATTGATTTTGTGTCTTGCATTTTACTGAATTTTTATATTAGTTCTAACAGTTTTGTTGTCATTGAATCTTTAAGATTTTTCTGTGTATATGAGCATGACATTTGCAGACAGAGACAATTTTACTCTTCCTTTGTGGTTTGAATACCTTTCATTTTTTTCTTTTGACTAATGGCCCAGCTTGGACTTTCAGTACTATGTTGAAAATAAGTCATGAGACCAGGCGTTATTGTCTTGTACCAGATCTTGGAGAGAATACCTTCAGTTTTCCCCTATTGATTATGATGTGAGCTGGGGAACTTTCATATATAGACCTTTTTGGATTGGAGTAGGATCCTGCTATAATTATTTTGTTGAGAGTTTTAACCACCAATGGAGTTTGAACATTGTCAAATGCTTCCTGTGTTAGTTGAGATGATCATGTGTTTTTTTCTCCTTCGTATTGTTAACTCGTTGTATCATGTTGATTGACTTGCATATATTGAGCCATCCTTGCATCCCTGAGATAAATCCTGTTTAGTCATGGTGTATGGTTCTTTTAGTGTATTGTTAAATTTGATAAGCTGGTATTTTATTTAGTACTTTTTTTGGTCCATGTGATATTGGCTTGCAGTTTTCTTTTCTTGTATTATCTTAGTCAAGTTTCGGTATCTGGGTGATGCTGGCCTCATAAAATGAGTTTAGAAGTGATCCTTCTTCTATATTTTGGAAGAGTCTCAGAAGAGTTGGCATTAATTGATCTTTGAATGTTTAGTAACATTTACCCTTGAAGCCATTAGGTCCTTTTCTTTCTTTTGTTGAAAAATTTTTTATTACTAATTATTATTAATTCAATCTCCTGTTTTTTATTCATCTGTTTGGACTACTTATTTCTTCCTGATGCAGTTTTGGTCATTTAGGTTTCTATAAATTTGTAAATTTCTTCTAGGTTATCTAATTTATTGGTGTATAATTGTATATAATAGTCTCATGATTCTTTTTACTTCTGAGGCGTCTGTTATAATGTCTCCTCTCTTATTCCAGTTTTTTAAAATTTTTTAATTATAAAAACAATGTGTGGGTACATAGCACTTGTATATATTTATGGGGTACATGAGATTTTTGATACAGGCATGCAATGTGACATAAGCACATCATGGAGAATGGGGTATCCATTCCCTCATTCATCCTTAGAGTTACAGACAATCCAATTAATTCTTTAAGTTATTTAAAATGTATGAGTAAGTTATTATGGACTATAATCACCCTATTTTGCTATCAAAAAGTAGATCTTATTTATTATTTCTTTTTTTATACCCATTAACATCCCCAACTCCCCCCAAATAATAATTCTTCTAAGCCTCTAGTAACCAATCATTCTTCTATTAATACCTTCTATGTCCATGGGTTCAATTGTTTTAAATTTTAGCTCCCACAAATTGTAAGAAAGTGCCATGTTTGTCTTTCAGTGTCTGGCTTATTTCACTTAATGTAATGATCTCCAGTTCCATCCATGTTGCTGTAAATGTTTGAATCTCATTTTTACATTGATTAGTACTGCATTGTATATGTGTACTATGTTTTCTTTATCCATCCTTCTGTTGATGGACACTTAGGTTGCTTCTAAATCTTAACTATTGTAAACAGTGCCACAACAAACATAGGAGTGCAGATATCTCGTTGATAGACTGATTTCCTTTCTTTTGAGTATATACCCAGCAGTGGGATTGCTGGATCATGTGGGAGTTCAATTTCTGTTTTTCTGAGGAACCTCCAAACTGTTTTCCCTAGTGGTTGTACTAATTTGTGTTCCCACCAACAGATATGAGGGTTCCCTCTACTCCATATTCTTGCCAGCATTTGTTATTGCCTGCTTTTTGGATAAAACCAGTTTTAACCAGAATGAGATGATATCTTCTTGTAGTATTGATTTCAATTTCTCTGATAATCCATGATGTTGAACATCTTTATATAAGCATGTTTGCCATTTGTCTTCTAATATACTCCATGGAATACTATGCAGCCATGAAAAAGAACAAGATCATGTCCTTGGCAGGAACATGGATGGAGCTGGGGGCCATTATCCTTAGCAAACTAACACAGGAACAGAAAAACAAATACCCCGTGTTCTCACTTATAAGTGAGCAGTAAATTATGAGAACACATGGACACATAGAGGGGAACAAAACGCACAGGGGCCTATCAGAAGGTGAAGGGTGGAAGGAGGGAGAGGATCAGGAAAAATCACTGATGGGTACTGGGCTTAATAACTGGGTGATAAAAGAATCTGTACAACAAATCCCCATGACACAAGTTTACCTGTACAACAAAACTGCACATGTACCCCCTGAACTTAAAATAAAAGTTAAATAAATTTTTTAAAATGGAGATATATCTATTCAAAACTTTTGCCCATTTTTTGATTGGATTATTAGACTTCTTTCCCATAATATTGTTTGAGCTCCTTATGTAGTCTGGTTATTAATTTCTTGTCAGAGGGGTAGTTTGCAAATATTCTTTCCTGTTCTGTGGGTTTTCTCTTTACCTTGTTGATCATATCCTTTGCTGTGCAGAAGCTTTTTAACTTGATGTGATCCCATTTTTACACGTTTGCTTTGGTTGCTTGTGCCTGTGGGTTGTTGCTCAAGATATTTTTGCTCAGACCAATGTCCTAGAAATTTTCTCCAATGTTTTCTTGTAGTAGTTTTATAGTTTGAGGTCTTAGATTTAAGTGTTTGATCCACTTTGCTTTAAATTTTGTATGTGGTAAGAGACAAGGGTCAAGTTTCATTCTTTTGCATATGGATATCGAGTTTTCCCAGCACTATTTATTGAAGAGACTATCTTTTCCCCAGTGTATGTTCTTGGTACCTTTTAAAAAAATAAGTTCACTGTGAGTAGATTTGTTTCTGTTTTCTCTGTTCTGTTCCATTGGTCTATGTGTCTGTTTTTAATGCCAGTACCATGCTGTTTCAGTTACTATCACTCTGCCATGTAATTTTGAAGTCAGGGAGTATGATTCCTCCAGTTTTATTCTGTTTGCTTAGGATAGCTTTGGTTATTCTGGGTCTTTTTTGGTTCCATGTAAATTTTAGAATTGCTTTTTCTGTTTCTGTGAAAAAATGTCATTAGTTTGTTGATAAGGATTGCATTGAATCTGTAGATTGCTTTGGGTAGTATGGATGTTTTAACAATATTGATTCTTCCAATCCATAAACATAAAATACTTTTCCACTTTTTGTGACCTATTCCGTAGGTCTGTTTGTCTGTCTTTATGCCAGTAATATACTGTTTTGATTAGTGTAGCTTTGTAGTAACTTTTGAAGTGAAGAATTTTGAATCTTCCAGATTTTGTCTTATTTTTTAAGGTTTTTTTTTGGTTATTTGGGTCCATTGAGATTCCATATAAATTTTAAGACTTTGTTTCTATTTCTACAGAAAGTGTCTTTGGGATTTTTATATGAATAGCATTGAATTGGTAGATTGCTTTGAGTAGCATGAACATCTTAATAATTTAAGTTTTTAAATTCGTGAACATGGATGTGTTTCCTTTTTATTTATATATTCTTTAATTTATTTCAATTATATTTTGTTATTTTTATTGTATTTTTTCTTTTTGGTTAAATAAATTTTCAAGTATTTTATTATTTTTGATGCTATTGTGAATGGAAGCTTTTAAAAATTTTCTTTTAAGATGGTTTATTTTTACTTTTAAGATTGCTTATTTTTACTTTTAAGATTATTTTTAGTATATAAAAATACAACTGAATTTTGTATGTTGACTTTATATCTTGTCACTTTGTTGAATTCATTCATTAGTGTTAATAGTTCCTTTGTTGAATTTTTAGTATTTTTTAAATGCAACATTGTGTCCTCTATGAACAGAGATAATTTTACTTCTTTTGATTCATTTCAAATAGTTTTTATTTTATTTTTATACCTTATTGCTCTGGCAAGGACTTCTAGTACTCTGTTAAATATAGTGGTAAAAGCAGGAACCCTTGTCTTGTTCCTGATCTTAGAGGAAAAGCTTTCGGTACTTCACCATTAAGTATGATGTTTACTGTGAATTTTTAAATACATGGCTTTAGTTAAATTCAAGTAATTTTCTTCTATTCCTAGTTTGTTGTATGTTTTTGTAATGGAAAAGTGTTGATTCTGTCTAATCATTTTTCTGCATTGATTTAGATGATTGTATATTTTTTTACTTCATTTTGTTAATATGGTATATGACATTGATCATCTTTTGTGTGTTGAACCATCCTTGCATTCAAGATTCAACACACACATCTTTTGTGTGTTGAACCATCCTTGCATTCAAATTCAATGAATTTCTTGCATTCAAGAAATTAATCCCACTTGTATATAAATTTGTTAATATGCTATTATATTTAGATTGCTAGTATTTTGCTGAGGATATTTGCATCAATTGTCATAGAGGATATTAGTCTAGAGTTGTCTTTTCTTCTAGCATCTTTGTCTAGCTTTGGCAGCAAGGAACTATTGACCTCACAGAATAAGTTAGGAAAATTTCCCTCCTCAATATTTTGGAAGAGTTTGCAAAGTACTGTTACGAGTTATTCTTTAAATGTTTGAAACAATTTACCAGTAAAGCCATTAGGTTCAGGGCATTTCTTTTTGGAGATTTTTTGTTTGCTGATCAGATCTTCTTATTGGTTACAGGTTTGTTCAGATTTTCTTGAGCTTTTTTGTGTGATTTAGAGTTGGTGAGCTTTATACTTCTGGAAATATATTCATTTTATTTAGGTTACACAATTTGTTGGCATACAATTTTTCCTAGTGCTTTCTTATGATCCTTTTATTTCTGTAAATAGGCAATACTGTCCCCATTTTCCTTTCTAAAGTTTGTAATTTGATTATTCTCTCTTTTATTCTTATTTTATCTAGCTAAAGGCTTGCCAGTTTTGATAATCTTTTTAAGCAACAAATGTCTGGTTTTATTGATTTTCTCCAGTGTTTTTCTACTCTCTATTTTGGTGATCTCTGCTGTAATATATATTATTTTCATCATTCTTGTTGCTTTGTGTTTAGTTTGTTCTTCTTTTTCTAGTTCCTTAACTTGTAAAGTTTGCTTGCTTATTTTAGGTCTTTCTTAATTTTAATGTAAGCATTTATATCTTATAGCACTTCCTGGGCACTGCTTTTTTATGTCCCTTACGTTTTGATATGTTGTGTTTTTGTTTACATGCATCTCAAAGTATTTTCTAGTTTCCCTTTTCACTTCTTCCTTGATCTATTGGTTTTTAAAGAGAGGGTGATTTAATTTCCACAAATTTATAAACTTTCCAGTTTTAGTTTTGTTATTGCCTTCCAACTTCATCCCATTGTGGTTGTAGAATACTGCTTTATATGATATCTATTTAAAAATCTATTGATATTTAATTTGTGGCCTACCATATGGTCTATCCTGGAAAATGTTTCATTTGTACTTCAGAAGAATGTGCATTCTGTGTTGCTATATAGAGTGTTCTATATATGTCTATTAGATCTAGTTGTTTTATTGCGTTAAATCCTCCATTTCCTTACATATCTTGTCTGATTGTTCCATTCATTATTGAGAGTAGGATTTTGAAGTTTCCAACTCTTATTGTATGTCTCTATTTCCTTCTTCAATGCTGTCAGTTTTGCTTTGTATATTTTGAGGATGTGTCATTAAGTCTATTAAGGTTTATGACTGCTATATATTCTTGCTATATTAATATTTTTGTTTATTGTTAGTATTCTTCTTTGTCTCTTCTAACTTTTTAAGTTTAAAATCTGTTTTGTCTTTGGTATAGCCAAACCTACTCTCTGTTGGTTACTATTTGCATAGAATATATTTTTCCAGCCTTCAATTTCAATCTATTTGTGTCTTTGGATTAAAATGAATCTTTTGTAGATAGCATATAGTTGGATAATGTTTCTTTTTATTAACCCCTTCTGTTAATATTTGTCTTTTAGCCATTGAGTTTAATTTATTTACATTTAAAATAATTACTGATAAAGGGGAAATTCTGTCTTTTTGCAATTTGTTTTCTATATGCATTATTGATTCTTTATTTCTCATTTCCTGCATTACCCTCTTATTTTTTATTTAGTTAATTTATTTGTAGGGAAATATTTAAAATTATTTTTATTTTCTTTGTATATACCATAGCTATTTTCTTTGCGGCTACCATGAGGATTAACTTTAACATCCTAAAGTTATCCCACTGTAACTTGAACTTACACAAGACTAACTTCACTAACATACAGAAACTCTGCTTCTTCTTTTTTTTTCTTTTTCTTTTTTGATTTTGAGACTCTCCTTTGAAAAACGCTACTTTTTTTTAGTAGATACTGTGTTTCTCCTTTCAATTGCTGATGTCACAAAATTACATCTTTACACACTTTGTGTTAAAAAACATAAACTAATAATTTTTGAAAAGCAGCAATCTCTTAAATTGTATAGAAAACAAAATGCGGATTTACAAACCAAGGTTACAACAATACCAGCTTTTAACTAACAGTCGTTTATTATTAAATTTATTAGTCTCTTAATGCTCATGCATTTACCTTTATTGAGATCTTTTTTGTTCATATGACTTCTAGTTACTGTCTAGTATCCTTTCATGTCAACCTGATGTACTCCATTTATCATTTCTTGCATGGGGTCTCATGCTAATGAACCCACTTAGCTTTTGTTTATCTGGTAATGTCTTACTTTCTCCCTCACTTTTGATGGATAGTGTATTAGTCCGTTTTCTCATTGGTATAAAAAATACCTGAGACTGGGTAATTTATAAAGGAAACAACTTTAATTGACACACAGTTCTACGTGGCTAGGAGGCCTCAGGAAATTTACAATCATGTTGGAAGGGGAAGCAGATTCCTTCTTCACAAAGTGGCAGTGGAGAGACAAGAGTGAAGGAAGAACTTCCAAACACTTATAAAACCATCAGATCTCATGAGAACTCACTCACTATCATGAGAACAGCATCAGAGAAACTGCCCCTATTATCCAATCACCTCCCTCCCTCGACTCGTGGAAATTACAGACCACTCCCTTGACATGTTGGAGTTATAATTAGAGAAGCGATTTGGGTGGGGACAGAGAGCCAAACTACATTATACAGTTTTACCAGACATAGAGTTCTTGGTTGACAGTTTGTTTCTTTTAGCTCTTTGAATATATTAGACTACTGCCTTCTGGCCTCCAAAATTTCTGATAAGAAATTTATGGATAATCTTATTAAGGATCTCTTGCAGATGATGACTCACTTCTCTCGCTGTTTTCTAGTTTCTCTCTTTGTCTTTTTAATTTTTGTTTATAATATGTCTTGGTGTAAGTCTTTTTGAGTTTTTTAACTTGGTGTTTGTGAGCTTCTTGTATATTTTATGTCTTTCATTAAATTTGGAAAGTTTTCAGCCATTATTTTTTCAAATGTTCTGTCTGCCCCTTTTTCTGTCTCTTCACTTTCTGAGACTCTGTCAATGCACACGTTTTCTGATTTGATGGTTTTCCACATATCCCTTAGGCATTGTTCACTTTTTTTGTTTCAATAGTTTTTGGGGTTCAAGTGGTTTTTGGTTACATGAATGAGTTCATTGGTAATGAATTTTGAGATTTTAGTGTACCCATCACCCAAGCAGTATACACTGTCCTCAATATGTTGTCTTTTATCTCTTACCCCCTTCTCTACCTCTCCCCATCCCGAGTCCTCCCAGTCCATTATGTTGCTTTATATGTTTTTACATCCTCATAGCTTAGCTCTCACATATATGTGAGAACATACAGTATTTGATTTTCCATTCCTAAGTTACTTCATTCAGAATAATGGCCTTCAGTTCCATCCAAGTTTCTGCAAAAGACATAATTTCACTAATTTTTATGGCTGAATAGTATTCCATGGTGTATATATAACACATTTTTTATTCACTTGCTGGTCAATGGGTACTTAGGTTGGTTCCACATCCTTGCACTTGTGAATTGTGCAGCTATAAACATGCATTTGTGTCTTTTTAATATAATGACTTCTTTCCTTTGGGTAGATATCCACTAGTGAAATTGCTGGGCTGAGTAGTAGATCCGTATTTAGTTCTTTAAGGAATTTCCATACTGTTTTCGATTGTGGTTGTATTAACTTACATTCCAATCAGCAGTGTAAAAGTCTTCCCTTTTCACCACATTCATGCCAACATCTATTATTTTGTTGTGGTGTTTTTTATTTTTTATTTTTTTTTTTGACTTTTTAATTATGTCCATTCTTGCAGAAATAAGATGGTATCTCATTGTGGTTTTAACTTGCATTTCTCTGATAATTAATGATATTGAGCATTTTTTCTTATGTTTGCCGGCTGTTTATCTTCTTTTGAGAAATGTCTATTTATGTCCTTTACTCACATTTTGATGGGATTATTTGTTTTTTTCTTACTAATTTGTTTAAGTTTCTTATAGATTCTTGTTACTAGTCCTTTGTCAGATGCATAGTTCATGAATATTTTCTCTCAATCTATGGGCTGTTGTTTAATCTGCTGATTTTCTTTTGCTGTGCAGAAGCTTTTTAGTTTGATTGAGTCCAATTTATTTATTTTTGTTTCTGTTGCATTTGCTTTTGGAGTCTTAGGCATGAATTATTTGCCTAAGCCAAAGTCCAGAAAAGTTTTTTTTTCCATGTTATCTTCTAGAATTTTTATAGTTTTAGATCTTAGATTTAAGTTTTTGATTCATCTTTAGTTAATTTTTGTATAAAGTGAGAGATGGGCATCCAGTTTTATTGTCTACATGTGGCTTCCCAGTTTTTCCAGTACCATTGATTGAATGGGGTTCATTCCTCAACTTATATTTTTTATGTTTTGCTGAAGATCAGTTGGCTGTAAGCATTTGGCTTTATTTGTGGATTCTCTATTCTGTCCATTGGTTAAAGTGCCTATTTTTATACCAGTTCCATACTACTTTGGTAACTATAAACTTGTAGTATAATTTGAAGTTCAGTAATGTTATACTTCCAGATTTGTTCATTTTTCTTTGTATTGCTTGGGCTATGTAGGCTCTTTTTTAGTTCCATATAAATGTTAGGGTTGTTTTTTCTAGTTCTGGGAAAAATGATGTTGGTGTTTTGGTGGGAATTGCATTGCATCTATAGATTCCTTTGGGCAGTAGGGTCATTTATACAATATTGATTCTTCCTATCCATGAGTATGGGGTGTTTCTATTTGTTTGTGTCATCTGTGATTTCTTTCAGCAGTGTTTTGTAGTTTTCCTTGTAGAGATCTTTCACCTGTGATATGGTTTGGCTGTGTCTCCATCCAAATCTCATCTCAAATAACCATGTGTTGCGGGAGGGACTTGGTGGGAGGTAATTGAATTATAGGGAAAGGTCTTTTCCATGCTGTTCTTGTGATAGTGAGTAAATCTCATGAGATCTGATGGTGATTATAAGGGGCAGTTTTCCTGCACAAGCTCTTTTTGCTTGTTGCCATCCATGTAAGACGAAACTTGCTCCTCCTTGCCTTCTGCCATGATTGTGAGGCTTCTCCAGCCACATGGGACTGTAAGTCCACTAAATCTCTTTCTTTTGTAAATTGCTCAGTCTTTGGTATGTCTTTATCAGCAGCATAAAAATGGACTAATACAACTTGTTTGGTTAAGTATATTCCTAGGTATTTTATTTTATATTTTTGTAGCTGTTGTAAAAGAGATTGAGTTCTTGATTTGATTTTCAGCTGGGTTGTTGTTAGTATATAGCAGTGCTACTGATTTGTGTACATTGATTTTTTAAACTAAGAATTTACTGAGTTTGTTTATCAAATCTAGTAGCCTTTTGAATGAGTCTGTAGGGTGTTCTAAGAATAACAATAATATTGGCCAACAGCAATAGTTTGACTTCCTCTTTTCCAATTTGATGCACTTTATTTATTTGTCTTGCCTGATTGCTCTGGCTAGGACTTCCAGTACTATGTTGAATAGAAGTGGTGAAAGTGGGCTTCCTTGTCTTTTTTCAGTTCTTGGGGGGAATGCTTTCCACTTTTCCCCATTTAGTGAGATATTGGCTGTGAGTTTTTCCTATATATATATATATATTTTACTTTGAGGTAAATCTCTTCTATGCCTATTTTATTGAGAGTTCATAAAGGGATGCTGGATGTAATCAAATGTTTTTCTGTATCTATTGAGATAATCATGTTTATTGTTTTTAATTCTATTTATGTGAAGCATCACACTTATTGATTTGCATATGTTGAATCATCCCTCCATCCCTGGAATAAAACCCACTTGTTCATAATGTATTATCTTTCTGATGTGCTGTTGCATTCAGTTAGCTAGTACTTTGTTGAGAATTTTTGCATCTATGTTCATCAGGGATATTGGTCTATAGTTTTCTTTTTATGTTATGTCCATTCCTAAATTCGATATTATGGTGATACTGGCTTCACAGAATGACTTAGGGAGGATTCCCTTTTTCTCTGTCTTGTAGAATAGTTTTAGTAGGATTGGTACCAAATCTTCTTTGAATGTCTGGTAGAATTCAGCTGTTATTCCATCTGGTCCTTGACTGTTTTTCTTGACAATTTTTTTAAATTAATGATTTAATCTTGCTGTTTGTTATTGGTTTTCAGGACTTCTACTTCTTCCTGATTTAATCTAGTGTGGTTGTATGTTTCCATTTGAATTTATCCATTTCCTCTAGATTTTCTAGTTTGAGCATATAAAGGTATTCATAGTAGCTGTATTAGTCCATTTTCACACTGCTATAAAGAAATGCCTGATACTGGGTAATTTATAGAGGAAAGAGGTTTAATTGACTCACAGTTTTGCATGTCTAGGGAGGTCTCAGGAAACTCACAATCATGGCAGAAGGCAAAGGGGAAGAAGGTATCTCTTTACAAGGCGGCAGGAGAAAAAGAAAAAGAGTGAACAAAGTAGGAACTGCTGAACAATTATAAAACTATCAGATCTCATGGGAACTCACTCACTATCATGAAAGTACCATGGGGGAAACCACCTCCATGATCCAGTCACCTCCCACTAGGTCTCTCCCTTAACACCTGGTGATTACAATTCAATATGAAATTTGGGTGGGGACACAAACCCTAATCATATCATTCCACCCTGACCCCTCTAAAATCTCATGCTCCTTTCACATTTCAAAACCAATCATGCCTTCCCAACAGTCCCCAAACATGTTAATTCATTCCAGCATTAACTCAAAAGTTCAAGTTCAAAGTCTCATCTGAGACAAGGCAAGTTCCTTCTGCCAAGGAGCCTGTAAAATCAAAATCAAGTTAGTTATATGCAAGATACAGTGGGGGTCCAGCAGTTTGATAAATTCTCCCATTCCAAATGGGAGAAATTTATCAAAGTAAAGGGATTATAGGCCCCATACAAATCCAAAATTCAATGAGTCAGTCATTAAATCTTGAAGCTCAGAAATGATCTCCTTTAACTCTATATCTCACATCTGGGGCACACTGATGCAAAGAGTAGGCTCCCATGGCCTTGGACAGCTCCTTCATGGGCTGGTGTTGAGAGCCTGTGGATTTTCCAAGTGATGCAGTTGTTGGCGTCTCAAGGACCATGGCTTTTTTCTCAGCTCTACTAGGCAGCACCCCAGTGGGCAGTCTGTGTGGGGCCTCCAACCCCATACTTTCCCTCCACATGGCCCTAGCAGAGGTTCTCCATGAGAGTTCCACCCCTGTAACAGACTTCTGCCTGGACATCAAGGTATTTCCATACATCCTCTGAAACCTAGACAGAGGTTTCCAATCCTCAATTCTTAACTTCTGTGCACCTGGAGGCCCAGCACTATATGGAAATTGCCAAGGCCTGGGGCTCTTGTGTTCTCTGAAGCAATGGCCTGAGCTGTATGTTGGCCCCTTTTAGCCATGGCTAGAGCTGGAGTGGCTGGGATGCAGGGCACCAAGTCCTCACACTGCACAGAGCAGCAGGACCCTAGGCCTGTCCTATGAAACAATTTTTCTCTCCTGCGCCTCTGGGCCTGTGATGACAGGGGCTACCTTGAAGATCTCTGACATACTCTGGAGACATTTACCCCATTTTTTGGCTATTAACATTTGATTCCTCAATATTTATGTAAATTTTTACAGCCGGTTTGAATTTCTCCCCAGAAAATGGGTTTTTCTTTTCTACCACATGGTCAGGCTGCAAAATTTCTAAACCTTTATGCTCTGCTTCTCTTTTAAACAAAAGTTCCAATTTCAGATCATCTCTCTTAATTTCAAAGTTCCACAGATATCAAAGGCAGGGGCGAAATGCTACCGGTATCTTGGCTAAAGCATAGGAAGAATGAGCTTTAATTCAGTTCCTAGTAAGTTCCTCATCTCCGTCTGTGACCACCTCATCCTGGACTTCATTGTCTACATCACTATCAGCATTTTGGTCAAAACCATTTGTCAAGTCTCCAGGGAGTTCTAAACTTTCCCACATCTTCATGTCTTCTGAGCCCTCCAAACTGCCCCAACATCTGCCTGTTACACAGTTCTAAAGTCGTTTCCACATTTTCAGGTGTCGTTATAGCAGTACTACACTCCACCGGTACCAATTTACTGTATTATTCCTTTTTCACACTGCTATGAAGAAATGCCCGAAACTGGGTAATTTATAAAGGAAAGAGGTTCCACATAGCTAAAGAGGCCTCAGGAAACTTACAATTATGGCAGGATAGAATGGCAAGCAGGCACCACTCTACACAGCAGCAGGCAGAAGAGAGAAAGAGTGAATGAAGGAGTAAGCGCCACACAATTATAAAACCATCAGATCTCATGAGAACTCACTATCACTAAAACAGCATGGGAGAAACCACTCCTATGATCCAATCACCTCCTACCAGGTTCCTCCCTCAACACCTGGGGATTATAATTCAAGATGAGATTTGGATCGGGACACAAAACCTAACCATATAGTAGCCTTGAATGATCTTTTGTATTTCTGTGGTATCAGTTGTAATATCTCTCATTTCATTTCTAAATGAGGTTATTTGAATCATCTCTTTTCTTTTTTTGGTAATCTAACTAATGGCCTGTCAATTTTGTATATCTTTACAAAGAACCACCTTTTAGTTTCATTTTTCTTTTGTATGTTTTTTGTTTCAATTTTATTTAGTTCTGCTCTGGTCTTTAATTCTTTCCTTGGCTGGCTTTGGTTTTAATTTGTTCTTATTTCTCTAGTTCCTTGAGGTATGACATTAGGTTGTCAATTTTTGTTCTTTCAGACTTTTTGATGTAAATATTTAATGCTAAGAACTTTCATCTTAGCACTGCTTTTGCTGTATCCCAGAAGTTTTGATAACTTTTTTTTTATTATTATACTTTAAGTTCTAGGGTCCATGTGCATAACGTGCAGGTTTGTTACATATGTATACTTGTGCCATGTTGGTGTGCTGCACCCATCAACTCGTCAGCACCCATCAACTCGTCCTTTACATCAGGTATAACTCCCAATGCAATCCCTCCCCCTTCCCCCCTCCTCATGATAGGCCCCGGTGTGTGATGTTCCCCTTCCCGAGTCCAAGTGATCTCATTGTTCAGTTCCCACCTATGAGTGAGAACATGCGGTGTTTGGTTTTCTGTTCTTGCAATAGTTTGCTGAGAATGATGGTTTCCAGCTGCATCCATGTCCCTACAAAGGACACAAACTCATCCTTTTTTATGGCTGCATAGTATTCCATGGTGTATATGTGCCATTTTCTTAATCCAGTCTGTCACTGATGGAAATTTGGGTTGATTCCAAGTCTTTGCTATTGTGAATAGTGCCGCAATAAACATACGTGTGCATGTGTCTTTATAGCAGCATGATTTATAATCCTTTGGGTATATACCCAGTAAAGGGATGGCTGGGTCATATGGTACATCTAGTTCTAGATCCTTGAGGAATCGTCATACTGTTCTCCATAATGGTTGAACTAGTTTACAATCCCACCAACAGTGTAAAAGTATTCCTATTTCTCCACATCCTCTCCAGCACCTGTTGTTTCCTGACTTTTTAATGATTGCCATTCTAGCTGGTGTGAGATGGTATCTTATTGTGGTTTTGATTTGCATTTCTCTGATGGCCAGTGATGATGAGCATTTTTTCATGTGTCTGTTGGCTGTATGAATGTCCTCTTTTGATAAATGTCTATTCATATCCTTTGCCCACATTTTGATGGGGTTGTTTGTTTTTTTCTTGTAAATTTGTTTGAGTTCTTTGTAGGTTCTGGATATTAGCCCTTTGTCAGATGAGTAGATTGCAAAATTTTTCTCCCATTCTGTAGGTTGCCTGTTCACTCTGATGGTAGTTTCTTTTGCTGTGCAGAAGCTCTTTAGTTTAATGAGATCCCATTTGTCAATTTTGGCTTTTGTTGCCATTGCTTTTGGTATTTTAGACATGAAGTCCTTGCCCATGCCTATGTCCTGAATGGCATTACCTAGGTTTTCTTCTAGGGTGTTTATGGTATTAGGTCTAACATTGAAGTCTCTAATCCATCTTGAATTAATTTTCATATAAGGAGTAAGGAAAGGATCCAGTTTCAGCTTTCTACTTATGGCTAGCCAATTATCCCAGCACCATTTATTAAATAGGGAATCCTTTCCCCATTTCTTGTTTTTCTGAGGTTTGTCAAAGATCAGATGGCTGTAGATGTGTGGTATTATTTCTGAGGACTCTGTTCTGTTCCATTGGTCTATATCTCTGTTTTGGTACCAGTACCATGCTGTTTTGGTTACCGTAGCCTTGTAGTATAGTTTGAAGTCAGGTAACGTGATCCCTCAAGCTTTGTTCTTTTGACTTAGGATTATCTTGGAGATGCGGGCTCTTTTTTGGTTCCATATGAACTTTAAAGCAGTTTTTTCCAATTCTGTGAAGAAACTCATTGGTAGCTTGATGGGGATGGCATTGGATCTATAAATTACCTTGGGCAGTATGGCCATTTTCACAATATTGATTCTTCCTATCCATGAGCATGGTAGGTTCTTCCATTTGTTTATGTCCACTTTTATTTCACTGAGCAGTGGTTTGTAGTTCTCCTTGAAGAGGTCCTTTACATCCCTTGTAAGATGGATTCCTAGGTATTTTATTCTCTTTGAAGCAATTGTGAATGGGAGTTCATACATGATTTGGCTCCCTGTTTGTCTGTTACTGGTGTATAAGAATGCTTGTGATTTTTGCACATTAATTTTGTATCCTGAGACTTTGCTGAAGTTGCTTATCAGCTTAAGGAGATTTTGGGCTGAGACAATGGGGCTTTCTAAATATACAATCTTGTCATCTGCAAACAGGGACAATTTGACTTCTTTTCCTAACTGAATACCCTTTATTTCTTTCTCTTGCCTGATTGCCCTAGCCAGAACTTCCAACACTATGTTGAACAGGAGTGGTGACAGAGGGCATCCCTGTCTTGTGCCAGTTTTCAAATGGAATTTTTCCAGTTTTTGCCCATTCAGTATGATATTGGCTGTGGGTTTGTCATAAATAGCTCTTATTATTTTGAGATACATTCCATCAATACTGAATTTATTGAGCGTTTTTAGCATGAAGGGCTGTTGAATTTTGTCAAAGGCCTTTTCTGCATCTATTGAGATAATCATGTGGTTTTTGTCTTTGGTTCTATTTATATGCTGTATTACTTTTATTGATTTGCGTATGTTGAACCAGCCTTGCATCCCAGGGATGAAGCCCACTTGATTATGGTGGATAAGCTTTTTGATGTGATGCTGGATCTGGTTTGCCAGTATTTTATTGAGGATTTTTGCATCGATGTTCATCAGGGATATTGGTCTAAAATTCTCTTTTTTTGTTGTGTCTCTGCCAGGCTTTGGTATCAGGATGATGTTGGCCTCATAAAATGAGTTAGGGAGGATTCCCTCTTTTTCTATTGTTTGGAATAGTTTCAGAAGGAATGGTACCAGCTCCTCCTTGTACCTCTGGTAGAATTCAGCTGTGAATCCATCTGGTCCTGGACTTTTTTTGGTTGGTAGGCTATTAATTATTGCCTCAATTTCAGAGCCTGCTATTGGTCTACTCAGGGATTGAGCTTCTTCCTGGTTTAGTCTTGGGAGAGTGTAAGTGTCCAGGAAATTATCCATTTCTTCTAGGTTTTCTAGTTTATTTGCCTAGAGGTATTTATAGTATTCTCTGATGGTAGTTTGTATTTCTGTGGGGTCAGTGGTGATATCCCCTTTATCATTTTTTATTGTGTCTATTTGATTCTTCTCTCTTTTCTTCTTTATTAGTCTTGCTAGCGGTCTATCAATTTTGTTGATCTTTTCAAAAAACCAACTCCTGGATTCATTAATTTTTTGGAGGTTTTTTTGTGTCTCGATCTCCTTCAGTTCTGCTCTGATCTTAGTTATTTCTTGCCTTCTGCTAGCTTTTGAATGTATTTGCTCTTGCTTCTCTAGTTCTTTTAATTGTGATATTAGAGTGTCAATTTTAGATCTTTCCAGCTTTCTCTTGTGGGCATTTAGTGCTATAAATTTCCCTCTACATACTGCTTTAAATGTGTCCCAGAGATTCTGGTATGTTGTATCTTTGTTCTCATTGGTTTCAAAGAACATCCTTATTTCTGCCTTCATTTCGTTATGTACCCAGTAGTCATTCAGGAGCAGGTTATTCAGTTTCCACGTAGTTGAGCGGTTTTGATTGAGTTTCTTAGTCCTGAGTTCTAGTTTGATTGCACTGTGGTCTGAGAGACAGTTTGTTATAATTTCTGTTCTTATACATTTGCTGAGGAGTGCTTTACTTCCAACTATGTGGTCAATTTTGGAATAAGTGTGATGTGGTGCTGAGAAGAATGTATATTCTGTTGATTTGGGGTGGAGAGTTCTGTAGATGTCTGCTTGCTGCAGAGATGAGTTCAATTCCTGGATATCCTTGTTAACTTTCTGTCTCGTTGATCTGTCTAATGTTGACAGTGGGGTGTTGAAGTCTCCCATTATTATTGTATGGGAGTCTAAGTCTCTTTGTAAGTCTCTAAGGACTTGGTTTATGAATCTGGGTGCTCCTGTATTGGGTGCATTTATATTTAGGATAGTTAGCTCTTCCTGATGAATTGATCCCTTTACCATTATGTAATGGCCTTCTTTGTCTCTTTTGATCTTTGATGATTTAAAGTCTGTTTTATCAGAGACTAGTATTGCTTTTTTTTGTTCTGCATTTGCTTGGTAGATCTTCCTCCATCCCTTTATTTTGAGCCTATGTATGTCTCTGCGTGTGAGATGGGTCTCCTGAATACAGCAGACTGATGGGTCTTGACTCTTTATCCAGTTTGGCAGTCTGTGTCTTTTAACTGGAGCATTTAGTCCATTTACATTTAAGGTTAATATTGTTATGTGTGAACTTGATCCTGCCATTATGATATTAACTGGTTATTTTGCTCGTTGGTTGATGCAGTTTCTTCCTAGCCTCTATGGTCTTTACATTTTGGCATGTTTTTGCAATGGCTGGTACCTCTTGTTCCTTTCCATGTTAATGCTTCCTTCAGGGTCTCTTGTAAGGCAGGCCTGATGGTGACAAAATCTCTAAGCATTTGCTTATTTATAAAGGATTTTATTTCTCCTTCACTTATGAAACTTAGTTTGGCTGCATATGAAATTCTGGGTTGAAAATTCTTTTCTTTAAGGATGTTGAATATTGGCCCTCACTCTTTTCTGGCTTGTAGAGTTTCTGCCCAGAGATCTGCTGTTAGTCTGATGGGTTTCCCTTTGTGGGTAACCCGACCTTTCTCTCTGGCTGCCCTTAACATTTTTTCCTTCATTTCAACTTTGGTGAATCTGGCAATTATGTGTCTTGGAGTTGCTTTTCTTGAGGAGTATCTTTGTGGTGTTCTCTGTATTTCCTGAATTTGAATGTTGGCCTGCCCTACTAGGTTGGGGAAGTTCTCCTGGATGATATCCTGAAGAGTGTTTTCCAACTTGGTTCCATTTTCTCCCTCACTTTCAAGCACCCCAATGAGACGTAGATTTGGTCTTTTTACATAATCCCATACTTCTTGCAGGCTTTGTTCATTTCTTTTTCTTCTTTTTTCTTTAGATTTCTCTTCTCGCTTCATTTCATTCATTTGATCCTCAATCGCTGATACTCTTTCTTCCAGCTGATCGAGTCGGTTACTGAAGCTTGTGCATTTGTCACTTATTTCTTGTGTCATGGTTTTCATCTCTGTCCGTTCGTTTATGGCCTTCTCTGCATTAATTATTCTAGTTGTCAATTCTTCCACTCTTTTTTCAAGATTTTTAGTTTCTTTGCACGGGTTACGTAATTCCTCCTTTAGCTCTGAGAATTTTGATGGACTGAAGCCTTCTTTTCTCATCTCATCAAAGTCATTCTCCGTCCAGCTTTGATCCATTGCTGGCGATGAGCTGCATTCCTTTGCAGGGGGAGATGCGCTCTTATTTTTTGAATTTCCAGCTTTTCTGCCCTGCTTTTTCCCCATCTTTGTGGTTTTATCTGCCTCTGGTCTTTGATGATGGTTACGTACTGATGGGGTTTTGGTGTGGGTGTCCTTCCTGTTTGTTAGTTTTCCTTCTAACAGTCAGGACCCTCAGCTGTAGGTCTGTTGGACATTGCTTGAGGTCCACTCCAGACCCTGTTTTCCTGGGTGTCAGCAGCAGTCTGCAGAAGATAGAATACTGCTGAACAGCAAGTGTACCTGTCTGATTCTTGCTTTGGAAGCTTCCTCTCAGAGGTGTACTCCACCGCATGAGGTGTGGGTGTCAGTCTGCCCCTAGTAGAGGATGTCTCCCAGTTAGGCTACTCAGGTGTCAGGGACCCACTTGAGCAGGCAGTCTGTCCGTTCTCAGATCTCAACCTCCGTGTTGGGAGATCCACCGCTCTCTTCAAAGCTGTCAGACAGAGTTGCTTGCATCTGCAGAGGTTTCTGCTGCTGCTGTTGTTGTTGTTGTTGTTGTTTAGCTGTGCCCTGTCCCCAGAGGTGGAGTCTACAGAGACTGGCAGGCCTCCTTGAGCTGCTGTGAGCTCCACCCAGATCGATCTTCCCATGGCTTTGTTTACCTTCTTAAGCCTCAGCAATGGTGGGCGCCCCTCCCCCAGCCTCGCTGCTGCCTTGCCATTAGATCACAGACTGCTGTGCTAGCAATGAGGAAGGCTCCGTGGGCATGGGACCCTCCCAGCCAGGTGTGGGATATAATCTCCTGGTGTGCTCGTTTGCTTAAAGCGCAGTATTGGGTGGGAGTTACCCGATTTTCCAGGTGTAGTGTGTCTCTGTTCCCCTGGCTAGGAAAAGGGATTCCATTCCCCCTTGTGCTTCCCAGGTGAGGCGATGCCTCGCCCTGCATCAGCTCTCACTGGTCGGGCTGCAACAGCTGACCAGCACCGATTGTCAGGCACTCCCCAGTGAGATGAACCCAGTACCTCAGTTGATAATGCAGAAATCTCCTGTCTTCTGTGTCGCTCGTGCTGGGAGCTGGAGACTGGAGCTGTTCCTATTCGGCCATCTTGCTCAGCCCCCCCTTGATAACTTATGAAACTATTATCATTCATTTCAAATAATCTTAAAAATTTTCATCTTGATTTCATTGTTAACCTCAAAATCATTCAAGAGCAAATTATTTAATTTCCATGTATTTGTATAGTTTTGAGGGTTCCCTTTTGAGTTGATTTTCAATTTTATTCTACTAGTGTCTGGAAAGATACTTGTTATGATGTTGGTATTTCTGAATTTATTGAGACTTATTTTGAGGCTTGTCATATGATCTGTCTTGGAGAATATTCCATGTTCTGATAAGAAGAATGTATATTCTATCGTTGTTAGATAGAATGTTCTGTAAATATCTGTAAAGTCCATTTGTTTAAGTTCATTGTTTCTTTGTTGTTTTTCTGTCTTGCTTATCTGTTTAGTAATGTCAGTGGAGTATTAAAGTTCCCCATTATTACCGTGTTGCTGTCTATCTCATCTGTTAGGCCTAGTAATAATTGTTTTATAAATCTCAGAGCTCCAGTGTTGGGCGTTTATAAATTTAGGATCATAATATCTTGTTGTTGAATTGATTCTTTTATCATTACATAATGTTCTTGTCTTTATTTATTTATTTTTTTAACTATGGTTGCTTTAAAGCCTGCTTTGTCTGATGTAAGAATAGCTACTCCTGCTCATTTTGGGTTTTCATTTGTATGGAATATCTTCTTCTACTCCTTTACCTTGAGTTTGAATGAATCCTTATGTGTTAGTTGTGTCTCTTGAGGACAGTAGATATTTGGTTGGCAGAATCCATTCTGTCATTCTGTATCTTTTAAGTGGAGCATTTAGACAATTTACATTCAACATTAATATTGAGGTGTGAGGTACTGTTCCGTTCATCATTTTAGTTGTTAACCTCGATACTTTGTTTTCTTCATTGTGCTGTTGTTTTATAAACCTTGCATGTTTTATGCTTTCAGGAGGTTCTATTTTGTCATGTATCAAGGTTTTGTTTCAAGATTTATAATTCCTTTTAGCATTTCTTGTAGTGTGCATTTGCTAGTGGCAAATTTCTTCAGCATTTGTTGCTTGAAAAAGACTATCTCTCCTTCATTTATGAAGTTTAGTTTTGTTTGATACAAAATTCTTAGCTCGCCATTATTCTGTTTAAGAAGGCTAAAGACAGGACTTCAATCCCTTCTAGCTTATAAGGTGTCTGCTGAGAAATCTGCTGTTAGTTTAATAGGTTTTCCTTTATGGGTTATCTGATGCTTTTCTCTCATGGCTTTTAGAATTCTTTCCTTTGTGTTGACGTTAGTAATCTCATTACAGTGTGTCTTGGTGATGATCTTTTTGCAATGAATTTCCCAGGAGTTCCTTAAAGGTCTTGTATTTGGATATTTAAATCTCTAGTAAGACCAACGAAGTTTTCCTCAATTACATCCTCAAATAAGATTCTAAATTTTAAATCTTTTTTTTCTCTCTCAGGAACACAAATTAATCTTAGGTTTGGCAGTTTTACAAAATCTCATATTTCTTGGAGTCTTTGTACATTTCTTTTGGTTCTTTTTTCTTTATCTTTGTCTGATTAGGTTAATTTGAAAGCCTTATATTTATGCTCGAAATTCTTTCTTCTACTTGTTCTTGTCTATTATTGAAAGTTTCCACTGCATTTTGCATTTACCTGTGTCTTTCATTTCCAGAAGTTTCTTTATAATACCTATCAGCAAAATTTTTCATAAATATCCTGATTTTTTTTTAAAAATATTTCTTTATGTTGGTTTTCACCTTTCTCTGATAATTCTTTGAGTAGCTTAATAATCAACGTTCTGAATTCTTTATCTGTCATTTAAAAGATTTCGTCTTGGTTTGGGTCCATTGCTGGGGAGCTAGTGTGATCTTTTGGGGTATTGTAGAACCCTGTTTTATCATGTTACCAGAATTACTTTTCTGGTTTCCTCTAATTTGGGTAGACTATTTCTTCAAATTGTTATTCAATTAGCTTTTAATTTGACTGTTTTTTCCTTGAATTCTTTCTTTCCCTCTTAATTATGTAACTTTAATACTTATAGTTTATTATAGTCATATTTTATTCTTGGTGCTTTTGGTGGTGAAGGTTCTGTGTGCGTTCTTTGGTTATAGAGAGTCTTTGTGTGCTGGCTTTTTCACATGCTGGTTGTAGTAGCTATGCACTTAGTGTGTGGGAGAGTTCATTGTCTCCAATGGAGTTGAAATGGCAAGAATTTCTTATCTAATTCCCCCATGGTGTGAACATTTTTTATTTGTTTAATTTTTCCCCCAGTATTGCATTTACTGAGTTGATGGTTCAGGCTTCAGGTCAGTAGGGGATGTATGCTTGGGTATGAACTGGTTGTAGCTAAAGCAGGTGGGTAGATGCAATACCCAATGGTGGGCAGAGGTCTCTGCCTTGATGAAAGTTGCTGAGGGAGCTTTCAATTAGATGCACTAAGTTTTATCAGGGTGAAGGGTAGGAGCTACCACAGCTCCCCCATCAGGCCAGCAGAAAGTGATCCACTTCACAGTCTCACTCCTATCTCAGTGTCCTGGCTATTCACATCAGATAGGGACCTCTTTTCATCTGTAGGGATATTGATGTTCCAAGTAGAGAGGGATCTGACTCTGCCTCTCCTGCAAGCTCAAACCTGAGAGTGCTTCTCCTGTGGGGATGAAATCACACTGAATTGTTCCAGGAAGGCCGTCTATAGATGCATCCATGCTGACTTCCCATGCAAGAAGCCCCAGCTTTGTCTGTGTGGTTTACAAGAGGGGAACAAGAACCCCTTCTCCAAGACTCTTCATGAGCACAAAGGCTGTCTGCCTGTTTGGGTAACAGTGCAGATTTTCCTTGCTCTGCCCAGCATCACAATTGTGTCTCTGCTATAAGATCCCCAGTGGAAAGATCTGGGACTCAAGGCCTTCCATACTTTTGTTTCACAGATTCTTTTGTTTCACAGGATGTTCCCATGATGTGGTACTCTCCTGCTTCCCCCAGAAGTAGGAGTTCCTGAAAGCCTCACTACAGTGATTGTTATTGTTCTTGTGGGTCTAGCCACCCAGTGGGGCTGCCACACTCTGGGCTGGTGTTGAGGAATGTCTGCAAGGGATCTGGTGATGTGACCTGTCTTCAAGTCTCCCAGCAGTAGGTACCAGCACCAACTCTGATGGAAGTGGCAGGAGAGTGACATACACTCTAAAATTCCTTGGTTTTAGATAGGCTTAGTGTATTGACTTTCTTGAATGCTGGTTATAATTGTAGTGAACTTGTCATGTGGACAGACTCAGGACCTCTGGTTAGCCAGGGTGTTATAGACGGTGGTGATAGTTAAGGCCTCACAGCCATTTTCTCCTTCTTGGGAACAGTATTATTCTACCTGGAGATGCTGGAGTGGACTGTGTAAGTTGGCCTCCAGCCAGGAGGTTGTGCTTGCAGAAAAGCAGTAGTACTAGTGCGATTTGAGTTTGTCCTATGTTGCCCAGAGGAAGTAATCTGGCTTCTCAGCCAATGAGTGGGGCTATAAAGCTCCCAAAATTTTATGACCTTTGTGTTAGGCTACCAGGGTGGGTGGAGGGGTATCACCAAGTGGGTGCAGGGTTAGGTGGGTCTGCACTCTTATTCTCCTTCAGCAGTGCAGGCCACAGCTGCTGTGATGATCGGGGGTGTTTCTTAGGCTTCTGGGGTAATGTTCTAGAGGAGTGTACAACTGCCTCAGCCTCATGAAAGAGTTCACAATGGGAGTAGGGAGTAGCAGGGGGAGGTAAGACTTACCTAGCTTCCATGCAGTTGGCAAGGCTGATCTCACTCCTGCAGTACTCTGTGGACAGAACCAGGTTTAGATTCAGACAGTCTGCGTATAAAACTCAGACCTACCCCAGGCCATAAGCTTTCCAAGCAAAGATAGCAACTGTGGCTTTCAGGCCATGCCCCTCCCTGTCTGCCTGCAAGGCCTGGCACCCAGCTCCTGTGATCATGTCTGCAGCACACTTCCCATTCGTCCCTCCTCCCACCAGGTTCTGGTCAAGAGAGTTCATCTCTGCTTGAGATTATATCATGAAATTCAGTTGGGAACTTCTTTCACCGTGCAACGCATCCCAGAGTTAGTCGGCTGATTTCCCCCTAGGTCCCCTGTGAGACATTCAGGTAAGGCTTCCCTGGTTCATTCTGGAGACTGGGAATCCCTGCAAAGGACTTCCCATGGCTGCCTTTACTTTTATGTTTCTCGTCACTCCCTAAATGTTATGTTCTCATCACTCCCTAAACCAGTTCCACCTCTGGGTAGGGTTAAGGCCTTCTCCCTTGGCCTGGATTTTCAGATTCCCCAGTGGGGATGTGTATTCTGGAGGTAATCTCTCTCCATCTTACACTGAGAATTTACAGTTTTTCACCTGTCTCACGGACCAGCCCTCTCCTGTCTTTCAAAGGGTCTGTGGAGTCTTGAGTTCCTGTACTGCTTCTAGAAAAAATAGATCTCACTGTGAATCTCTACACACTATTCTGTCTTTCTGAGTGGGAGAGGCAGGCCAACACTACCTCTAATCTGCTATTGTGGGGAAAACAAAACAAAACAAAATAAAACTGTTCACTCTTTTAATCTTTTTTTCTTTTTGCTCCTTAGACTATCATTTCCATTGTCCTGTCTACAAGCTTGCTGATTCTTTCTTCTGTCTGTTCAAGTCTGCCTTTTAATCTCTTTAGTAAAATGTTTGTTTCAGTTATTGTAATTTTGAGCTCTATGTTTTCTTTTTGGTTTGTTTCCAGGTTTTCTATCTTTTTATTGATATTGCCATTTTGTTCATATGCTGTTATCCTGATTTTTTTCACATCTTTGAGAGCTTTGATCATCTTTAAGACAGTTATTTTGAAATCTTTGTCAAGTAGATCTGGCATCAGATCTTTTTCAGGAGTAGTTTCTGTTTTACTCTTTTTCCTTTGAATGGGCCATATTTTCCTCTTTCTTTGTATGACTTATGATTTAAAAAAAAAAAAAAAACAACCTTTTACAACTCAAATTCATCCAATTTCCCAGGGTTTGCTGGTTTTTATTATTATTATTATTATTATTATTATTATTATTTTACTTTTTTCTTTTATTGCTGTAGGCTATCTCTGTGCCAACAATCAGTCAGTGGTGTAAATTTATGGTGAGTTTAGGTCATTTTTGAGTCTGCACAATTGTTCTCATTTCTCTGCATATAAAGTTGTTTTGAAATGCTCAAGTGTTTAATGTCTATTTCCCAAAAGTCCCCTTTATATTAGCAAGATGAAGGAGGAAAAGGGAACTTTAGCCCTTTAAATTCCTTGAAAGTCACTTCAGCCAGAGAGGGAGGGGTTTGCAACAATGAGGGGAGATGCAACAATATTAGCCACCCAACTCTTTGTCTGTATGCCTGTGCACAGATTACTGGCATTTGGAGTACAAGGTCCTATTTGCCTATCCTGGCTCCTGCAAGATGTGTGCACATCACTTCAGGAACACATGCATATCTGCCTGCCACAGGATTGGGGACGAAGAATAGGTTACTGCCACTGTCCTAAGAGCTGAAATTGGCTAAAATTAACTATAATTTATAGTCCAAGCCATTCTCTGGAATTTTCAAACCTTGAATAGATCCCAGCATTATAAATTGGTTACATCAGACATACCCTGCCTGTGAAATTGTCTAGGTGGGAGAATGACTCCTGGTGCTTCTTAGTCCACTATCTTCCCAGAATTCTCTCTCTTATCTCTGCTTTCTTTTGGCGACTATGTATATGTATTGGGGGAAACCCCACGTCCAATATTTATCATGGGTTCTTTTCTATTTCCTAGGCATCTGGGTTGGTTTGAGAAATAAAGGGGAAGGGCACAAGATAGAGAAACTTAAAGCTGGGTGTCCAGGGGAGACATCACATGTCGGCAGGTTCTGTGATGTTCCTCCAGTCGTAAAACCAGCAAGATTTTATTAGTGATTTTCAAAAGGGGAGGGAGTGCACGAATAGGGTGTGGGTGACAGAGATTACATACTTCACAGGGTAACAAAATATTACAAAGCAAGTGGAGGCAGGGTGAGAACAGGCAGGGTGAGATCACAGGACCACAGGATGGGGCGAAATTAAAATTGCTAATGAATTTTCAGGCACGCATTGTCATTGATAACATCTTATCAGGAGACAACGTTTGAGGGCAGACAACCTGTCTGACCAAAATTTATTAGGTGGGAATTTCATTGTCCTAATAAGCCTGGGAGCGCTACAGGAGACTGGGGCTTATTTCATCCCTTCGGCTTTGACCATAAAAGATGGACGCCTCCAAGGGGGCCATTCATAGATCTACCTTCAGAGTGCATTCTCTTTCTCAGGGATGTTCCTTGCTGAGAAAAAGAATTCAGCAATATTTCTCCTATTTGCTTTTGAAAGAAGAGAAATATGACTCTGTTCCTTCTGGCTCACCAGCAGTCAGAGTCCAAGGCCATCTCCCTTGTTCCCTGAAGTTTGCTGTTATTCTGTTCTTTTTTCAAGGTGCCCAGATTTCATATTGTTCAAACACACATGCTCTGCAAACAATTTGTGCGGTTAACGCAATCATCACAGGGTCCTGAGGCGACATTCATCCTCCTCAGCTTATGAAGATGATGGGATTAAGAGATTAAAGTAAAGACAGGCATAGGAAATCACAAGGGTATTGATTGGGGAAGTGATAATTGTCCACGAAATCTTCACAGTTTATGTTCAGAGATTGCAGTAAAGACAGGTGTAAGAAATTACAAACGTATTAATTTGGGGAACTAGTAAATGTCCATGAAATCTTCACAATTTATGTTCTCCTGCTGCGGCTTCACCTGGTCCCTCTGTTCGGGGCCCCTGACTTCCTGCAACATATATGAAATATTTTTTTTCCATCCCTTCCTTTTCAGCCTATGGGCATCTTTAATTCAAAAAAAGGAGAAGTCTAAAAAAACTTTATATATTAATTGCTCACAGTGCACCACTCATCTTCCAGCAATTAAAGGAAGTTTGAAGTAACAAAATCAACATGTAGGCCAAGTGCAGTGGCTCATGCCTATAATCCCAGCACTTTGGGAGGGCGAGACGGGCGCATCACAACCTCAGGAGATCAAGACCATCTAGGCTAACACGGTGAAACCCCATCTCTACTAAAAAATACAAAAAAAAATAGCCGGGCGAAGTGGTGGGTGCCTGTAGTCCCAGCTACTTGGGAGGCTGAGGCAGGAGAATGGTGTGAACCCGGGAGGCGGAGCTTGCAGTGAGCTGAGATCCGGCCACTGCACTCCAGCCTGGGCGACAGAGCGAGACTCTGTCTCAAAAAAAAAAAAAAACAAAAAAACAAAAATTAGTCAAGCATGGTGTCATACGCCTGTAATCCCAGCTACTCAGGAGGCTGAGGCAGGAGAATTGCTTGAGCCTGGGAGACGGGGGTTGCAGTGAGCCAAGATCGCACCACTGCACTCCAGCCTGGGTGACAGAGTGAGACTCTGTCTCAAAGATAATAATAATAATAATAAAAACAAAAAATAAAAATAAAATAAAATCAATATGTAATATTGTTTTTTAATTTGATTCAAACAGCTTTTAAAGATAACTTGCTTTAATGGTAATTTTAAAGGTTTTGCATATTTCATTTATTTAATATTTAAATGCTAAACCATAGTAAATTTATTAATATGGAGGTGCCTATATATGTATTAGTCAGGGTTCTTTAGTGAGAGAACCAATAAAATAGATACATATTTATATTTAGGTTTAATATATTATATTTATCTTTATGTATATATACATATTTATATATGTTAAAATTTTGCCCTTGTTTGAAAATTGCTTTCAGTGTATCTTTTGCTTGTTTGATCTTTAACTTTATATTATTATTATCAGGAATCAGAGGTTCAGAAAAGTTAAAGAACTTCCCCATTCCTCAGCTTAAGAGGGTGACCCAGTTGCCAGTTAAACTCTGTTCATCCAAGGGCACATTTTACAGACAACTTCTCAGGAAAGTGTCTATTCAATGCATATTTTATGAAACCTCTCATTCAGCCTTGAGAAGAAAAAGAAAAGTACCCAACTCCCTGGAACAAATCAACCAATTCCTAACAAGAACAAACAAATATATCTTGCGTAAACACACTTTATTGCCAGCACTAAGGTAATTTGTACTTCAGTTTCTCCAAATTTAATAAGGCTGAAACCAGAGGAGTAGTATAGTGTTTCAGTTGATATTATACAGAATCTACTTGTAGGAGCATCATGTAATGGCATAGTGTCGGTGATTTCTTTTAGGACTGCTAGTTAATCGCCTTTCATGTATCAGTTCCCACACATATTAGAGTGCGTAGAGTATAAAGAGCCTAAATTCCTGTTGCCTAAGCAGTGGTTTCCAACCTTACACCACCAAGGACACTTTTTATAATTTATCCCTCTGCTGATGGTTCAGACAAATATTTTGTTTTCCAAATAAACTCTTTACTACCGTTCACTGTGACCTTATTTTGGAGAAATAGAACTTTTCTCTAAGGACTTTTCCATGTGTAAATTAGTGTGGGGACTACTGTGGCTACTTCTTGAATGTCTAGGTTCCAAGAATTCTAGGTTGTGTCACACCAAGGTTTGTCTTCAGGACCAGCTCACACATCCACACCCATAGATCAGGAAGCGCCTCCTTGATGGGACAGGGGCAGTAATGATATCTATCGCTCTGCCCACACTCTATGCCCTGAAATGCCCACATTTTCACTATTTCCTTGGGTGAATTGAGTATAACCTGTAGAAGGATCTTATTCTTTTAGTCCAGAGATAGCTTTGCATGAAATAATACTGAACAAAGTTAGGAGTTAGAATAAAATTGTCCTGGGCATGAAAATGGAAAAGTACAGGGAAGTTGACTAAATGAGAAGGGGTGGGATGTAGGGACGCTTAGCCTGAGGAGGCAGTCGGAAGCTTGAAGATGATATAAACAGTGTCTAAGCTAGACGTTTGGGAGATGATGTTAAGATATTTAGTAGTAAGTTGTAACTTGTGTCTCTGAGTTTAGTTCAGTCCTATACTAAAACAAAACACATCTTTAATTTCATTTGACTAACTTTCAACCACAACTCCAAATGTAGTATTCTTCATAAAATACAAAGTTTTTTCACTCCTGCTTTCATCTTTATTCCTTATTTATTGCAATGTTGATGGGATAAAGACTTACCTGTAATATCTAGGCTAAAGTTAAGACTGTTAAGAGTTCTCATAATTCTGTTGAACTTAGTTTACGGATACAGATTATTAGCAACAGCTAAAGCCTTGAATTAAATGAATTAGCTGGATATTCAAATAAGATTTATTTTAGGTTGCATTATGGTACAAGCACCGCTCTTGGTTTAAGAAAAACTATCTCGTAGCTTTGTAGTCATGTGTATGTCACTGATATCATCTGCACTTTAGTTAGGGCTCTACTTTGGCCTGAAGCAGGGCATGCCTGAGGAAGCTATTGGAAGTGGTATTATCTCACATTTGGTGAGAGAGTACTAAGTTTCCTTGGTAATTTGATTGGGAGACCTTACAGAAGGCAGGTTAGAGGAGCTGATTAGGAAATGTAAAATTATATTGTGAAAAAAAAAAAAAAGAGGAAAATATATACAGTATAATTGTAATCAAACCGAGGAGTTCAGGTGGAAATCCTCCTAGCTGAAACTGTGCTTCTTTACATTTATCCAGGTGTTAGAAATGTTGCTTCAATTACAACATCTTTACTGAAGCAGCAAAATAATGTGGAAAAATGTATCTGTGCATACTGTTTCTATATGTATGGTGCTTTTTAACAGTGGAAAAACTTCCCTTGGAAATACCTGTTTGGCTTTAGCCCCTGTTTCATATTGGTCAGAGCCATGGTTAGCCAACCAGATATTAATCATAGTCTCTTGAGCAGTTCTTTTATTAAATTTTAAAAATCTTTTTATTTAAATATTTAGTTATTATTTTTTTAACTTTATTTTTAGACTAGGTTTAGTTGTATAGCAAAATTGCAAGTACAGATATTATGTTTTTAAGAAGTATAAAATATACATTCAAAAAGACATAAAACATCAATGTATAGCTTAAGCAACCATTATGAATATAACACCCGTGTAGCCACCTCTCAGTTTAAGAAAAGAGAATGTGGACCTTCCCAGTTATAATTCTGCCTCTCTCTTACAAGTGACTGTGAACCCAGCCTCTGGATTGATTACATCTTTGTTTTGCTTTATAATTTTAATACCAAAACTTGCATTCCTAAACAATAGAATTTAGTTATGCCTGTTTATGAAGACAATATTATTTTGGTTAAAAAAGATGTAGCATATGTAGAAGCAGAAGCCATCGCCACTGAAATTGATCAAGCACACTCAAAATGATCCAAAGATATCCCGAGAGACAAAATGTGTTCCCTCAAACAGCCTAGCTATTTTTTTTTAATTAACAAGACGTTAACTTATTTTAAAATAATATTTTTCCTCCATTCTTAAGTTACTATCCTCTTGGTTTTTCTTTTTCGTCTCTCTGCCTTTTTAAAAATGTCACTGGAAATAAGTGTTAAAACAGATTCATCATAATAATGCCTTTTCTTTTTAAAGTCTTGGACTATTTCTATATTTACAGCTACAGACTATTCCAACTATGATTTTGATTAAACTAACCAACTGCCGTTTGTCTATATAACAGTGTGATTAGCAGAAGCTAGGAGGTATTGATTAGTTCAATTTTACTGATATCTATAAAGACTGTTGAGCTGTTCGAAAGAAAGCTGTGGCTTGGACAGTTCTTAGAACCATTCTGCCATCTCCTGTGTAGACCAGTCTATTGATTTCATAAACCTTATGGATGTACTTCGAATTGTTTTACTTGTACAAACCAATCTAAGGAGAGTTTAGCCCTTTAAAAAGGATCTGCCAGGCATAGAGAGGCTAAGAGTTCAATGCCTCAGAGTATTTGGGGCTGGTAGAAAAAAGTGAAGTTATTTTTCTTCAGATCAAAAAAAGACTAAAGGGACAAAGACTGAAACACATTAATAAATGAGACATGACCCTTTCCACTGATCCCAGATATTAAAGTTGCTTTTCTAAAATAAGAGTTTTATTTTTCAAGGGAGACAGGATCATGTAGAAAAGACAAAGATCAGAAAATGAAAGGTGATGTTATATCAGAGTAGCTATAATTAATAACTGCTATTGGCAACATTGAGAAATGTCATGAAGGTAAAAAAAGTAATTTTAAATGACTATTATAAGTAGAATGTTGATTTCAAAAGAAAAAATACTTTCAAATATAAACTTGTATGTTTATATTATCAGATATACCTCAGACACAATTAGATTAAATATCAGACACATACCGAATGATTTCAGGGCATGTTGGATTAGCTTTCTAAGTTCATCATGTGGAAAAAGATAAGCCACTCTATGACCAATGTCTCTTTCTGATTTTCGGAATATTATGTAACAACATGTTGAAAGACTTTGAAGTATGGGAAACTTAAGTATATATAAAAATAGAATAATATAACGATCCCATGTTTATATCATTCAACTTCAACATTAATGAATTCAAGACCAATGGTACCCTGTGTAGACGCTATACCATTTCATCAGCAAATGAAGTTTTAGCATGTGTCTCCAAATACAGAAATGTTTATGGTTTTTTCTTTTTACTTATCTTTGATATTTTATGTTTGTAAAATTATTTCTTTCAAATAATTATTCCACTTTTTCTTCTCCTTCATAATCGTTCTCAAACATTAGTCTGGGTGAGAATCACCAGGCATCCATCCGGAGTAGGAATCAGGTGTTATAAATACACATAATGGAAATATTGATATTGTTGATCTGTGGTGCACACTTTGAGAAACAGGACTGTAGAAATTCATACCAGAGTTTCAAAGTAATTCAGTAAAGTTAAGGAAATGTGTTTCATGTGAAGTCCAATTTTAAAGTTTTTTTCCATGTCCATAATATGTATTTTGAACTCAGCAATATGACTTAATTTATCATTTTCCCTTATGCGGATTCTACATTTCTTCTGTGTTTAATCATTTTTAAGTTTGATTTATGTGAAATCTAGAATGTTTTATATAACTTGTGGTTTTACCATCTCGTTAAGGAGGTGACAGTTTTAGAAAGCCGTCGTTTTGGATCTTGTGTATAGTAGTTGCTATAGGAATTATTCCATGTACATTAAGTTGGTAAAATGCACAGCTAATGTGCTCTTTGGAAAGGAAAGAGTAAATTTGGGTTTCTCTTGGAAAAAAGTAAGCAGGAGCTAAATATAGAAAGTCATTTCTCTTCTTGATAAAAAACAGTTAGAAAAATCATTCTTCTGGTGGAGAAATGCTTGGGATGCTCTAGTTCCTCTTGCTGCTTATGGAGAGAGAGGTAGGAAAATAAAAGATGACTGGGAAAACTGAAAAGCCAAGCTAACTTTTGGTCAAAATTCTTGGAGTAGAAGGATCATTGTGAAAGAGAGCTAATGACGGCTCCTTTTACAAGTCGTCAGTAAGCTCTTATGGATTCTCCCTTGAGATACAATCAAAAGCTTTCTTTGTTCAAGGAAGGTTAAATAGACATTAAAAACACACTAAGCATGCACTGTTATAAATGACTTGGATTTTTATTGGCCAAATGAAAAGATATATGGTTAACAAACATCCAAAAGGAAAACAAAAATCAAAGATCAACCTTCCTGCCCATAAAATACTCAAGATTTTGCCCTCATCCTGGCTGTCTATGCTAGACTCCAAATGAAAGGGCCTTCTCACCAGAGACCTAATTTTTCAGACTTACTTTACTAAATATCCCAGCAATGCACATTCCATCTCTTGTTCTTCACTTGATCCCTCATCTGGCCTCTGATCAGATCCAGGTAAGTCCTTGCTTCATGCCTTCAACTGAGGATAAACTTGAGGGTCTCAGGAGCATGATTCTATAAGTCTCCTCCCCTGCCTCAAATCCTGAGTAGATGGGGAAAGGAGGATAGAGGAGACATCTGGATTGCCTGCCCTAGGAAACTCAGGATTTTTAGGCTGACTCGTATACTACTTCCCACATCCTTTCCCAAATATGGGGAGATGCTTTAGTCTTCATGGAATGACGACTAAACCAGTCTTCTAAGAGACATTCCAAATTTCACAAAAAGGAGGACTTTTTCTACTGGTCCCTCTACAAGTTTGGATAAAGCACCATTTTCTGTGCAACATATGGTGTTTTCCCATCTTGCATTACTCAAGAGGGCCTCTGGAGTCTGAAGTATAATATATTTATGAATGATGACATGGAGATGCTTGAAGGGAGACAATTAGAATTAGAAAGAAAAAGGTTGATAGCTGCCATTATGCTCAGTTTCTTCTGCTTTTAGCATGAAGGTAAGTGTGGATATCACACAGGAAGGCCCAAAGAATATTTAACAGCCAAGGCTTGGTGCTGCTTAATACAATTCTTGTACACTTGAAAGTATATTTGAGGTCCTTCCAGTTCACTGGTTAAAGAAATCACCTGGAAGTTATTAATAGATGTAAAATATATGTATGTGGCACCAGGGTTGAAGGAAAGCGGTGAAAATGAAGCTCATTATTTCTATAGGAGAGAATATCACAATGGAATGTAAGGAAGTATATTCAAATTCTATGGTATCAAAGTAGATGGGCCAAAAATGAACTATTATGCACTATAGGAATATAGATCCTCTGTGATCAGCAGATACATTCCACTAGGACATTGTTTTATGATTTATGAGTTGGGGCTTATTAATGTAGTCTGTGTCATCAAAAGCCATGAGATATTACAGAGAAGAAATCCCTTATTTTAGTGGATATACACTCAAGCATTTTACTGTAAAATGTCATAATATTTGCAACTTACATCTACAAAGGTCATTGAAAAGAGAAACAAGTGTGACAAAATGTTAACAACTGGTGAATCTCAGGGAAAGATACAATTCTTTCAGTTCTTCTATGGGTTTGAAAATTTTGAAAATAAAAATTGGAGAGTAAAAGAGACAATACAAGCATATTTATAAATATGAAGGTAAACGCCACATAAAATAATAGAAAAGTAGAAATTGATTGTCTCTGGTGATAAAAATCTGATAATAGTGACTGACTACTGTTTATACTTATATGACTTTTAGTACTATGTGAGTCTTTAAAGCTTGTGAATGTATAACTTTGACAAAAACTAGACACTGACTTCAAAAGGAGAAAAAAAGCAAAAAGACTCACTGGGAGATTAGATTGCCAGATGCTTCATGAAGTCGGAAAAGCTCATTGATAACATGCTGGAACAGTTTTATCTACATGCATAAGGGAAAAAAATGTGCATCATCTAGATGAAGAACACAATCACTGCAAGAAAAGAGTGATGTCTATATCAGGGAGCAAGTCAGAAATAAAATACAGGGAATCAAGGGGTCAGGAGAGTAAGCAACCATCTATACAGTCACTGATTTCAGCCTTTCTTAAGAAGTACTACAAGATAATTTATACATGAAGAATTACGTGACCTTGGGCATTTCACAGATCAAATGGCATCATTATATGCTTTTACTGACTTGCCGCATCTTGAAGATTATTGTCTATTCCTTAGTTTCCTGGATAGGCTGTAGGTGCCCTAGCAAACTAGTTTAATAGTTAGTGGTTCTGGTTTAAGGGATTAGAGATCAACAAGATATCTGAGGAAGAATTCCTTACGGATAAAGAGATGCAGGAGCCTACCGTGTTGATAGTGGAAGAGCTCACCATTCTGGTGTTTATATTTTTAACTGTTGTTTGTTTAACAAAAAACATCAGGTGCCCTGAGATGGAGGGAGATCCTCTGATGATGCTTCTTTGTGTCTCAAAGATTCTGTCAATATACTGACCTCGTCCTTCATCTCGAATAAGCAGTAAACTCTCTGGTTAGAACAAGAACTCAGGCATTGATTGACTATGTGATAGTGTTATTCACTATAGGACACAGCTGTTTGATTTTTTTGTCTGAAAACTCTTCCTTGCAGAGAGAGTATATGTCTGGAGACTTGGCACAAATTTAGCAAGTGATATGATTATGGTGATTGGTTGGGCAGGATATCTAGGCAATAATGGTGACAGGTGGCAGAGATGGCACCAGTACGTGCTAGTAAGGCACGTTTCCACCCTATAGGAGCTAGTGTGGTCATAGGTCAGGGCACAGGGCCATTGAGTAGTTGGGGTAGTGGCCAAGTGGCAGGACTAAGTACGGGGTAATCAACAGGCTTAACTGACCAAGGTTTGGACCATGATGCTGCCAGATATTTCCAAATCTTTGGGCCAGTGAATCTGGGTTTCCAGTCCTCTTTCTCTGCTCTTTTATTCCATTCTTGCTTCTGGGTGAGGTGCCAGAACTGCACAGTTTTCTTGATCACTGATCTTGCCTCCTGTCAAAGTTGATAAATGGCCTAAATGACCATTTTATTATAGATTTTTGGGTATAGAGCCAAAACTGGGTAAGACAATAATTGGGGATGAATCTTTAGGTGTAAGAGAAAAGACATTGCTGAGCTACTGCACAGGCCATGTGACCCAAATGGTTTTGCTTCAACGTGGAGGGAAGATCCTGACCCACACTAGACTGTGCAAGTGAGGAATAAGCCTCTATTATGTTAGGCCACTGAGAATCTGGTGTATCTTTATGGTGGCAGCCAGAGATGGTTATCCTGACCAAATGCAATATGATTTGGAGAACTGGAATATCTCCAGGTCCATTGTACAAATACAATGGCATCAGGGACTTCGTATGCATTGGTGGGATACGAGTTCTTGCTAACTTCTAAAGTCAGGGTGTAGACTCCACAACTGTGATTAGATTGTGGTTCCTGGCTGGCAGCATTAGGTGGAGGAACTCTTCAGCAGCTGCCACATGTTAGGCTCTGCAGCAAATCTCAATTGATGTTTGGGGAGAAAAATGTTACTCACTCAAGAAGATATAGATTCATAAAAGCTGTTATTCTAGGGTATTCTTGTGTGTGGGCCTCAGATGTCTTTCTGAAGGACCTGTGGGGGAAGGATGTGAAATAAATGTCTGATCTCTAGTCCTGGGTAAAAACAAGACTAGGTCAGTTATTTAGTGTTTGCTCAGATCCATCTTCACACTTCTGCTCTACCCTCTATCACAAGGAGTTGGCTCTGGTGGTTTCTAATTTATTCAGCCTATGCATGAAATTGGCAGAATAATTGAAGGTAGAGAAGTAAAAAAGCCAGAATTTTCTTTCCCTTCTTGCTCTCTGACTTGGGAGATATTTATGATTGTGCTTCTTTTTGCAGAACCAGCTTACCAATCAGTACTTCTTTCTGTGGTTCAGGTTCTACTGGCCATCCCTGGCTCCTGCATTCTAGTAATTCCACGTTCCTTTTTTTTATTCCTGAAACCCCAGGGGTGGTAGTGACTTTCTGCTGCTGCAAACAGGTATTTTCTCATCACTGCTTCTGGTTTTGCATCTCTTCCAAGAATTTTGTAATTAGTTCTTTGTAATTAAGTCATCTTTTGAACTCCCTTGGGATGGTTAATATTGAGTGTCAATTTGATTGGATTGAAGGACACAAAGTACTGTTTCTGGGTGTGTCTGTGAGGTGTTGAAGATTAACATTCGAGTCAGTGGACTAGGAGAGGCAGACCCACCCTCAATCTGTGTGGGCACTATCAATTCAGCTGCCAGCACGGCTAGAATAAAGCAGGCAGAAGAACATGGAAGTACTTGACTTGCTGAGTCTTCCGGCTCTCATCTTTCTCCTGTGCTGGATGCTTCCAGCCTTTGAACATCAGATTCCAAAGCTGTTCAGCTTTTGGACTTTTGGACTTATACCAGAGGTTTGCCAGGGGCTCTCGGGCCTTTGGCCACAGACTGAAGGCTGCACTGTCGGCTTTCCTGCTTTTGAGATGTTGGCAATCAGACTGATCCACCACTGACTCCCTCGCTCCTCAACTTTGTAGGACTTTACCTTGTGATTGTGTGAGTCAATTCTCCCTGATGAACTCCCTTTCATATATACATATATCCTATTAGTTCTCTCCCTCTAGAAAACCTTGACTAGTACATCCCTGGAGAGAATTCTGTTTTTCTGATTAAATCTGACTTACTTGGGCTGCAGACCTTGCTGAGGTCTCAGGAGCCAGGATTGAGAAAATAATGCATGGGGATGAATCTTAGATGTGGAGATAAGACAGAGGGTGATGCTGTTTGGTTTGTTGAGAGATCTGAAAAAGATTCTTGGAAGAATGGAATGTTGAGAGAGGAAGATATTTTTTACTGGTTGTCCACATTTGAACCATTAGGCAAGGAGTGTGCATATTCTATACTCCATTAATTACATTTTGGCCTCTCAATTTTGAGTAGGCATATTTGGGAAATCCTCAGAGTATCTAACTTTTCTCCACCTGGCTTAGTAGCAGGACCTGAGTATGGGTTGCTCTCCTAATGAACAACATACTCACTCTCCATCCTGGCGTCTAGGAGAAGACCTAGACCTCAGTAACACAGGAAAGTTATTTCTAGGATGTCTAACTTTAAAGGAAAAGCAGGTTTTCTAAGGTCAGCTTTCTTTTCCATCCAGATGGTTTGCTTTTTGCAGATGGTAAGGCCCATATGCAGATTCTGACCCACTTGCTAATAAAGGGATTGGTCTGTGCCAGGGCCTAAAAAACTTGGATTCAGGTTCACAGATGCAATTATTGAGGTGAAAAACAGAGACTTAAAAATAATAGAGCTAGTAAAATTCTCATTATTTTTCTGAACGAGTGAAACATTATTTAAAAGGTAAATGTAAAAAGCACTGCCTATTGATATAATCGACTTAATTTTTGATGAAACATGAAAATGCACTAGGTTCTGCTTGTAGTGTTTAACATAGACTTTTCCAATGTTCATTTATATTTTGGATCCTTTCATTATTGTTCCAGCATGATCTTTAAGCAGTCACTTAGGAACCGATTTACTATTTTTTTTTTATTTAAGTGCACGTATGTATTTGTAAAAAACTAACGATGCAATAACAATATCCTTTTAAAAATTCAAATATAAGTATCCAGAGTTTCTACTCTTAGGAGTTCCACTGTTCACACTGAAATGTGAGAGGTAAAGGAAAGAAAGAGGTGAACTTAAGTGCCATGAACTTAAATTTGTTCTAAGCTTTTGGAGAGAAGATAGAAATTGCTAAGGAGGAACTTTAAAGACCAGACTAAAAAACACTCGATTTCTTTGTAGCATGCTTCATTTCATGCGTTTTTAAACTTAACCAAGGCAATATATACTCATGGTGGCAGAGATGTTCCAGGATTGTTTGCACAATTCCACTCAGGCAAACTGGGTCAGACAAAAAGACATGATTGACATGACAAATCATTTTAGTTCTCTTTCTATTTTCTCTCCTCTCTATCTGGTTATCAGTTATCTATAATTTAAGGTCAACTCAAATCTCCTATGTGCCATTTATGTTCTGGGGAAACTTCTGCCTTTCTAGCCTCCAGTTTTACTGTTGGTACCTGTAATTAGCACATGATACAATGAAAAATTTTTTTCCCATTGCTCAAACTAACACATTGTTTTCCTTCAGATATGACATTATTTAAATTGAAGAAAAATCAGAAGGGCATTAAATGCAGATGGGAAAAAACTCAGTAATACCAAATAGTTATAGTTAAACTGGCAAGTCGTCCCATTTTTTCTTTCCGGGGACTTTTCCTTCCCAGATGTAACCACCGCCACTCCACAGTTTTTCACATGTGCACCTTCAAGCTTCGATGCCTTTACCTGCCATTTTTTTTTTCTCAACCAGGAATACATTCTCACATTCTCTGCCCATCTATTAAGACTCATAAAAGATACATACTCTGTACACTCTTCCTTGATACCCTCTGTCAGAATTCAGGGTTTTGTTCTTTGTATTTCCTCAATATGCTGCTTGTACCAGTATTTAACACCCATTTCATTCTGTCTTGTTTTACAGCAAGGTCTTTACCTATCAACTTCATCAAAATGCACTTTCTTGAGAGAAGGAGCCCATTTTCTTCCTCTTTGCATCTCCAATAAAATCCAAGCCAGTGTTATCACATGTTTAAGTCATTGGATGGAACATACACAATATGGTTTATTCATTTTCTGTTTCATGAAGAGTTGTCACAACCAGACTATGAGCGTCTTTGGGTCATTTACAGAAATCTGTGACTTTTTGATTATGTAATTCCATAAAAATATACATTAATTAAAATATTGCAACCAGTCCTGCTGTGACCTGAATGTCTCCTGAATTCATGCGTTGACACTTAATTCCCATTGTGGCAGTATTAAGAGGTAAATTCTTTTGGAAAGTGATTAACTCATGAAAGCTCAGCCATCATGAATGGACTAAATCCTTATAAAAGGTCTGGAGGGAGTGAGTTTCCTCTCTTCTGCTCTTCCACCATTGGAGAATATGTGTTTGTGCTCCTTTTCCCCCTTCCATCCTTTCTTCCATGTGAGGACACCTAGATAGTGCCATCTGTGAGAAACAGGCCCTCATCAGACACTAATCTGTCAGTGCCTTGATCTTGGACTTCCCATTCCTCCAGAACGATGAGAAATACATTTTTATTCTTTATAAATTACCTAGTCTGTGGTATTTTATCATAACAGCACAAACATAACAATTACTTTTGACTAAGACAAATATTAATGCCAGAGCTGGATGTGGTGGCTCACACCTGTAATCCCAGCACTTCAGGAGGCCAAGGCGGGCAGATGACCTGAGGTCAGGAGTTTGAGACCAGCTTGGTCAATGTGGCAAAACCCTGTCTCTACTGAATATAGAAAATTTAGCCTGGCATGGTGGCATGTGCCTGTAATCCCAGCTACTTGGGAGGCTGAGGCAGGAGAATCACCTGAACCCAGGAGGCAGAGGTTGCAGTAAGCTGAGATCATGCCACTGCACTCTAGCCTGGGCCACAGAGTGAGACTTCTTCTCAAAAGAAGAAGAATAATAATAATAACAGAGAAGAAGGTGTTGCTATAACAAATACCTGAAAATGTGGAAGGACATTTCCAGAGGCTGGAAGAGTTTGGAAGTGCATGCTAGAAAAAGCCTAGATTACTGTAAATGGAGCATTAAGGGTGATTCTGGTGAGGGCTTAGAAGAAGAGGAGAAATATAGAGAAAGTCTAAATCTTCCAAATAATTATCTAAGTAGTTGTAAACAGAATGCTGACAGTAATATGAATAATAAAGGCCATTCTGATGAGGTCTTAGATGGAAATGAGAACTATCTTGGAAACTGGAGGAAAGGTAATTCTTGTTACAAAGTGACAAGAACTTGGCTGAATTTTGTCCATGCCTGTCTTACAGCCTTACGGAAGGCAGAACGTAAAAGTAGTGAACTAGGATACTCGCAGAAGAAATCTGTAAGCAAAGTGTTCAGGGTGCTATGTGGCTTCTTTTTACTGCTTATAGTGAAATGAGAGAGGAGAGAATCAAATTAAAGACATAATTTATAATCAGACAGCTGAATGTAAAGATTTGGAAAATTCTCAGCCTTGACATTTGAAAAATAAAAAAGCTGTTTGGTAGAGAAAGCCAAGGGTGTGGCCAAGCAAGCATTTAATCAATAGATTAGTATGAATAGAGAGAGGTCAGATGCTATTCATCAAGAAAATGAAAAAATGACCCCAAATATTCAGAGATATTTGAGACTTTCACTCCCATCACAGGCCCAGACTGGTAGGGCCTTGAGAGCAGAACAATTTTAAAGGAGGTGTACCTCAGGCTACCTTAAAATCTTAGCACTCACTGCCCTGGGCCATCTCAAGTCTCTTCTCCCTGCATGCCAGAGCAACACTCATTGGCTGCCTCAGCCATGGTTCAAGCAGGCTCAGGTTTGGCTCAGACTGTGTCTCTTGAGGACACATGCTAGAAGTGTTATAACAGCACAAAGAGGCGAAAACAAGTGTTTTGCTTTTATCGACAGTTATTTTACATTCATTTATTCCTTGGAACTTTACAACATTCAGTACGCAGCAGACTGCATTAGTCTGGAGGAAAAACGAGTAAAAGTACTTTGGAGTCAGACAGACCTGACTTTGCATTCTTACTCAACGACTTGCAGGTTATGAGATCTTAGGAAACTTTTTTTAACCTCTATAAGCACCAATTTTCTCATTATTATAAACTAAATGTTAGTCCTATAAAATTGTTGGGAGGAATGTCTGATATAAACATGTAAAGGTATGTATATTAGTTCATTTTCATACTGCTATAAACAACTGCCTGAGACTGGGTAAATTACAAAGGAAAGAAGTTTAATTGACTCACAGTTCAGCATGACTGGGTATGCCTCAGGAAACTTACAATCATGGCAGAAGGCAAAGAGGAAGCAAGGCACCTTCTTCCCAAGGCGGCAGAAAGGAAAAGTGCTGAGCCAAGCGGGGAAGAGCCCTTTATAAAACCATCAGACCTTGTGAGAACTCTCTCACTATCACAAGAACAGCATGGGGGAAACAACCCCCAAGGTTCAGTTACCTGCACCTGGTCTTTCCCTTGACATGTAGGGATTATGGGAATTATAATTCACGGTGAGATTTGGGTAGGGACACAAAGCCTAACCATATCAATATGTGATACATATTAGACATTGAATATAAGTGAAGATTCCCTTCTCACCTAGGAGATAGAGGCTTAGGTAAGCTAAATGATCATCTAAAAACGTGTATGGCAAAGGGTTGCAAATGGTAGTAAAGCCAGGACTGGAAATGAGGTTCCCTAAATATTTCTATATATACACACCTGTTCCCTTGTGCCTAACATCTAGTCTGAGAGTGAATATCCTTGCAGGAAACTGAAAACAACTCATTCCTATTATCGTCCTGCTACCATGCATACTCCATAGCCTAAGATTTTACTGCAAACTGCTGCCTCCTGGCACTATGATGAAACTCAGGTTTGGCGAGGTTAAGTGACTTGGCCAGGTTCAATCAGCAATCTAGAAGCCATGTGCACCTTGTTCCCCTCACTCCTGCCGCAGAAGTGACTGATACATTGTGATTTAAATCTATATTGACCCTGTGTGGAGGAGACAGAGCTGCAGCAGTAGGAAGGTCAGGAGCCTCACAGAGAAAGACAACAACCTGTTGCCTAAGCCAGGTTCAAAGCACTATGAGGGTGAGGGGGAGGAGTATGAAAATGAGGAGGATAGTAAAGAACGGAGGATGAGCACATGCGGGACATAGATGACATAAATGATTTCAATGAGTAACCTGGTAATGGAGAGGTCAATGATGTGGACGTGGGAGGCCACAAACAGGATCAGGACAAGTGAACAATCTAGGTAGACAGGGCGGGATGGTCTCAGGGAGCTTCCATTCCAGCTCCAACTTTCCTACACTCCCTGAAGAGCAAACTGATGGCTTTTTTTTTTTTTTTTTTTTTTTTAAGAAACATCGCTACAGAAGAGATTTCTGCTTCTCTGCTCTACTTGTAAGGAAATACTATACCAAAGTCATCTCTGAGTAAGAAAATTCAGAAAGTAAAATTGAAAGTGATTTATTAAATTGCATAGTTTATCTGTTTTCCATGAATGAATCTCTCTCTCTTTTTTTTTTTAGTGTTAGAATCAATGTTTTATTGTCACGCAGATGGCAACTGGGTTTATGTCTTCATATTTTATATTTTTTTGTAAATTAAAAAAATTACAAGTTTTAAATAGCCAATGACTGGTTATGTTTTCAGAAAACATGATTAGACTAATTCATTAATGGTGGCTTCAAGCTTTTCCTTATTGGCTCCAGAAAATTCACCCACCTTTTGTCCCTTCTTAAAAAACTGGAATGTTGGCATGCATTTGACTTCACACTCTGAAGCAACATCCTGACAGTCATCCACATCTACTTCAAGGAATACCACGTTGGAATACTTTTCAGAGAGGGAATGAAAGAAAGGCTTGATCATTTTGCAAGGCCCACACCACGTGGCTGAGAAGTCAACTACTACAAGTTTATCACCTGCGGTGTTCAAGGCTTCCTGAAAAGCAGCCTTGCTCTCGATCTGCTTCACCATCTTTGCTGCTGGGGTCTGAGGAGCGGCTGTAAGGACCGATGGAAACGGATCCAAAGCACCAGACCGAGCTTCCCATGAATGAATCTCTAGTTAACATAAATTGGTTAAAATCATACACACAGTAATTGAAATTATTACCCATGAGGTGGAACCAGAGAGAAATAGATACTCAGCTGTAACGCATTTCACTCATCCCAACTCATTCTTTCTGTCAACTGTGCACCCTCTGCCTTCCTTTTTAAGATTTGTACAAATTTAAACAAAGTCAAACTAAGCTGGAATAAAGGCAATGTGGCATGTGTATAGTCAAGCAGGAAGTTTGTTTTGTGAGAAGAATAAGCCTTCACATGTATTCAATCACTGTGCTCCAGCATGAGGAGCCTGAAAACCCTTCAGATGATTGGCTATTTAGGATAGTGAAAACTGATCGAAGAGAGAAAATAAACAAGAAATTTGGAGAGGCTTGGAGCTCTTATGATGTCAAAGAAATGTTGGCTGGGAGAGTTTTGAGGAAGTAAAATTAAAGCAATTTCTGAAGTGTTCATAATTCAGATCCAAGCTTCTCAAGTTGCAATGTGCATCTGGGGATCTTGTGAAAATGCAGATTCTGATTTAGCAGGTTCATGGGAGGTCTCTACATTCTTCTTCTCCAACAAGCTTTCAGTTTGCTGACACTGCTGGTCCACAAATCATGCTTTTAGCAATAAGGTTTTAGTTCATATTGGCCATTTCTGGGTTACTGAACTACTGAGATCCCCTAAATAATGGCTAATATTTATATTTTGAAAAAAATACATTACCAGTAATAAACATGTCTAAAATAATAGTGTTCTTACCTGGATTAATGATTTAGAAAACCAAATACTAAGTCAAAAGTGAACCCCAAGATGAGCTTGAAATCAGTGAAATTAGCTGTAGAACCAGTTTTAATCTATATAAAGATCGACCTACATTGTATCTCCTGTCTCTAAGTGTTGAATTATTCACATAAATGCTTCAGAGCAGCCTCCCATAAATCAAAGGGAGAGAATTAAATTGGGAATAGTATGGTGAACAATGGTGAGAAATCTTGAGCTCCTAACCTGATTTACCTGATTATTCTCCCAGTTATCTTTCTCTTGTTCTGACCAAATCATTCCTGGTGATTTGCTGGCCCCTAAATTTAGCCCCAGGGACTCTTTCATCATGGTATGTGATTTTTAAGCTCTGTGATTTTAAAGGCTTTTCAGATTGATATTAGATTCAATATTGAAGTGTCACAAGTTCTTTGTGAGAGAACTTCTGCAGAAGGTTGGCAGTGGTTTATCCAAATGCCTTTTATTGGTTAATAAGTTTGTACAAATGTGGCTCCATCATAACAATGATTATTTCTGATGAAAGTATCTGATCAAACTCAATTTACAGAAATAATGTTTTATTCCATTTAAAAATAATAAAATATTCCTTTTCCCTTCTCAGGACAGTTTGGTTATGTAAGGATTGAATTATTTGTATAAATAAATTCCATTTATTTTCTTCATTTCTCCTGATTTTCTTTTAATAAATGATCCCTGAACACTAGAGGCAAGAAAGTTGACCAAGCATCTTAATACACTGATTCGAACAGTAAAAAGTTAAGTCCATTACAAATTGTATGTAATGCTTTAAATGTAGAGTGAACTAGTCATCAATATGCTACAAGTGGAATTATGATGATACAAAAATAGGCTTTGATAATGCTTTGTCTTACCTGCCTCACGAGATTGCTGTGAGGATCAAATGAGATAGTCTTTGAAAGTAATCACTAAAGCCTAAATGGTATTTCTGGCTTTGTCCTCCTTTTTACCAATCCATTATATTTAAGGTTGCCAGATTAATCTTAAAGCATCAGCTTGATTACATTTTTTCCAGCTCAAATGCCTTCAATTTTCCTCTCAACCACTTTCTGAAGCATTGGGTTTGGTTTCCCTTGGCATTTAAGAAACATCACACTGCCTTTCTAGTCTTATCTCTAGCTATTTTCTATTCTAACCTCATATATCAAGGCTACTGGGTTACATTATATATCCCCTAATTTCCTGAGTCAAAATTTTTATTGTCTCCTACACATTGTCTCTACCCAGTTTTTCCATAGGGACCCTATTATCAAACACGTCCAAAATTAGGAGCATGTAAGTATATTCTTTATATATTTCCTATTATCCATTCCAGAAAAATCCATTCCTATTATCTAAGCCAGAAAATTGGAGTTGCTGTCTTTCTCTTTCTCTCTCTTTCATCTTCTCTATCTGTGTGTGTGTGTGTTTCCTACACATTTTTTTCAGGCCCACCTTCACGTAGGAAATATGTAATTTTTCTTTATCTGTTCTTCTCCCTCAGGATCACCCTCAATAGTTAAATGCAACCATTAATTCTATCAGATATTTTTCAGGCCGAATATCTAATGGTTCTTTAATTGGACAGATATTTATGGAGCACATGCCCTGTGTTGATGGTTGTGTCAGTTTCCTGTTGCTGGTATATTACCACAAGCTTAAAACAACATATTTATTATCTTACACTTCTGGAGGTCAGAAGTCCAAAATGAATCTCACTGGTTAAAATCAAGGTGCTGGCAGAGCTGCTTTCCTTCTGGAGGCTCAAGAGGGAACTCCATTTTCTTGCCTTTTCCACTGTCTAGGTGTTACTCACATTCATTGACTTGTAGCCCTCTTCCATCTTATTTATTTATTTATTTATTTATTTATTTATTTATTTAAAGACAGAATCTTGCCCTGTCACCCAGCCTGGAGTGCAATGGCGCAATCTCGACTCACTGCAACCTCTGTCTCCCGCATTCAAGTGATTCTCCTGCCTCAGCCTCCCGAGTAGTCGGGATTACAGGTGCGCACCACCATGCCCAGCTAATTTTTTGTATCATTAGTAGAAACGGGGTTTCAGCATTGTTAGCCAGGCTAGTCTTGAACTCCTGACCTCATGATCCACCCAATTTGGCCTCCCAAAGTGCTGAGATTATAGGCATGAGCCACTGCGCCCAGTCCCCTTCCATTTTTAAAACTAGCAACACATTCTTCCAACCTGGGCTTCTGTAGTTATATATCCTTCTTCAACTCTAACTCTCTTTCCTCTCTTTCACGTATAAGACTCCTTGTGATTACATTTAGGGCCCATCTGGATAGTCCAGGGTAGTTTCTCCATTTCAGTATTCTTAACAATGACATCTGAAGTCACTTTTTCTATGTTTGATAATATATGCACAGGTTCCAGGGTTTAGAATGTGGACATCTTTGAAGGGCAGTGGTGGAATTATTCTGTCTACTATAGCTGTCTTCCTAAGTAGTGTAAACACAGAAAAATATTATGATGTAGTCCATGCCCTCAAGGAAATCAAAGATAAAGCAGTCAAATGAGTGAGTAGCTACAATATGCTGTAATTATGGCTCTGGAATTATGATGAAAACTATATAAAATCTTGGGGGATCAGGGGAGTCTTTGGGAAGGAGGGTTATCTAAAACATAGAGCCAAAATTCTATTTGAGCCTTTTGTTACATTTTAGGAGGGAGGATAATGGTACTAAAATAAGTTGGTACAATAACCTAGTTTCTAATAGCATCAATCAATCAATCTCATGTTATCACTTTTACAGTGGAACAGACTGGCTTAATATAGATACTAGTTCCACTCCAAAGATATAAATAGGGGTACTACGTGTATATATCATATTCATATACATATTCTCTCTTTTTGCCTTTAGAGACAAGGTCTCATTCTGCTGCCCAAGTTGGCATGCAGTGCCCTGATTATAGCTCACAGTAACATCAGACTCCTGGGTTGAAGCAATCCTGTTGCCTCAAAGAGCTAGGATTGAACTACAGGCGCACATCAGCATACCCAGCTAATTAAAAAAAATTTTGTTTGTAGAAGGGTCTTTCTAGATTACCCAGGCTAGTCTTGAACCCCTGACCTCAAACAATCCTCCCTCCTCAGCCTCCCAAAGCACTGGGGTTACAGACAAGAGCCACAGCACCCAGACAACATATTCTTTATGTATATGTTGTATACCATTTAACATATATGTGAGAGAACACATATGTACATAGAAAAGGATGTACTTTTCTACAGGTAATTTTTCTCAACAAATTTTGCCCTCTGAGAACTTATACTCTAGAAGGGGAATAAGACTTGGGCATAAATGTTTACTGAAATATAAGGCTGAGAGAGTTGACTGTCATAGAGATATAGATATAGTACTAGGTGTATGCAGGGCTGGAAGTGAGTGTTTTCAGCTTAGAGAAAGTAGAGAAGATTTCACAAATAATGTCTTACTTGAGCTAAGGTCTCTAGGGATGGGAGGCTGGGTTTTGGTCATGTTGGTGATGAGAGAAAATCATATAAAAAATGACATATATCTCCACATTGCTATTAGGTAGAGGAGAAAAGAGTTCCTCCTGGAGATCGCTGGGTCTTTGAAACAGCAGTAGAAGAGATGTGAATTCCAATTACAATTTCACCTATACCAAACAGAATTATTCACACATCTCTACTGCTCCCACCACATCTTCAGAAAGATTTCTGCTGCAGTGCTCTAAGGGAAACATGTAGAAATAGATCATATACTTCCTTATTGGAATAGAAAAGATGAAGGGATTCACAAGGGGGAAAATGTGCTGTGATTGAACATTTTCTAGATAAAACACAGAGAAGTTTATGGCTTTGAGAAATTATTTCACAATAATTCATTCAGTATATATTAAGCACCAGCTCTGCAAAACACTGTGATAGATAACATGAGGAATACAAAGATTTTAAAACATCGTTTCTACTTTTCAATCCATCTAGTGTGGGAGTAAAAACAGAGACTGAGCATATTACAAAGCAGTGTGTGATTCATGCTGCATGATTAGGATACAGAAGAGTGGGAATTCAGATCAGTTCTAGTGGGTATCATGAGGGAATTCTCATAGAAGAGACAACACCTGAATCTGGCTGGAAAAATAAGTAGGATTTAATAGACCAACACATGCACATAGGACTGGGGAGAGAATAAATTGGAAAGGATAAAATTTAGGCAAAAAGAATAGTATGAGAAAAATCACGGGGGTAGCAAAGACAAGATATATTTAGAAACTGTACATGCCCCTTTTTTCCCAAATATGAACTGAGCAGTGGGCACAAGGAGAATAACAGCAAGTGAGATAGTTCCTGACTTCAAGGAGTTTGTAGCCTTGAGGGGGTACTGAGAAGCAGATAATTAAAATAAAATGTGATTTATATTGTGGCAGAAAAAAAGAAAGTCAAGATTTTACCTAGCCTAGGAGTCACCAAGCAGAGAAGCCTACCTAAGCAGAGCTGTCATCTTAACCGAGTCCTGTCCTGAGGGGTTACTGTGAGTTGGCCAAGGAAAGAGAGGGAAAATAGAGAAATCCATGCAAAGATTCAGAACAGGAAGATCAAGATCACAATGTGTTTGAGCAACTCTAGGCAGTTTCTTTGTGGTTGGAGTCCAGGCTACATAGGAAGAGAATAAGGAATTGGATGCAAACAGCAGCTGGGTCATACAGGACTTTTTGAGACCTGCTAGGAGGCTATTTTAACATCTAGGTAAGAGTGGATGAGGGTTTCAAAGTATAAAATGGCAGTGACAATTAATGAAGAGAAGAATCCATATGAAATGATACGGGGCACATGGGAAGGAAATTCCTCAAATCTAGTCTCATTGAGAGAGATTTTATCACAAGAAATTTTCGTGAGTGTATTGCTACAGAGAACAGTGATGAAAACACACTCAGGAGTAAAGCTAAAGGCTACACCTTAAGAAAGGCAAGGTGGTAAATGCAAAGACAACGGACAGGAAGTTTGTAAGTAAGAAAAGAAAGGTTGGGGGCTGTGGAGAGCAGAAGTGACAAAGGAAAACAGGAAACACTGGATTTGCAGTGAAATGTTATTTTTGCATAGAGGCTAGTGTAGACAAAACTAGGTGGAAGGTTGCCTTTGTAATCAAGTCACCTTAGTTGGGCAAATGCAACTTGATAGATCTTCTTATCTGATGTACAAAAGTATGATTATTTGATTTGGCCAAGATCTTTAAGGCTGAATTATCATAACAAATTAAAAAATCTCAGGAGCCTCAAATCGCCACTCCACTTTACTGTACTGCTGGTCTACATAGCAAAGAACGAAGTGTATATTTCCTGGTAGGAGAGCAGAGTTACCCACATGCTACATGTATATAAATCTACAGTTTTATATTTCTTGGTTTTTTGGTGAGAAGAAAATGTAGTTTAACATGGGATTCGGACTGTGAAAAATTCCAGAGGACGTTGTCAAGATTTACTTGCTGCCAATATTATCTTCAGGACTCCTTCTTCCCTCCTAAGGTTTTTTTCTGCAAATAATAATTCTTTCAGCTTCAGCCCTAATTACTAGGGCCCTTAATCTTTTCCATGGTTTTATAGTCCTTGAAACAAACATATGTGCTTATTATTGAAGGCAGCTTTTGTTTGCCAGAAGCAAAAATACTTAGAGATCGTCTTCTTTAACACATCTTTTCACGTCTGCTACACGGCTCAGTTCTCTCCTTCTAACTCATCCTTCACCCAACTCCCCCCAAATTTTTTATTGAAAACTGTTCACACATTGCTAAGCTCTTTTGTTTTGTTTCTAAATACACTGTGTAGTATTCGTGTAGAACGGCAACTTAGTATAGACATAAGATATGAACATTTGTTAAATATACTTGACCACCAACTAAAGGGTTTCTTCGTATACACTCTTGCTTACATGGTACCCAATTAACCTTTTATCACTTTTCAAAACATGCATAGCTTTATGGCATAAGCTCATTTATCTTTGCTAAAAGCCTTCATAGGAATCTGAACAAAAATAGTTTCTGTTAAATAGTCAACTCTAATGTGGAGCTTTTTATTGCATTTTTAACATTTTTTTCTTGTTCCTAAGCTCTTTAATGATTAGAGTAAAAATGTAGATAAATAATTCATATAGCAGAGTATAAGATCCAAGAGATAGTCTCAAAAAATGATGACCAGAAAACCACAGATGCAGTAGCAATCTTGGACAATGGATGAAGAAATGATGCAAAAAACTTAAATTAGAACTTTCTAAGCAACCAAAAAAAACCAAAAAAACCAAAAAAAATGATTCAGAGGACTGCTTATTCTATTACTCTACAAGCTGGGAAGAAACCCCAAACCACCAAGTAGGGTATTTTTAAAACGCCAAGACAACTACTGTAGTCTTTAATAGTACGTTACTTGGTGGAAATCACTGGCAATCTTACAGCAGCATCTATGAGACATTTGGTTTAGGTCTGTGACTCCAGGTGCAGGTGAAGGTATACCTCTGTTGTTGCGCATTTCTGACTCCAACCTAGATCAACACACTTACCCATCATAGTTCTTTCATTTCCATTGATTTTCTTTTGATCATAGGGCTGAGAAAATTCTTAAGCTATTTTAGTGTTGAGTTTTTAAAATATGGTCTGTTGATGTAAATGTATGTACAGATTGTTATTGTTTAAGTGAGAGAGCCTTCCTTTCACTGGTTGGGTCAGTTTCCTTTTTGGGATAGTGTTTGAAATTGGGTGTCACATACTAGGAGGGCAGGTCTTAGTTGTAAGCATGTAAGAAGACACTTAGAAGTAGTAATAAACCTTGTGTGGCTTGACTAGCATCTTGCTCTTCTACAGTCTTACAGATTTCAGTAGCTGAAAATAAAAAGCCCTCAACTTTACAATAAAACACAAACCACTTAACTCAGGTCTGAATTGCATTGAAACCTTATCTGGGAAAAAATAAACCTAAATCCCTTTCTTACTGGTTATGTCAATATACATTTTAGATGGATCAAAGATTTAACTATAAACAATGAGGCTGTCCATACAGAAAAAAAAATGAATGAATTAAAATAAACGTTGAAACGGGGAAGGTCTTTGTATGCAAGAAACAAAACTCAGAAAACACAAAACAAACACTGATATATTTCAATAATTGAACACAAGAACAAATTTTCTGCCTAGCACAAAATAACATAAAATTCAAAGAAAAGTTGAGCAAAATTATTTACAACACACATGACCAAAAGTACTGATTTTATTTATCTATAGAGAACTCTTACAATTTCATAAGAAGAGATTAATAAACAAATAGAAAAAATATACAAAGTAAAGGAATACATCTAATATAAAAAAGAAATACAATGACTTATAAGCATAAGAAAAGATGTTTTACCTCAGTTTAAACATGCAAATTAACACAATAATGATATTACATTTATATTGAAAGGGAAAATATAAAAAATTGATAACCACAGTTTTGATTAGAGAGTAGGGAAATAGATACTTTAATATACTGTTTGTGGAATGTAAATTTGAATAACACCTTTTTAAATCAATTAGGAAATCAGTAGAAAAAAAACCTTAAAATATGCTTTTTCCAAACTTTCTGTTTGTAAGAATTATCTGTACTTACATTCGTGTGCACAAATATATATTCAAAGATTACATTCCATTTCTTGTAGTACTTTCTGTTTTTCTCTGCATTAATAATTTTGATGTTGTGGTGTAGTTTCTACATTCTTTCCAAATTTAACAAAAAAAAATGTAAAATCTATACAAATAACACTTTTTTCACACGATGAAACATGTCAGTTTTAATTTTGTTGTATAGATATTCTTTCTACAACTCCCCAGCTTCACAGTCTGAGCTGTTCTCCAGTCTCTTGAGCAGTGATCCTGGTTTTTTATTTCCTCTCTCCCCTGAATGTATGCCTTTGTGGACTGATACAGTGAACTTACATTTTGTTTGAATATAAAATTCTATATGTTGATCATAATTCTTTCTCGAAAATATTATGCAATGTCTTCTAGCTTCCAGAGCCGACATTGAGAATTCCTTTTGTTCCTCTGAGGAAGCTTTGAAATTTTTCCTTTTGTCTGATGCCGTGACATTTTGTGATGGTGTGCTTTCACGGGTGGTTTTTCCATCCATTATACTGGGCAGTTTGTAGGCCCTTTCAATTAGTAAACTCATGTTCTTTAAGTCTGAAACATTTTCATGTATTATTTATTTTATTACAATCCTATTTATTTTATTGTAAAATATAATCCAGGTACAGAAAAACATCATGAAATAAATGTTTGGTTTAAAACATCATTATAAGGAAAATGCTCAGGTAAAAAACACCCAGATTAAGAAATAGCACTTTGCAAGCCACTGCAAAAAAAAATCCCTCCACATGGACCATCTCAATCACAGTTTATTTCCTTTGTTATCAATCAACACTATTTTAGATTACTGCATCTTGCTGTCCTTTATAATTTTATCACGGAGTCGTACTTCCTGAAGCAGAAATTGTTTTAAAAGTATTTGCAAGTTTTTAAAAATCTACGTATTTTCTCTGTATTTTTTTTTTTTTTTTGGCAATTTATTTACTGAGGAAACAAGAAAATTTAATTGGGAAAATTTTAAATAGTGTGAATTTTTCTGATTTTATATCTATGGTATAATTTAGCATGCTTCTTTGATGTACTTCCTGAACCTATATATTTTCTGACAGTTGAATCTAGAGACTTCATCATATACAGGTTTGGTTTTGACTGCAAGCCTTTTCAAAGGTAATCTTGTGTCTATCTATCCAGGAGGCACATGATGACTCATTATTTCTAATTTTGTGATGCTTAATACCTAGATCCACTGATTCATTGGAAGCAATTAAACAAGTGACAACTGAAATTCTAATACAACAATTCCTTCCTTTATTAGTTGAAATACTTTTACGAAGAGTGAATTCTCATCTACCATTTGGCTACCTTGATGTATAGTTGGTGGAGGAATGGCAGGACAAAATATTTAACTGTTCTTTTTACTTATGAGTTTTCAAAACAATGAATTATATTCCAGTTATCTGCCATAGGTGGTAGATGTTTTCTTTTTAATTATTATTCACTTTAGAATTTAAACTCGATTTGTTTTCAATTAATTGAAATTATCCTTATTGATGTTCAAATTGTCTTATCTTTAGATAGTGAGATCATCTTTGTATTGGTTCCGATGTCCGTTAGACATATTCCTAGAAGTCTTTGACAAGATATTCCAGGTTCACCTTCTACAGTTTGTTCCCCAGACCTCTCTTTCTATGTGTGTTTGTGTGCGTGGTGAATTTTTTAAAGTAGGAAATGTTCTTTTAAGAGCACAATCTGGTCCTTAGGGATGCTCATTGCTACTAGCTTGATCATAGTTTGCATAACATTTTTTTAAAGTGTTCATTCTGACAGTTGCACTTTAAAATCGAAACCACAGGTGGGTTTTTGCTTAACCTCTTCTACTGTATTCAGAATATCCTTTCTTCCACATTATGACTGCTGGTTCTCAAAGACAGTGCAGTTGATAGAATATCCGTCTGCTGTATTCTGTTACACAGAAAGCAGTTTCAGAGTAGCAAGAGCACTGCTACCACTGTAAATATGATTATTGAAAATAATGAAGATTTTTACCCATGAGTTTTCTATTATCTTTATATTTCTTATAGCTGTACTGTGTCTTCATTGTCAGAGCATGCAACCAGCTTACCCTGTACTCTCATTGTCAGAGCATGCAACCAGCTTACCCTGTACTCCACCATATAGCCCTCATTTAGTCTTAGCTCTCTGGTATTTAGTGCCCATTATCGGTCCTTATGTCCATGTCACCCTTCTGTTTGTCTACAGGTCTTTTTCTGGTAAACTTCTCAGGAGGTGTTCATGGTAACAGTATTCCCTAAGTTCTTGAATGCCAGTAACAGTTTGTCCATGCCCTTCATACTTGTAGGAAAGTTAGTTTATGACTGAATATAAAAATAACTTGTTTACATTCTAACTTCTTATCTTTCGTATGTTACTTTAATTTTTACTGGTATAAAGCATTGTTTCTGAAGTCTGATGATGATCTAATTATATAACAAAAGAGTCTTCATTTTAAGAGATTTGGTGATTTTAGCTAAATGTGAATGCTTGTATTATTTCTTTGATAGTCAATAATCTTATTAACATATGTCTTGATGTTGGTCATTTTTGATCAGTTATTGCAGATATTCAATGTGCCTTTTGAAAATGTGACATCAAATCTTCTTCTGTTGTATTATAAAAGTGTCTTTGACTATAGCTTTCATTGTATTTGTTGTGTTCTCCTTGTTTTGGTTTTCTTTTTTGAAGGTTTCATATACATGTATATTGAATCTCCTTTTTCTATCTTCATATCACTTATGCTTGATTTTTTCTTATTTCTCCCTTCCTCTCCCTCTCAGCTCACATCCTCCATTCCTTCCTTTTTGAAACTTTTTAGATTTTTTGACTGGTTACTATTTATTCCTATTTCTTTTTGAATATTTTTCTGTCTCTTAAAGCATTCTTTGGTCTGCATTTCTTTTAATTTAGTCTTGATTTTAAAAATTATTTTTTCTTTTATTTATAATTCTTTCTTGAGTTATATTAAAGCATCTCTTAACTTTTCTAATTCTGACTTATGTTGTTATTCCATAGGTTGTATTATATTCTTAATGTTTTCAGTTTATCTAATTTCTATCTCTCAAAAACTTATTAGAATTTCTTACCTGCTATCTCTTTTTCTATTCCTTTTTGTTCTGATAAATTTATATATTTTTTAGTCCTCTCCTTATATTTTGTGAAAATTAGCAACAGGGAAAAAAACACACATGTCTTTTATTCCCAGTATTTAATCAGCTCTATTTTCCCTGTGAATTTGTCCTTTCCTTATTTAAACTACAGGAATTTTCTATCCACTCATATTAATTAATCTTTCATTGCTGATATGTGTTGCAAATACTTACTTTCAATATGTGCTTATCATCAGTTTTTTAAAAATCTTGTTATCTGATGTTTTGACATTTTAATTTTAACTTGTTATTCTTTTTCTTTATTGTTTATGTTGTTTTATGTCTTGTTAATAAATTCTTCCCTACTTCAAGGACATGACAATGTTTTCCTACGCTTTCTGAAACATTTAAAATGTGCTTTTATGTTTATATTTTTAATTTGTCTGGGATTGATTTTTGTGTGTAGTATGACATAGGGATGTTTTCTCTATGGGTAGGGATAGCCATTGTTAGCTGAGTCATCTCTCCTTTCTCTTGATTTGTATTTCCTTTTACATGCCATGTTCCTCTTTCTTCATAGATCTGTTTACGGGTTCACTGTTATCCTACACTGGACTGTCTCTGAACTGATGTAACACTCTTTTGATTACAATAGTTTTATAGTAAATAATGAAATATGGTAGACTAAGTATTTGCTGCTTATTCTTTCGATTCAAAACAATCTTGGCTATTCCTGACCCTTACTCACCTAAAGTGTGTAAACAAACAGTGTTGAAATTTTGATTAGAATAGCCTTGAATGTAAGGAGAAATTTGAAACCTATTTTTATTTTCTTCTGTTTTGTCCTTAGAGCTGACATATAGTGTCCTCACATGGAACATTTCCAGATAAATTTTTAAAAAAGAATGTGTGTGTGTGTGTGTGTGTTTGTGTGTATATATATGTGAATATATGTGTGTGTATATATATGTGAATATATATATAAAATGCCCCCCACATACATACACATAAAATATACCTTTACACGTTTACGCATGAATGACATATTTGTAGAGATTTATATACAAATTGGTGATAGTCAATGTCTTTGGAGAAAAAGACTAAGGGATTAGAATCTGTAGTAAGAGAGATGTCTACTTTTCACTTTAAAATATTTTGTTTTATCTTATGTATGTATTACTTTTTCATACAAGGAATCCCACTTTAAGACCACACTTGACTGGCCTAAATCCACATCTTAATTATGATAGGTGATTGGTGTGAGAATGATTTTTCTACATCTTCTAACATTTAATACAACGCACCAGGAACCCAGAAGTTCCCAAATGGAAAGTTTAGAGTAATTATCCAAGTTTTCTTACTAAAGATGACTAAGATGTCAGGCAAATATTTCACATGGAAAAAAATATATCCTGCAAATGTATCTGATAGCATCTTTTGTGTGTAGAAGAGAGGAAGAGTAATCAGTTGACTGTTAGTAATGTGAGAACAGGGACCACATTTTATTCACTTTTCTATCATTGACAACTAGCTCAGTAATATACATAATAGATGCTTAATAATAATCTTTTAAACAATGAATTAGTGAATAAGCACATCAACAGATATTAAAGATATTTTGAGAGTGGTATGTAGGAGTTTGTTGTGGGGTGCGATACAGAACCTGGAACATAAAAGGGCTTAGTAATTGTCACCTGTTGCTTTTGTCAGTACTTTACACACTATCTCTATTACTATTATTCCAGAGATTTATCCTCAACCTGATTCTGCTGGTATTTTTTTGTTAGTGATTGGTTGAAGATAGAAGTTTATCACCTTTGTTGATTTCATTACTCTGAGGTGGAGAGATAGGTCTCCATAGGCTGTAGTGCTGTACCTAATGAGGTAGAATTTAATAGTGTTTAATATCTTGAACATACAATAAAACTCAAATGATCAAGGGCAGTAGAAAGATCGAATTTGCTTAACAATAGTGCATGTAGAATTTTTAAAGTTTTAGTAGAAAGTACATCTCAATCTGAATTATCAGTATGCTATGGCCAACAAAGAATGTAATAGTATTGCAAGTTAAATTAAAATAAATATAGTTTGTGTAATGAGGAAGTTGATAGTGGAACTCTATTAGGCAGTGATGAACTATACGTAAGTGTTTATTATGGTCAATCCTAGACATTAAACTTTCCAAGAAACTTAGGCTTGGGAGCAAATTTGGAGAACAGTGATTAGAATTGTGAAAAGACTGAACTATTTTGTATTGCAAGTGGGATTTTTTGCTTTGAGGAGAAAATAACTCATGGAAGATATGAAAGCTATCTTTAAATATTTGAGAGCAATTCAGGCGATGAAGACTGTATGATCATAAAAAGAAAACAATGGAGCAATAAATCAATATAAAAAGATATCTCAAATAGTCCAAAATGTAGCCAGCTGTTTTAGAATTCAGACCCATGGCAGTGTTCAATGGCAGACTTCACAATTAAATGTTGAGGTTGTGGCAAAGGGTTAAGGAACCACTTATGGGGCTGGATCAGATGAGATTTATGCTGGAAATTTCATATTCCGTGAAATTTGAATTGGCATACTGTAGCATGACTTCAGATAGGGCTGTATTTATTATTTGGAAAGATGGCTGCCAAATACCTTAACTGGTGAACTGGCTCAATAGAATTCAACTAACATCTTTTTGAACTCAAGAAATGTTGATTTGTGTTTACTGCTTTGAGACATGTAAAATAGACAAAACGAGGAATTGTACAATGATTTACTACAGAGTATAGCATAGAAAGTGGTCTAAAGCAGTCCAAATGTTTGAACCTATTCCAAACTTGACAATAGTTGTATGTTAGTAAGTCATAGAATTGGCCACGTGTTTAATACCCATTATGTTGCCTGACACATAGTAGACACCATTTGTTGAAAGAAGAAATGACTAATTTCTTTCACTGCTTGATTGATGTTGACTAGTTTCTAACCTGCCTGAGGAACAGAGGAAGCCAATTCCCAAGGCTCCAGTTAGTTAGATCCCCTTTTAAGACTTTCAGCACAACTTTACCTCCTTGGAGAAGAGGCCATAACTAGTAATAGGATAGGCCATGGAAATAGGAGCCACAGTAACTGGTAAGAAGATCTCCTGTAGTGCAGAAGAAGGCAGCTCTGAGAACAAAGTTGAGTATTTTCAGGGGAGATAGAAATGTTTTGACTAGATAGTCAATCAACTCTCCAAAATTGAGACAGTACTTCAAATTAGAGCATTCCATTAAAAAATATTGCTTTCACATGAACATTCACAGAGTATATTTGAAACTTTTTTTGAACTCAGAAATAACATCCTGCAAACCATAAGGAAATATAAAACTAATGAAAATGTAATCATATCAAACAACATCAAATTTTACAAAACATCAAAACCTGTTTATGGAAAGTGAAATTGTTAGAATATGTTTTTTAACTGTTTAATTTATGTGGTGCCCATGGCCATATGTGGCCACAGAGACTTGTAAAGCAATGCTAATTCTTTTATTTAGCCATTGGAAACATTTTTCTTTAGGCTATGTATGAGGAAATTCTATGATGTCCTCTTTGCTGTATTCTTAACTTGGGCTATACACAGATGAGAGATGATCTTACTTCACACAGTCTTCCTACCAAGATCATTACTGATTAGATAGTATAGAACCATAAACATTTCAGTATAGGTTTTATTTTTTTTTTGTTTCTAGTGACACGATTTGGTCAAAACTTGGATCAATAATTAAATTTATGATATCTTCCTAGATATTATTAATTTTGTACTCTAAGAATAATAGATTTATGATTTAAAGAGATTTATTTAAATTCCTTTTCTCTTCTTTTTAAAAAACTGTCACACATCTCTATTTAAAACACTGTTTGGATGCAAAAAGTCATTAATTCAAAATTGAGAAGTTTTTCTTCTTTTTTTTCTCTCTCACTTCCTCCTTTTTTCCATTCTTTTCTTTCTCCTTCTCCCAATTTCCCTCTCTCTTTTCTGAAAAATTGTGTCCAAGCTCCCCAAATCTATTCTCTAAATTCTTGCCCTGCATTCACCAAGAGGTGAAAAGATCATAAAATATCATTGTTTCTATCAAGTGAGAACTGTCAGCAGTGTGTAAGCAATATAAATATTTGTGTAAGAAAACACTTATCTTCGCAATGTTTTTCTGTGAGGCAAACAGAGAAGAAATTATTTCTGAGTTTAAAAATAGTCAACACAACTTGGAAAACATGGTAATATTTATTCATGATAATAAACATGTTTTTAATGAAAGCCATAGATGTCCAAACACAAACTGAATCATGATAACCCAATGGTCTTTTTCACAAAAACCATGACATATGTCCCATTAATTTGCTAAATGATATGAATGCAGAGAAAGGATGAATCAAAACCACTAAAATCCTTTTAAACACACCGTCTAGTTTAGATGTCAACTCTGAAAATGGCATTCAAAAATGGTCCCTCTGTTTTACATTTATCCGCTGAGTTTTTGTTACTCTACCCTTACCAATTTCTTAAAAGCTTTAATTGTTATCATTCATTTCAACTTAAAACTGCTAGCAATTTGGTTTGACTTTCCATAGAGGACTAAATTCTGTCACATTAATATATAGGTAGGTAGTTATACAATGTCATTTGTAAGTATATGGGTCTGAAAGGGCCATTATAAATGTTATATAAACCATATAGTATATAGGGTATATATACTATGTGGTGTATGTAATAGCTGACTAGAAAAAATATATACCTACCTACTATATGATTATCTCTAATAGCTTCAGACTTCTTTTAAATTAAACTTAATATCTGGAATATTTTTAAAGTTTGTTAGAGATCTAAATTTTTATTCTTAAGTACCATCAAGCCAGATGCTTATATAATTGTCACTTTCAAAACTTTACCTCAATCTTTCCCAGAAGCCATTTAGATCCATCTGATATTATTTAAAAAATCTAATTAAATGTAAAAATGTCTAAATACACTTGTCTTATTGGTAATTTATAATATAGTCTTCCTATTGTACTCCTTAAATTGAATTATCAGAATCTGAAAATTTAAAAAAAAGCTAAGTTTTATAAATAAAATCTCAGGAGGAAAAGGCACTTAAACCCTGCACGTGGTTATTCCTGTCTGTGTTCTCCACAACCCGTATCAAATGGAATTGATTTCTGGCCTGCATACAAATACAGCAAAGTGCCAGAATAAAGTCAAATCAGAATGCTTATGAAAAAGAATCAAGTTGGTCACCAAATGTTTCACATCAGTAGGAAATTTCTTTAGAGACTTCTGATGGCAATTTGAAGGGTATGTTGCTATCAGATCAAGTGCAGGAGAGGTATAAGGCTACTGGAGAAATTCCCTTAGTTTATTGAGCAGAAAGCTAAAACATTTGTCTCAACAGGAAAGCTTGACAAGATAATTAAATGAATGATAACAAAATCTCAGCAGGGAAGTGCCCATTAATTGAATGTATTTGGAAGCATGTTTTCACAAGTATAACCAAATTATCTAATTTCCACTCACATTAAAAAGTGATAGTCTATACCAACTAATTACTGGAAATGAAGGAAAAGGCCAGTACTTTGAACCAATAACACAGAAGAAAACAAAATTACTAACATCAAAAGGCTGCCATATTTGATAGCTTCTTAAGAATTCAATTCATCATTTCACCCTTTGAAAGTATCTCAGTGAAACTCGCCAAAGAAAAGAATCCCAGTAACTTCTATGTGGTAGTGTCTTTAAAGCTGGAACACATTTCTCACATTCTTTGTATCCTTTTTTGATATTAATATGTGTGTCAGGATGAGTGTGCCAAGAGGTGAAAAAACTGTTGTTATAGATATAACAATTTAGTTTCAGCACTTCACTTCTGTAAGAAAATTAGTGCCATCTGTTTTCCTTTTTAGTGCTACATATAGTTGATAATTTTTTTAAAATGTTGTTGCTGTTTTCATGTACAGATCAGGAAGTCTGAAATAAAGCATCATTTTGGTCAACTTTTATATTTGAAATAAGGAATAAAATAATATATATTCAGATTTTCTGCTTTGAGTTGCCAGCAAGATGTCTCCAAATTGGATATTTTTAATGCTTTAGCAAATTATTTTCCAATTTGCATAAAGTTAGTAATAAACTTTGTTATATATCTGTGGTAGCCAATTAGATTCTGTTCATAGTCAACATGATCAATAAAGATTTAAAACTATAAAATCTGTCACTTTTATTTTTCTAAACCCAAACTCTAAAACATTAATCTGTTGGTAAACATTTGGCAAAAATTTTATATAACAGCAAAACAATGAAATGAAGTTCACTTTAGTGTAATTTTTATAGAAATTATGAGCAGCTTTGCCTAATTTTTAATCGGAGCCAGGAAAATCTGAATTAACAAATAATGACAAAAATATTATTTTACTTTTTTACTTACATTGTTTTTCAAAGAAAATTATTATCTAAATAAACACATTTTCAACATACTTTCTAAAATTTAATAACAGTATTTATTTTCCTTGCATATAAAAATTATGTTTCAGCTTTAAAAACAGTTCTTAATGTTCTGTGTAATTGTGGAACATCCTTTATCATTCAGAAAACTAGAGACTGGAAATTATAAAAGTAGCAACTAACACTCATTCACAATGACTTTATCACGTGACTGGTGAACAGCTATTAAACCTAGGCTGCTTTATCTTCCATAAAGTTATTCTACCCTAATTTAGAGAAAATAATAGGGCTGTATTTTGTTTTCCTAAATCATTTTCCTAAATTAATATAAAGAGGATGACAGTTATGCTACATATAGGTAGATTGATAAATGCAGAGCAATAGATTGGTAGATAGCTATAAATATGGCCATCGTTAAAACACAATATTTAATAGAATGTTTGGTTTTGCCAGATGAAGCAATGCATACAAAAGTATTCATTCATACCTTATTTTGCTGTCATTTCTATTCTGTTCTAGTGTTTTGTTTAATTAATACAGTAAAATACAGTGTTCCAATTGAACAATACTTCAGATGCTAAACAATTGTTTCTATTTGTGTACACTGGCAGTTCACAATTTAAAAGCATAACCACCTCAGTCAAAAACTGCATGTAGATCACTCTGGATTTTGAAGGCTTTTGCTTCTAACAGAGATTTTTTTTTTTAATTATGGAAGAATACATACATTTCATTGATAGATAATAATTGGGAGGGGGATTATAATCAAATAAATTCCTTGAAATAGATTTTTATCTTTTAGTGTCAGTTTAGTATCTTGCTCAGCACGTTTACATTCTCTTAGCATGGCAACTTTCTATTCATTACTTTATGGTAGTTTAATCACCCCCATTTTATGATCCTAGTTATTTGTATTCCATGAAATATTGCAAATTTATTTTCAATAGACCTTTTCCTTGATGACCAGAAGTGGAACTTATGTTTCTAACTGAAAACAATTGACACTTTATTTCTACAACATCTGTACCTGAGAGATATTTAACAACACACAGCTAATCTTTCTTTTTTTCATGAATTTCTGGAGCTTTTAAATTTATAACATTAAAGTTTTATGAGTTTCATCTTAGATGAGACTTGCCTTTAAATACATGTTTGTGTTTTCTGTGGAAGTTACCTATATGTCTTCAAAAACCCGACTGATCTAATCTAGAAAAATTACTCTTTGAGACAGTCATGTTTCTTTGTTTTTCTTTTCCTTTTTTTCTTTTTCTTTTCTTTTTTTTTTTTAGAAAAAAGAAAGACAAAACAGCAATAAACATTTTAGCTCTTTAATGAGCAAAGATCATGTTTCTTAGCATTGGACTAATAGTCATTATCCAGATTATCTTTATTTCACACAATGACCAGTGACATGGCCAAGATGTACAAAGTTGGTTCCATCAAGTAGTATACAATTTTTTTTGTATAATAATCTTTCATTCTTGAAAAAGAGTAACTGAAAAGAAAGGTTTCTGTTACTGCAGTTAGTTTGTCAGAGAAAGTTCTTTGCATTATCTTATAAACTATCAAAATTGCTAGTCATCTGAAAAAATGTAAAAAAAAAATCACATAACTTTAGTCTAATAGAAATATAGTACAGGTAAGAGAGAAAGTATTTATCAGGATGTGCTCTTTAAGTCCATCTCATTTTTTTTTTAAATATAAATGTACATCTGATTACATATACAAACATTTGGAAAGGTCTGTGATATACTGTTACTGGTAAACAACAGGGGGATGAAGAGTTTCCTGTGGTCTGAGAATATTCATTTAAAATCACACATATGTGTAAGACTAAAATCCTCCAGGTGTTGACTCTCCTAGGTTCTGTATCTACGTTGTACTCTACTGAGATTGCGTGAGTAAATTCCAGTGAATGAACCTCAGTGAGAAAGATAAGTGATGTAAAGAGGGACATAACTTTATAATGAATTGTTATTAGTAAACGTTTTGTCATGCAGCATGAGTAAATCAATGAACTCAGAACTATAATCAGAGTGTTAATACTGGGGCATCCTCATATCATGAAAGACTGTTGCAAGTAACTCTTTGGACACACTTCACCTTACCAAAAGGAACAAAATACAGAGTAACAAAAAAACACAGCAACTTATAGATCCTGTACCACATGTCCAATTAGGGTTATAGTTCTATAAATTATCTAGATGAGAATGAAAAGAACATTGAAAACAGGGAATTTTTTTTCTGGGATTCATATCAGCGAGTATTCACCACTATACCTATAGTTTCTTCAAATACCTTTAATAACTAATTCCTTTTATATTGAAACTACTGTGAATTATTTTATTGTAATTACTTTTGCCCCTTAAAATCTTTAGGTTCTGCCAATTGATGGAGGAAGCTTCTATTAAAAACTCCAATGGGATGAGAAGAATTTTAATTACGGCTTAATCAGCAGCACAGCCACCAAGCATATAAATTATCATGCACATCGTGCTAAAAATATCCAGTTTCCTTTATCCCCACAACTTTATACTGACAGCACTTATGTGATAATGTTGTACCTGCCAGTCTTTAAACTTCTTTGTTTTACTGGCAAATTTCAGCATGAGCCTTTGCTAAGGCCATTAACAGCATTGACGCTTTGTGTACTTATCCAAATGTGTAAATATGGTCTACACAATAAAACGGCTCCAAATAAAAACTGGTGAAAATTATCTGACATTCCATTGGTGTGTCCCTTGTGCATATTCATAGTTTTTTTATTTTTATTTTTTATATTTCAGACATAGTTCTTTCCTGTTTGGTGTTCCACATGCCTAATTCCATTATGTAACTTAAATCTTCAAAAAATTAATTCTTGAATGTGAATGAAAAAGTATCATTCGGCACAATTGCTTCAAGCAATTGAAATTTGTTTTTAAAGTTGATTTGTATATACACAATTCATTTTTTTCAAAACCCCCAAAGTTCTTGATATGTATATTCACATAACATTCCTCCTTATTTAAATAGTAAGTCTTGTAGGTTGAAAGCCAAGGAATCTTCAGTAATCGTTTACTGCAATCCACCAAAAAAATAGTTTGTTTCTGTTATCTGGCTATACCCTGGTTGTTGAATGTGAATGGGGGTGGGGATGGGGATGGGGCAGAGTATTGTTCTGTCCTCCAGTAAATGTGTTGAATGTGTGTAAGGGCTGAATCCCTGGTATGGTGTTGGGAATCATTGTAATGGTGTTGGGTGTCATTAAGGGAACATCATCAGGTGACCTCCTCATAGCTAGTGTGTAATCTGGGGGACAGGCGGTCCGAAGAACCACCTCATGTGGATGGATGGACTCACATTCATGATCCAAATCAGTGTGCTTCATTTGGAGGGACATGATTTCTTCTTCTTGTGCATGGGTTAGATCATTGGTAGTAGTGCGCTGAGGGCTGCATCTCCTGTGAACATCATGTCTCCTCTTATCCTTTTTGTAGTACAGGGCTGCAAAGGCCAAGATGTTCAGAAACAGCAGTGATGCTCCAACTGCAATAGTGACACTCAGCTCTGTTGAGTAGTCCCTTTGATCCACTGAAAATGGACTTGGTTGTTGTTTGGGATCATCCTGCTTGGCAGTGGGAAAGGCTGACGTGACAGGTACAGAATTTTTTCTCGTAGGTCTGAAAGTGATGTCAGTTGATGGCACTTTAGTTGTTGTAGAGGTATACTGAGAAATGTCATTGAGATTATGCAGATGAGGTACCAACTCCAACCAGAGGTTCACCTTATTGGCTCTGTAATGCTCTTTAACTCTTGGTTTTAATCCAATATGGAGATAAAGTTGGTCTTTCTGGGAATATCTGGTCCATGCTACTTCTTCAAAACGGTTGGGTTTGGTATGAATGAATTTCGTGTCTTGAGGGACTGGTTGATTTGGGTCACTAAAAAGGAAAAGATAAAGTTATTTTGTTTTTTACTTAAAATCACACTACTTTAACATATAATAATTAAAGAGATGACTCAGCAATGCTTTAGATTTTTTTTTTTAATTAACTTGGGTCAATTTAGAAATATAAATCTCCTACCAGGCAGATTGTTCGATGAGTAATAATGTAAGGCAATAAGTCTCACATTCTTGTTCTCTCTGCCTATCCTGAGATGGGCTACTATCTACCCAAAGATTTTAAAGAATTATTTAAATACTCACATACATATGAGTTGTCTCATAGGCAAACTAGCAGAGATGACATGGAATAGTGGAAAGGATTTTTGATTTTAAATTAGTAGATAAAGGGTTGAGACTAGGTTCTGCTATATACCAGACATGTGACCATCTCTATGACACTCCCAGAACCTCAGGTCTCTTTTTTATAAAGTGGGATTAATAGTACCTGATCTGCCAGATTCAGAAAGGTAGTTGGAAGGATGAAAGAGTGTTGTGAATTACAAAGCACTATAAAATAATATTTTGTACTGCTGAACAATAGTAAATCTTGTATAATTCAAAAACCAAAAGCATATGCAATTAAGTAATGCAATTGAGATATGTACTTTCTTAACAAGCTTCTAAAACACCAGAAATAATAAAGCAATGACTTTAAAAAACACCATAATGTAGAATTAATTTTGAATAAGGGATTGTAATATATTGCAGGCATTAATCCAATATGAGATTATCTGGGCATAAATATCTATTATTTTAAAATGGTTAAAATAACATTTTTATTAAAAATAAACTTCATTCCTTAGGTACATACCCAGTTTTAGCAAAATTTGTCCAGTATGTCATTACAACTGCACTCAGCATCACATCATTTTTGGAGAAATTGCAAGGAAATAACTCTGTAGGACCAATCATGGGGATTCCCAGGACATAGGGAACCTCGTCTCCGTGGGCTGCATCAGCCCAAGCTGGAACCTGATCTGTTTGGCAATGATGGTAAAAGGCATAGAAGTATGTAGGTGAACCAAAGTTTGAGTGAAGATCTGCTGTGGCTACAGCTGGTGCCACCCACTGATGGTCCGTAAACAAAGCCAATAATGTCTTTCTTCTGGTTTCAGGGTTATGACGGTCAGCCCAGTCAGTATACATGAACTTAATGGTTTCTCTCAAAACATCTTTGCCTTCAGGATATCCATATAAATTATCAACAAAATTTGAAACAGCGAAGTCAAAATCACTAGCTGATATACCATCATCGCTATCTACTATATTTTCAACAAATTTTAACCCTTCACCTTGGTTCACTCCTAACATTATATCGTAGTTGAGAAACTCTCCTTGCTCCATCAATATCTGAGGGTCATCTGGTATTACATCACCATCAATCACAGGTCCAAAGGCTATGTGGTATCGAGCTGGTTGAATATCTTGGTCAACAAGTTCTTTGTAAGGCTTCTTCTGTAGGCATTCCACTAACTCTACTGTATCTGAAACATTGCAACCAACTTTTGTGGCCAACATTCTAGCATATTTTGCAGGTTGAAAACTAACAGCCCAGCTGGAAAGGGCTGTTCCACTTTGAGCTATTGCTCGTTGAAAAAGTCCTATGGGAAAATCAACAAAGAATTTTAGATGATCTTTGAGTAATGTTGTGATAAAACAGTAACATCTGATATTTTAGACATGTATATAAAAACCCAGATACAACTCAAGAAACAGGGAGATAGAGACATTTTTGCTTAAGGGAATTACACAAAGCCAACTGCAGGGTATAGTGGATTAGAGAGGTGGATCTAATTCTTCTGCTTTGAGTGGCACCTGCTTTAGGGATCAAGAAGCCTCAAAGAGGTAGCAGGCAAGAAGAAAAGGAGAAGATGTCGTGGTACAAAGTCCCAAATATGTTCTTCAATGAGTGTGTAAATACTTATCATCAACATTAACCAGATGGGGCCAATCTTCTCCTATTCAAGTCCTCAACAGACTCTACATTGTCTGTTTGGAATATTTCCTCTAGCTTGACTGTGTCTATCTTCCTTCAAAATAGTTCTATATATTTGTTTTAACCAGATGTTATTTGAAAAGGAATTCTTGAAGGCTCACACAATGACTGGGGCTGGCTGTTTGTTTATACCCTGGGGTTGGCCCTGAATTCACACAAAACAGAATATTACTTTAGACGTACTCTTTCCAATCTTCATGTCAGACATAGTATGCTGAATATTCATCTTTCAGAAGAAGACATAACATTTGAAGTGTTTTCACTAGGCTAAAGAAAAAACCATCAGCAGACAGATTTAGTGTGGTGTGATTTAACTTTTGCCACTGTTGAATGTACACTACTACTTTTATCATAAAAGATGAAAAGCACATGGTCCACTGCTTTTTACTTAATTGCATTTAAGAATTGTAAATGATGGTTCCATATGCAGTTTGTTAAGTGCTGCATGTCATTAAAATTTACAAACGCACTTTATCTTCTCATTAAGGTATTTTTCTGATAAAATTCCCGTTTTAAAAATATAGTTTATCTATTTGCTTTTAAATATTTAAATTTATTATCAATTTCCAAATACAGTTTTGTGCTTCAGTTATTTAAAAACATGCTTAATTATTCATATGTGTTAATGAGATAAAAACTCTTTTCACAAAGATGTTGAAGCACTGTCTGAATTAGAAGGAAAGTTTTAGATTTTTTTAACCTAATACGCCTATACATTCAACATGTCTGTAACATGTTCCCATATAATTCTAAAGATATTTTAAAAATCTAACAGTATTAATATACATTTATTTTGGTTTTCTGACATCTTTATAAACATTTTTTAGTTTACTAGAACAAAGTATGCTAGAGCAAATGATACAAATGCAGATAATTTTAAAAATTATGTAGCTGTTTATTAACAGTTGCTCAGGAAAATATATTAATAAATAGAAATTATATAACTAAAATAGATCTGGTGATTTCTATAATATTCTTTCCCATTTCAGGGACTCAACATTAACTAAATATACTGAAAGAGATTTGGAAGGAAAGGCACATCATGTTCAATATATCCTAAAATATACCACCTAGATGGTATTGGGAACACCATATGTTTTATCATTAGTGAAAGTGCCTCTTCTGTGGATGCAAGATGGGGTTTACTTACGGTATATCCAGGCCTGAGCATTGGTGCAGCCCTTTGTGGGGTTTATTGCCTTTAAAGTTTACATCTACATTGGAGGCAGAATCAGCTTGATGATTTCAAGAGATTTTTTTTGAGCATCTCCTGATAAAATCAGGCAGCTCAGTCTGGAGATAGGTTTAGGCCAAACCTAAGTTCATGTCTTTTTCCAGAGATAGACAGACTTCCCTGAAGTGTATAATAAAATGTTGTATTTTCAACAGTTTGCATAACCATTTCCCACTGTTCACCACACCATCAGCTGATGACTAGCAGTGTTAGCTGATGAACTAACTGACTCATCTCTTAAACCAATGCTAATTTTATACTAGCTAAAGGTGGCTTTTATGTCAATTTTTGATCAAGTGGCCCTGAGAAACCTATATAGGTGGCTTAGTGTTGCTTTAGTCACATAGTGGCATTACGAAAAATACTGAGATTAGAACAATCTAATCTGTATATAGGTGGCTTAGTGTTGCTCTAGCTACATAGTAGCATTAGGAAAAATACTGAGGTTAGAACAATCTAATCTGTTTAATTAAAAACCACTAAATTTATTATTTCAAAAGAAGCCATTTCTTTACAGATGAAATCTCTCTTGGAAATGTTCATCTGTGTTATTTTGTCATCTTGAATCAGAATTGTACTAATATAAATGAAATCTTATAGAAACTGTGTTAATAAATTGAGTCTATATATGATTCTCCAAATACACAGATTCATTTAAGGACTGGCTATTCTTTTGAAATTCAACACTCATGTGTTTTTGATACCAAAAACAAATATCGTATGTCTGGTGTTCCTATCACAAAACTCAACCTTACAAATTAAGATGCTTCATGAATTATATTTGACAGTATATACTTTCTTCTTGGATATAAAATGACAATAAAAGATCAGAAATTAAAAGATGGTCTGCGTTTTTATATATTCTCTGTCTTCCTCTCTATTATACATAAATAATGCAGAAAAAGTATTTGCTTTGCAAATTTCTCCAGCAATACTCTTCTGTTCTTGTGAAATTTCAAATTAATAATGCAGTCAGAATGGGTGATTCTATGCATGGTAAAATGGAGATGGAATTCATAAAGAACAACATGGTAAGCCTTGGACAGGCACTTTGGAAAAAATATGTCAAAGCCAGAAGATGGAAATGAGAAAAATATTTCATGGATTTCAGCAGCCTCAGTACTCCATGCTGCCTTGCCAAATTTAGGGAGGAAAATAATGCTTTTGGAGTTAAAAATAGAAAAAACACTGAATCAAATGTATTTTTCTTTTTAATCAAAAGCTCTACCAGTGACCTTGATGCTTTGACAATTTTGGATCATGCATGCAAAATAATCAACAGTCCATTCTGTACTCAGACAACAAGCGAAATCACATGTTTTCAGACAAACTAGCTCACGACTGCTTCGTTAGCTTCATACTAATAAAGGGTTTAAAATGTCTATTGTCTTGAAAATAGATGATATACAATCCCTGCATTTAAAAAGTCTCATCTTTGATTTTGATCACTGAATAAACAAAGATGACAGAACTGTAGAATGTCTTTGTCTGATTTTTTCCTCAAATCACCCTTTAAAGGAAAGAAGAGTAACTGTAATGCTAACTATTCTGAAGTGTGCTTGAAAGGGCATCCTTACCAAGCTCCACAGGAGACAAAGAAAAGAGTTTGACGAAAATTTAAACATGCACAGAAAAGCTGAAGAAACAAAGCTTTAAACAGATATTGAGTTCAACCTAACACTCAGTTTGAACAGAGAAATATACAGAGCATCACATACTATTGATGGTGGTGGCATGCAGACACCAAAATTGTCAAAATTTGCAACCTGCATAATACCTTTGGTTGAATTGCTCCAACGGTTACCTTCAGAATAATGGGATAAAGTCAGCAGATTGACACATGAACCCCCAGCACCAGATCCAAAAACAGTGATTCTTAAGGGGTCACCACCAAAGAATCCAATGTTTTCACTAGTCCATCTTAAAGCTTGTATGAGATCAAGGAGTCCATAGTTCCCCTTTGCAGCCTGATCCCCTGTACTCAAGAAACCTGAAAAATATAAATTTGAAAAACACCTTTTGAGCTGACATGAACCAAATAGACATCAAATTTAAATACAAACGAAGCCTATATTAATCAAGGTAAGGACAGTCCAAGTTCATTAGTAAAGATTATTTCCTACCATAATAAAAGAATTTACTTTAGCAAGAATAGCAGTGACTGAAATCTGAAAAATGACATTTATCTTCTCCAAATGCTTCCCAACGTATCCAGGTAACAGATAACAGGGGCAGATAAAGGGAATGCAAACATTCTGAAAACCTGAGGAAAGACATTCCAGGGGCCAAGTTACTCAGTGGAGACATTTGGATAGTATCATGGGGCTTATGTAAATGTGCATTTTGCAGAAAACACCATGTCTGTCCTCAAGTTGCTTGTCATCGAACGTGGTTGAAATGTTAGGCATGTGTGGCAGAGTAGCAGGATGGAAATGTGTAGAGCAGGCGGGTATTTCTCTAAGACTTGTAGAGAAAGGTTTGGTAAACTCCATAAAATTATATAGAACTCTGCATGTATATGACTATGTACATTTTTATCAATGATGATCAATGATTAAGAAAGAATTACTGTGCCAGAGATGACTTGAGGACACGGTTAGGACTACTTTAAATGCCAAACTGAGGGGAGCTACTCAATTAGCAAATGGTGTAGAATAATTGAAGGTTTTTGAAAAGTTCAGACATATATTTCTGGAATGTTCAAAGCTCTGCTTTGTAGTAAATCTGAAAATGAGTGGAAAATGAGGTGAATCTGAAAATGAGCGGGAGAGAAAACGGAGGCAGGGGAGAGAATTTAAGGATCTGAACTGACAGAATGGCAAAGGCAATTGAAAAAAAGAAGACAGATAGAAAAAATATTGTGGCACTAAGATCTGAGTAACTGTTTTACCTATGAAAGTTGTAGAAGGGAGAGTCAAACATATTACTTAACAATATCTTAAACATATTCACTCATTTAGCTGACCTAATAGCTTTTATAGTGTGTTTATTATAACTTGTAAAATAAACATCTATTCTCTAATATATTTCTGCATTTAGTATAAATGAAAATGTAGAAAGTGTTTCATAAAATACTCAATCTTATGTATGTAGAAAATATTTACAGTCCTATTAGATATAAATTGATTATATTCAGGGATATAATTTCCAATCTCAACAAATTTATAGAACCAATTTTTAAAAAATTAATTCTGTTACTGGAGACTTATTATAGAAATTCAATATAATGGGTCAATGTTTGTGATAAAAATTATTTTATTCGATTTGAAATATATCTTTTTGTCAAATAAGCTAAGACATCGATTACATTTATGAAAACAAAACCATGATAACACTACCTATCAGGTTAGCAAATAAATCCATAATCAAACTGAATATATGGATAAGAAATTCTTTAGGATCATTGTAGAAAGGAATAGATGAAGACAAATCCTCCTGAATAATTTTGAAAACTTTGAAGAAATGAAAGAGCTTAGTTATTCTTTTCCTACAAGATCAAAAATTCTAAGAAATAAAACTGCAGTCTCTAACTCATTGTGTATGTATGTGTCTCTGTGTTTGTGGAATCCTGAAAATGCTAACTTTCCTTAAGACTAAAATTGTAAAAAATACAGTTCAAATAAACAAATTTTTCTGGTCATACCCATTCTCTTTTATTGAATTTGCATAATAATTTAAAGAAATTTTTATGATGTCTTCTTAGATAGAAGTATGTGCAAATACTCAATATGCATATAAATTAGAGGACAAGAAAATACAAAAGAGAAGCATGCCAGGGAACTCTTTTAACACTATTTACTATCACATCAACTTTGGTATAAGACAGAATTATTAGTTTACATTTCTGAAAGACACCCTTACAAATGTTTTGGTCTATAAAGACAGACTATTGGCAAGAACTCTGAAAACAATATTATGGAAGGATTACTCTACATTAGATAGAGAAACTCTTGAAGGAAAAAGGATGTGTGTGTGTCAGTGTGTGTGTGTAAGAAAGAGAGAGAGTGAGTGAAAGAATAAGAACATAATACTCTTGTTATTAGGTTGGTGCAAAAATAATTGCAGTTACGTTCAAATTACTCCACTTACTTTCAAATGAATCTTTACATCCATACAGAATTGACTTACTCATAAAATAATCATCATCCAATGTGTAGCATGTAGAGAACCATGGTAATAAGACAATTATTTCTACATTAACTAAATTATATCCCCTCTATAATTCCAGTTATAGATGCACTCTTTAGTCAAATAGCTTTGTGTTTATATAAGTGCTGTAAAAAAAAAAAAAAAGTTCCTCTGAAGAGTAACTTCTACTTGATACATAGTCTAAAGAAGTCTTGTAATATATTCAAGAAAGAGTTTTAAACAAAATAAATTCAGTTCAAAAATGTCATTATTAAACCACAGCATAGAAAATGGAGTAAACCATTGGGTAGAAGTTATTGTGTTGTAGCCTCAAAATGTCCAAGATTACTCAGTCAAGCTCCATTTTTACCCTTCAGTACTGAATTTATCTTACTCCTGATTCTAGTGTATTTCATGTGTATGTCATCTATCTATCTATCTATCTATCTATCTATCTATCTATCTATCTATCTATTTATCCGTCTATCCATTCATCCATCCATATCATCTATCTGAAACTAACTGATCATTAGAGTGAATTTAGAAGACCACGTTGGGTTTTATTTTATGAAAAACTGATAGCAGCTGTCTTTATTAAGGCCGCTGACCAAGCAAATAACATGTCTTCAGACCTGGTAGAGAGATATATACTTGCACAGATTTTTTGATTACTGATGGTATAACATCCTGTGGCTAAGTTAAAGGCACAAAATGAGGAAAGTTAAATTGCTGTCTCAAAAGAGATACAGTTTGCTAATTACCCAAGTGATGTACACTGGCAGCATTCTTTATACCTTGCTATCTAGTGAAGCAGTCATTTAAAGTTCTTTTTAAATTGACTTAGCTGTTATGTCCTTAACAGCATCACTATTTCAGATCACTCTAGCTGAAACTTTACATTGAAGTGCTCAACTATAGTCCAGTCATTGGGGAACTCAATTTTGCAGAGTCCTCACTTCGTGATTACTTTGGAGAAGAAGGCTTTTCCTTTAATGTCACTTAAATAATTCTCAACAGATAGTCACTACTTTATCTCACTTTTCTTGACACTCATTTTAAGTTTCTGGGATGTGTGACTAATTATTGTAGTAACACATTGACATATTATTGTTTTTGTAAAATAGAGTAATAATGACTATAAAACAAACTCTTTTCCTTTTCAGAAAAATGCACAAAATTATCCCCCCCAAAATTCAACTACTTAATTTACTTGACTCAGGAATATAAAACTTTAACAATTAGTAATTTTAAACTTAAGGCTAACTCCCAAATTCATAATTGCAATTATGCTAAAAATTATTTGACTGATTCATATATCTACTACAATTGTCATTCACCTATTTATTCAAACAGAATTTATTTAATACCAGTCTTCCCACCTAAAAACTCAGTGTATCAAAAAACATTTCCATTTGTGGTTCCTACATGAAACTACTAGTTCTACTGAGTTGATTACATCTACTGAGCAGGCTTAGTTTGAGTTTTCTGTTTACCTGATCTGGCAACAAGAGTTAGTTTCAAGTGCTAGAGAGAAACCAGGTAATTGCACATGGGTGCGCAGGCTCTTGTAATGGAAAAATAAGACCAGGCCTGAAATAAATTGGACAAGAGGAAAATAAATAAAAACAGATAATTACTGTGACCAAGGTATTGGCTTAGGTTACTGTTGTCTATGGAACTCAGATAACTTTCTGATAGGCAGACCCTAAGGAGTGTGAAAGGAGCTAATTTAAATTGTCTGGCAGTAGCCCTGCGGTTTATTGGTTGACCCAATTTATACTTAGGTCTTTTACAATACAATCAAACAACCATGTACAAATATCTTTAGAATGCTAAAAGCAAAAAAAAAGAATGCAGACTATTTACATTTGAGATGACAACTAGAATGTCAGAAATGTAAGATGACAGTGATTCTATACTGTAGCCGTGCTTCCTTCTTTTTTAAGGTAGGAACATATTTGAGTGTCTATGTTTATAGTTGTTAATTTCTAGAAACACTGAATAGAATACAGTATTATTTTTAGCCCACATTATGTAGCTCAAGCTATAAGGTAGAAAAGAAATTTGCAGTGTTTATCAATGCTGTTGCCTGGATACAGATGACTGTGGTTTGTTCTTCGAGTCACATTGCTAAGTATTTCAAAATAGAGACCGTACTGAGTATTAAAGACCCAGCCTTGCAGACATGAGACTCTGAATGATAGTGAGATGTCCTTCTAGGGACTTGGGAATACGGATCAAAAAAATAACTCTTTAAGGACTTTGTATCTCAAACATAAAAGGATTTAAAACTGTGGAAACAAAACCTTGAATTCATCCAGCTAAAAATCCAACTAGAAATCCTATGTGCTAACTCTCCTTATCTTTTCAGTTGCCACGTTCAGTCATGTCTTCCTCTGCATTCTGCCTCTGTCTCGTGCTTTAAACTTTATGTCACGGACTTATTCCAGGTCCTCCTCCTTTCTTCTTAGACCCTTGAAATCATTATAACTGGTCAATTAACCTCCAAACTTTCAGCAAGTAAGTATTCCTTCTATCTGTCACTACTCACGTTTGAAAAATATTCTCTTCTAATGGGGTGACATGGCTATATGGAAATAAAATCCTCATGCTAGAATGTGATTAGTTTCCCTTTATTTCTGTTTGAGTCAAAATTGTTTAAAATATAATGTATTAAAATCCCTACAATTAGGCATATATGGCCAAATGATTCTTGACAAAGGTGCCAAGACTATACAATGGCAAAAGAACAGTTTCTTCAACAAATGATACTGGGTAAACTGGATATCCAGATACAGATCAATAAAGTTGGACTCTCAGCATACACCATACAAAAATTAACTCAAAATGAAAAAATCCAAAACTATTGAACTCCTAAAATAAAACATGTATTAAAAATTTCAGGAAATTAGATTAGGCAATGATTTCTTGGATATTAAACCAAAAGCACAAGAAACAAAATAAAAAATAAATAAGACTACACCAAACTTCAAAACATCTGCGCATCAAAAAAACAACAGAATGAAAGGAAACCAACAGAATGGGAAAAAACAATTGCAAATTATGTATCTGATACAGCATTAATATCCAGAAATTTTTACAAGTAAACAACAACAACAAAAAACCCAAATAACCTAATTAAAAAATGGGCAAAGAACTTAAATAGACATTTCTTCAAAGAGATATACAAATGGACAATAAACACATGAAAAGATATTCAACATTACAAGTCATTAAAAAATGCAAATCAAACCCACACTGTAGTATCCGCTCACACCTATAGGATGACTACTATCAAAAACTAGGAAATATTTAGTGTTGGCAAGGATGTAGGAGATTTGCAACCCTTGTTTTGGTAAGAATGTAAAACATGTAGCCTTTATCAAAAATAGTTTGGAGATTACTCAAAAAATTAAGCATAGGATTAATATATGATTCAGCATCTTTCTTCTATGTGTGTGTGTGTATATATATATATACACACACACATATATATGTATATATACAAAAGAATTCAAAGTAGGATTCCAACACGAAATGTGTAAGTCCATGTTCATCTAAGTACTATTTATAATGGCCAAGGGGAAGCAACCCAAGTGTTCATTGACAGATGAACACATAAAGAAAACACAGATAAAGAAGATATACATATGATGCGATATCGTGTAACTTTAAAAAAGAAGCAAATCTTGTTACATGCTACAACATGGATGAGCCTCTAAAGACAATGTGCTATGTGAAATAAGCCAGTCACAAAAAAAGCAAATACTGTCGGATTCTACTCATATGAAATATCTAAGGTAGTCACAATCATAGAAAGAGAAATTAGAAAGGTGGCTACCAAGAGCTGTGGAGAGAGGGGAAGGGGGAATTAGTATTTAATGAGTATAGAGTTTCAGTGCTGTATGAGAAAGTTCTAGAGATCTATTGCTAAACAATGTGAATATACTTAATATATTAATATAGTTATTGCACTGTATATTTACAAATGGTAACAATGATAAACTTAATGTTAATTTTTTTTTTACCATAATAATAAAAAAATTCTCCAAATTGGACAAGTTGGGGTCTGTGTGAGGGAAAAGAACACACACACAGCATTTAATTATTCGCCATATACAGCTAGCTTCCTTGCTATTGTGTTCCCTTGAAGGTTACTGTCTAAATTCTTCTTAGAAAGCAATGAAGGACAAAGTAAAAACAATTTCCATTTTGTGTGTATCTTTTGGAAAAAAAAAAAACCTGGCTCTGAAATGAGGTCAATATCTTAACATCAAACAACTTCGTGGTATTTCCAAAATTTTATGTTTTGGTGAATCTACTTATTAATTTGTTCTAAGATAATCTGCTCTTTAATGACTTGCCTTAGAAATAACACACTGTGTTGCTGCTCATGGCTTCTGATCACTGACAGCTGGACATGGGGGAGTACAGTGGGAAATAAGAAGATGACTGTAAATAGATGCCTGGAAAGAAAATACCTATAGCTATTTCTTTGGTTTTCAGTTTCCAAATTCCAAAGTGTTACCATCTCCAGGGTAAAGAGGTGAGATTATTCCTTCTATATTACACTCAATTTTAACTTCCTGTGACTTCTTCCCCCAAATAAGACCAAAGTATTTATTTTAACCAGATTTCTTCCCAATTTAGGTTGTAATAGTTAGAAAAAAGGGTCCTGATTTACTTAGCTCTGCATCACATACACCATTCGCATTTCAAGAATGTGAAATAGCAAAGACTTGGAATCAACCCAAATGTCCATCAGTGACAGACTGGATGAAGAAAATGTGGCACATATACACCATGGAATACTATGCAGCCATAAAAAAGGATGAGTTTGTGTCGTTTGTAGGGACATGGATACGGCTGGAAACCATCATTCTCAGCAGACTATCACAAGAACAGAAAACCAAACACCGCATGTTCTCACTCATAGGTGGGAACTGAACAATGAGATCACTTGGACTCAGGAAGGGGAACATCACACACGGGGGCCTATGACGGGGAGGGGGGAGGGGGGAGGGATTGCATTGGGAGTTATACCTGATGTAAATGACGAGTTGATGGGTGCTGACGAGTTGATGGGTGCAGCACACCAACATGGCACAAGTATACATATGTAACAAACCTGCACAGTATGCACATGTACCCTAGAACGTAAAGTATAATAATAAAAATAAATAAATAAATAAATAAATAAAAATTAAAAAAAAAAAAAAAGAATGCCCCAAGATACTAGGGAAAATGTAATCCCCAGTTCCAGCTCGCATCACCAAGCCCATATTCTTCGCCACAATTTAAGGCTGTTAGTGTTTTCTGGGTCTGCATCTTAAGGATCCTTTCCTTACTCCTTATACGAAAATTAATTCAAGATGGATTAGAGACTTAAATGTTAGACCTAACACCATAAAAATCCTAGAGGAAAACCTAGGTAGTACCATTCAGGACATAGGCATGGGCAAAGACTTCATGTCTAAAACACCAAAAGCAACGGCAGCAAAAGCCAAAATTGACAAATGGGATCTCATTAAACTAAAGAGCTTCTGCACAGCAAAAGAAACTACCATCAGAGTGAACAGGCAACCTACAGAATGGGAGAAAATGTTTGCAATCTACTCACCTGACAAAGGGCTAATATCCAGAACCTACAAAGAACTCAAACAAATTTACAAGAAAAAAACAAACAACCCCATCAAAAAGTGGGCAAAGGATATGAACAGACATTTCTCAAAAGAAGACATTCATACAGCCAACAGACACATGAAAAAATGCTCATCATCACTGGCCATCAGAGAAATGCAAATCAAAACCACAATGAGATACCATCTCACACCAGTTAGAATGGCGATCATTAAAAAGTCAGGAAACAACAGGTGCTGGAGAGGATGTGGAGAAATAGGAACACTTTTACACTGTTGGTGGGATTGTAAACTAGTTCAACCATTATGGAAAACAGTATGGCGATTCCTCAAGGATCTAGAACTACATGTACCATATGACCCAGCCATCCCATTACTAGGTATATACCCAAAGGATTATAAATTATGCTGCTATAAAGACACATGCACACGTATGTTTATTGCAGCACTATTCACAATAGCAAAGACTTGGAATCAACCCAAATGTCCATCAGTGACAGACTGGATTAAGAAAATGTGGCACATATACACCATGGAATACTATGCAGCCATAAAAAAGGATGAGTTTGTGTCCTTTGTAGGGACATGGATGCAGCTGGAAACCATCATTCTCAGCAAACTATCACAAGAACAGAAAACCAAACACCGCATGTTCTCACTCATAGGTGGGAACTGAACAATGAGATCACTTGGACTCGGGAAGGGGAACATCACACACCGGGGCCTATCATGGGGAGGGGGGAGGGGGGAGGGATTGCATTGGGAGTTATACCTGATGTAAATGACGAGTTGATGGGTGCAGCACACCAACATGGCACAAGTATACATATGTAGCAAACCTGCACGTTGTGCACATGTACCCTACAACTTGAAGTTTAATCATAATAAATAAATTTAAAAAAAAAAAAAAAAGAAAAGCTTATCCAGCACTCCCTTCTTTAGGCTATTGTGTACTTCCTGTCTATGTGTATCTGGACAACAAACCTGGTATCAAAGTTCACAAAGTTCCTGTGCATTTTGAATAACTGCTCTCACAAAGAAGTGAAGAAAGAAGAAATATCCCTTCTAAAAGGACTTTTGAGTCAAAAGAAATCACATTCTTCATTTCTAATCGCTCTGATTGTGTGGGAATATGTCTAGTGATTTAAAGACACAGTGCACTTCAAAGCATGACATTAAAGAAACAACAATGTCTATCATATGAGAAAGGTCCTCAGGAAATATATACTTCAGAATTATACTATGTAGCTTCAGGAACAATAAAAACTAAACCTATTTTGCAATTTTCTAACTGTTCAATATTTATTTTTATCTCTCTTAAGTGTTTCCGTTGTAACCTGTGTGTATGTATGTGTGCTTTGTAATGTAGTATTTATAAGTCATTCATATTCTTTATTTTTTTTCTGGACTACAATTTCTATCCACTGCAATTGTCCCCAAATAGTCATTATATACATGTTTGCTGAATGAAGGACAGTATTAATGTTATAATTTTCTATTAACACATGAAGACTAACAATTAAACTTTCCAAATGAAGTAAGTCTATTATCTTTCTTAGATGGCAGCAGTGAAGTGAGAACTTAAGAAAAATCCCTCTCAGCAGCCAATCTTGAGGGAAAGTACTCTAAGATGCAGTGTGGGTGGCATTAGCTTTGAAGAGAGAAAAATAGGACAATCCTGGATGGGGCTTATCCGAGATGAGATAAGAGGACACGTGGCCCAGTAGGCTATCCCAGAATATTGGTCTAGAATACAGGTCAAGGTCCTAAAGTTTGAGAGACTGTTGAGACTCCTTCAACATTTAGTGTGGCAAAAAGACAGCCAGACTTAGTGGAATAACCAGGATGTTGGTATAGTTTGGATATCCGTCTCCTCCAAATCTCATGTTGAAATTTGATCCCCAGTGTAGGAGGTGGGGCCTATTAGGAGGAGTTTGGGTCATGGGAGCAGATCCTTTATGAATGGCTTGTTCCCCTCCTCATATGACATTACAATATATTTCTTTTTTTTTTTACAAAAAAAAGTGGTTCCTCTTTGCCTCCCGCCCTGAGTGGAAGCCAGAGGCTCTCACCAGAAGTAGATGCTAGTGTGATGTTTCTCGTACAGAACTGCAGAATCATGAGCCAAATAAATCTCTTTTCTTTATAGATTATCCAGCCTTAGGTATTCCTTTATAGCAACACAAACAGACTAACATAGGTTTGTGAGCAAATTACTGTGTCAATTAGCTAGTCCCTCTGAGTTTTGGTTTTCTAATAGACAATATTAATAATAGTATCCATCCCATAAAATTATCATTATTAAAAGAGATAATGTGGCTGGGCATGGTGGGCTCACGCCTGTAATCCCAGCACTTTAGGAGGTGGAGGCGGGTGGATCACGAGGTCAGGAGATCGAGACCATCCTGGCTAACACGGTGAAACCCTGTCTCTACGAAAAATACAAAAAATTAGCCGGGTGTGGTGGCAGGCGCCTATAGTCCCAGCTACTCAGGAGACTGAGGCAGGAGAATGGCGTGAACCTAGAAGGTGGAGCTTGCAGTGAGCCAAGATTGTGCCACTGCACTCCAGCATGAGTGACAGAGACTTTGTCTCAAAAAAAAAATAAATAAATAAAATAAAAGAGAGAATGTTTTTAGTATGCAAGGAGCTTAATATATGTTGTATAAAATACTTTGGCTATAATTAACTAACTGAATTTGACATTTTCTTTATTATCACCTATTTCATTAAATAGAATAAACCACTCATCCATTTGTACTGAAAAAAAATATGAAGTCAAGAAGAATTAAAAGAAAAAAGCTTTTAAGAATTACAAAAAGTTAAATATTTATAATATACAAAATAGGGTAAAATTTACCACATTTTTAAACTATTCCATGGAAAGGAGTTGGCAAGACATCTCAAAATACATATGTTCAAAAAATAATATGCTGGCAAGGTTGTGAAGCACAGGGAATGCTTATACACTCCCGGTAGAAAGTATACTCGTTCAGCTACTGTAGAAAGCAGTTTGGAGATTTCTTGAAGAACTTAAAATAGAAATACTGTTCAACCTAGTAATCGCACTACTAGGTATATACTCAAAGGAATATAAATAGTTTTGCCATAAAGACACATGCACATGTATGTTCATTGCAGCACTATTCAAATAGCAAAGACATGGAATCAACATAGATACCCATCAGTGGTGAATTGAATAAACAAAATGTAGTATATATACACTGTGGAAATATGTGCAGCCATAGAAAAGAACAAAATCATGACTTGACATGCGATTTATCCATGTAACAAATCTGCACATACACCCACTGAACCTAAAATAAAAGTTGGAAAGAAAAAAAAACAATATATATATGTATATATATACACACACACATACACACACACACATGTATGCACTGAGGGCAACATATATATACACACACACACACACATATATTTAACATATATGTATGTTGCCCTCTTAGTTTCAGGTAGAGTAAGAGTATTTTGTTAAACAATAAACAAATTTAAGGAATTCTATTAAGGGTAAGGAACATGTTTGTATTCACTGTAGATAGTTTCTTAGAATTGAAACCAAACATTTAATTGGATTGTATTGTAATAAAAACAGTTTCGTGAACCAGAATACTATGATGATATGAAATAGAGGACATTGTGTCTTGATTTGCTGACAATTCATTACTTTAGGATAGTTTTTTAAAAATTGCTAATACACAAAAATGATGCAATTTTTAGGCTATCGGAAAAAGAGAGTAGAAAAAAAGCCATCTCCTTCAAAAACAGTGTGAGAATGAGGGAGAATGAGGGAGAGAGAGAATGAGAGAGAGAGAGAGAGAGAGAGAGAGAGAGAGAGAAGTGATATGTGAGAAATCTGATCATCGTAAAAGAGGTAGCAAGGGTCAACTGCAAATAGCTGGGTCTGAGTGGGAAAGAGGGATGCTATGGTCTTTAATTTCACACTAGCTGATCCCTGAGACAGACACAAATAATAGAAAGATACAAGATAAGGTCTGGGTAATGTATAAAAATGACAAGATAATTTAGTAAGAATGTTGACTAGACTAGATTATTTTCCATATTTTATTTCTAGTATCTCAAATTTTTTTGAGAGAATAAATATCACCCTAATGAATGACTAGGAAAACCTGGTATTTATTATATGCTGCTAATATTATAGTCTTCTCCATTAAAAGCTATTCTGACAGATTTAGTGATTTTAAAACTTTTGAATACTTTCAGTATTTTGAAACGTAAAACATAGTAGAAAGAACTACTGTCTACACTTCAACCATATCTCCAACATAATACCTTTTACTCTCCCCTCTTTAACCCTCTCCTTCTTTCCCTTTCCTCCCTTCCCTTTCTTTTCTCTCCCTCTCCTATCAAACCTGAACTCACATGTGGAATTTAGTTTTCTCTTTGGTCCCTTTAACTTTGAACAGTTTGTTGGTCTTTATTTTTCTTGACTTTGACATTTTTTGAGGAATGTAGGTTAGTTATTGCATATAATGTCTTTCTATTAGGGTTTATCGGATGTTTCTTCATAATTATATTCAGGTTATGCATTTCTGGTAAAAGATTAGTGAAGGGATGTTGTATCATCTCCATGCACTACAACAGGAGGCACATGATGTTGCTTTGCCCATTGACCATTTGGTTAGGGTGGTGATTTTGCCATTTCTCCATTACAAAGTTACTGTCTTCCCTTTGCAGGGGATAAGTATAAAGTATACAGATATATTGAAACTATAAACATTTTCTTTTACATCACTTTTACATATTAATCTTAACATCTGTTGACGATCCTTATCTAAGAAAATTTAATGTTATCATTTATTTTACTATTAGTTGGAATTGGCTGTTAAAAAAAGCTTTTTCTTCTTTTCAACTTTTATTCACTTATTCATTTGTTTATATCATTATGGATTCAAGGGTTCTTATTTTATTCTAGTGGTTATAATCTTTTACTGCCATATTTTGAGGCTACAATTGTCCCACATATGGCTAGTGGGAGCCCCTCAAAGCTGGTTCCTATGTCATTTTGACAGGTACCTATTACCTTTGAACACATCTTTTCTTTGGCACAATAAATACAGCAATTTTACAAGAAACCTCTAACTAGTAGTTAGGGGACTTTGGCTTTCCTTTATTTGTCTGGTTAAAATTTTTGAATGGTCTTCTCATATATAATTCCTAAATATTTAGTAATTATCAAATTAATTAAATTTACAAAAAAATTAATAAATGAGAATTAATTAAAATTACAAAAGCTAATTATAAAAATTATTACTATTTTTTCCAACTTTTAGTTTAAGTTTGGAGGTACATGTGCAGGATGTGCAGGTTTGTTACATAGGTAAACATGTGCCATGGTGATTTGCTACACAGATCATCCCAGGATCAATACTTTGTACCCTTCAATCCAATCAAGTTGACACCCAGTATTAACCATCACACACGCATTTTGATTTATATATAGCTAATCCCGATGCTCTCCCTTTTCCCACCTCCACTCTCTGACAAGCCCCAGTGTGTGTTGTTCCCCAACATGAGTCCATGTATTCTCATCATTCACCTCCCACATATAAATCAAAACACGTGTGTGATGGTTAATACTGAGTGTCAGCTTGATTGGACTGAAGGATACAAAGTATTGATCCTGGATGTGTCTGTAAGAGTGCTGCCAAAAGAGATTAACATTTGAGCCAGTGGGCTGGGAAAGGCAGACCCACCCTTAATCTGAGTGGGCACAATCTAATCAGTTGCCAGCATGGCTAGAATATAAGCAGGCAGAAAAATGTGAAAAGAGAGACTGGTCTCACCTTCCAGTCTATGTCTTTCTCCCATGCTGGATGCTTCCCGCCATCAAATGTCAGACTCCAAGTTCTTCAGTTTGGGAACTTGGACTGGCTCTCCTTGCTCCTCAGTCTGCAGATGGCCTATAGTGTGACCTTGTGATAGTGTGAGTTAATACTTAATAAAGTCCCCTTTATATAATATATACATATATATCCATGTCCCTGTGCAGGACATACCTCATTCCTTTTATTGGCTGCATAGTATTCAATGGCCTATATGGACCCCATTTTCTTTATCCAGTCTATCATTGATGAGCACTTAGGTTGATTTCATGTTTTTGCTATTTGTGAATAGTGCTGCAATGAACACATGTGTGCATGTATCTTTATAATAGAACAATTAATATTCCTTCGGATATATAGCCAGTAATGGGATTGCTGGGTCACATGGCATTTCTGCCTCTAGGTTTTTGAGAAATTGCCACATTCTCTTTCACAATGATTAAACTAATTTACACTCCCATCAACAGTGTAAAAGCATTCTTTTTTCTTCACAACCTCACCAGCATCTGTTGTTTTTTGAGTTTTTAATAATAGTCATTCTGACTGATGTGAAATGGTATCTCATTGTGATTTTGATTTGCATTTCTCTAATGACCCGTGATGATGAGCTTTTTTATATATGTTTGTTGGCTGCATGTATATTTTCTTTTGAGAAATGTCTGTTCATGTCTTTTGCCTACTTTTTAATGGGGTAGTTTTTTTTTCTTACAAATTGGTTTAAGTTCCTTAGAGATGTTGGATATTAGACCTTTGTCAGATGGATAGATTACAAAAATTTTCTTCCATTTGATAGATTGTCTGACTCTGTTGATAATTTCTTTGCTGTGCAGAAGCTCTTTAGTTTAATTAGATCCCATTTGTCAATTTTTGCTTTTTTAGTAATTGCTTTTGGTGTGTTTGTCATGAAATCTTTGTCTGTGCCTATGTCCTGAATTGTATTGCCTAGGTTTTCTTCTAGGGTTTCTGCAGTTTTGGGTTTTACATTTAAGTCTTTAATCCACCTTGAGTTGATTTTTGCATATGAAAATTACTTAAAAATTCTAGTAATTACAAGGAACAGAAACTGAAGCTTATTCCTAAGTTTTGGAGTATAGTGGTATTTCATTTCCAAAAAAGAGGCATAAAATGGGGTAAAACCACAATCTAGAACAATACTAAATAATCTCACATACATTGCATATAGAAGTACCAACACACCGCCACACACATACAAACACACATGCACACACCAAGTAAAAATTGAAAGCACTAATGTCTATAATTCATCCTAGCTAAAAAAATACTATTAATGGCTTAAATTTCATAGATTATGGAAATAGCATGGTAATATGAGTTATGTAGATTATGTCATTAGAAAAAATAAAGGTAATGAGGAGGGAAAGAAATCAGCTTTCTTTGAACATTTCAAATGTTGTCTGAGAAGTGGGACAGCATTTTGGAGAGATGTAGAGATGATTAAGCAACCAATCTCTGGATTTACCTCCACTGGCACTCTTGACATGTTGTTGTCACTGGCGTATTGGCCTACGTCCCCTGAATAAACACAGTATACCTTTGTGTTCCTGACACCTAGCTTAATTTCCATGGAATAAATATTTCATGAAATAATAAATAAAAAACAAATTAATGAATCTCCTAGTAAGACTTCTATTATTATACTCTCTTGCCTGATGGAGCATGTAGCTTCACGAACTTGGCCTTTGACTTGATTATCATGACACCCTGGGAATGGGAGAACATTAACATACACTATGCTCAATATATTTAAAACTTCCTATATAATTTTTGAATAAAAATTTTCTGTTCAAGAAGGCCAGGAGCAGTGGCTCAAGCCTGTAATCTCAACACTTTGGGAGGCTGAGGTGGGCAGATCACTTGAGCCTAGGAGTCTGAGACCAGCCTGGGTAACATGGCAAAACATCATCTATATAAAAACTGCAAAAATTAGCTGGGCATGGTGGTACATGACTGCAGTTCCAGCTACTTAGAAGGCTGAAATGGGAGGATCGTTTGAACCCAGGAATCAGAGGTTGCAGTAAACTGAGATTACACTATTGCACTCCAGCCTGGGCGACAGAGTGAGACCCTATCTCAAAATAAATAAATAAATAAATAAATAAATAAATAAATAAATAAATAAAATAAAATAAGAAAAGAAAGAAAAAGACTTAGTTCTATAATAACCTAAATATTCTCTCTAAATCTCAAAAGACATCAAAATATTCTAGTCTTTGCAGTGAGAGGGAGTTTGGCTGATTTTATCACTGTCACTCTCATTCACAGATTCCTCTCTGCAAAGTTCCGCTGCTCTTTGACATGTTTCAATGGTCAACTCCTTCTGTCTCTGAGGCTTGGCTTAAATGTTTTTGGAACTACTTTAAACACAGTTTTCCTACTTTCCTCTAAACACCCAGTTTAATCTAGACATTCATTTGTAAGTGTGTACCAACACTGACTTGGAATTATTTGTTTAACACCATCCCCATATCTGGCAAAGTGTCACACATATAGTAGGTGTATCATAAATCTTATGAAGTTAAAGGTGGCTATTTCTAAGCACTTTTGATTCTGGAAAAAAAAGTAATTAAAATATATATAACAAGGGAGAATTAGTTAATGATTTCTTTTTATACATAGCCTAAATACAAATATAGTTACAAAAACGAGAAATGAGTATGTGAGGCCTGTTTTATATATCTTTATTACTTTTTTTGCAGTTAAAAATGCTGATTTTGTTTAGAAATCCTAATATTTCTAAAGGAAAGGAAAAACTGGACACAATATTTTTTTGTATTGGTAGACATAACAGTAGATTGTATCTGCCATTCCCGACATTATGTAGATAAAATCACTAAGGAAAACCTAAATATCTATAAGATTAACTAAGTGAAGGTAATATGTTTATTTTCACCTAACACAACTATTCATGCTTATGGACATAATAATTAGACTAAAATGTGAGAACCAAAATTGGTGTAAGTATTTTACAACACATGATCTAGAAACACATGTAGAGAGAAAAGTCTCAAGTTAGATGTAGTGAAAGCTATAGAGGAAAGAAAATTACATTAAGCTACTTTTCAGTAATCAGGTCTCTGATAGAACTTGAAAGATAATTCAAGTTTCTCACTACCCCAAATTTTAAATTACAAAAAAAAAAAAAATTAAAAATGACTTTTCCTAAGAAATTACAATTAGCAGTTTTTAAGAGACAAGCTTGCGAACCCTAAATTAGGGCCATATGGTATGTATTTTGGTGCATCTGCTAAGTGCACATGAAAGCACTAGAACAAGGAACTGAAATATCCTGAGGCAAACTCCTGATTCCATCAGCCAGTGTAGCAGTATCAGCAGCTAGCTTCAAGGCATCTTGTTTACTAATGCCAAGAGGATATATAATAGTTCTGAGTTAGCTGTTTACAATTAATCCACCTAATATTGAAAACTGGAATAATTTTTGGCTTTTGGATTCCACTCAAGTTTAAGCAACATGGTGATATTGGCTTCCGCAATCCTCTGGAGGTGCTGTCTGAAGCCCCAAATCTATTGCTGTGTTAGCCAGTGAAGGCTCACCAAGGAGAAAATTATTCATGCAACTTGGCCTTCAGTTAGAGAAATTTTTCAAAAGTTTTCCCAGGGTTGGAATTACTACAGTAGCTAATATGGATCTTCAGCTCAGAGGGTCATGGAACGCTGTTCAGCAGAGAAGGAAATATTGAAACAAGTAGAAGGTCAATTTAGAAGAGGCAGTGATCTGAATCTCCCCCAGGGTGCCCTCACATTAAGCTCAGGTTTGTAATTGAAAATAAATCTTTCATGTCCGGGTGACAAGTCTGAGGTCCTGTTCTGGGTGCAGTTTTCACTAAGCATTATATTTTCCTGCTTGAAGTCACTGTCCTTTTCAGCTGATTTGACCTGTAATGCCACAGTTGGATGTTGGCTGCCAAGTGATTAGCTATTCAAGAAAAAAAGTGAAACTAATCTTTGTATTAATATACATGAGGTGAAATGAGAAGGAATCTGAGACTGGAAGGCACGGAGACTGATATTACAAACTATGCAGTGAGGCATACTCCCCCAGACACAGTAGCAGAATCAAACCCGAGAGGAAGGGTAACATTTGACAGAGATGGTGCAAGACACAGCTGCTGTGGGTTGAATTGACGGCTTGATTTTCCAGTACTTTACTGTAAAGAGTGAGTCCTTTTTCAGAATAAAATGAGCATATTGTTATTACACCACTTACCAAAAAGTGTACAAGTACAGAATTCATTTTTTTTCTTTTACATTGAAGATTGGAGGGCAGCTATGTTGAAAAAAAGAAATAAATTTTTAAAACATTTGCTAATTTTACAAAGCACTTCTACATCAATTTGTAGCTACTGAGCAACCTAGACTATTTTCCCTCTATTAGAAATAACTGGTCAGTTGGCTGTATGAATGTCTGGAATACTATGCAGCCATAAAAAAGGATGAGTTTGTGTCCTTTGTAGGGACATGGATGCAGCTGGAAACCATCATTCTTAGCAAACTATCACAAGAACAGAAAACCAAACACCGCATGTTCTCACTCATAGGTGGGAACTGAACAATGAGATCACTTGGACTTGGGAAGGGGAACATCACACACCGGGGCCTATCATGGGGAGGGGGGAGGGGGGAGGGATTGCACTGGGAGTTATACCTGATGTACATGACGAGTTGATGGGTGCTGACGAGTTGATGGGTGCAGCACACCAACATGGCACAAGTATACATATGTAACAAACCTGCACGTTATGCACATGTACCCTAGAACTCAAAGTATAATAAAAAAAAAAAAAAAAAAAAGAAAACAGTTTGGCAGTTCCTCAAACAGTTAAACATAGAGTTACCATATGACCTAACAATTCCACTCCTAAATATATATTCAGGAGAAATGAAAACATATGTCCACATAAATGTTTGTATACAAGTGTTCATAGCAGCATTATTCATAATAGCCAAAATGTGGAAACAACCTAAATGTTAGCCAGAAAATGAAGTGATAAACAAAATGCAGTGTATATATACAGATTGCCTAGGACTGGGGCCAGCAGAGGCAGGGAAATGGAGAGTGACTGCTAATGGCATTGGGTTTCTTTTTGGAGTAATGAAAATGTTCTAAAATGAGATTGTGGTAATGCTTACCCCATTTTGTGTTTGTGTTTTGTTTTTGTTTTAATTTTTGTGGGTACATAGTAGGTGTACGTATTTATGGGGTACATGAGACGCTTTGATACAGGCATGCTGTGTGAAATCAGCACATCATGGAGAATGGGGTATCCACCTTCTCAAGCATTTATTCTTTGAGTTACAAACAATCCAATTACACTATTTTAAAATGTACAATTAAGTTATTGTTAACTATAACCACCCTATTGTGCTATCAAATAGTAGGTCTTATTCTTTCTATTTATTTTGTACCTATTAACTATCCCTCCGTTTTGTGTCTACAATAAAAACCACTGAACTGTAAAAAAAAAAAAAAAAAAAAAAAAGAAAGAAAGAAAGAAAGAAATAACTGGTCAGGCGCGGTGGCTCAAGCCTGTAATCCCAGCACTTTGGGAGGCCGAGACGGGCGGATCACGAGGTCAGGAGATGGAGACCATCCTGGCTAACACGGTGAAACCCCGTCTCTACTAAAAAAATACAAAAAACTAGCCGGGCGAGGTGGTGGGAGCCTGTAGTCCCAGCTACTCGGGAGGCTGAGGCAGGAGAATGGCGTGAACCCGGGAGGCGGAGCTTGCAGTGAGCTGAGATCCGGCCACTGCACTCTAGCCTGGGCAACAGAGCAAGACTCCATCTCAGGAAAAAAAAAGAAATAACCCCTCCTTCTCTTAGAGAATCAGATAATGATGAAAATCAATTAAGTTCATGAACATGAAAGAATCTTTTAATGAAAAATAATTCATTAAGTCAACATTTGTTGGGCATCTATTCTTTGCCAGACACTCTGCTAGTTACTCAGTTTATAGTTTTAATAAGACATGTCTCCTGTTCTCCCTTATTCCTGCGATCTCACCATGGAGACAGTATGTGGAAAATGATGCTTTGGAGCTTATGTACTGAATCAGAGTTTCTGGAGAGGGGCCTAGAATCTCTAGGGTGGAATCTGCCTTCTTATCAAATTCCCAGGTGATTTTGATATCCTAAAATTTGAGAACTCTAATGTCTTAAAGAATGTAAAGAATTCTGACAAAAATATTGGGCTGGAAGAGCCTTTAGTAACTAGTGTGACCATATAATTTTTCAAATGAGAAAACTGAGGATCAGAGAGGGAATGTAAATTGCCTGATTTCACACAGCTGGTTAGGATCCTAGTTTTTCTGTTTTCTAGTCCAATGCTAGTCAAGGAAAAAAAAATAGGTTGTGGATTTCTTTACTCAAACAACTCACTGTATTGTGTATGTTCCCTCTCTTTTTTGCTTTACCAGTAAATTCTTTCTATATAACAATATTTTGTTATATACGAGTTTTACACATTTCCTCTCCTTTTTACTTTACTAATCTACTATTTTTATGTAATGGTGTTTTTTGTTATAGAAACATGATGGCAAAAATCTAGTCATTGAAACTACCTACTCTGTTGACCTTTCCACCAGACTACATGTTATCCACACTTAACTATTCTAGACAAGTAGGGATATTTTTCCATGCAAAAATCCATTTCTCTATGACAAGAAATGAGTATGTGAGGCCTGCTTTATATACTTTTATTATTTTTTCTTGCAGTTAAGAATGTTATTGTATCTAGAAATTATCCTTATATTTCTAAAGGAAAGGAAAAACTGGGTTTTAAAATGGGCCAATAAAATGCTTATTCTTGCCTTTAAAATTCTATCTACCTTGAGAAAAAAAAGTTTTGTTATAAACTAATTTTATTATTCTCTTTGCCAGGAAACTTTTCCCAGAGCTGAAATATCTATGTAGCTTAAGCCAGTTTTCTTTTTTTTTTCTGTACTCAGAAAAGATGGAAAACATCTGGCAGGTTCCTCTGGCAGGATATTCAAAGAAAATACTTTCTTTACTCTTCAGGAAAAGCAATCTAATTCTTTTTTGTCTGTGTTGTATGGAACTAGTCTCCAACTTTTGTATAAGTGTATAAATACATAATGTAGATGGATATTTGTTGATCAGAGCCAAATTATAGTAGCTTAATTTGCAATTTATTGCAATAAAGTTAATTATAACAAAATCAATGTTATAAATTCTACAGAAAATAATGTGCTCTTTAGGGTTTTCACCTGTTATCCATGCCAAAAGAAATATCATCATGCAACGAGCTAACTTTTTTTCAAGCGTATTTTAGAGGAAAGGCTTGCTGGTATATTGCAATGGCCCAGCTTTGCCCAGGTGCCACAAGGTAGCCCATGTAACAGAGCCACCTCCTGGTTGAGGAGATTGTAATGGCACAAGAAAGGCTGTCTCCAGGAGGTATGTTTTTCTAATTTGCACAGAGTTACTGTATGAATTAGTGGCAGCTCACCAAAAGGTCTACAACAAGCTCTGGCCAGGTGTTCAGCATTAGATTTGAATATAAACAGGCTTAGAGTTTTTTCCCTTTATAGTAAGGAAGGTTATCCAACCATTTCTTGCAAAGAATTTTCTTACATCATTACTCATGACATACTGTGAACTGAAAATCTAATATTAAATAATAAATCAACATGATTTGAAAAATGTTCATTTTGTATTAACCATTTCTGTGAATATTTTAGAGTTATAAATATAGCATTTTCCTATTTTTGTACATAGTTTCCTTTTGGTTTTTAAAATTAGAGTTGATGGATATTGCTGTGATGGAAGATGGATTCCACCAGAGCACATGTGATGCACTGACTGATAAAAAATCATCAGCATCACTTACAGGTGCAAGTTTGACAATCAGAGGAAACCTTATTCCCTATTAGGCTAAGCTGGTATACTCATATTGTGCTCAACAGTAAAACAAAACAAAACAAAAAAGCCTTTTCCTTATTGAAAGCAGCATGTCAGATTCTGCCCAGAGAAACCCCACTCAGAGGAACAAGCAAGGTGCTAAGGGTAGAAAGGGTGATCAGTATTTGATTATCTATATATCCTGGGTCACAGCTTCTTCTTTCCCCCGAGATGGGCTGTAGTTTTTAAATTATTTATGATCAGAAGTAAAGAATGTTAACTTCTCAAACTCAGCTTCAAGGTCCAGCACCAACTCCGCTTCAATACTAAGACCTCCTTCTCCCTCCTTTTTTCCTCTGCCTCTTTGACTCAGGCAGTGCAGACTTTTGTTTCTTCCTTTTCCAGACCTCAGGGTCTTCCTCTAGGCTTTCAGTGATGCCAGTGTCCTTCTAGTTGTGTTTCCTTTGCCATCTTAAAGCTCCCCTGCAACAGATCCTCACTCTTCAAGCAATAATTTTGTTTTTTGCAATGCTTTCCCTCGAGACAAATAAACCCCTTAACTGAAATCAAATAAATACAATTCAAATAAAAAACTGATTTGAATACATATATTTATCTGGTCTTTCCAGAATATGAAGTAATTATATTTTAGTAATGCCCATTCTATCATATAGCAATTAATAATAATGGTGACTATTCCTATGTTCTATCACTAGAATTTATTGAGACCATTACTCTGTGCTAGGCACTTGGCTAAGTACTTGCATACCATGTTTCATGTAATTGACACAATAGCCCTGATCAGAAGATAAGAGTTTAGGTTCCCTAATAAGTTAATGACAGAGTAAGACTTAAGGGCTTTGTCCTGAAAAAAAGTGTGCACTTAATATTTTAATAACGAAGTGTGGCTTTATGCATGATCTTTTTTTTTTTTGAACAAAATAGTCCTCTGCTGTAACGACCTAAAAGATTTCCTACTCTTCTCAGTATCTCTCTGCTGAACACTTAACTTTTTCTTCCTTAACGAATCATCCAGCTACAACCTTCTATTCCTTGATAATATAATCTTCTCCTTTCCAGAGGTCACACATTGGAACAAATGCATGACCCATTTGTGACAATGAAACACAGCAGCCTCCTTCTTATAACACAAAGGCACAATCAAAGAAGAGAAAAATAACTAAGCAAAAAAGGAAAGTGAGAGAAAACTCCCCTGGTTTTAAACATAACTCAATAGAAAATTGGTCTTTCATCAAAAGTATTTCCAGGCTAATGACTTGTGGTTTCTTTAGCTTTCATTTAAGTAGAATAGGACTCACTTTTCACAAAGTAGGTAAGTGGATAAAGTACTCATTCAATTTTACATTAATTTTAAAGGGAATGTGAACTAGCTTCAGTTGATATGAGCACTCATCTCAAAGAAAGCGTTCTGTCAGAGCTCCTGGGGACAGAACTGTCTAGCCTTGTTTCAAGGAAGGACCATATTCACTTGTCATGCAATGTGAAGAGACTGACATTGGATCTTCGCCCTGAGAGCTCCATTCTTTACATCTCCTGTTTAGTACTATATGATTCTAAAAGGGAGAAAAAACTATCTTAATTACATTCATAACATATCTTATAGTTCAGTTCAAAAGAAAAGTTATCGGCAGCATGTGACAGGTACCACAGAAGGCACCAAGTGTAGAGAGGCATGGCAAATAAGTAACTTGTGAATTACGGCAATCATGTTAAAATGAAAATAAAGGAATAAAGGCAGTTCTCAACTTATGGCTGCACATAAATGAAGCAGTGACATAATAGAAAACATGGGTGAAGGATAGAACCTATAAAAGGTATGTTTTTAATATCTACAAAATAGGACTTGAGATATGCATCATTGTATTCAGTCTAAGGCTGTACCATCAAGAGACAAATACGTGGTCACTAATGTAATTGTTACATCCCCTTTAGGGTTCCTAGCAAATCTTATCTGAAACTTTTAATTAAATATAGCACCATCACAAATTTCCTGGATGTGGAGAGGCCACAGAGTAGGAAGCAAAGGAGCAGGAGTGGAGAGGATGACAGGATGGAAGTAGTGTAAAAACCTCTAATATGAAAATTGTATATTGGATTATAGTGCCCACTTTTGTTCTGATCTCCTACACTATATAGTCTTTATTTCAAGTTCTTTATTATAGAGCTGTAGCTCCAACATACAGTCTTTTATTTTTATTTTTTTGAGACAGAGTTTCACTCTGTTGCCCAGGCTATAGTGCAGTGGTCCGATCTCAGCCCACTGCAACCTCTGCCTCCCGGGGTCAAGCGATTCTCGTGTCTCAGCCTCATGAGCAGCTGGGACTACAGGCACGTGCCACCACACCCAGCTAATTTTTTATATTTTTAGTAGAGATGGGGTTTCCCTGTTTTGGTCAGTCTGGTCTCGAACTCCCAACCTCAGGTGATCTGCCTGCCTCGGCCTTCCAAAGTGCTGAGATTATAGGTGTGAGCCACTGTGGCCAGCCTATACAGTCTATATTTAGCGCTCTTTATTATGCAATGTGTCCCTAGCACACTTTCTACACATATTACGTGCTCAATAAATGTTTGTTGAATTGGTGACTATGCATATTAATGGTGGATATTCTTTATAAACAACTGTCTATGTGCCTGACCCTGTTCCCTATTACACTATAAACATTTGAGAAGGTTGAGGGGAAAGAAATCATCCTTATATCCCTTACCAATCTCTAGCACACAGCATGCCATATGTACAAATTTATAGAATTTAAAAAAATGTAAATGAATCTATCATTTTTCCCAAGATAAAATGGGGTCTTAGCACTGTAATCCTCTCTACATGTCCCCTTACTTGCCTATCAGCTAGTTGAGTTCCACTTGCAAATCTGAAGTTGGAGCTAGAAATCTGGTGCCTATCAGTGCCAAAGCTAAACTCATTCTGCAGTGATCCATGTCAATTGCTAACATAGCCAATATGAATGAATTAGTCATGTCTGGTCTGCTTATTTTTTGAGTACAGACACCGGCTAAAAACATGTCCTGTGGATTAGTATCTTTTTCAAGAATCTAATTAATATACATCACACATCTGCAAACTTTCAGGCGGATTTATAGACCCTTTCAGTTCTTGTTCAGATGAGGTCAGACATTGGAGCAAAGCAGAGCGGGAACCATCACTGTGGAGCCTGAAAATATCTTGTCTTTCACAGCCAGGGTGGTTTCCAGCTGAGAAGGCTGTTATTGGCTTCCTGGGATAGCTTTAATGGACTGTTGGCTTGGGCTCTTTATCTCATCTCCAGGCTGGGTCCTTTGATGAGTGAATAATGAATGCAGGTTGGTCCAGCTGACAGTTGTCAACTACCAAGAGGCTATAGATAACTGTAAGTAAAGTTAAAGGATTGGAGAGACTTCTGGCTGAACTGATAAAATCATTTAGATGAGAGGTCTGAATACAATGTAGAGAGAGAGTGAGAGACAGCAGGAACGAGAAAGACCTGTTAAAAGGCTCTTTGGAAGAGTTTTGAGAGACAGACTCTTAACAGAAAAATGTAGGTGGGTTTATCTTTCAAAGCCATCCACACTACCTTTAGCCAGATCATAATGAAGAACCTGTGTTAAATGGAAGCTCAATGAGTGGTGAGCCTGTTAAGGTCAGGGACTAGTTTTACAGCTTCCAGATGACATGTATCCTCAGGACCTGACACATAATAATCATTCAATGAATGTACATTGCCTTCAACTGAAAATGGACACAGTTCTGTCAAAACTGGGGAACAACCTTTGATATCGATCTCCAAGTAACACCGACAAACAATAATACCTCAAAAATGTTGTTGGCATTGTGAAGAGGCGTGCATAATCTTTCCTAAGATAGGTTGAAATGAGTCACAGTAATTTAGAGAATGCTTAAGGTGTATCAACCTTAAGATCTGGAAATATTCCAATTATATAGGCTCTATGCTATTGGTTCTTAGGAATTATTTTGCTCTGTATGTCTACATGGACCATAGCATAATGAAGCTAAAGATCAATGAGATCAATGGGTGTTTGGGTTGGATTAGTTTAACTTACTTGTCAAATTCCTAGAGTGGACCAGCTATGCTTTCTTTGGTTTCTGCTGATCCAGTCCATCAATGTGATCATCAGTAGACTATCAAGACCAAGTTTTCCCCAGTGCAAACCATTTAACCATCCATTCATTCATGAGTGTATTTCCTCTAAGCTTCAAAAACATAGCTTTATTAAAAATGCCATTAGGAGCTAAAAACAGTGGCTCACATATGTAATCACAACGCTTTGAGAGGTGGAAGCAGGAGGATCACTTGAGACCAGGAATTTGAGACTAGCCTGGGCAACATTTCTAGAAAAAATTGAAAAACTAATCAGGTGTTGTGGCATATGCTTGCAGTCCTAGCTCCTTGGGAGTCTGAAGCCAAAGGATCACTTAAGCCCAAGAGTTTGAGTTTGCAGTGAGCTGTGATCAGGCCACTGCATTCCAGCCTAAGTGACAGAATGAGAACCTGTCTCTGTTTTTTAAAAAATGGAACTAGGGCCATCCTAGTAAGTTTTTCCTCAAGAAGAATGGCCTTGTCTATTCTTCTCAAAAATCTTGCATGTGTATAGAAAGCTGGTTTTAGAATAATAAACAGTTGGCTTTAAAGATAAGATCATATACAGAGCAACCAATATACTGAAAGATTAATTATTTCATTTTCATTTAATTTGACTGACTCAAAATAGGTAAGTAAAAATGGAGTGGGGATGTTGCCATTTCTAAATTTCTTTCAAGTCTTTCTGCTTTCTTCTAGCCTCAGCAAGTATCCAGTGATGTCTAGAAACAGTACTACAATTCTCATTCCTAGAATATTTGTTTGAGATTAGCTAAATAATCTGTTAAATGAACTTATGCTAAATTATATTGGATGAATAAGGATCATGTAATGTGTCTCCCTAGGGCTTGTCACATAATAGAAACTCAATAAATGTACATGGAATCAAATTGACAATGGGCACAATTCTATCAAAGCTAGAGAAAATCACCTTTGATGTCAGTCTCCAAGTAATGCCAATTAACTTCCACAATATGTTATTAGGTTACCACATTAGGTAACATTTCCATGTAATAGGAGACTTTCAGAGACAACATTCAAGGCTTTTCATACACTTAAGAATGTGTAAGTAAGTGGGCAGAAATATTTGAGGTAAATTGATCAATTTGTTATTATGGAGACCTCATAAAATTTACTTTTGGAAAACACCTCTAGTTATATATAATCTGTGATATCGATAATATTTATTAGTAATGTTGAGAATTGGGAAGTAATTTTATCAGCACATTATAGTCTTTGTAGAGATAATTTACATGTATCTATTTGGTTACTGTGTAATTAGACACTGGGTTTATTTTCTTCATGGTTTTTAATTCCAGGCGAAAACAAACATACCAAGAATATTTACCCAACTGATACTCATTAGGAAAAAACAGAAGAAGATATTTTAATTCAGTTACTTGTTAATGTTAAACAGCTATTGGTAAAATATTTTTCCAATAGTTTTTAGGATTGTTAAAGTAGGATACACAGTAGAGTTCACTCATGTCGCCCTTCCCCACAATCTAGAAAGAAAGCCTAAATAATGTTTTGTATATTAAACAAAAATAGCTATGTAGGAGACTTAGTTTAAAAAATTAATAGGGTAATTGCCTTTTGAACTAAAAATTACAAAGACTGTAAATGCCACTTTAAAAAAAAAATATGAGTGCTATTAATTTCCACTTCCCAAATGGAATCTAGGGAGATTAAGCCTCTGCCAGCAGCACATCTGTTACAAAACAGCAGCGTACAATGGGTATAGATTAAAATAGAAATAGATTGCAGAGATGCTCTTTTGGCTCCAGAACATCCTTATAAAACACCTAGTCACACACAGTCTCCCTCTAATTTCTAGCAACAGTTTAAATAAATACAAGATGTCAGACAATAATCCCAGTTCAGGGAAAAAAGGGCTTCAATTCCTCCCAAGTTAATCGAGGCTAGAATCATTCCTGCGACATCTATGGCAATTTCACATTGGTGCACTTCAATTAAGGAATAATAAGAGTGCAAAGTAATTTATACTCATAGATTAGATGTCGTCCGTGAAAAATTACCGATTAACTCAAAGGCGGCCTCTGGAGTGCTCACCAAGCATTTTAATGGGGGTCTCTCTGTCACCTCTTGTCCTAATATCTGGTCAGAAACTAGCAACACTTTAAATTTGCCTTTTAAAAAACTCAATATACCTATTTTACACATCCATGACTTCCCCTTTTTAAATTTCCGCTAACCACAATTGTTTGTAGTAAGAGTCAATTTTAATCATCTCCTTTAAAAAATTATTTTACCTACACTGTTTCCTTTTATTTTAATTCTTCTCTTATACTTAGTATTAAAGGGCATTTTCTTCAATAAAGTAATAATTAAAAGACATTTATTTGAAAAACACTGTTCTGTATGGTATTTCCATCTCAGTGAGCATATGTAACTCTCAACAATAAGAAAATGCAGTGTTTATAGTAAAGAGAGGAAAGATTCTTAATTACGGTTTTCCCAAATTAAAATTTCATCTTAGTAGATGATAAGCATAATGCAGAAAATTTTGTGCATCATATTTGACCTTTTAAAACTTCCCACAAATTAAACAGGAAGATTATCACTTGATTATCTGTTCTTAAATCAATACTTTCTTCTTTCAGAATCTAGAACATATGACTAAGAACACAAACTTTTTAATAAATAAAAATAGCTTTATTGGAACTATTCTTTTCCCTTCTTTAGCCATTAGCTAAATTAAAAAGCACACTGAAATATAAAGAAATCCACATTTATTTTATTAGGAAAGAAAAGAGTCTACTTTCAGTTATGAGTTATGTATTCTTAGAGATGAAACACAAAAATGAAACAGAAGTAAAGCAAATTCAGCTTTTTTTCTTTCCCTGTAATGAGGGAAGTGTCAGAGGCCCTGGACCTAAAAAAATCAGAAGATCTGAGTCCAAATGAGAGTTCTGTCACCCAAAAGTGGTATGAATTTTGGGTGAGCTCTTTGACTTCTGTGAAACAGTGTTCTCTGTAGAATGAGGCAACATCTCAGTAAGTTGTAAGGACTAAATGTGTTAACATGTGTTGATTGTGTATACTCAGGATAGCTGTCGTTTTTGTAGAGTACTTACTATTCAAATATAATGTCAGAAGAACTACTAAAATGTTTTATCTCTCTGTAGCAAGTATTCTCCAGCCCTTTTCTTAAGAGTAAGGAATTACGTATACTGTAATTGATGAGAAACTGCAATATAACCAACCTCATGGGATTTCCAGAAAAAAAATATTAGAAATGTATAAAAAGAAACTAGAATAGAAACGGAATTACATAGGGGAATTTTTAAGATTTTGTAAGAAAGAGAAAGCCCAAGCATAGAGACCTAGTTAAGTTAATATTAACTAACATTTTCTAAGCTTACAGTCATTAAAATGTGGTTCTGTGTTTGGTTTAAAAGTGTTGCTTTGTGGCAGAAGTTTATTTATATTACTAGCACTGTTTATTTAAACCTGTCATTGCCATAGTGACTAAATCTCCAGCCTGCCCACCCACGAGCCTAACAAGCCACATTAAGTCATTTTGTGAGCCCTGGATCTGGGAAGTTAGACATGTTTGAAAGGAGGAATTTCAATATAATCTCCTTCCTTAGAGCAAAGGGTTATCAAAGCAATAGGCAAAGGGCATAGTTTCTTTTTGGGTATTAGAAATGTCTGTATGTGAACATTTAAATACACCAGTGACTTGGGCCTGCTCAGATAATCTATTCAGTTTTCCAAGACTTGTGATTAAAAATGGTGTCTGACTGAATAACTCCAACATACCATTTCTCATCTTTGCTTCAAATTCAGAAAAAGGACATAGAAAAAATTAAAAGTTTGAAATGACAATGAAAATCAAAGCAGGGAGTTAAGCTATGGCAAAAATCTTTTTTTTTTTTTTTCTAGAAGTCATTATAAAGTTTATCATGCTGGATTTCATTTAATACCTTTAGATCATTTATGGCAGTGGTCACCAACCTTTTTGGCACTGGAGACCAGTTTTGTAGAAGTCAATTTTTCCATGGATGGGGGTGGGAATGGTTTCAGGGTGATTCAAGTGCATTGCATTTATCATGCACTTTATTTCTATTATTACTACATTGTAATACATAATAATTATATAATTCACCATAACATAGAATCAGTGCATCCCTCAACTTGTTTTCTTGCAACTAGGTGGTCCCATCTGGAGAAGATTGGAGACAGTGACAGATTATCAGGCATTAGATTCTCATAAGAAGCACACAACCTAGATCCTTTGCATGCACAGTTCACGATAGGGTTCAGGTTCCTATGAGACTCTAATGCTGTCACTGAATTGACAGGAGATGGAGCGCAGGCAGTAATGTGAGCCCTGGGGGGAAGTTGTAAATACAGATGAAGCTTCACGTGCTTGCCTGCAGCTAACCTCTTGTTATGCCACCTGATTTTTTTTTTTTAATTTTTATTTATTTTTATTTTTTTTGAGACATTGTCTCCCTCTGTCGCCCAGACTGGAGTGCAGTGTCGCAATCTTGGCTCACTGCAACCTCCACCTCCCAGGTTCAAGCGATTCTCCTGTGCCGCCTGATTCTTAACAGGCCATAGACTGGCACGGTCCATGGCCTGGGGGATGGGGACCCCTGATTTATGGTGTACCAAGCAGTCTAATCAATTTACAACTGTTGACTCAGTCAATCCCGATGCACTCTAGTAGGCCAGTATTATCATCACCACATTAAAATCACACTGCTGGTAAGTAGCAGAGTCTTAATTCGAACCCAGATTCTCTGACTACAGAGTCCATACTCAAAATCATTATGCTCCGTTGCTGTGAGAAAATAGGTTAAGAACTGCTTCATGAAACAGAGAGGCAGTGCTCTCTTGGCACACATCCACATTGATGAAGACATGTTGAGGCCAGGCGCAGTGGCTCACGCCTGTAATCCCAGTACTTTGGGAGGCCGAGGCAGGCAGATCACGAGGTCAGGAGATTGAGACCATCCTGGCTAACACGGTGAAACCCCGTCTCTACTAAAAATACAAAAAATTAGCCCGGCATGGTGGTGGCTCCAGTAGTCCCAGCTACTCGGGAGGCTGAGGCAGGAGAATGGTGTGAACCCGGGAGGCGGAGCTTGCGTTGAGCCGAGATCGCACCACTGCACTCCAGCCTGGGCGACAGAGCGAGATTCCATCTCAAAAAAAAAAAAAACAAAAAAACCAAAAACCAAAAAATATATGTTGGGGGTTAGGGGTTTATCAATTCACTATCTGTGTGCCCAAAAGATTGTAATATCCTTGAGAATGAAGACTGTGTTGATTTTATTCTTTTATATATACGGAGTATTAGGAAGGTGCTCTTTTTTTTTTTTTTTTTTTTTTTTTTAATTGGTGGATAAGTGCAGGTCTAAATGATGGCTAGAAAACTCCGCTTTAAGAATCCTGGTTCAAAAGTCCAAAGTCAACACACCTAACTGGGCATCCATATCTCTACTGTGGGAAAGCTATTATTAAAAATTTTAATCAAGTATATTTTTACTATAAAAGCAGTACACTTAATAAAATTTAAAACCTGGAAAAGAAAAGATATATAAAACAGGCAAAAATAAACTACCTGTTTCATATGAGAAAAAAATGACACTGGTTATGAATTAGAAGTTTAAAATGTCATAGAGAGTGATAATAAAATTTCCTAGCAGTTAAAATGAGTATAAAGGGACTTTATCTTCCCTGTTTTTCTAGGAGGGAAATAAATAAAAATGTAGGGTTCAAAGCTGTTTCAAACTCTTGAAACTAAGTTTTGTCATTGTTAGAAGGGGTTGGATGAGGATGACACCTGTTATGTTAAGTAGTCATTAAGTAAATTACCAGAGGCCATCTCAATGGTAAAGTAGAAGACTTGGCACAAGGAACAGATTTTGGAAATTTGTAGAAATGTGGAAGCAGAAAAGAAACAGCAAAGGAATACGGTAGAGCCATGTATATCCCCTGGGTCGCAAAATTCCCCTGACAGGAAGCAGTCCACCTGGATTCCTGAGTTGGAATCAAACAAAGAATGAAAAGACCCACAAATTCTCTTACATATAACCTGTGCTTGAACCACTACTTTGCTTTCAAAATGAATGCAGGGTGGTACATATTCTGAGTCCTTGAATATTCCAGATTAGAAATTTTCTTATGTGTAATATCCATGGGTCATGATGTTTTCTCCCAAAACTCTATAGTTGCTGCTGTATCACACTCTGCAATACAGTGGCAGAGAGACTGGGTGTGTGATTTTTTTGTTACTTTCTAGATATTCTATTGTTGGTATTGTTTTTTTTTAACGGACTTTTTTTCCTGTCCGGCCTGGGTAATGACAGCGTTCTTGGTAATTTAAAAATTTTTCAGAATTTATCTAAATGTAAACTTTTTTTTAATCCTCGCTTATTATAAGGAGGACTCTTTCAATTTGGATATTTGAGCCAATTTTTCAACTCAAGAAAATTCTTCCATATTACATTTCATTATACTTATATTCCAATTTTTATATCTTTCTTTAGAAAATTCTAAAGTTAGATCTCCATATGGTTAATATCATATGTATTATGTTCTTTCTCTTCATTTCAACTTTGTTTTCTTTTTTTCTATATTACAAGTGAACTTTTTAAGTATGACCTGCATGCAATGAATCAGTTTTCTATTGTATTGATTCCACTCTTTATTAGCATCAATTTTTTTGAATTTAAAATCTGTCATTACTGTTTAATTCTCTTGATATCCTTCCTTATTATACACACCCACTGTTGAATATTAGCCTCATGTCTTTTTATTTAAATCTATTTTCTCTGATTTATGCCTCTGTTTCAGAGTTAATGTAGTGTACATTCTATAAAGAGTGTCAATTACTAAAAATTCTATTCTGGGGTTCCTGTATTATTTTCAGAGTTCTGCTTTACTTTTACTATGATAATCCATTTTTTTTTGCTTGATAATATTTTTAAAAGGAAAAATATTATTTTATTTTTAATGTTTTCTTTTTCTTTATTTTCCTTGAGCAAGGTATCCGTCCCTGCAGTTTGTCAAAATATGAGTTTGACTTGTTCTTGGTCCTACTCAGTCAGCTTGTCAACTAGCCAAACCCTCTTCTTAGAGCTAAGGCTGGATGTCTGATCAATGTACACTCTTGCTGACTCAGTTTTTAGCACTTACAATTATATCGACTACCCTTCTTTCTGCCATGCTAAAACACATAAAGAAATAATAACTATTGTTTTATCCAGGATTTAAAAAATTAATACAAAAGGAAACATTAAAAATGAATCAAGCAAAAAAGAGTAACAAAAGAAACTTATTGCATTACATGATGTAATAACTAAAATGCAATCAGGAATAGCTGAATCCAAATGTTTAACCCCTACTAACAGGACCTTCTCTTGCATAAATTCTAGATGAAAAGGGGCCAAGAGAAATACAGTACAAGTATGCTAGATGCATACATGTAACTTCTTAGAACTAGGCAATATAGGCCAGGCTGGGTGGCTTATGTCTGTAATCCTAGCACTTTGGGAGGCCAAGGCAGGCGTGTCATTTGAGGTCAGGAGTTTGAGACCAGCTTGGCCAACATGGTGAAGGTCCACCTCTACTAAAAACACAAAAGTTAGCTGGGTGTGGTGGTACATGCTTGTAATACCAACTACTTGGGATGCTGAGGGAGGAGACTCACTTGAGCCTGGGAGGCGGAGGTTGCAGTGAGCCGATATCTCCACTGCACTCCAGCCTGGGTGACAAGAGTAAAACGCCGTCAAAAAAAGAAAAAAAAAAAAAAAAGGAAAAGAAAGAATGGACTAGACAATATATCATTCTGCATTTTAGCTGTAGGTAAGAAACGGATGCCTAATGAGCTCCCAGTTAGTCAATAATGAAAGTCAAGACATTCCACCAACCCCATTGAGTAGGGAACATATAATCAGTATAGATGACCTTTTATTTAAGTATAGAAAATGAAAGAAAGAGACAGAGAGTTGATATTATCTTATTATCTGTACAAATAAGAGTGAGTTTTTATCTTTAAAACTGATTTACTACAAGGATTGGAAAACAAATAGAGACATACTATTTTGCATCCTCTGTCTATGAAATTGGGTTCAAAGTCATAAGGATAAATTAAAGCCTTAACTGAAAATGGAAACTGTAAGAGGGAGAAAAAAACATAAGAAGTACTTCATAGGCTGGGCGCAGTGTCTCACGCCTTTAATCCCAGCACTTTGGGAGGCCGAGGTGGGCGGATCATAAAGTCAAGAGATTGAGACCATCCTGGCTAACATGGTAAAACCCTGTTTCCACTAAAACTACAAAAATTAGCTGGGCATGGTGGCACACACCTGTAGTCCCAACTACTCAGAAGGCTGAGGCAGGAGAATTGCTTGGACTCGAAGGTGGAGGTTGCAGTGAGCCGAGATCATGCCACTGCATTCCAGCCTGGCAACAGAGGGAGACTCTGTCTCAGAAAAAAGAAAGAAAGAAAAAAAAACGAACTTCATATAGAGAAGAAATGATAAAAAATGTATATATATAAAAAGAAAAAAACAGAAATAACCTTAAGAGTTTAGATACAGATTCCAGAGGAACACATTAGGGCAGCTGCAAAGGAGGCAATTAGCAAGGAAAAAAAGAAAGTACATGGATGACACTTACCTGAGTTTGAAGACAAAACAAAACAAAAACAAATGAGTATAGAGGTGAAAAGAACTGTCCTTATTCCAGTGGCCTAGTATATATAGATACCTACGAGAACAAAATATTTGATTCATGAGGATATTTAGCATATCCTACTGTCAACTATATAGGTAAAAATGTTGTCCACAAAGGAATTAAAAGTCTTACTAGCAACTGACTTCTTTGACACATGGAATATCTGGAGGCAACAGAAAAGGTGCTACAGAGTTTTCAGGGAAGGATATCAACTTACAACCTAAAAATTTTATCCTGGCCAGGCGCCGTGGCTCACAACTGTAATCTCAACACTTTGGGAGGCCGAGGTAGGCAGATCACTTGAGGTCAGGAATTCGAGACCAGCCTGGCCAACATGGTGAAACCCCATCTCTACTAAAAATACAAAAATTAGCCAGACATTGTGGTGGGTGCCTGTAATTCTAGCTACTTGGGAGGCTGAGATAGGAGAATCGCTTGAACTCATACGGCAGAGGTTGCAGTGAGCAGAGATTGTGTTACTACACTCCAGCTGGGTGACAGAGTAAGACTCTGTCTCAAGACGAAAAAGAAGTATCCCAACCAAATGTTTATTTACATATAAAAACAATAGAATACTAACTTCAGATATGCTTGGCTCAGATAGTTATGTTCATTTTGCAAATATTACTTGAAGGTGAATTTCAGCTGACCGAATGATGAATCAAAAGCAAGAATTTTAACATAGGAAAATTATGTCATTAAAGGATTGGTGTGATATAAAATTGTTAAACATAATTAACAGTATCAGTAATTGTAGTTTTGGATAGACAAATGAATAAAACATAATGAAATATTGGAATAGAATCTGTATAAACTATGAATAAATATTAATGTAAGCTTTCAGGTCTAAACATGTAGATTGTATTGACAATAACTTTAAATTGGGATGGCAGGGAATAAAAATGAAGACAAAGAATCTGAAATTCCTTACACTAAACTAGAAAAGCAAAAAAGACTTTATTTAATTTTTGACTTTATCAATAAATTAATTATAAGATAATTATTTCTAATTTCTTTAAAGCAACTCACTAGAACACAAGTTCCATGTGTTGTGTATTTTGTTCACTGATGTATTTCAACTGCCTAGAATATTTTCTAGTACACAATAGGTGCTCAATAAATAGTAGATTAATGAACTGATGAACTTAACTTTAGGCTTAGAAGCAGAGTGTGTATAGATGGACTTACTTTTATAGATTTGAAAATTGTTGTACTAACTGGGTAACTAAAAGTAAGCCCATAGAAACTATATAATAAAAACAAGGAAAATAAAGTTAACTACCAACAATGATAAATAATAAAATAACAAAAGTTAAAATAAGACTAAACACAGTACAGTTATAATAAATGTAACTGTTATAAATTTTAGTGTTAAATGGCGAAGAATTTGTGACTGGTTAAGAAACAAAATCCAAATACATATTGATTGAAAGTAAAATATTAAAGACATGTAAAAATCAATGAATGGACAAAACTTCACAAGTAAACACAGACTTAAAGCCAGTACTAAGAATAGCATTAAATCTAGAAAAAGTAAAATTCAAGAAAGACAATATAAAACAACTTAATTTTTTTAAAAAAGAGGGACTTTTTGGATCAGAGTTACAATCTACAATGAAAATAGTTGTCACCAATCTTTACATGTCTCTGATGTTACATTAAAACACGTAACATAAGACTCTTAGAAATATAGTAACTTTAAATATTAATAAAAGGGAAACATCTGGAAAAACAATTACAGGAATTTCAGCTAATGCTTTGAGCATTTAACAGACTAGGTAGGAAAATAAATATATAGGCATGGAGAATTTGGATTTCATGATTTGAATTACATGTTTGGATAACAGGTTGAAGTAACATACTGGTATTGAACCACATGTATCCTATAGAGAACACAGTTCTTTCCAAGCACCGGAGGTATATTTATCAAAACTGATTGTACGGTAGGCCTCAAATCTTTATAGATCCCAAATAAGCATACTAGTAACATTCATTTGATCATGACTTATTGATATTTATTGAGGACCCACTCCTTGCCAGCACAATCTAAGTATTGAAGAGCAGTGAATAAGAGTCCAACTCCCTGACTACTTGGAATTTACATTTTAGGTGGAGGAAGACAGGAGTAAATAAACAAGCCAGCAAATATATTTTATAGCAGATAGTAGACTATGCTATAGAGATAATAAGGAAGCATAAGGGGAATTGCAGTTGTGGAGTTTTAAAGAGTTAAATTCTATTTCTTGCCTTTTTTAGGTCACATTCCTGAAACTTACTGGGAATTTGGTCTGTTCTTAGTTCTACTCTTTTAGAAGACACTAGTCTACTTATATTTAAGCCTTTTATGATTTTACATAATCTGTAACACAGAAAATATGTTAACAAATCCACAGTTTTAAAAGGAAAGTAGCAACTCTATGTCCCATTTGTAATCATAAAGAACATAAATAGATAAAATAATATCAAGCCAGTTGAGAAGGTTGTTCTATTAAAACAGATCCTCTGTTTTCCTTTTTCTGTATCTTAGGAATTTGAACTTATGATGCATCTGCCCAGGGTATTATAGGGAAATCATTGGATGACATGTTCTAAAAATGGTTTGTTAAATCACTAAGCTAGAATCACATTATCTCACACAGATGTAGAGTAGAACTGGAGTGTGAACAAGTAACTGTATTAAGAATGATATGCTCTCTGTTGTTCCTTTTTCCTCACACCAGGCTTGCTGAAATTAATTATTACTCCCTAGGACTGAGGTCTTAGCCAAGAGGAAAAGTTCAGGAGAAGAGATGGTAAGAGTGGGAGTTACATACTTGGTGTAAATGAAGGAGTTTTTATTTAATCTCCTGTGTAATTGGGTTAAACATTATCAAGAGTAGATTTCTAAATAAATTTGGAAGAGACAACTACAAACTTCCGGACATATGAAATCTGATTTCTCAGCCCAAGTCAGCAGCAAAGTTGAGAGAATGCAGGTCAGATGCTCCACATGTTGGTTTGATGCTGTGGTAACACTAAAAAAAAACTGGCTGTCACTAGAATGGTGAGAGCAATGATTCTCTTATTTTACAGAGCCCAGAAAGATGAAATATATATATAAAAATACATCAAAGGGAATATAAAAAAAAATCAAACTAAAATATTGGAAAAAGAGGATTTTCTTATATATTTTAAAATTGAGCTTATAAACTATATAATTTTGTTTTATATTAATTTGGTGCTAAAAGCATAACTGAATGATTTAGTGTGGAATGACAAAATTTCATATGCTTTTGTTTCAGTAGGTAGCTAGTCAGACATGAACAGAGCAGGAGAGGGCTCCCCCGACTCCCACCAGGAATGTCAGGCAACCATCAGGTGATAGGCAGTTGTTACATTGTTTCTCTAAAATGATTACTTGCAGTCAGCTCCAAGAAAAGACAGTCTCCCAAAAGAAAAAAATCTAAAACTAGTGCTCATCAACTTCATAGTAAGATCTCAGGAGTTTGGAAAGTGGGCTCAAGCACTTGCATTAAGAGGTAAAATCATGGAGTTTAACCGGTACACGACCTTCTTGGAACATCTGGATGGTAAGGAAAGAATGCCTCAAGTGAGCATGCATACAACTCCAGTAAATACACTGCACATGCTTCCCTCCCAGGTGCTAGAAAGATGCTGTGAATGCAGACAGCCCAACCCAAGGGAAGAATCAGGGGAGAAGGGATGTAAGACTCCAAAAGCATGCCAACATGTAAAACCCCAAGTCAAAGGTCAAACAGTGCACTTGATCTCTCAAGTCACCTGCTTGGCCAAGTGTACCCTACTTCCAAGTGTACCCTACTTCCAAGTGTACCCTACTTCCCAGTATATCCTACTTCCAAGTGTACCCTACTTCCACGTATATCCTACTTCCATGTGTACCCTGCTTCCACATATATCCTACTTCCAAGTGTACCCTACTTCCAAGTGTACCCTACTTCCAAGTATATCCTACTTCCAAGTGTACCCTACTTCCAAGCATATCCTACTTCCTTTTGTTCCTCCTCCAAAACTCTTTAATAAACTTTCACTCCTACTCTAAAACTTGCCTCAGTTTCTTACTCTGCCTTATGCCCCTTGGTTGAATTCTTTTTCTGAGGAGGTAAGAATTGAGGTTGCTGCAGACTCAAATGGATTCACTGCCGAAGCACCTCTATTCACATGGAACTTAAAGTAGGTTAATGAAAAGAGCTATAGAAAACTAAAGTTTAAATGCTCATTGAAAGAATAAAAGAAAAAGAAGCTGTATGTCAACATGTAATAGGCACAACAAAAAATAAGTTAGAAATTAGCATGTAATAAATACCGCATTTTTATCACTACTAGAGAATTAAATGGCAACGGTGGTAATATTTTGTGTCAATACCTACATTTGTGGACTTAACAATACTGGTAAATTACATGTCACCTTCAGTGAACTAGTTCTGTTGAAGTTCCCACATCTTTAAGTCAATTCTTTGACCCAAAAAAGATGCTGTGGAGACAAAAGTGACTCCATCTTGGATGCTAATCCACCATGGTGACTTCTGATTAACCTCAGTCCCCAGAATGCCTCCTGATTACAACTTTATGGATGACTGTCCCTAATGTAAGACTATGTCAACCTTGATGTTATCACACAAATTATATATTACACATATAACATTCTTGTCTGTTCAACAGGTTTGCCTTTAACTGTTTATTTATTACTATTATTAGTAGTGTTGTTATTTTGAGACAGAGTTCTGCTCTTGTTGCCCAGGCGGGAGTGCAACGGCATGATCTCAGCTCACTGCAACCTCCCCCTCCTGAGTTCAAGTGATTCTCCTGCCTCAGCCTCCCGAGCAGCTGGGATTAGAGGCATGCGCCACCACTCCCAGCTAATTTTTTAATATTTTTAATAGAGACGAGGTTTACTCCATGTTGGTCAGGCTGGTCTTGAACTCCCAACCTCAGGTCAAACTCCTCCCGCCTCAGCCTCCCAAAGTGCTGGGATACTGGTGTGAGTCACCGCATCCAGCGCCTTGAATTTTTTTACTGGAGCACATAAACCCTTTCCTTAAGGTACATAAGCCCAGAATCTGGGAATAACAGTGCAAAGATCTTCCTATCTTGCTGCCACCCAAGAGCACCCTTCTGTCTGTAAGTCCCCTCAATAAAACATCCTTTACTGAGAAACTGGATTTGTCTGCCTTGTTCTTTGGTTTTGAAGGAAATTAAAGCATTTTATCCCAAAATACATTTCTTTGTCATATTTTGAAATGGCTGCCTCTTGGCCAGCCTGACAGAAGTGGTCTTGCAAAGCTGTCTTAAGTTGGGGAAATTTGCATTTGCAGAGAATCTCCATTAAGGCAGCCTTGTTCCTTTCTCCTTTGAGAGTCTGAACCATTTAAAATCTGAAAGGAAACATTTACGATCTATTCTCCCTGAGGGAAGCTTCATCTACATGACAAGGCCACTTTTTGATAGCCAAAATCGTCTTTTCTCTCTCTCTTAATCTGTCTTGCCATTAAACTTAATTTACCTGTTTCCCGCTTTTCTCTCTCTCTTAACCTGTCTTGATGTTAAACTTGATTTACCTGTTTCCGGCCATGTTCTGTGCCTGCATTATTTACTGTGGCCTTAGGATGGCATATTCATTTCTGTAACTATTTGGGAAGTTGAGTCTTCATTCTGAAGGCTCCTATGTATATATGTTAAATAAATTTGTATGCATTTTCTCCTATTAATCAATCTACTTCATGTCAGTAATTTTTAGCAAACCCAGTTTCTTGGCTTCTTCGATATCTGGGGGCTGCTTTGCATATATAGTCCTTTCACAGAAGAGATGACTATTTAAATGGTTAGCAATCACTATCCCAAAAGTTAAGGGATATGTAACTTCACAGAGAAGAAAACCTAGACTTAGAAAGGTAAAATAATTCCTCTAAACAACCACCCAGAAGAGGAACCTTGCAGAGTAGAGCCAATACGAAAAGGGAAGCAAATGTGAAAGCGTGTCAACACCCGCTAGGCTGGCTTGACTTGGGAGCAACATGCCAGGCTAAGATTCTGGGCTGGGAGAACAGCATGAGAGCCCTGGAAATCAGGAATCATGAGCCCAGAGACATTTAGATTTGGAAAAGGGCTGCTATGCAGAGAATTAGGAATTACCAAATCCTATCCACATTGAAACCGCAAACTAAATAGGGCCTGAGAAGGACTCCATACTTCTATATTTGAGTCCTTGTGGATGAACTGTACTCTAGCTTAATAGTCAGACAAAATTGAAAACCTAGCTTAGTAGCATGCACCTGTAACAACAGCTGAGTGTTGGCCAATCCCAGTGACCATACTTCAACCACTCATAGACTGCTGAATGTTCAAACTGCGTTCAAATAAGTCCAACGGTGAGCTGTAACCAATCTCACTGTTTCTGTACCTCGCTTCCGATTGCTGTATGTCACTTTACCTTTTTTGTGTATAAATGTGTTCTGACCACCAGGCACCCCTGGAGTCTCAGTGAATTTGCTGTGATTCTGGGGCTGTCCGATTCTCAAATCATTCATTACTCACTTAACTTCTTAAATTTAATTCGGTTGAAGTTTTTCTCTTATTACTGACCTTTCAAAAATTTTAACTGAGAAAATTATGACGGTAAAAGAGATCTAACCTAACTGACTCCATCTTACTTGTAACCTCCAAGCTGTCCTTGTTCATTCCTGGATGTAGGCAGAACCCACTTTGGGAGGAATTTAGTTTACAGCTTAACTTTGAAACAAGGACAGTAACAGCCCTTTCTCAAAAAAAATCCCTTCCTGCCTGGGGACTAGGTTGCCTTTGCAGGACTAACAAATTAGTCACAAGATTCAAAATTCAAAATCATTGTTTTGAACAAAACAAGAAAACAATTCCCTACACCATTAAAGCCATTTACAATATACAATATCGTATGTAATGAGAGGATCATATTTTATCTTATAAATGTACTATAACTTGTTAATTTATTTCTCTACTTTTTTAAAAAAAATATTTATCCATTTAGAAAGGAGGATCTTGCTATATTGCTCAGGCTGGTCTCAGACTTCTGGGCACAAACGATCCTCTTGCCTTCCCCTCCACCCCCTCAGTAGCTAGAACTACAGGCTTGTGTCACCATGCCGGGCTAGTTCTCTATTTTTGTGTGTTAGACCAATGCTGATACTTCACTAAAACACATAAGGCCAAGGTGAATAATTTTGTAGATAATTTTTTTTTCTATTCTCATTTTTTAATTGTTGATAATGAAAACACTGAATGAAAATCTATTCATACTTTAAGATAGATAAATATTACAACTTTTTTTCTCAGAAAGTTTACACACCAGTAATAGTGAATGTTAGATATATACCATTGTACTACTCTTGGCACTGGGAATTATGCATTTTGTATTCGTCTTTAATAGTTTCATTGGGGAAAATGACATCTCATTTTAATTTGTATATCTTTGATTTCTTAGTGAAATTACATGTTTTTCACAAATAAGTTTAAGAGTTCATGATTAAAATTTTCCTAGGAAAATATTCATCTCAATTCTCAGTCACCCTTTAAAGTTTCATGTTGTGCTTTTTCAATTTTGTAATTCCTCTCTCGGGTCAGGTCTCATAGGGCACCTGTCTCTGCATATAGTGGGTGCTCAATAAATCAGTGTGAGAGTCTTATTGCACTTCACCAAACGGCCATGTATGGACCTGTGAGACCTTCACTTGTAGGAGATTTCCCTTTAGAAATGTAGCTGAAGACAACAATGAAATGGGGGAAAAAAATAGTTTTGGTTGAGAAGGAATGTAAGGATTTCTCTAAATGTTTAATTAATCATTTTGAGATGAGTGTATTTCCTGTCAGATTAGCAGCACATAAGAACTGGAGGCTTAAGTATATTTCATTCACACAGAAGTGGATAGAGTCCATACACCGTCAATAAAAAGGAAGAGGCTCATGTAAAACAAGGCTAAGAAATTACAGTTACCTTCCCACCAAAAGAAATTATTTCAAAAGCAACATCACATAATCACAATTACACTAAAATGGAATCTTGTTATATTCTCTTGCTTTATTCTGAATTAAAACTTCCTTAAATTAATTCACTGAAATTCCAATCATGTTTTAAGGAAGTTGAGCAAATCCTAGAAATACATTTATCTGCTAGTTTTTTTCTTTTACTTTTTAGTATTCATTAGAAAGAAAATTTTGCCTAAGACAAAGATATGAAAGCAAATGATGTTCAAATTAAGTAAATGAAATTAAGTAAATTAAGTAAATTCAAATTAAGTAAATGAAAACAAATCTAACATTTCACTTTTATTAATTTGGGGAGGGCATAATTTGACATTGGCATAAGCAGTAATATTCGTAAATAGACTTTATGGAGATGGGGAAAGAGAAGAGGATGAATGTGTATTATATAAGTGAGGTTTGATGTGTACCAGTCCTCATTTTTATATGAGGAAACTCAGATTGCACATTTTAGAAAATTTGCACAAGATCACACCACTAGTAAATGACAGATTCATAACCCAAATCTACTTCTGCCTGTCACCAAAGTTCACATTCTTTCTTTTTCACTTTTGGCATACTTGACCTTGTTATAAGTACTTCAGAAATAGTAGTGCATTTAGTTATCTTAATAATTCTATATAACGAAAACTGTAATTACCATTGTTTTACAGTGAAGAAGTTAAAAGACTGAGAGGTGAAAAATTTGTCCAGGTTTACACAGCCAGGAAGTAGCAGAGCTGGAAATTAAACCCAGGCAATTTGAGATGTAAGTGTGTACGTTGAAATACAACACGGTGGCATCTCTTGACGTGCTTTGGAAATAAATGGAATCCATACTGTCTTCAGTGGGAATATGATACTGTAGCCTAGTTTCTACAAGGTAATACTCTCCAGGAAGTAATCAATGTCTATATTATAATAAATATAATAGTCTACTTACATGATCAATATTTGTACTATTTCTTGGTTCCCACAGAAACCTAATAGAATAGAAACACCATTTTCTTTGTCCTGTCACTAGATTTGTATAAAAGGGCTTGTTTGTGGGCAGGGAATACTCTGAAGAAGAGTTGTGAAAAGGAAGGGCACATTTATTGCTGTAGTTTGAAATAAAACTTTTTTTCGCCCAATTTAGATAAAGAGCAAATGGAATTTTATTTGCAGGGGCATATTAACATGGAATTAAAATGACAAGTATATAGTTACCTAGTGCTGAATAGCATCTATATCTAACCTATTTTCTAAAATACATTTTATGACCCTCTACCCTTGTATGCACAATACAGAAAATACATTGATGTCTCTAGTTCTGTTTCTGTAGCCCTACCACTTAGTAGGTATTCTGCAAATACATGCCTTTGGGGATGAAGGAAAATGATTTATGCTAACAGAACTATGATCGAACCCATAATTGAGCCAAATCTCTTTTATGTGAAGTTGCATGCCATTTGATTTGCAAAAGTTGTTCTATCTTACTCTACAGGAAGATCCACTGATGATGTATCATTTTAATTTCTTTCATGAGCAGTCACTGGAAAAAAAGTGGCAAATAACGAGGTTGTTTATTTGTTATAGCAGTGCTCCTCCAAAATCAAATGAACAAAAGGTAATCTTAATTTCATGAATCAATTATCTTAATACATAATTAACTGAAGGATTCTCTTTGGAAGAACCAATTGAGAAACAATTTCAATGTAAAAAAAAAAATGGAGAGAGAAAAACACTATAACCCTGAGCTAATAACAATATGTCTCAGTATCAGATATACAAATTTTTCTAAGAATATGTACAAATATATATTAAAAGTCATTTAAGCATATATAATATACAAATAATATCAGATTTGATTCTATTATTTACGCTCATACAGTGAGCCAAATTTAAAGGCAATTAGCCAAATTACATATTTAACACACTTCATATATTTGCATAAGTTAAATAGATATTAGATGATGCTAACATTAACTTCCTTCTTTCTTGTTTGTACTTGAAATATACATCTACTTGAATTAATTAAGTAATGCTATTTCATAAACATTTTTGAAAGATTGTTGGAAATCTACGTGACACATTTGCCACCAGACATTTATGAATCTTTAGGAAATTTTCTTTGACTCTTTTGGTCACAGTTTTCTCATCTGTAAAATAAAAGGTCTAAAGTAGATAAATTGAGGGCCTTTTTCTGTTATAAAAACTACATTTACCTAAAATTATAGCTTTCCTGATAAATTATGAAATAATTTGAAGTAAAACCAAAATAGTTATATTATGTGACATGACTATTTGGGTACTAAAGAAAAATAAAAAGATATTAATAAATTGAAGAGAATTGTGTTTGAATCCTGCTGTAACTTTTACAACCTCTGTGGCCTTCTCTTTAACCTTTCTGAGTCTCAGATCCCTCATGTGTGAAATGGAAAAGGCAGTAAAATTTTAAATATTTTTTCCCCACTATGTAGCAAGGGTGAATATTCCCTTGGATTGCTTTCTTTTCAGTCTTATATTTCACAGGAATTTGGATTAACTTAATGAATTCATAGTATTTTAAGTTGACTTAGATGTTCAATTAGCTAATTGTACAGGTAATAAACATGGCTTTGTGTTTTACACCTGAAGACTGTGTGAACCTGGCAGGTAAGTACAGTGATTTCTCCATTTATCAATTCATGCAAAGCTTATGCAATTAGTCCTCATTACTCTTAAAAACTCACCTATTATTATAAACCTTACTAGACCAGGCCTAAAATTATTTTTACTATTAGAATCACTAAAAGGCAACAATCTTATGCATTCTTGCTTTCAGTTTTTGTATACCAGGAATAAACAACCAGGTCTTTATATATGACTTCATTAAAACACATGTACTCCTTTGTAGCTGGGGCAAATGGAAAAAGTCATCAACTCCAGAAATGAGTAATTCCCAGAACTGCCAATTTGGATAGAATGGTCATAATAAGGCAGCCCAAGGAATAGGGAGAGTATTCACAAAGGAACACCTCAGCAAGTCATTTTTTAAAAAAGTTTAGTGTTATTTTAAATTTTAGTGGATGGTATATAACCCTTTTTAATTAAGTAACAGACATATAGCACCTGGTTCTTATGTTGTAAAATACTTAAAAAGTAGAGGAAGTAACAATAAAATTCAGTGCATCACGAGTCTTTTAAAAGCTGAGCTTGACAAAAACTAGCCTAAGAGCATCTTATATATAGTCTTTAATAGTTCCCCAACGTTTCAGCAATATGGAAAGGCATATCCAGACTAGAACTTAAAATCATGACTTCTGTGTTATGCTACTTGTACCAGAAAAATGCAATAATGCCACCAAGCAAACAAACAACCCCCAAAACTACTGGAAAAATCCCTCTCAACCTATGACCTGTTTAGCTCACTCTTTATACTGAGCTAGTCCAGTCTTTGGCACTGTGTAAGAAATGGATGGTGAAAGCAAACCTAGATAACCGGGGGTGGTGAGTAAGGGGGTGGGGGGAGTAGATAATTGTCTACCTCTTGTTCCTAGGACTATTATCTGCCTTCAATTAGAAACCATGTACTTTTTTGGCACTCATAATTATTTCATAGCTGTGCTCATAAAGAACTTCCATGCTTTCTTCATAGATGAGGCACTTCCAGCCATATGTTTCCTAATCATCTCTTTGAATACATTTTGATGACCTGAGGCATAACTGAGTCTTGGTGGCCATTAGTGAGTTTCAATTTTGGTTCATAAAGAGAACATCACCTTCAGTACAGAAGGGAAAACTATGGAAATCTGTGATCATGACCACACAACTCCTAATAAAATTAGATATTTCTGCTATTTTACTTGATGTTATACGGGTATTTCTGCTCTAGAATTTTTTCCTTGACTTGTTTAGTAAACCTTGCTACACTAGATTTTAATTGTAATGATGCAAAACCAAAACAAAACCCCCCAAGTACTCCAGAGAGTAAAGGTGCTTCATGGTCTTAATTATAAATCATATTTTTCTTCCCCCTTAGCATTTCTCTGACTTGCAAGAATAATCTAATATTACGGGAATAAAGCCATAGTACAAGACTTGTTATATCACTTTGGATATTCATATTACAGGTTGGCTGGACCAGATACTGGTTGTTGAATTTTCTTTTTTCTTTTTCTACCACACAAAGTAAATGCCCATTAAGCCCTTAGGGCAGAGATTCTTTACATGAGATCCCTGGAAGGGTTTAGTGGGATCTGAGAAACTTTAAGGTTTCAGGTATATTTTTGTCTGAAAAAAGTGGCCATATGTTTTATTGATATTTTAAACAACATTAAAAACTTTGGTATTGGGATTTCTTGAGAATATTACGCTATGACTAATATTTCAGGCCTCATAGGTAGCCCTTCCCAACCAAAGTACAGGATTACTGAGACACTTAAGATACTTGTATTTTTCCATTCTAGTGGTGGGAGGGAAGAGTAGGAGAGAAAGGAAAGAGTGTACATAAAGTCCAAGATAAAAACTTGGACTGTCTCTTGGAAGGTTTGAGTTTTCCTTTTGACTAAACCCCTAACAAGCTTCTAAATTTAGACAGATCAATTGACCTCTTTGGCTTGTTTCTAAACTGAGTGTGTTGGACTACATCAGCATTACACAAAGCTTGTTTATTGAAATCCTTGGGATTCTGGAAAAGTATTTCAGTGACCATCTCAAGATGAAAGCCTAGTGCAAAAAAGTTTGGTTAGCTTGATGCACCTCCTAGCAGGAAAGGTAGATGTGGTGATGGCAGGTGAGTGCATAAATTTCCTCTTTTTTTTTTTTTTTTTTTTGAGACTGAGTCTCACTCTTTCACCCAGGCTAGAGTGCAATGGCATAATCTTGGCTCACTGCAACCTCTGACTCCTGGGTTCAAGTGATTCTCCTGCCTCAGCCTCCCAAGTAGTTGGGATTACAGGTGCCTGCCACTACACCCAGCTAATTTTTGTGTTTTTGGTAGAGATGGGGTTTCACCATGTTGGTCAGGCTGGTCTTGAACTCCTGACCTCAGGTGATCTGCCCGCCTTGGCCTCCCAAAGTTCTGAGATTACAGGCATGGGCCACCACGCTCGGCCAGATTTCCATTTTTAAGTGAGAAAATTAAAGCCATGTTAGGTGCTTCTTTTTGATTCCCATGTCATTCCTTTCTTGAAATGTTGAAATTGCTCAACAATTTGAGAACATTTGACAACTGCACTTGAATATCTTATGCTCAACAAAATAAGAACATTTTCTGTATGATATAGTAATTAGTTTATAATTATGTTTCCTCTACTGGATTGTAAGTAACTCAGAAGAAGCATTCTTTATTGGCCATTTCTAGAACCCTGAAAGTGGTTGCTCTATGGAATGAGAAAGATAAGCAAACAGAAGGTGATGAAAAATAATTTGTATACCAGTATAAAAGATGGACTAAATGTTCACGAGATAGAAAAGAGATAAGCAGAACTATCAGGGTTATCATGCAAAATAGTTCGTGAAGCAGTATGCAAAGTTTCGGTTAAACTAGGAGACATTTAGGAAGCAGAATGTTTAGGACTTTGTGGCTCTTTATGAGAAATACAAGAGGGAGGAGTCTAAAATAACTTTCAGATTCCTACATTGGAGTCTCCTTGGGGAGGAAATGCAGAAGGAGGAGCAATTGGAAGGTAATGATTTGGTAAATTTTGGTCTTGCTACTGTAGGCACCAAGTCATGTGGTGATTTGGGGCCTTTGGGTATACTTGGTGATTTGAGATGCTAATATGCATTTATTTCTGTGAGCACCAGGTGACAAAGCTTGAAAAACATTTGTTAAAAAGGTATATATAAAATATTCAAGTGCAGTTGTCAACAAAGTAGTTGTTCTGGATCTAGGATACATATTTAGAAGTCAGGTAAAGACATTCAGCTGCACACACTGATTTGAGAGCTGCCAGGGGCAGGTGTTAGTTGAAGGCAGGTGAGTGGGTGAGATTAGGTAAAGAAAAAGTGAGAAGGAAAGAAATGCTAGAGGAATACCAATACTAAGCAACAGACAGAGTAAAAGAGGTAGAAAAACAAATGAAAAAGGTGTACTGAAATCCAAAGGAGAAGACCAAGCTTGTCAGAAACTTAATTGTGTTTAGTACTTTGCTTGCTTTCATACCAAAAAAATTATAAAGATTCGAGCTTTCCCTGTAGGGACTTCTTATGCAGGACCAAAAAGACCTGTTTGGTCTCACGAAGGATCAAAAAGACATTAATCAGAGTAAGAATAAACATAAAAAGCAGAATTGGCACGGTAATTGAGCACAAAGAGGTAGTGAGCTGGATAAAGCACATATTTAGGTAAAGAAGGCAAGGACGTGAGGTGAAGTGGGAGGTGCAACAAGGGATAACAAAATGAAGTTGTCAGCTCTCCTCTGATCATTGTGAGAACTCTGCTAGGAGATTAAAGTATCCTCAGTGATTTACAGAAGAAATAAATAAAATCCCTGAAGGAGTTGAGATGATCTGCCCTCCTCTCTGGTGGCACAAAGCATGTAAGCATCCAGGGAAATAAATTAGATAAAGTGAGATGATTGATTTTCAAAATGTTAAAAAAAATATTAGTAGCACACTTTAAAATGTAAAGTACAACCTCAGAAGAGTAGAAGTAGAAAGAAAAAAAAAGTTATATTTTCAAATAAACACTTCCATTTATAACAATTGAACAACTCTATACTGTAAAATAGCAACTGGAGTGGTCTAATCAACACCTGGGAAGAAACGAATGAAATAAATGAGCCAGTGGTGTGCAGAAGGGAGATTACATTTATATGCGCCTTATGAACCTGAAAACTGGAAGAGAATTGCAAATTCAGAGAAAAGAAAACTTTGCTTGCCCAAACAGGAATGTTATTTTGCCAGATATATTGACTGAGCTGAATCTAATGAGTTTTTGTGTTAATGCAAAATAAACCCCAAACCTAACCTAGGAGTCTTTCATTCTAAAAATGATTAGCTCAGAGAACCATGTTGATTGTGAAATAAGAGATTATTTGATTTGTGCGACATATAAAACACCCATTTACTATATAAAATAAAGTGTGCATTGATTTGTGGTGGGGATAAAAGTTTAGAAAACTAATGTTTAGTTCCTAATTTTTCTAACCAAGATTAACATTTGCCTACCAAATATCTATATAAAGTTAAAAAAAAAAAAACTCTTAATTCTAGAATTATTTTGTTAGTTGAAGTATTTGCAAAACAAACTTAGGGAAATAAATATGCAACATGCTTTTACTATAACTAAGAGGTTTCAGGTAACATAAATGCTTGTGGAATAAATTAACATACCATGAAATCACAGACTGCATGAGTGTGTATAACACATACATGTAATAACTCATTAATAGACTCATGATTTAAGTTATTTGAATGCTCACAACTACTTATCTCAAAATACTCAAAGATTTAGGGCTATGTAGGCTATGTGATTTCCCACTGAAGTTGGTTGAATAGAATCCCCCCAAAATTTATATGTGCAAGGAAACTGAGAATGTGAACTTATTTGTAAATAGGATCTTCTCAGACATTAGTGAAATTCAGATGGGATTATACTGGATTAGAAGAGGGCCAAAATCTAAGGATAGATGTCTCCATAAAATGAAAAACGCAACAAAAAACATGAGCAACATTCAGATCCAACACAGAGACACAGAGAAGTCCAGGTTATAATGGAGGAAGAGATTGGAATGACGCAGCTACACATCAAGGAACAGCAGAGATTACTAGAAGCCACTCAAAGCTATGAAGAAGCAAGAAAGGATTCTTTCCGCGAAGCTTAAAAGGGTGCATGGCCCTGCAAGCAACTTCACTTTGGACTTCAGCCTCAGAACTTTGAGAGAATAAATTTCTCTTGTTTAAGCAACCCAATTTGTTATAGCAGCCCTAGGAAACTCATATGCCCCACTTTTTAGAAAAAAAAATTAACGTATGTTTATTTAAGTACCATTTATCTAAGAATCTGGTTTTTAATAAACTTACTGCTCATGATGCCAAAAATTGAGTGCTCAAGGTCATCTGGTAAGTCTGTGTCATAACTGGAATCCAAGACCAAGACCTATTTGGAGTCTTTGCTGTAGTCACTGTCTCCAGATGCCTCTAACTTTATGAGGATAATTCTATAGAAAAATGACTCCATAAATTTTGCTGTCGGTCAGTAGAAGCTGGCAAAGTGCTGGTGCTGATGGTTTTTGTGATTAGAATGCAGGGCAAACAGCCTTACACTCTGGCTTATAAAACAAGCTAAAGTGTCGCCTGCTTCCTCACCTCATCATTTCTAGAATGGTACTTATCTTTCAAGCCACAAAACAGTGCTGTTGCCAAGGCCATAAAAAGTATTATATGGTTCTGCCCGCCATCTTTTCAAGGTGGGCTGGCAAAACAGAGGACCACAGACAGAAAAATGGAGTAATAAAGTTTAAATAGTAGGCAATAATATTAATCTGCTGTGCTGCAGTGCCGATTAAGAGATTGAACCAACTCCCTGCAGTCTTAATTGGATTTTCCTGTGTTTTCTTCAACCCTTAGGGCTTTACCCTGATAAATCCTATTTTTTCTTGCCATTTATTCTCCATGAATGACTCTATGTAATGGAATTATCTGTAAAAACATACAAATGCTTGTATTGCTATAGAATTCCTTTTGTGGCTCTCTTTGCAGATTGCAGACATGTTGCTTTCTAAAAGGCAAGTAATTAATACACTGAATTGCTGGGCTAATTGCTGTCTACATATTTCATATGCATAATAAGATATAAGGCTATAATTCAGGTACAGGGAAAGCACAACCATTTGTTAAGTAATGCCCTAGAAAACTATATTATGTTAGGATTCAAAAAATGGATCTACACACTGTTCAGCATAATGTCTGAGGTAACCAATGTAAAAATGAAAGAAGAATAAAGTTTTATACATGAACACATCAGGTGTATTTCGCAAATATGTAAGGTAATTTTCATATGCTCAATTCACTATTATTTTTGAAATAATGTCACCTTGATCTATATTTGTCTTCAAGTATGTGTGTGTAGCCAAAGTATACCTTTGTTAGGAAATGTTGCACATAAGGATGTAATTGCTGTTTGTTTATGATTCCAATAACAACCATGTTAGCTCTAGTTATAAAATGTTAATTATGTATCTCTAGGCCTATACCAGAGTGTATGAAACAGTCCTAATAGGTTCACTTCTGTAGGAGATCTCCATATTGATTTAGAACCAAAATTTTGATTTTGTTGGTCTACTCAGTTTGTCTGATTTCATCACAGAACTAGTGATTCTGCCACTTTCCTTTGTTATGTTTTAGTTTTGCCTTTGTCTAGTGCCATCCTTGAAACTATCTAGACTTTCCTACGAGAATCTGCTCACACAGTCCCAAACTCATCCAGGTGCTCAAACTTTCTGCTTTGGACTCTCAGGGCAAGGTCTCTGTTTTCCAGTTTTTGTTGTCTTGCTCTTTAGACTTTGTGGACACTTTTGTCCTGATTGCCAGAGCCTTACATCACCTCCCTGCCTAGTCCCTTCCCACTGCAGTGTTCATTATATTGTCTAACTTATTTTTTCTGCTGCCTTCCCAACAGCTTCTCTCTGTCTGACACCTGCTGGTTGCTCTTCTGTACTAATGCTGACATCTGGAAAAACTGAACTGCAGCCAGCAATCTTGCTTATTTTCTGATGGCATATCTCGCTTCTGTTTCCTATTTTACTTGAAGCAAACATTCCCTGACCATTTTGGTCTTTGCTTTCAGCTCTGACTAGTGATTTCTAACCATTCACATCAAAGAACGTTTATGGAACATCTGATTTGTGCCAAGGCATTGGACTATTGGGGATACAACCGTGAATACACACCAACCTGCTTTCAAGGAACTGATTATCTGTCCAGCGATAGATCTATTTTGTTGTACTCCTACTATGTACCAAGCAGTTTACACTTGTTTCATAGCTGCAGTTCTCTAAGCTTAGCAGGTAATCATCTGGAATGTATGCTAATATGTCAGAGGTCTAGGCCTCATTCCAGATTTATCAATCAGATCTTTAGCTCTGGGGTCTAGTAATCTGCCTTAGCAAGCAACCCCTGTGATTATGTCATTGATGGCCTGAGGACCATGCCTTGAAGAATACTGTCTAACAGCAACTCAGTGGAGCAGATTTAATAAACCACAATTTCCAGATTAAGATACTGAGGACTGGAATGTTATATAACTTTCCCCACTGAAGAGTGGAAGAAGCAGGATTCAAACCCAGTCTATGTGGCTTGAAAATCCTTGCCATCCCCACTTTACTGCTTCAGAGAACCTTTTCACTGTATCCATGGGTTCCTGGTTCCCACTCCAGGGTGGTCTCCCAGATAAACTGTACATACTTATGGTACCAGCTGGTGCTATTGACATCATTTGCCAGAATTTCAGAAAACAGGAAACCATTTTTTGGATATCTTGACAAGTTGCCTGAAATATACTTGGATATTTTGTCCTTATTTTAAAATGAGGAAAGATTGAATATGAACAAATATGGTAGAAAGTGATCTAGGTCATAATGAATCACCAGCTGAACAGAAACCAGGACTGTTCTGTCAGAACTAGAGCATCATCCCAATCTCAATAAATGGCAATAACAGCCCTGAGGCAATCCTCCCACTTTAGGAAACTCAAGTAATGCTCCCAAACAATAGAAAATGGGCTACTGTCAGCTGGATCCCGGAACAGAGTGGGAAACATGGAGAATGTCAAGAGCCAAGAAAGCAAAATTATAATGACGCTCATGAAGGGAAAGATAGCTTCACAAATATAGCTTGCTTATCTGATATTAGGCTTAACAAACAAGGCCTCAATTATGCTGTCCTGATGCAATTTTCCAGAGAGGGGTCTCACTTTAAAGGGTCACTTTAGCCCTCATATAAGAGAGTCCCAAAGAAGAGGATTCCTTGTCTTGAAAGGGGTCTGCTGCACGGACCTTAACTATAATACCATTATGAGGTGAGGTTCCTAAGGTTGTAAGAGCTATTTATTGAAAAAGCAACTATCAGTTTGTGCTGAGAAGCAAAGAATAAGAATATTTGTGGAGGGAAGGATTATTGGGTAAATCAAGAAATATTTATGACTGAGTGAAGTAAGGCATCATTTTACTTCAACCCTTTCTGATAATCTCCTTCCAATTCCTTAACCTCACTGAAGAAAAGATGATGCAGCAATACTAGAAAAAAAAACTGTACTGGGAACATTTTATTGTCTGCCTTAAATCCTCCCTACTGCAATTTTACCATATTACTCTTGGGAAGGTAAAGGGTAGTCAATGAATGGTATTAGTCATAGTTTTCTTAGTAAGCTATAATCCCCTGGTGGCAAATTCTATTACCATGAATACTTTCATTTTAACCTTGCTTGATTATTTAAAGGGAACTTAAGTGGTATGGATTCAACTTGTCTAAAGCATTAATTTTTCCCATGAAAAAGCTGGTATAAGCCATAAAAGAGCTGTGACTGGGCCAAAGACAATTTTCCAAGGAAATTATTCATCGACTTAATTTACTTTAAACTGCAAAACTCTACTTCTAAAGTTCATTTATTTTCTGGCTTAAGCAAGCTTATGAATTAGGTGAAGTTTGTCTTCTTTATCCCCCTCACTACTTTTTCTGGCATATTCTTTTGGTGCTTACCTCCAATGCCTAATGTATGTATATAGTCCCCTGTTTGACCAAGGATTATCTGTTTTCACACCTTACTTAAGCCTGCCATATTGACTTCATTCTAGGTGCCTTCACCCTACTCTCTGTCTCTCTCATCCTGCTCCTACACTTCATCAAAACCGTTTCCCTCCAAAAGATAAGTTGAAGTTCTAACATTCACATTAGGGACTGAATTTCATGTCCCCCACAAAGTGGAGCTTTTGGGAGGTAATTATGTCATGAAAGTGGGCCTTCGTGAAGGGGATTAGAGCTCTTATAAAAGGGATCGCACAGAGAGGTCTAATGGGATTTTTCTGCCATGTGAGGATACAATAAGTCAGTAGTCTGCAACCTGATAGAGGGTTCTCACCAGAACCCGATCATGTTGGGTCCCTTATCTTGGACTTTCAGTCTCTAGCACTGTGAGAAATAAATTTCTGTCATTTATGAGCTGCCCAGTCTATGGTATTTTGTTAGGGCAGGCTGGCCGATTAGGACAGTTCATTACTATAGATTATGTTTTCATTTGGAAATACGGTCTTTGCAGATGCAATCAGTTAACATGAGATCAGACTGGATTAGAATGGGCAATAAATGTAGCATGACAATGTAGCATGTGGTCCTTATAAAAAGAGAAGATTTACTGATGCATAAGGGAAGAACCCCATGTGACATCAGAGGCAGAGATTGGAGTTATGCTGTTACAAGCTGAAAAACACCTGCAACTACCAGAACTGGAAAAGGGAAGAAAGAGCCTTATCTAGGGGTTTTGGAAGAAACCTGACCTGCCAACACCTTATTTTTAGATGTCTAACTTCTAGACCTATGATATATGAAATTTTCATTGTTTAGCAAAGTTTGTGGTACTTTGTTGCAGCAGCCCTAGGAAACTAGCACAGAGACTAACTTGTTAAGTGTTATTTCTGAGTAACTTACATATGTCTACTATAATAAGGCCTTCAGTAGACAATGACATGGCAGAAGCAATACCACTAATGATGTGACTCAGGTAATTGACAGGTCAATGAGAAAGGTGTTTTGAGATGGAAAGGGATCTGAGGCAGTCATCTGGGGCAATTTCACATGACAGGTCCTGATTCCAGGGTTTTCTGAGCTGACCTAGCATTACAACCTGACATCTAAACTATCCTGTTTGGAACTTCACTTCCTAAGTAATGCAAACACAGAAAGGAACATGGCAAAGGAGGTAGTTATTGGTTGAGAGTCGAGGGTATCTCTCACTCTGGTAGATACTTGCTCTTGTCCTGCATTTTTGCTCCTCATACAGTCTTTTCTATTTCAGAAAGGGTCATGTCTATCTACTCAGTTGCCCAAGACCAACACAACTGAAAGGTGGGAAGAACTGAGTTTCTTCCCCTTGAATCTTCAGCACCTTGCATAGTTCATAGTACATAGTATGTGTTCAAAAGCTGTTTGAAAGAAAGAGTGAAATAGTAATTGATCCATAAATCCTGAACTGACTTATCCTCATGACAAGAAGTCACCATACATTGTAATTTCATGGGTTCTTTTCTAGGGAGTCCTATGTCCCTCTACTTGTCTCTCTCACCCATTCTGTGAAGTCATCTTTGCTTTTACAATGAAAACCCATTTGTGAGGACAAGATGTACAGAGGGTGATGCTAAAGAGTCAATGGAAGGAGTCCAGACCCTGGCCTCAGGTTAGCTACTAATATGACACCCAAATAATTATTAAAGAACACAGTAATGCAATTGAAAGTGGATTGGAAATCCAGTAAAATTGGATTTCTAATCTCTGTACTGCCAATAACCTACCCCTTGGGTTGTCATGAAGCTCTTTTGGGTCACATTTTCCTCCTCTGAATATTAAGAAGATTTGACTGTTGAAAAGGGAGCAAGTATAAAGCCATTTGGCTCTGTGGGGAGAGGAGGTTTAGGAGGTAAAAGGAATGGAGAGAGGAAGGTTGTCCCACTGGGAGGCTGCTGTAGAAAAGATAAAATCACCATTTTATTTGGAGCCAGTGATGAGTGTAGAAATAGTTTTCTCTTACTGTCCTCAAATATATTCATTGGCAACACACTGCCCTTCTGTTAGATTTCCACAGTTTTCTGCGACCTACATTTGCTGTGATGTTTTACTGACTCGTTCATTTGAATTAGCTGCTTTTTTTTGCATGCTTCCAAATGCCATTATGAATCACTGAAGCTCAAGACCATCTATCACAGTTACAAGGCATATAAAAGATGACAATCATCACTCGAATATCTTCTCTCCGCCTGAAACAAAATTTTCTCAATACGAAATAAATACTTTCCCTCCTGCTGGATTAGTTAAGATTTACACTCCTAATATGCAAATAGTCCCTAAAGTTTCAGAAGAAGGGAAGCATTCAGTGTCTCAGCTCAATAATAGGCAGGAGGGATAATTTTAAATAGATATTTCTGCTTTGAGGCTTACCCACAGGCTTTTGAAAGTGTCACATTTTTGTTAGTGAGACAGCAAGTGGCACTCTGTGTGCTCAAATATTTCTCCAAGAAGTTCTCAATTTATGTCTTGAGCATACCAGAGGCCTATATGATAGTAGTTAAATCTAAACACCATTTGTGTCTTAGATTAAATATAAATTGCAGTATGAGATTATTGAATTTCTGAACTGAATGAAACCCAAGAAATAATTAAGTCAGAGGGGGTGATCTGAAAATCGAAGTTTAGGTAACTCAACCGAGAAAAGCTCCTAGTTAATAGTAGGTGGACTTGATATTCAGAAATTTTGACTTTGACTTCCCTGTCAATTCCCTGACAGTTTCTAATTATTTAAATGATTAAATAAGTGTGGTAGAAACTGTTCATTGTCACTGAATACCCATTTTTCCCCTCTTTTACAGATTTTATTCTGGGTAGCAATAATGTAACTAACCAAACAAATTACATTGTTTCAGATAAATTTTAGACAGTTACCTATAAGTGTAACTTTTTGGTGGAATGTCCTAAGAACCAGCATCTTGGACAATAAGATAGCCTTGAAGAAGGAACTCAGGGTAGGGGTATGGAATGCTGGGTCCCTAATAACCACCAATACTGACCATTTGTGAACTCCTTTTACTTTAGAGACTATGATTAGCTATTTTAAAAGTCACTTTTACTCAGCTTTCTATACTATAATATGGAGAATTTTAACTGCACACAGGTTATTGCCATAGTTAAAAACAAACAAACAAAGCCCAAAAGTCTCACTAAAAACTAAGTAACTGAATATTTTGATACCTACCATCATGGATAACCAAAAAAAGGCCTAAAGGACTTGTGAGTATGGGCCATTCTTAAAGGTATAAGCATTATTTCAGAAGACAACACTAAAATATGTGCCTATAAATAGGTACTTATTAACATATTTAATAGGGAACACTGTTGTTGCATGAGCAAAGAAGTCTAAGAATTCACTAGTAATTGCTTCTATAAGCTAGTTTCACTATAATTTACTAAGCATTTCAGAAAAGCTAATGAAAATCCAGGAAAATGACTGAATAATTCAGAAACTCAATAAACGGCAAATATGATTCTGAAGAAACAATAAAAATAGTGGAAAAATTTAAATTCTGAGAACATAACAGATATTGCTTAATTTCATTTCTGATAATCGCTGATTTCTGTTGCAAAATTGCAACACAATTTATAGTATTGGCTGTAGTTTTGTATCTTTTAAAATTCCAGACATTAAAAAGAAACAAAACTACAGCTAATACCCTCAGAGTAACATTTTAAAAACCCTTGCAGTAAGTCAAAATTCTTTGAGTAACATTATCATAAGTGATTTATTTTTAAAGTACTAAAAAAGCATGTCACATATATTATTATGTTAATATTTGGGAGAAAAAAGCCCTTTAAGACAAACAATTATAAATTAAATATGGTAAAATAGCATCATGAAACCAGTGTTTTATCCCTAATCTTAAATCCAAGGAAGACGAACGCTATGAATCATCATCTACAAGTGTAATGGTTTTCAAAAGTAAATTATAATGTTAAAATAATTCAGTAATTTAAATTTTTCTTTTAATCCAGTAATTCTTTTAGAATTTATTCTAAAATATTAAGAAAAATTATTCAAAACTTGGAAAGCAAGAGAATGAATGCAGTTCTCTTCAATATAATTGTTTTTACAGGTTTTTCTATGGATTAGAAAATTGTCTAAAAGAATGCAAAATGTAGACACTGTAATGTTACATCTTAACTAGTAGATTTCTGCCTGGTAGAAAAGAATAACCCAAAGGTTATTGTTTTATGATTATATGGGATATTAAACAGTTTTGCTTCTTATTACTTATTATTATTACTTATTGCTTACTATTATTATTTCGACATTGGTTGCTTGATTATACATCTCTGTTCCTCATATATTTCTTTGAAGCAGTGTTAGAATCATGGTTTATTTAATAATTAATAAGTTGAATGAAACATTTGACATGTGTTTATCTTAAATTTCAAAGAAAGTCCTATTTTTAATTTTCAGAAAATTACACTCTAACAAAACAATTGACAATGGATATGGACAACTATTATAGCAGAATTTATTAGTACCCAAAATTGCCCACAACTCAAATGGTACCATGTGCTCCAAAATTTAAACCATAGTTATTTTGAAAGAGAGAAACATAGTAATTATTTTCATAATGCTTCTTGTGATAGGCAGAACAAAGGCCTCTGATGATGTCCACATCCTAATCCTCAGATTTTGTGAATATGCTACCATATGTGGCAAAGGGGAATTAAAGTTGCATATAGAATTAAGATGGTTAATTAACTGACTTTTAAATAAGGATATTATCCTGGATTATCCAGGTGGGTCTAATGTAATCGCAGGGGCCTTTTAAGTGTCAAAGAGAAAGGCAGAAGAGAAGGTCAGAGCGGTATGATATGAAAAGGACCGGACCAGCCTTGCGGCATTTAAAGATGGAAGAAGAGGTCATAAACCAAGGATTGTAGGTAGCTCCTAGAAGATGCAGGAGGCAAAGAAATGGATTCCCCTTCAGGAAGGAACACAGCTCTGCTGATGCCTCATTTTAATCTAATGGAACCAGTGTCAGACTTCTGACATGTGCAATTGTAATAAAATAACTTTGTCTTGTTTTAATCCATTATACTTGCAGTAACTTACTGTAGCAGCTATAGAAAACTAATAAACATCTCTGTATGTTGATAATGACAGGGCTACATTCTGAGAGATGCATCCTTAGGTGATTTGATCATTGTGCAAACATCATGGGATACACTTACACAAACCTAAACGATACAGTCTAGCATGTTACTGTACTGAATACTGCAGGCAACTGTAATATACTGGTAAGTATTTGTGTATCTAAACCTCAAAAAAGTACAGTAAAAAGAATGTGTTATAATCTTATGGGACCACCCTCATATACATCCTCTGTCCTGTTGCTCTGGCGTTGATAAAATGTCATTATGTGGCATGTAATTGTATGTTTTTAACTGCTACTTGATATAAAGCTAGGAAGAAAGTACAGTTTAGAGTCCCAAGCACTGAAGTTGAGAGCTGGTAGGGAGAAGAAAAACAGTAGAAAGACTTTGGATCTATCTCTGTTCTGCCAGTTATTAATAAAGAGATAGAAGATCTTGTTTTATTTGGGCCTCAAGCTTTTTGCAGCTTTTAAATTCTGTGACATTCCAGGGCTTCAGAAAATCTAGTCATCATGGAAAATATGCAGTCCTGTTCCACCCCCTGCCACCATTACCAACACCAGTTGCCTCCATTAATCTGGCCTACTATACTCTTTGAAGGGAATATCCATTTATTCAAAAATACTTGTTGTACAAATATTGTGTACCAGATACACCTGAAAGTGCTGGAACTACATCAGAGAATAATATAGTCAACAGCCTTCATCCCATGTATCTTTCGCAATGGGGAGACACAAATACGCTGACAACAAATAAGAAAGTAAATGTGCTAAATTCAGATAGTGATAAGTGATATGAAAACTTTCAAACAAGGGGATGTGACAAATGAAAACTGACGCTCGAGAGTGAGGATGGAGTTGGAGGATATAGATGATGTGAATTTTATGGAAAAGGTATGTGAACTCAGACTTACATGTTAAGGGGAACCTATAATGTGATGATTTGGGGTAAGAACTTTCCAGGAAAGGGCATCAAAACATCTATAAGATAAAAATGATCTTGGTGTGCCTTGAAAGAAAGATAATGCCAAGGTGCTCAGGACATTGTGGTTTGGATGAGGGTGATAGAAGATGCAGGTAGGCAGGTAGATAGACAGCCAGGCATGGTGGCTTATGCCTGTAATTGCAGCACCTTTGGAGGTCGAGGTGGGAGAGTCACAAGGCCAGGAGTTTGAGACCAGCCTAGCCAACACGGCGAAACCAGGTCCCTACCAAAAATACAAAAATTAGCCGGGTGTGGTGGCGGGCACCTGTAACCTCAGGTACTTGGGAGGCTTGCTTGAAAGCAGGAGAATTGCTTGAAACCGGTAGGTGGAGGTTGCAGTGAGCCGAGATCGCACCACTACACCACTCCAACCTGTGTGAGAAGAGCAAGACTCCATCTTAAAAAAAAAGAAAGGTGGATAGACGCAGTGGGCATGTACCAGTGTGGTGAACATCATCCTTTCTCAAGTGACAATATAAGTCTACTCCAATAAATATATATTCTCATCTGACCTAACAACTTTGTTAGGCATTTACTTGCAGGGATTTGTTTGCCACTGTGTGATGGAGATATCCACTGGAAAATATGGGATGAATATTATTTTTATGCTAATGAGTACTGACAAACAACAAACCCTGTGATGCTCTATATACTGATCTAAAGTGTATATAAAGCATAGTGATCAAGTACAATAAGGAAGAAATAGAGTTATGGTGCAGTCAGAAGGAAGGCTGGAGGTATGTTTTAACAAATCAAAACAAAAGTAGCAATACTTAAGTGGAAAACACAGAATTAGGCCAGGCACGGTGGTTCACACTTGTAATCTCAGCACTTTGGGAGGCTGAAGTGGGTGAATTGTTCAAGTTCAGCAGGTTGAGACCAGCTGGGCAACATGGCAAAACTCTGTTTCTATTTAAAAAATACAAAAATTAACTGGGCCCAGTGGCATGTTGCTATAGTCCCAGCTACTCGGGAGGCTGAGGTGGGAGGATGTTGAGCCTGGGAGGCAGAGGTTGCAGTGAGCCTAGACCATGTCACTATACTTCAGCCTGGGCGACAGAGCCAGACCGTGTCTAAAAAAGAAAAACAACAACAAAAAAGGAAAACAAAGAAAATAAAATACAGAATTACCACCTGCCTATATCACCACATTACACACATTGCTCCCTGCAACATATAATACTAAACACCCTCACAAAGGAATAAAAAGATAAACATTCAGTTCTTTCAGATCTGCTGATGATATCCTTTGGACCTTTGCTGATTGAATTGAGGTTCTAGACATTGTGTTTACCTTCTGGGCCTCATGATTGATAAATTATTGTTCTCCTTTCCTCCCCACCCCCATAATGGCGTTATCTTGCAATAATCGTGCCTCTTTGAAGGCAACATATAAGTAGGCTGTCAGATTTATAAATACAAGCTACTTAGGCCAGCTATGTACCAGTAATATTAGACAGCATTAGAAAATTCCAGTGAGAACCTGCCCTATATCTGACCCTAGACTTAGCTTTCTAAAGTAATGGTGATCAGATCTAAATTGGGTGTTTGGAAGGGGGTCATGTCGGCTGCGATAATGGTGAGTCATTTACCTTCACCTACCATTTGAGTGACCACCTGCTGTTTTATCTTCTTATCTGAATAAACTTATTATTAAGTTACAGTAACAAATCAGATTATCCTCACCCCTGCTCTTTGCTTTGCAGATTTGGTATGTCCTTTCTTAAGTGAAATAAAAGTTTGACCTAATCTAATTCAACCATATCTCCCTACCTCCCACAGATGATTCTCTGTTTGAATTGAGAATATAAAGTCAGACTGCTGCTTTCCTTTGGGTGGTCATGCAGGAAGCATAGAATTGGAAATGAATGATATTTTCATGACCTGGAAATAATGGGGAGCAGATGCCTATTGTGTATCATTCACTTATGTCCCCAAAAGGCATTCTTAAGGAGTCTCTGTTAAAATAAATTGATTTGCTTTTTGCTAAAGCTTTGTTTTATAATGTGTCAAGGGGTTTGAAAAATACAGGCAGTAGTCAAAGAAAGCAAACCAAATACATGCAGTGTTTGTATTATTTACCAATTAGAACTTGGCAAGCAGTTCTAGTTTGCATGTATTTCAATTAAGAGAAATTCATTTGTACATCTCTAACAAGAATATTAATTCAAGTTTTACTGAAGGCCTAGAATGTGCAAATCTCTGTGCTTGACACCATGAGGGGTTGAAAGAGGAATAAGAGATTGTTGTTTGTTGAGACAGCAAGACACACAAACAAAAAATTATTAATAGCTATGAAAAGGTACAAGCAAATATCTTTGGGGACAATTGTCTCTGACTGTCTTACTTGAAGAATGAGGTAAGGAAAATATCCTAGAGTACAAAATATTACTATAGTGGAAATGTCTCGTAGCCTGTGGCCTCTGTATATAGAAGCCACATACATTTTGACTATCATAAAGTCCATTCAGTTCACACATTTGGTTTGGCAATATAACATGAATCAATTTCTTTGTAAAGAAAAATATTCATTTTATTTTGAATTGAGCTGAGAATAAATCTGCAATCTGTCTGTATCTTAGTATGGGTGCATTCATCTGGTAGAAATGTATTGAGTGCCTACTTTATGCCAAGTCCTGCGCCTGTGGCTAAAGAACCTGTTAGGGTCTTATTCTGTGCAGGATCTGGGCAGGGCCATTACACCAGAAGATATAATGGGGAGAGAGCGGTACACCAGCCAAGCATGTTATCATTACTCATTTTTGCACTTTTTGTTTCCAATGCTTGCCATTCTTTTTTTCTTTTTTTTTCCATGAATGAGCTAAACAAAAAAACATGGTATAAAACACCTCCAAACGTAAGTACCATTCAGTTTCAAAATCTCACCACTCTGGTAGAAGAAGAACAAGAAAGAGAACTTTGAACATTCTTTCACTTCTCCTACAAGTCAGCTATCAGTCTTTGTGGCTGGGCGGGGTTGTTTTATTCATTGTGGATCTTTGATTGATGTGTGTGTTTCCATGGTAATCCTCAGACCAGTCCAGGGGGAATAAGGCAAGTATGCAGGATATTATACTTCAAACTTGCAGCCAGAAGTACCTACTCTTGAACCCAAGAGGCTCACTCCAGTTGAGAGCCTTGTCTATATTTTGCCTGACCCTGTGCTGGGGTTTTGCTGGGCAAACAAAGGCACACCCTTGCTTCCAAGAGCCTATCAGTTTCACAATGACAGGAACACGTGGTGCTCCCTAGGTAATAATGCTCTTTTCCCCGTTCCACACAGGTCTTCAGAATACCAGTTATGCTGGGAAGCACGGCAAACTGTTCTCATCAGAGAAGAACTTATCATACATTATTTTACTGGTAGCTGAAAAGTAAGCCCAGGGAGACTCCGAGAGGTAACTTCTATAGAGCACTGATAGGTTTGCAAAGCAGTTTAAAATGAACAGCAGTGGGGGCTGAGTGTAAGACACAGGCCCTCGTTCCTTGTCTTGATTGGGGGCCTTGGCGGACAGCAGGGATGAGAGGTCTTGAGCAAATGAGGGGGGAGGCCTATGAACCCACTAGTGTACTATGAGGTAAAAGATAAAAAGGTGCTCTAGCTAAAACAAAATTCAGTTTTGCCAAGGATCGATCTGCTTCCGAGGTGCCTGATGTTGCCTCCTTGACCTTGGTGGCTTGAAGTTGGTGTGATCCTTGAGCCCAGTATCTGATTTCTCCCCTGTCACTGCACGCAGAGGAGATCAAGTGAAGAAAGGAACACAATGCCCCCTCAGGGATTTTGGAGGTACCTGCTTAGGAGATTATCTGTGATTATTTTGAAAATACATGCTGCATTTTGATGATCTAAAATCAGAGTCCATGTTCTTATTTGCTGGTTTGAAACAAATGCTGTCATCTTACCAGGAGATTTTTGCCAGATTCATCTGGACTTTAATATTAATAATTGAAGGATTTTCTCAGTTGCTAAGTTTGATTTTGGGTTCTACAGTGAACAAATTAATCACATCATTTTCATGTCTACTTCATCTATGTTGATTAAAATATTTAATACAAATAATCGTGGCCATTGCCTACTGAGTTCTGGTTGCTGGGCACTGAATTGAAGCACTTAACATGTAGTTATTTCAGTGATACTCATGAGAATCCTATAAGGTTGAACTTAGCAGTTCTGGGACATGTGCTTAAAAATAGGCTTTCTCTAGTATATATTGTGGAAACATATTAAAATAAAAAAGGTATACATTGTCTAATCAGAATGTAAGTGCCACTGCATTTCCTATTTAATATATACAAATCAGTCATCTGTCTAGGTATTTTCTTTTCAAATGCAAAAACACAGAAATTAGATAAGGGACATATTTACAGGTGATTTAGTTCATTTTTACTATTGTAAAGCTTCACTTACAAACGCCTATGTTAACACAATTTAAAAATATATACAAAAGACCAACACATATACAGATACTATGACAGCAACATCATTGGAAAGTCCTGAAGAGTGGAAAACCTTAAAAATTACTACCATAATATGCATATTCTTTTCAGTAATAACAATAATTACTTTATTTTTAAATGTCAACTAAAATTAAAACTTTTATATTACATTTGGAGAGTTTTATGTACTAATTATAAAAGAAGTGCTGAAGTAAGAGTGAGTAATGAAAATCTAAACATCTCCATTTTCTTTTTGAAAATTGCAGTGTTATAATATTTAACTTTAACCTCAAGCAATTGTATTCTAAAAACAGAATATGATATAATCAATGCTAAATCTTCAAGTGTTTTGTTTTGACTATCTTAACTTTCTTAAGAGGAAACTTCAGTGGATTCCCAAGAGTAGAAAAACCACAATGTATTTTCATGTTACTCGAGATATTAGTTGAACATATAAAAATATATATTTTTTAATTTTGAATCATATTCAAATTAATAAAAGTGCCACAATAGTTTGCTAACTATTTTGTGTTCAGTACTGTTACATAATTTCTGGATCAAGAGACTTCATGATCCTGTGATCATGTGACTAGTTTTCTATGTTCTATTTCTGCCAAATCATTGGTGCCTATTACATTTAAATCCTTCTTTAATAAGCCCCTGCAAACTAGGATATGATAACTGGAAATGAGCAATCCAAAAGGATTTTCAGGTGACATCTAAAAAAAAAACCTGTTTGAAGTTTAGTTAATATGCATTTTAATATTTTACTTGCCTAGAAATTCAAAAGTTGAAAAGTTGTGGTAGGTAATATACTAAGCTGTTTTAGAGATGAAAGAGTATCCATGTTAACGATCAAACTTTTCATTTGTAAAGTTTTTCTAGTGCATTAGTCATGGAAAGACCACAATCTTCTATAATTTACCATGCATAGATACAAATCCTGCTAATCAGATTACATTTTTACTTCTTCATGAGCTTATGCTGTCTCAAGACTTTCACCCCAAACTTTATTATCAAAAAACCCCAACCCTATGTTTAGTGGAGCAAATACCAACAGAATCTGACACACTTTACTGAGAACACATAGGACTTCAGTTAACATCCGTGGATGAGTTTATCCTATGCACTAATCCAGGGGCTGATCTGCTGGAACATTCAATGAAGATTTCTTTACATCAGTGGAAGCACAATTAATCCATGCTTTTGCTTAATCACATTTTAGGTTAAATTTTTTTTGATATACAAAGAATATTTCTTCCTCTGGAAACAAGTTTAGAGTGTTGTACAATGTTAAAATCTATTCTGATTAATTGTCCTTAAAGAACAACAAAATTGCTCTGGAATTAGAAGTTATCAAGAAAATACTTGAGGTAATAATAGGTCAATGTTGTAAAATTAAAACAAAACAAAACAAAACAAAAAGCCCTACTGCTCTAAAAGAAACATTAGAGATTTGGAGAAAAACACATATTTCATTAAAAATCACCATCTGATTTAATTTTACTTATGTAGATACAAGTCTATTGTCTCTTATGTTTAATAGAAAGATATAAAATTATATTTTTGGCATGAATTCATTATAAAAGTGTTAATATTAATGCTATGATAAAAATGTCTGTATAATAATTATAATTTTAAAATAATGACTCCAATAGAAGCTCTATATTATCTGAAACAAATTATAGTATCTACCCAGGAAATTTGTTTTGTGTCTGTGTTGCTATGGAAATCTTTTTTTTAATAAAGAACGATTGGATTAAGTTTCTAATAATAACAGAATAGCCACAGCTATATCATTCAAATCTAGAAATTCTGTAGAAATATACCTTATGAAAAATATGTATCTATCCAAAAGATCCTGCTTTATGAGCTACAATTACACAAGTCCCAGTCAATATTCATGTAAGATGGCATCCTGGGTTGGTGATGCTGAAAGAGTGGTGATGGGATGGTGTTCTTTGATCTTTCATCCATTTTATTCTTATATGTGGGTACCCTGGATGTATCAGATCTCTATCTGCCTTCTGCAGCTGTAGCACCATGCTGGATGATGGACTATCACTGCCCTGGGCAGCAGAGGAAAGTCCTGAGACAGAACACCCAGGACAGCATACTTACCACGGCTTCCCTGTCTCACAAGATTCATCCACATCGAACTGCCCAAGAACAAATGTACCACAGGCTAATCTGGAGGGGTGAGTGCTTATATTTCACAGAGGGAATGAATACACTTCCTCTGTTCATGGTGAAGTAGATCTTCCAATAAGGATTTTAAACATCTCTTTTTGAAGGAAATCCTTAGTAGCAATTAGAATTTTTAACCTTTGAGACACTGCACAGGACAGAAAATTATTGCTCTTGTCTAGGTCATTGAAGCATCAGTGAACTTCTGCTGGTGTCAGCAATGTGAGCTGGTGGGTAGAAATAGCCAAGAACTCTCATAATCATAGGAGGAGAGATCTTAAGTTTGGCTTCAGTAAGCAGGCACATTACACAGACTCATCTTTTTGGGTCAGTTACCTTTCAATGACACGCTCTACCCCCAAAATAATCAATCAATCAATCAATCAATCAGTCAATAAAGTGTTTCCCTTTTAAGAAAAATAGTCTACAACCTCTAACAGAAAAATGAGGGCAATTCACTTGACCAACAAGATTCACCACTCACTGAGGACTAACAGCCTGTCCTCAACCACCTGTGTGTATCTCTCATTGATTTGCATGGGTGAGATGGGAGCGTTGACCTTTATTATTATTGCTGCGATATTTCTTCTTGAATAACAGATTTTTTTGTATGAGTCACACACAAGTTCTTCTTTTCTTCCCCACAGTAACAACACCAGAATTATTCATTTGCATCTCTGTTGCCATGGGAAAATGAACATTCTGAAAAGCAGTCAGGATTATGAGTTTAAGGCAAAATCTAATAGTAAGGAACAAAGAAAACTCAGACTGAAAATATACACACAGCACAACTAATATTACAGAAAAATGACAACTTAAAAATAACAAGAAAAAGAAAATAGAATTCCAGTGAATCTTTGACCTTTTGGGTAAAATACTCTGAGTCTCAAAACTATTTTTCAGGGTTTTATTTTATTTTATTTTTCTAGTAGAAAAACACCCTCATGCTTAGGAATAAAGTAGACATGCTATTTTCACCACCTGGTGCATGGCTGGCAGACACAAAGGCCATTGTGTGCCAAATAGCAGATAATTGGATCCTATCGACACTGGGAACCTGCTAGGTCATTAGCAGACTTTTCATTTGGAAATAGACATGGCTATTTAAGAGGAGCAGGGAACAAGAATAAAATACCAACTCCTCTGTGTTTAGCTTAGTTGGGCAAGAGGGTTTGTATTTGGATCCAGGTCATTTTATTCCCAATTCCTCAAGTACCATAGTACTGTGCACAGAAAACACATTTCAAGGGAGAGAGATAAGATGAAACGTAGAGAGACATAAAGACTTAGAGAGATGGGGACATGTTGAGATATAAAGAAGTGAATTGAGAGCATAAAAGGAGATAAAAAGAAAGAAGGAGGAAGAAATGGGAAGAGAGGAAAGCATAAGAAAAAGAAAGAATGATTAAAGAATAAAAAGCACAGAGAGAAATGAATGAAAGAAAATTTGAATGATAAAGAGAACATAAGGGAAAAAAATCTGCCTTCAATAAGAAACTTCATCTAAAAGGTCAGGACAAATTAGGGAAAGGAGAACCATGGTGAGAGGGAAAGAAGTGCTATGGAACACTATCATGGATTCTTAGATTCATTATATTGTCCATATAAATGAGGTTTCCTTACCTAGACACAAGCTTTATTTGGGAGCAGATGGAAATGCTGCTGGGTGACATTTATACGCAAGAAATTTGTTTCAGTATTGCCCTCTCCTTTTACCTTTAAGCTCAATGAACTTGAGGATTTTCTGACATTTTGATCTTTGCTTCTCAGTGGACCTCATTCATTTGAATTTGCAATTTCTAGATCACTAGGCTGTAATTTTTAATTTGCCTGTCCATGGAGTGAGAACATTGTAAGTGACCTGTTATTGCTGAGAGGGGGTGATGCTGTACAGGAAAGAGAAGGCAGAGCTGGAAGGTGGGAGACCCAGAATCAATCCCAGCAGTACCTCTAAGTAAGTAGGACATTAGGAGAGGCCAAGAGCAAACGGGGTCCAATTTCTTTTCTCTTTCTCTCTTTCTCTCTCCTTCCCTCCCTCCCTCCCTCCCACCTTCCTTCCTTCCTTCCTTCCTTCCTTCCTTCCTTCCTTCCTTCCTTCCTTCCTTCCTTCCTTCCTTCCTCCCTCCCTCCCTCCCTCCCTCGTCCCTTCCCTTCCCTTCCATTCCTTCCCTTCCCTTCCCTTCCCTTCCCTTCCCTTCCCTTCCCTTCCCTTCCCTTCCCTTCCCTTCCCTTCCCTTCCCTTTCTGTTCCATTCCTGTTCCTCTTCCTGTTCTTGTTCTTATTCCTGTTCTTTTTGAAATAGGGTTTTACTCTGTAGCTCAGGCTGGAGTGCAGTGGTGCAATCACAGTTCACTGCAGCCTCAGCCTCCCCTCCTGGGCTCATGCTCTCCTTCTACCTCAGCCTCCCCAGTAGCTGGGACTACAGGTGTGTGCCACCATAGCCAGCTACTGTTTTGTAATTTTTGTAGAAAGGAGGTTTCATTATGTTGTCTAGGCTGGTCTCCAACTCCTGGGCCCAAGCAATTCACCTACCTCAGCATTCTAAAGTGCTGGGGTTATGGGGGTGAACCACCATGCCCTGACAGGGTTCAGTTTCTACCCCCAGGCTATACACACTTGTATAGTCTGTGGACACTACTGCTCTAGGGTCAGAGAAAAAGACTAGCAGTGGTTTTTGTTCCATGTAATTAGAATATTTTTGCCTGATGGATAAGGAAAACATATAGTGGAGGAGGAATAACTGGTCTGTTTAGGGTCAAGTAAGATAAAGTTGCCCCGTTCAATAGCTGAGAGGGAGGTTGAAGTGAAATTTTGATCTTAGGTAAAAGTACATATAAAATAAAAAGTTTGTTAATATTATTGCTTTATGATGTTTATTAGTTGAAATTAATATTACTGCAACATATAGCACTTTCCATGAAATCTATCCTATTGAAGCATTTACCACTTTCTACTCTGGGTACTAGTTATTGATGGTCATGCTTAATCTTGTCTTCTAGACTGTAGGGACCTTCAGTGAAGAATCTGTGTCTGATGAATCTTTTGTCTCTCAAAGCGTTTAAAACGAGCTTCATATGCAGTAACAACTCAGTTTGCTTTTGGTGTATAAATGACAGGAACAATGAAGGAAGTCTTTCTAGGTCAGAGTGTGAAGACTCAAGCTTTGGGTTTTTCTCTGTGTTAATATTAAGGTTATAGAGTTGAGAACACAGTGTTCAAGTCTTAGAAGTTGAATAGCTAGTATTCTGAGCCATTATTTATAATGACTGTTAATTATTCATTGCCTATTATGTGCTAGGAACTTTACAGCAGTTACCTTTTCTTCTTGCATGAGCACTGCAAGGTAACAGTCATTACCTGCATTTTACAGATGAGGAAACAGGAAATTAAGTAATTTTTCCAAAGTGATCAAATGAGTAAAGGGCAGAGGCAAAGGAGCTGAAATCAAACTCAGGGTTCCTGGTCCATTATTGTTAGACCCCAGCACCCCACTGTGGATCACACCAGGAGCTATAAAACTTTCCTGTTAAATCTAGTCCCCAAGGAGAGCTCTCCAGGCCTAGATGTCCAGAAAAGGCCATTGGCAGGAAAAAAAATGACAGACTAACTTGACTATAACTGTGGGCTTTGGGTAAATTACTAAGCTCCTATGGTATTTATTTCCTCCTCTGCAAATAATACTGCTCTGTAAATAACATTACTTCTTTCACATCCATTGGGTGTCTTTTTATATAAGGTTAAGATGAGATGTTTGAAAATCTTGTAGAACTGTGCTTACCACATGATAGGCACCTAATAAATGCCATTCCAACCTGAATTTCTGCAAAAGTAAAATGGAATTTATGGCACCAAAATGATAATGAGGAGAAAGTTTCTTTCCAGGAGCCTTTCAGAGCATGTATTTGACTGTTCCTCCGCCTCTGTCCTTACTGCAGGCAAACCTTATCTAATCATTGTATTTATTTACCGATGCAGATATCTCTCCATTGAGAGGATCCTCTTGAAAAGGACCCTCAAAGGTTGTGAGCTCTAGGTCAACTCTTCCACACTGTTCAGACTTACTCCTCTCTGTAAGGCAGTCCACATCCCCAAGAATTAGAAAATAGTGCTTTTTAGAAAAGATCACCTTGGCCACATATCCACCCTCACTCTTACTACTATTACCATTACTACGACTGACAGTAGCTAACATGGACCAAACACTTAAAATGAATTGAACATTGTTTCAAATCCTTTATGTTTTATTAAATCATAACAAACCTATGGGGTATGTGCTATTCTTGTCATTATCATTTTACAAATAAGGAACCTGAGGTTTACATCCTTTGTGAAATCATTGCATACTCTCAGTGTAGCAAGGTTAGATTGACTCCTGGAAAAGCTGCTCGTAAAATGAATATAAGAATATGCAGGACAGGCGCAGTGGCTCACACCTGTAATCCCAGCACTTTGGGAGGCCGAGGTGGGCAGATCACTTGAAGTTGGGAGTTTGAGACCAGCCTGGCCAGCATGAAGAAACCGCATCTCTACAAAAAATACAAAATTAGCCAGGCGTGGTGGCGCATGGCTGTAATTCCAGCTACTCGGGAGGCTGAGGCAGGAGAATTGCTTGAACCGGGGAGGTGGAGGCTGCAGTGAGGTGAGATAGTGCCATTGCACTCCAGCCTAGGAAACAGAGCGAGATTTCATCTCAAAAAAAAAAAAAAAAAAAAGAATATGAAATCCAGTCATGAGGCCAAATCAAAGTAGATTCATGCACATTACCTTCGCCATTAAATAATACCCCAGGGAAGAGAAGTGTGGGCACTCAGATAAATATGGTTCAGTGAATGTCACTTTACCATAGAGGAAAAAGTAATGAATTGAAACATAGTGAGTCTCATTATCAATTGACAAAAAAAGAATAAAAATAAGATCACCTTACTTTTTTTTTTCAAATTTGAAAATTTAAATAATTTTATCCAATGATGGGACTACTATTATGAAATAAGCATCCTCATATTCTGCCAGAAAAAGTAGAAATTTATATATTTGTACAGGCAAAATGTATCAAGGGCTTTGTAAATGTTTAGACTTCGATTCAGCAATCTCCCGTCTTGGAATTTATCTAAAGTAAAGAAGCCCTGCAAATATTTATATGTAAGGATGTACACCACAATATATTTAGTAATAACACAGAGATACAACTACCAAGAACACAGGCTATCCAGAGTATCTGGGCTCAGATCCCAACTGTATAGTCACTAGCTCTTTGACCTTGGGGAAATTTATCTCACTGAACTTTAGTTTCTGCTTTAGTAAAATAAAACTTCATGTAAAGGATGCCACAGAGTATCTGACCCACATATGTACCTGATAAATATTAGCTGTTTTATTTTCTTCTCTGTTACTACTATTATTACTTACCAACCTAAATGTACAACAATGTAGAATGGTTACATATAGATGATTATCTATTTCATGGAATCATGTTCTTAGAGATTAAGAATATAAACATAATAACAATCAACTAAGTGGCAAATGTACAATATAAAATTACAGGAACTATCTCAAATTTTAGTATACAGTGCATAGATATATGTGTATGTATAACTACTTGTAGAAAGAAAAAAAGAAAAACATCAAAATGATAATACTAGACAGTTCTTGGGATTATAAGTGACTTTTTATATTTAGTTTCCAAATGTTCTACAGTGAATATGTGTTACTTTTATAATCAGAAATAAATCTTAACGAAATGATTTTAAAGCAGTTTTTATGACAGATTAACTTACCTACACACACACACCCACAAACACACACACACACCCACACACACACATACACATACACACACACAAGATGGTGGGAATTATTTTGAAAGTCACAACCATGGATGTCTGTGGATTTTTGACTGCCTGTACCTATTTTTACTTCCTAAGAGCAGCCTCGGTTGCATTTAGAAAAGTATTGTCCTCATTGAACATAGACTGACAGGGCTGTGTTCCAATCCCCTCCCTCTCTTAGTCAAGGAAGAGTTATGTTACCCAAGCCAGGTTAATGGGATTCTCCTTTTATAGAGTTTAAGTCTTGAGTAGAGCAGCAAATAGACTGAAAATATTTGGAATTTATTTATCCTAATATGGCTCACTCAATCACTCTGTATCTGATATAAACTATACCTATAGTTATTTTTCCTCTTCCACCAAGATGGCTTGGTTCCTGTTAGTTTTTAAGCTTGGTTCTGTAGGCTTCCTATAATTCTGTGGCTTTCCACTATTGTACTAAAACATTTTCTTTTGCTTAAGGTAGTCAGAGTTGTCTTCTGTTGCTCCTTAGAAGACAACATATACACTACATTGTTGAAATTTACCCTTGTCTTTTTAAATCCTATGTTCTATTTGTTAAAAATAAGCATATAAAACTTTCTGTCCTGTGGGCATGGGCCACCCAACATTTCAGCAAAGGTGATAGCTAAAAGATAAAGATATTTTTGCCATCCATGCATCCCCAGCAACAGGAGATGCTCCAAGTGACTTTGTTATAAATTGACAAAATTAAATATTTATTAAAAGCACAGACTCCAGAGCTTGACCATCTGGGGTTAAGCCCTACTTCTACCACCGCAAGCTGAAAGGTCTTGGGAATGTTACTACTGGGGATAACAATGGTTCTTACAGAGTTGGTGTAAATATGAATAAAGTCAATAAATGTAAAGCACTTCAAATATAATCCTGGCGTATGCAAAGTTCTACTTGTGTAAGCTATTTTTTTCTATACATTGTAGATCATGACAGCATTGATTGTTGGCAATTATTTAAAATGTAACTGATTTTTCAAATAGTTAAGTGCCATATGAGTGCTTGCTATAGAAAATAAATCTAGAAATATTTGTTGGTGCTTTTTGATCTAAGATCACTAAAAATGCTACAGAAACAAGGTTCACTCTGTAAGAATGCACCAAATTTCCAGTGAAATAACATTTTTGTGCATTAAAGTTAAGATTATTAGCCATGGTAGATGGTTATAAAGATTTTCTAAGCATATTCTCATTTTAATTGGTGGCATTACATGCAGAGTGTATACAAGATGAATAAAACTCAAAATGAGAACTTTTGAAAATAGATTTTAACATAAGTTTACAAATGAATGTAATAGAAAATCTAAGTAAGTATAATTTTGCCTGACTTTTGGGAGAGCCTGGGAAATTTGATCTTCAGATTATCAACGCAGCCAAAAAAAAAAAAAAAAGAAACACAGATTTATCAATAACTATTAATTTATGCTAGTTTCTGAGGCTAAAAACTGAGTATGACAAAGTTCTGGATTATGAAGAATTCAGACCCTATTGCCAGGCACATAATAGGCAGTTGTGAATAAAATTATGCTTGTTAAGTGAATGTACTAAACTAATAAAAACATTTCTAAAAATCAAAGTTTAAAGTGTGCCAGATTCTGCCTTCTAAAATATAGTCTATCTGAGAGTATAGGCTTACCTAAGAATCAATTTATAGGCTTAAATCTGTTCCCCTCCTGGTTTATCCTCATCAATCTTGACAGAGCGTTAAGGAACCCAGGGAATCCCGGTGACTGATGCCTAAGAGTTATGTTTACTCTCCAGGTGTGGTATTTGGTGAAACGAGTGATCCTACACCCTAATCCATGTAAATGGTTGACCAATCTATGATAGTACATTTCTGCCTTGACCTCTGATTATACTTAATTTCCCCTGAAAAAGGCATTTTTTCCCCCCAAACTTCACACACTTCTCTAATGGTTTCCAAAAGTCGAATCAGGTTTCCTGTGCCCCTTGCTCTTTAGCAGCATCTCTTTCAACCTAGGTGAAATATGTAGCATCATGATACTGCAATTTAGGCAAGAATATTGTTTGTGCACAGACACTTTGGCTGCATTGGCTGCCATGGATTATGAATTTGGCCCCTAGAGAGATTTCTCTAATCCCTCACTAAGTCCAAGTCCAAGTTCAGAGTGGATTTGGCTTGAGGAGCAATCTCATACACAGATTAACTTCCTAATCTAATTATTTTTCTGATTTATTAGTCTGTTTTTCAGATTGTCTTTTTGAGTGTAGTTAATAAACTCTTCATTCTTCATAAGTCTGCTTACTGGACTTTTTAAATGTAAGTTTTATTAATAATTGATGTTAAGAATAATGCCTCTGAAATATCATCAAACATATTTTTTAAATATTCAATTTTCTAAAAAAGAGAGATCTTAAATTTGTTTGTATAGTCTATTTTGAACATAACTTTTCAAAAATTATTATATATGATGAGAAGGGAACTAGTTTAAAGGTCAAGACTTCCGTGTTTGGATCTAGCTATGACTGTGAATAAAAAACATGATCTTTGGCTGGGCACAGTGGCTCATGCCTGTAATCCCAGCACTTTGGGAGGACGAGGTAGGAGGAATCAACTGAGGTCGGGAGTTTGAGACCAGCCTAGCCAACATGGAGAAACCCCATCTCTACTAAAAATACAAAATTAGCCGGATGTGGTGGTGCATGCCTGTAATCCCAGCTACTCAGGAGGCTGAGACAGGAGAATTGCTTGAACCCAGGAAGTGGAGGTTGTGGTGAGCTGAGATCACGCCATTGCACTCCAGCCTGGGAAACAAGTATGAAACTCTATCTCAAAAAAAAAAAAAAAAAAAGATCTTGAGTTGGGTCACTGAAACTTTCTTCCTGGGTCTCATTTCCTTTCTTTTCTTTTCTTTTTTTTTTTTTTAATAGTGAATAGGCTGTATTTTCTTTATCCCAACATTCCTTATGGGTCTAAAAGATAATGTTGTATCTGTAACTATCGATGTCTATTATACATATATATATACACACACATACACACACAAATATTTATTTACTTCTTAAACATATCCTCATTTTTTGCTAATTTTTTTGAGATAACTATATTTATCAAAACAATATTTTCTCTACAAATAGCCTGATGATTTTTGTACATCTGGGTTTAACTTAGACTGTAATCTAAATATTTTGATTTAGTTAGAAGTGTATATAGGTGGATTATGTCATAAAAGAATGATGGAGATTGTTTCTTTTTTTTTTTTTCTTTAAGATGGAGTCTTGCTTTGTCTCCAGGCTGGAGTGCAGTGGCACGTGATCTCGGCTCACTGCAACCTCCGTTTCCCGGGTTAAGTGATTCTCCTGCCTCAGCCTTCCGAGTAGTTGGAACTACAGGTGCACTACCACGCCCAGCTAATTTTTGTATTCTTAGTAGAAATGGGGTTTCACTATATTGGCCAGGATGGTCTCAATCTCTTGACTTCATTATCCACCTGCCTTGGCCTCCCAAAGTGATGGGATTACAGGTGTGAACAATTGCGCCTGGCCAGAAGACTGTTTCTTAAATTTTGATTAAAATTTTGGTCTTTTGGAAAATATGTGGGAAGTAAATATTATATCAAATATTGCAGTTTCTTTAGTAGTAAAATAACAGAAGTGGAGAAAGATGGTCATCTAGTGAATGAAAACACCATTCAGCAATGGTATGCTATGGTGTTCCCTTGGTAAATGTAGATAAAGAAAAATGATGAAATTTATTCTAAGCTCTTCAGTAACTATTGGTTTTTAAATTAATTTTTAAAAATAAAATTTATAAAACAAATAGAAAATGTTATGATGATGTCAGAGAAGAATTTGTAATGAAAATATTCTAAACCAAGCCTTAAAAATGTAATCTTACACAAAATAGCACAGTGATGCTACTTTTAGGAATGACAGATGGATACTTTAGTTTTCTCTTTATAAAATAATTATTTATTCAGCTTTCCCATGTGGCCATCCACACTACTTTGCCATGGTAGAATGGAATAATCTTACTAATAGCTTATTTCTTATGTAGTAGCAATTCCTCCATCTTTCATGAAAACATCAAGAGGCACAGGACGATCAATGGAGTTGTAAGAAGATTTTGGACTTGTAAGTGTGGCCTCTGACAAAACTATTTCCCTTGTTTCTGTTACTGCTTGAAACCTCACAGTTCAAAACCTACTTTTTTGGTTTAAGGTAATTTATTTCTTGTTTGGATTCAAATACTCCCAGAAAAAGTACCATCACTACACCAATAATCCCTTTCCCAACTTTGGCAGGAGGGTTTTCAGTGAAAAGCTTTTGAGGTAGAGAGTGTATGGAAAAGGTACTCTTGAAAAGTTGAAGGGCAGAGAGTTCAGAGAAAGAGGGATTTAGAAGCAATCGTAAGGTAGAGTTATCCTGCTCAATAGTAAGCAATGACTAATTGTTGGACAAAGCTGTAGCAAACTTTTTTAAACTACTGCATGCCATTTTATTTTGTTCCTTTGTACCAACTTGTATGTCACCTTATAAATGGTCTTACATGGCACTACAGATACAAAGAGGAAAATAAAATCATACCAAACTTTTAGTAGTTTAGTGACAGGAGTTGACAATTAGTTATACACCAATGTAATAAGTACTTTAATAGTGGTACATTTAAAGGAGAACTACTTCTGCTTGGTTTGAAGGAAGAGTTAAGTTTATGGATAAAGGACATTAAAAAACAAAACAAAACACACAGGTGTTTAGTAATAGCAATGGCCCAGATAAATGGAAATGCAAATCACTCCAAGGAATAATGAACAGTTCTGTGTGGACAGAGTGGAAGTTGCTGGGGAGGGAAACTGGGAAAAAAATGAGGGAAGGAAAGTAAGTTATAACAGATGCTTTTCTTAGGCAAATAAAACTATGTATTAATTGAGCTCTTTGTGGGAAGTACTTTGGGGAACTCATGATGCTATACAACTAGTCCCAAGAGCTTATAGGCTGGTAGAAAAGACAAGACAAAAACACACACAAACTAAGCAGCAGTAAATTATGACAGAACCTACATTGTTTTCATTACATATACATTTCTCTAGGAGCCAGTCCAATGATAAGCACAAAGTGGAAACGTACTGAATGAATACTGAATGCAGATTATCTCATTTGGAGATAGATCTTTGAAACTGACAGCAACAACAACAAAAAACCAAAACAAAACAAAACAAAAACCAAAAACCTCAAAATCTGAAGCACATGTTTAAGCCATGAAGCCTGGGATACAGCATCTGGGTATTCTTAATGATCCCAATTCGTGGTGCTTTGTGGAAACTGTGATTTTACAAAGCAGACGACACCTGTTAGCAGCTTCTTCAAAGCTTGAATGAAGTGGCCTGTTCACACAAGCATAGGAACACCATCAAAGAGCATGTGATTTGTAGTTTCATTTTTGGCGAGAGATACTTTTCACAGAATGACAGGTCACAGAGTTGCAAACCAGCTTCATTCTTTGATCTTGGTTAAGAGACAAACTGTGTAGCAAATACAGCTTTGCTCATTTGTCTTTTGCTTATTAGCTGTATAATTTGACTAACAGCTTAAAAGAAAGTTTAGTTGTACCACTCTACTATGTACTAAAAAAAATTATCTACTATACTTTGATTACTGTACTTTGATTCTCTTGCCTGCATAATAGAACAGTAGTTGTGACATTAACTGCTACTTTCTAACAGCAAGTTGAACCTTGATAGAGCAAAAATATGTTAGGGAGATCATTACACAGGTCTGTTATTTGCATATGAAAATCTTGCAATAAACTTGTGGAATCTTGAAAGTAGATTTTGAAGGAAGACTTGATCCTTGAATGGGCCTAACAAGCCTGGGAACTTTGAATGTCTTTTATAATGCTTGTCATTTTTATCATATGGAAAGGCTTCTGCTAACTGAAAAAAATAAATTTAATACATTGGGTGCAAGTAGGAAAATGGAAGTCACACATACACACAAACACACACAAGCTACTGTCATTAGAAAGACGAGACGGGTGGCGTGCCCAAGATGGCCGAATAGGAACAGCTCCAGTCTCCAGCTTCCAGCATGAGTGACACAGAAGATGGGTGATTTCTGCATTTTCAGCTGAGGTACCGGGTTCATGTCACTGGGGCGTGTTGGACAGTTGATGCTGGTCTGCGGGCATAGCGCGACCAGTGACAGCTGAAGCAGGGCAAGGTATTGCCTCACCTGGGAAGTGCAAGGGGGAAGGGAATTCCTTTTCCTAGCCAAAGGAAATTGAGACACACAATACCTGGAAAATCAGGTAACTCCCACCCTAATACTGTGCTTTACCAAGGGCCTTTGCAAACGGCACACCAGGAGATTATATCCCACACCTGGCCCAGAGGGTCCCATGCCCAACGAGCCTCCCTCATTGCTAGCACAGCAGTCTGAGATGTAACTGCAAGTCAGCATCGAGGCTGGGGGAGGGACACCTACCATTGCTGAGGCTTAAGTAGGTAAACAAAGCTGCCGGGAGGCTCGAATTGGATGGAGCCCACCACAGCTCAAGGAGGCGGGCATGCCTCTGTAGATGCCTCCTCCGGGGACAGGGTATAACTAAACAAAAAGCAGCAGAAATCTCGGCAGAGGTAAATGCCCCTGTCTGACAGCTTTGAAGAGAGCAGTGGGTCTCCCAGCACAGAGGCTGAGATCTGAGAGTGGACAGACTGCCTGCTTAAGTGGGTCCCTGACCCCTGAGTAGCCTAACTGGGAGACATCCCCCACTAGGTGCAAACCAACACCTCACACCTCACATGGTGGGGTACACCCCTGAGACGAAGCTTCCAGAGCAAAAATCAGACAGCAACACTCGCTGTCCAGCAATATTCTATCTTCTGCAGCCTCTGCTGCTCATACCCAGGCAAACAGGGACTGGAGTGGACCTCAAGCAATCTCCAACAGACCTACAGCTGAGGGTCCTGACTGTGAGAAGGAAAACTAAAAAACAGAAAGGACATCCACACCAAAACCCCATCAGTACATCACCATCATCAAAGACCAAAGGCAGATAAAACCACAAGGATGGGGAAAAAGCAGTGCAGAAAAGCTGGAAATTCAAAAAATCAGAGTGCATCTCCCCCTCCAAAGGAACGCCGCTCATCGCCAGCAATGGAACAAAGCCAGATGGAGAATGACTTTGATGAGTTGAGAGACGAAGGCTTCAGTTGATCAAACTTCTCAGAGCTAAAGGAGGAACAACGTAACCAGCACAAAGAAACTAAAAACACTGAAAAAAGAATGGATGAATGGATAACTAGAATAATCAATGCAGAGAAAACCTTAAAAGAACTGATAGAGATGAAAATCATAACACGAGAACTACTTGACAAATGCACAAGCTTCAGTAACCAACTGGAAGAAAGAGTATCAGTGATTGAAGATCAAATGAATGAAATGAAGTGAGAAGAGAAGTGTGGAGAAAAAGGAGTAAAAAGAAATGAATGAAGTCTCCAAGAAATATGGGATTATGTGAAAAGACCAAATCTACATCTGATTGGTGTGCCTGAAAATGATGGGGAAAATGGAAGGAAGTGAGAAAACACTCTGCAGGATATCATCCAGGAAACCTTCCCCAACCTAGTAAGCAGGCCAACATTCAAATTCAGGAAATACAGAGAACACCACAAAGATACTCCTCGAAAAGAGCAACTCCAAGACACATAATTTTCAGATTCACCAAAGTTGAAATGAAGGAAAAAATGTTAAGGGCAGCCAGAGAGAAAGATCAGGTCACACACAAAGGGAAGCCCATCAGACTAACAGCAGATCTCTCGGCAGAAACTCTCCAAGCCAGAAGAGCGTGGGGGCCAATATTCAACATTTTTAAAGAAAAGAATTTTCAACCCAGAATTTCATACCCAGCCAAACTAAGTTTCATAAGTGAAGGAGAAATAAAATCCTTTACAGATAAGCAAATGCTTAGAGATTTTGTCACCACCAGGCCTGCCCTACAAGAGGTCCTGAAGGAAGCACTAAACATGGAAAGGAACAGCAGGTACCAGCCATTACAAAAACATGTCAAAATGTAAAGTCCATTGATGCTAGGAAGAAACTGCATCAGCCAGTGAGCAAAATAACCAGCTAATATCATAATGACAGGCTCAAGTTCACACATAATAATATTAACCTTAAGTGTAAATGGACTAAATGGTCCCATTAAAAGACACAGACTGGCAAATTGGATAAAGAGTCAAGACCCATCAGTTTGCTGTATTCAGGAGACCCATCTCACATGCAGAGACACAACATAGGCTCAAAATAAAGGGATGCTGGAAGATCTACCAAACAAATGGAAAACAAAAAAAAGCAGGGGTTGCAATCCTAGTCTTTGATAAAACAGACTTTAAACCATAAAACATCAAAAGAGACAAACAAGGCCATTACATAATGGTAAAGGGATCAATTCATCAGGAAGAGCTAACTATCCTAAATATAAATGCACCCAATACAAGAGCTCCCAGATTCATAAAGCAAGTCCTTAGAGACTTACAAAGAGACTTAGACTCCCATACAATAATAATGGGAGACTTTAACACCCACTGTCAACATTAGACAGATCAACAAGACAGAAAGTTAACAAGGATATCCAGGAATTGAGCTCAACTCTGCACCAAGCGGACCTAATCGACATCTACAGAACTCTCCAACTCAAATCAACAGAATATACATTCTTCTCAGCATCACATAACACTTATTCCAAAATTGACCACATAGTTGGAAGTAAAGCACTCCTCAGCAAATGTAAAAGAACAGATATTACAACAAACTGTCTCTCAGACCACATGGCAAGCAAATTATAACTGAGGACTAAGAAACTCAATCAAAACTGCTCAACTACATGGGAACTGAACAACTGCTCCTGAATGACTACTGGGTACATAATGAAATGAAGGTAGAAATAAAGATGTTCTTTGAAACCATGAGAACAAAGATACAACATACCAAAATCTCTGGGACACATTTAAAGCAATGCCTACAGGGAAATTCATAGCCCACAAGAGAAAGCAGGAAAGATCTAAAATTGACACTTTAACATCACAATTAAAAGAACTAGAGAAGCAAGAGCAAACACAGACAAAAGCTAGCAGAAGGCAAGAAATAACTAAGATCAGAGCAGAACTGAACGAGATAGAGACACAAAAAACCCTCCAAAAAATCAATGAATCCAGGAGCTAGTTTTTTGAAATGATCAAGAAAATTGATAGTCCACTAGCAAGACTAATAAAGGAGAAAAGAGAGAAGAATCAAATAGATGCAATAACAAATGATAAAGGGGATATCACCACCGACCCCACAGAAATACAAACTACCATCAGAGAATACTATAAACACCTCTACGCAAATAAACTAGAAAACCTACAAGAAATGGATAATTTCCTGGACACTTACACTCTCCCAAGACTAAATAAGTAAGAAGTTGAATCCCTGAATAGACCAATAGTAGGCTCTGAAATTTAGGCAATAATTAATAGCCTACCAACAAAAAAAGTCCAGGACCAGAGGATTCACAGCCGAATTCTACCAGAGGTACAAGGAGGAGTTGGTACCATTCCTTCTGAAACTATTCCAATCAACAGGAAAAGAGGGAATCCTCCCTAACTCATTTTATGAGGTCAACATCATCCTGATACCAAAGCCTGGCAGAGATACAACAAAAAAAGAGAATTTTAGACCAATATCCCTGATGAACATCGATGCAAAAATTCTCAATACAATACTGGCAAACAGAATCCAGCAGCACATCAAAAAGCTTATTCCCCATGATCAAGTGGGCTTCATCCCTGGGATGCAAGGCTGGTTCAACATACGCAAATCAATAAACGTAATCCAGCATATAAATAGAACCAAAGACAAAAACCACGTGATTATCTCAATAGATGCAGAAAAGGCCTTTGACAAAATTCAACAGCTCTTCATGCTAAAAACTCTTAATAAATTCAGTACTGATGGAATGTATCTCAAAATAATAAGAGCTATTTATGACAAACCCACAGCCAATATCATACTGAATGGGCAAAAACTGGAAAAATTCCCTTTGAAAACTGGCACAAGACAGGGATGCCCTCTCTCACCACTCCTATTCAACACAGTGTTGGAAGTTCTGGCTAGGGCAATCAGGCAAGAGAAAGAAATCAAGGGTATTCAGTTACGAAAAGAAGAAGTCAAATTTTCCTTGTTTGCAGATGACATGATTGTATATTTAGAAAACCCCATCATCTCAGCCCAAAATCTCCTTAAGCTGACAAGCAACCTCAGCAAAGTCTCAGGATACAAAATCAGTGTGCAAAAATCACAAGCATTCTTATACATCAGTAACAGACAAACAGAGAGCCAAATCATGAATGAACTCCCATTCACAATTGCTTCAAAGAGAATAAAATACCTAGGAATCCATCTTACAAGGAATGTAAAGGACCTCTTCAAGGAGAACTACAAACCACTGCTCAGTGAAATCAAAGAGGACACAAACAAATGGAAGAACATACCATGCTCATGGATAGGAGGAATTAATATTGTGAAAATGGCCATACTGCCCAAGGTAATTTACAGATTCAATGCCATCCCCATCAAGCTACCAATGACTTTCTCCACAGAATTGGAAAAAACTGCTTTAAAGTTCATATGGAACCAAGAAAGAGCCCGCATTGCCAAGACAATCCTAAGCCAAAAGAACAAAGCTGGAGTCATCATGCTACCTGGCTTCAAACTATACTACAAGGCTACAGTAACTAAAACAGCATGGTACTGGTACCGAAACAGAGATATGGACCAATGGACCAGAACAGAGCCCTCAGAAATAATACCACACATCTACAGCCATCTGATCTTTGACAAACCTGACAAAAACAAGAAATGGGGAAAGGATTCCCTATTTAATAAATGGTGCTGGGAAAATTGGCTAGCCATAAGTAGAAAGCTGAAACTGGACTTGGAATCCACCCAAATGTGCATCAGTGACAGACTGGATTAAGAAAATGTGGCACATTTACACCATGGAATACAATGCAGCCGTAAAAAAGGATGAGTTTGTGTCCTTTGTAGGGACATGGATGCAGCTGGAAACCATCATTCTCAGTAAACTATCACAAGAACAGAAAACCAAACACCACATGTTCTCACTCATAGGTGGGAACTGAACAATGAGATCACTTGGACACAGGAAGGGGAACATCACGCACCAGGTCCTATTGTGGGGAGGGGGTGGGGGGAGGCATAGCATTAGGAGATACATCTAATGTAAATGATGAGTTAATGGGTGCAGCACACCAACATGGCACATGTATACATATGTAACAAACCTGCACGTTGTGCACATGTACCCTAGAGCTTAAATTATAATAATAATAATAATAAAAAGACAAGAGAATAGTATAAAATCTCAGCTATAAGAGATCTCTGCCCCCAGTCACATCCTTAATATTTGCCTTTGGAAAGACAGATTTCTTGCAGGGTTTTTGTTGGCTATATGAAGGGTCAAACATGACATTCCTTGATAACAGCATATGGAGAAAAACCCATTTAGAAACAAAAAGTTCTAAAAGTATGTAGGTAATATTAAAGTGACGAGAAGTTATTCAGTTAAGTTATATACAGCTAATAAGTAAATCATGTATAAGTATAAAGCAGCGTGCATGTAAACATAAAGAACTTTCCCTCTTAAATGTATACATACGCATATGTTAATATAGTAATTTTTGAATAAAGTGATTTTGATGAACATAGTTATATAACTAAGTCTAATATTTTTACAATAAGTCTATTAAGTTTAATTTTTTAAATATTTAAAAATATTTTATTTTTAATTTTAAGCAGATTTCATAGATACATCCCAAAGGATAAATGTAATTCTCTGAGTACCTTCAAAAATTGCATGTTTTTTTTTTTTCACCTTTCCTAATACTGTTTTGCGATACAATAGGTGTCAGCTCATCAGCAGGTTCATGTTCTTTGCTTTTCAAATTATCTAAACCGCCAGTAGGTGCTATTTCTACACTTGGTATTTTGCTTTAAAAAAATATGGAGCAAATACTACATTTGAAACCACAAACAAAATAGTCTAAAACTCTTATTCACTACACTACTTAAATACAACTCAACAAGTGATGAAATGCGCTTTCTAAGTCATATAATAATTTCCTTTTAAAAACTGAATTGTAGCACAGTGCTCAAGTGTTGTACCTTTTCCACCTTATGTCCTAAGTGATATCATGTTCTCATTTATTGAATGCCCCTGATATTCAAGTCACTTAGCTGTAAATTGACTTCCCTCCCAGCCTAATAACTTGGAGACTTTTTGTAAAACAATTGTAATATTAAAATTCAGACAAGTGGCCCCAAAATGGCCCTAGAGGGCAGGCCTGCAATTTCCTGATTCTCACTTCCTTTATACCCTCATTTGTTAAGTTTTGCAACATCAATTTTTATACTGTTGCTGTTTTATCCTGACCAAACATTTGTTGAATTTTAATGAACTGTCTCCCTTTGAAAAATGAGTTATTATTTGATATATTACATTAGGGATATAGAAAACAAACTACTTATGGATACTAGATATTTGGATAAAATACATTTACATAATACTAGACTATTAGTGTAATGAGTTCTATTAGTTGCAAAAAATACAATACACTGCAGATTTGGAAACATGCTGAAGAATGATGGACATATACATAATTTAAATCCCAATAGCTCAAGTAAAATGGCAAATATTTTCACATTATATAACTTAAGTTTTTTTCCTCTGTTATGGTGCTAGGGAAATTTTCATGTCCATGAAATAGATTTGAAGGTTGGGGAAAAGTTCTCTGATTACTGACAATTACTCAAATTGGGTGGTGGGTGAATTCATAATGAAATGAAATAGATATTGATGAGTAACTTAAGATGCAGAAAACACTGGAGCTGTGCTCATCTTCTTCCATAATTCTTCTATCCAGTGAAGAAAGATGGGTTTATTTCTCTCATCTGAGGAAATAGGGGTTGGGTTAAGAGTACTCTTTGCTCTGTGTCTTTCATTCAGACCTGATTTCCAGATAATTTAGCTAGAAATTGTTTAGTAAAATAAAACATTAAAAACAAACTCCCACATGTCCAGAAGCTAAATGGTCCAAAGGTTCAAACACCCACACTTTAAAAATATTATTATATGCTAATTATGTGCATGATAATGAGGTACTTCCAGATTCTGAAGTGCCTTTCTAATCATTGTGAAAAGAGGAAATTATATTTGGTGTGACTTTAATGTTAAGTGTAAGTACATTATTTCATTTTAACTATAGTAAGAACTAAATACAATGATTTTTTTTCCTAACCAAAATACTTAATTACCATTGATAGAAGATAGTGATTAAGGACCCTGTTGTCTCTTAAATAAATTTGGGTCCATTCTCTGTTCTACCATGGCTAGTTCTGTAAACATGGGCAAGCAGCCAAGATTCTTTAAGCTTCAGTTTTCTCATCTGGAAAATAGAATATCAAAACCTATATTATTCTAGTATTATTTTGAGGATAAATGATTCACTAAAGGTCTAATACCTGGGGAAAAAAAAAGGATGAGTTCATAAATAGTCTTTGTTGTCATTATTTAGGAGTGGGTAGCAGTTTAGTAGGAGGGTGTGAAGAGCCTGGACTTTGGGAGAAGACAAACTTGGGTTTCAATCCTAGTCTTGCTATTTATTTGCTTTATGATCTTTGTCATTCTTTCTAAGATTTATAACTCTGGGTTTCCTTCACTGTAGCAGGGAACTTGCAGTAGTTCCTGTTAAGTAGGATTGTTGTGAGGATTAAATAAGAGGACACCTGTAAAGCACTGGTAGTGGCTCTGAAACATAGCAACTGCTCAGTGAATGGAAGCTCATGGTTTTGTCATCATTGTTATTATTTTAACTATTATTGGTTATTATTTTACACTTTTTCATTTCTCTAAACATTCTAGGTGAGCAGATTTTACTCAAATTTAAACATATCGCATTTCATAAACGTACAAATTACAAAACATACCACATTTCATAAACATACAAATTACAAAACCAAAAACCAGGAAAATTATCCAAAAGATGTTTTTAGAACGGTATAAAGTGTTATACAGACGTGGTAATATTATCATGAATGTTATTTCATCTTTAAAATCATTCAGCAGTTGTTAATTTTGCCTTTGAAATGTTACACCCTTTGATAAACATCATTTAGGTAATAACACTATAGAACTCAAGTAGCTATTTTTAAGAATTATTATAAAAGTCTTAATTTTCCTACTGAGTAAGCACTAGAACATATTCATGCAAAATATGTTCATTGATTCATTCAATACACACGTAATGAGTACTTACTATGTGCTAAGAGTTGTGCTTAACGTGGAGGCAAAGTTAACTAAAACACAGTCCCTGACATCTAGCAGTCCACCCTCCCAACAAACCCACAGTATTACCTCTACCAATCAGAAAAACATGCTGTAGGTTAAAGATGGCATGAGGGAACCTCTACTAGTTCAAAGACTCCTGTGAGAGTAGAGACCATTTATTTTGTGTCATTCTTCCCTAAGGCACCTAGCCTGGTACTTCGTAAATTTTAGACAATGTTTCGATAAAGATAATTGTGAAGAAAAATAACAATTTCCGATCTCCTGGCCTTGTGAACTATTGTGGATAGTTGATGCCCTTCTTTTCAGATTTTGACTTTGTACTTTCTATGCCTAAATCCAACAATCTTTCAGTTTCAGACAGAATCCACGTCATCCATACAGCAAAAGCATTATCTCTCTAAACTCTGAAAGCATTTTGCTTATAATCAGGCATTGGCTAAGCAATTTTATATGTGTGCCAGGGACAAAACAATATTAAGGTATCAACATGCTTGGTCTCTGTCATCCTCCACCAGGGGATTTGGGTTCATCCAGATTATAAGTCAATAATCCAGAGACAAAACCTGGTATCATTTTGCAAAAGAGGAAAGTAAAGCACAGAAAGGTTCATGTATTTTGTTTAATGTCACATAACTCCTAATATGGGAGTCAAAATACAAATCCAAGGCTGCTCTAAACCATTATGCTCTACAGTAGGCCCCCATGTCTGAGGGTTCTTCATCTGTGAATTCTACCAACCATGATTGAAAATTTCCAAAAAATGAATAAATAAAAAATAATAATACAACAATAAAAAAACACAAATAAAAAATAATGAAGTATAACAATTATTTACATAGTACTCACACTGTATTTGGTAGTATAAATAATCTAGAGACAATGTAAAGTATACAGGATGTGTATAGGGTATATGCAAATAATATGCCATTTTAAAGGGATTTGAACATCATGGCAATGTAGTATCTGGAGGGAGTTCTAGAACTAATCCCACTCAGATATGGAGGGATAATTGTACTTAGCAATTGCTACTTCGTATCTATTACACCGGTATCTTATCTTTCAGTGATGACCATATTCTTGGAGGTCAGGTTCATGCATGATTCATCTCAATTTCCCTTAAAGCACTTAGAACACAGTTTTGCATAGTAAGTATGCAATAAATATCTTTAGAATGACAGCTACAATTTAAGCATCAGCAATCATAAACCTGCTCTTTTATTGATTTCTGAGCTACCTAGTGAAAGGGTAAAAGATATAGATGGTGGCCAAACTTGGCATTTCTTAAGGGAGATATCAAAGAAACCCGTTCTGACTCAGAGTAAAAATTAATGCTCTGAGAAGTGACACTGGCTGACAAATATAAACCAGACTCTGATGTATCAGAATGATAAATCTGATATGCTAATCTACATGGTAGGTCTGAAGCAGAGACATTAGGAAAAACTCTTGCAATTTGTTCTGATTAGTCTGGGGTGACATTTTCATACTTCTATACTGTTAACCTGCTACCACGAGAAAGTAAAGACAACTGTATTCACTCTCTTAAGGTAAAGGAAATACTAAAAGAAAAGAGTCAAAGAGTCAAAGAGGCTGAAACCAAATTTAAAACTAAAAGCAATGGGACTTTATAGAATGGCAGGTAGAAGACAGGGAGAATAAGACAGTCATGATTTTGTTTTAGGAAAAAGTTATTTGAAATAACACAGATTTCTCAAATACAAGGCATAAATGCACACATAAAGTAGATGTTGCAGAATGCTTTATTGTTCACAGTCTTAGGATGTTTTCCAATAGCAATCTTTTCTTTCTGAACATCAACTCTGCTAGTTTTATTAAAATAGTTTATTTCCTGTCTTATTACTCACTTCACTCTCCCAGTAAAATTTACTGGGTATCTATTGTGTTCTAAGCTTATATTTGGAACTGGGTATACAGTGGGAATAAAAGTCCCTGTTTCAAGGAGGTCACAGTCTAGTGTTTGAAGACTTAGATATAATTAAGACAGTATAAAATAATGCAAAAAGGCAGTATAAAACATAAACATACAAAGAAGATAGAGTATCAGCATTTCAACAGGTTTTTTTTTTTTTTTTTTTTTTTTTTTTTTTTTTTTTTTTGGTTAATTTCTATTCTAGGGTACCTTTACTAACATTTTTTAAAAAAGCAAACTACATTCAAGTCACACTATTTCTCTTTCTCATCTTTCAATAATTATCTTTAGGCACCATCAAATTTGTTGCTTTTTCATATGTCTGATCTTTATATTCATTACTTTGTCAACTACATACTATGATTCATTCAGATTTGGCCATTTATTCAACAAAACTTTATTGAGTACATACTATGATTGACTATACTAAAGTATATGGATGATAATACATCACTCTTGCCTTCAGGAAGTTCATAGTATAAAACCATATGTCCAGTACAGTAGCCACTACCCAGATGCTGTTATTTAAATTTTAATTTAAATCTAAAATAAATAAAATTGAATTCCCTGTCACATCAGCCACATTTTAAGTGCTCAGTGGCCACATTTGGCTAGAGGATCTTGTTTAGGACAGTGCAGATATATTTCTATAATCACAGAAAGTTCTGTTGGTCAGTGCTGATTTAGACAATGTGTGGGATGAGGAGGAGTGAACTGATAGGATAAAGATTATATGCAATGATTGATATATAATTATGGAATATGGATACATTGTTAATACATGCAGAATGTGATGGAAGGTTGGGGAAAGGGAAAGGCTTCACAGAGGCAATAACATTTGAGTCTCAAAGGATGGAATCAAGTGGGTTCAAGGAAGCCAAAAACAGCACAACAAGTTGAAAGAGCTGTATAGCAGAGTTTTTGCATACTGTGCAGGTTGTGCAGTTGCAGCTCTACAGGGTCCTATTCCTATATTAGTTGTGTTACCAGGGCCTGGCTGTGCACTATTATTCCTGCCCCTGGATCTGTGGTCATGTTTTTTTCCTGAATCTCAAGACTGCAACATCTCCTCAGATCTGTTCACTCTGGACTTCACTCCATGTCTGTTCCTTTGGAAATCTTTTTAATAATTCCATCTCCAATTCATAAGACCATGTCTGAGTAGAATTTTCTACTCTGAATCCTATACAGCAATTTTATCATGAACTACAGGATAATGACTTATGAACTGGCTTCCACAGCTTCTCACTGATCCCACTGTTAGCATTTAGCATTGTCTCCTGACTACACCTTAATGCCCAGGAAAGAAGACCAACTTCAGGCTCCCTGTTTCTTCTATTTGTCTCAGAGCAGTGCTGAGCATGTAGGCAGATGCTCTGGAAAATATGGCTGACTGATTGATACAGTGGCTGATGATAACTCACTTTTATTCAGCTTCAACACATATTGAACCTACAACCTGGTAAGCACTCACTTTTTATCTGGAGATTAAAAATATGGACACAAAAGATGAGAAGAAAAAAGTATTAAAATTTTGGGAGCATCAAATGACATTTAACACAAATAGCTTTAGAAGAATGACTTGATATAATACTGAAGTTAATCCTTATGTGACATTATTCTTTATGAGTAATTGTTTATTGATATTTCTATTTACATTAATATTTGGCTTAGTGTTTTCTGACACACTGAATAATTTTTAATTATTTTACTCATTGCCAAGTTTCTTTTATATTAAGAGTGTGAGATTTCCGAGTAACAATAATGCTGATAGTCTGATTTTTTTCAGTATAAATGACAGTCTTTTAAATATTTCATTTGTTTTATTGCATATTATTTTGTCTAGTGTTTTTGATTGTTCTATTTTTTTATTGAGCAATGTTCTAAAGAAAATTCTAAAGATATCCTTCTCTTTTACCAATATGACCATTTAGGTGGCTTTCTTACGAGTTGTGTGGCATGATTTATTTACATTCAGTATTATCTTTTACTTGCTCCCTGAAATTCATGGTTGAGTTTTGCTTTCAACTGAAAAATAATAATTCACATACATTATCCATAAGCACAGCCATGCCATCTGTAAATAGGAGGAACATTGACTGCTCTCATCAAGAGACCCTCTTTCAGTTCAGTTCAATCCAATATCTGAGACACAACTTCCAGTATCTAGGTGAATAATGACTGGAAAAGAAGGAGTATTAACACACTTTCCTGTCTTTTCTACTGCTTTCTGGGAATGAGCTAAAATTCGGTTGGACTTTTTAGGGCAGTTTAAATTATGAATGTTGTGTGTGCTCAGAAAAGACTTAACATGTGAGTAGTACATGTCTATTTTCCTCATTGCAGTGTTTCTTAGAATTTTCTTCCTCTGTCTTCTCTTTCTCCTTCCCCTTCAACCTAACATTTACTTCTGTAGTGTACTGAAATCTCATCACAGAACACGTTGATTTTGTTTATTAGCGCCATCATAAATTATTTCTTGGTGAAAAGGGATGTTGAGCAAATAGCTAGTTTTATTTATTTATTTATTCTTTTAACAAACAGTTATTAAAACATCTTTTACATTTTGAATATAGCCTTATGGGTAGGAGATGTGAAGAAAGATGAGATTCAGGTCCTTGCAAAATAGGGGCTCATTTGGGAGTGCTGAAATCAGTAGAGATAAATAGAACTCAATAATGTTTTATATGCTATGGAACTCAAAAGGGCATTCAAATACCTAACTCTGCCTGGCAGGACAAGGCAGGCCCTGTGGAGGAGGGAACTTTGGAGTTTCCAGTAAGAATGGATGCACTTTTTCCTAGTAGACAATGTGTATGGGTGGTCCAGGCACAGGCAATGACCTATGACAAGCAGAGGTAAGAAAGAGTGTGGTGAAGGTTGGCTAATGCAGGTGACATATGGTAGAAGTGGTGGAAATTGAGTCTAGAGTCAGGAACGGGGTTAACCTCTCAAAGGGCTTTCCAGTGTGGAATTTACATGGCAGGTGACAGAAAAGAATTAAAGGACTTTAAGCCTAAGAGTGGCAAAGTCGGACTGGTATTTTAGAAAGATCTTTCTAAATGTATTAATACTTTAGAGCCTGAATAGAAAGGGGTAGAGAGAGAGCAGCAATGTGAGATTGTACCAGCAAGGTGAGATTGCGTCAGAAAGGCTTTAGAGAGAAGATAAGTGAGTCATCTTATAAGCTGACCAGGAACAGGACATGGGCTTGCATTTTCTCAGTGTCCATTCTTCTCTTATCATGGAGAGTTGTCCATTGTATCATTTACTACTTTCATGATGTCTGCCTGCACTTAAAATCTTCACTATGTGGTATGTCATATGGTATTTAATGGATTTTAATATTTTTTTTCACGCAAAGGATGACCTACAGACCAGTGGTACCCGCATCTCCTGGGGATTTGTTAGAAATGCAAAATTCAGGCCTTGCTCAAGACCTACTGAATCAGTATTTTAGTAACATGCCTGGGTGATGCGTATACATGATGTACTTTGAGAAGCACTGTTTCAGTTCTCCCTGCCCACATGATAGTCTTGTGGGGGTAAAGTTGAAGTTTGTGTGCTCTGCTTCTCCTGACTCCCTCATAGCACATAATAAGTTTGGAACATATTGTAGGTGGGCAGCAGGTACTTGCTAGTTGATTTATTTTCAAAATAGAGAGTGTTACTTTAAGCAATTCAACCATTTAAATTTAATAGACATTTATTGTAACTGGGAGACCAGTTAAGAGGTTATTGCAATATTGTCCAAGTGAAAAATGAAGTCCCACATTAAGGCAATGATAGTGGAGATAAAATATAAGTGGAAATAATAAAAAATATTTAGAGAAGAAGATTGGTAGGCTCTGCTAATTAAGGATATGAAACGTGAAGGTGAGAGACAAGTACCGAATATATGGGTTAGGTGTGTACACTCACCTACTCATTTTGTTGAACAATGATAATGATAACCCAAATTTATTTGGAGACATTTATTTTTTATTTTTTATATATTTTTTATTTTTATGAGACAGGGTCTCAATCTGTTGCCCAGACCGGCGTGCAGTGGCGCTACCATGGCTCACTGCAGCCTTGACCTCCCTGGGCTCATGTGACTTTCCCACCTCAGCATCAGCTGGGACTACAGGCACACACCACCATGCTGGGTAAGTTTTGTATGTACATATCTATATGTGTGTGTGTGTATTTTTTTATTTTTTGGAGAGACAGGGTTTCACCATGTTGCCCAGGCTGGTCTTGAAGTCCTGGGCTCAAACCATCTGCCTGCCTTGGCTTCCCAAAGTGCTGGGATTACAGGTTTAAGCCACTGTGCCCAGCTGTCTACAGACATTTTTTCTACATTTTTATATCTGAATGTTTCCCAGTCAGCAAATATTAATTGAACCAGGGTCTTCTGCAGGGCAGGCTCTCTTCCTGGTGTTTAATATTATTGTCTTTGCTATCAGAAGATTCTAGTCTACAGGAGGAGATCTGAAAAACCTGTGGATTGAGATAGCATGAAGTAAGTGCTGTGATAGAGGTAACAGGGATGGGCTCTGTGCCCCTGAGGAGGGGTACTTAATTTAAACTTGAGATGGTAGCACTGGACAGTGCTTCTCAGAAGACAGAACTCCCACAATGAGTCATTAAACTCTAATAAATAGCCAGGTATATGTAGGTACGTTCTGTGGATAAAAAGGCAGGGAGAAAGTAGATTTATAGACATATAAGACACTAGGTAAGTACAGAAGGCCTGAGAGTGTGAACATATATGATTTATTTGATGAGTTTATATTGTTCCATGTGACAGCAGTATGCAGAGCCAGGAGAAGTTTTGATATTCTGAAAAGAATGCAGGACAATACTAAAGTGTCCCGGATCTGGTTATTTCAGATCAAGGTACACAGTATTTTCTGCAACACAGGTCTCTGACATGGAGAACATGGCAATTTAGTGTTACCCCTGCTCTTTGCCTGCAGTGATGTAAATCAAATTTACATCTGATTTCTCTGCACTCCAATCACTTTTTAGAATCTTAATAATCTTTCAAAACTGATTTAAATGCCTCTCTTTTTTCCCCCAAAGAAGCCAGTCCATACCCTTTCTCTCCTGTCTATAGTTCTATATGGTTTTTGTACCTCATTTTTCACGCATTTATCTTTCCTTTTTTAAAGTCTAAGTCTTCTACTTGATTGTGATCTGTGGGAAGCTAAAATGTTTATCTTATTCATTTTTATAAGCATTTCAGTGGCTCATGCTTGGCACAGAGTAGACACACAAGAAAGCATTTATCATCTCCAAAGAATTAACTGAATTCTTAATTATTGAACTAAGTAGATAATTAGTGGTAAAAGTGAGAGTTATTCCCTTTAAAATAATGAAGTTGAAAGTGAATTGTTTCCCCAAACTTGCTTAATATATATAAATCATTAATAACTCAGAACTGGCTTTAAGAGAGAAGATACTAGCAACCTTTGCCCTTCATTAAAGCCATTTGTACCCTTAAAATATTTCTAAATTCCACATTTGCTTTTGCAATAATTACATGACATTTCTCTATAAACAGCTCAGAAACAAAATTGCACTTGTTTATTCGCTTTGTTATCCAAATACAATTATTTAGCTAGGTCAGTCTCACACTAAAATTGGACCACACGTTGTAGCCTACAGGAAAGAGACAGAAAGTGATGAAGCTACAAACCTCCAAATTACTGGCAATTTGTTTTTGTGAGGGAACCATTGAAGGCGATATCTGTGTCCTTGATATTTTACTCCAACGTCCCTAATGCAGGCTAAGAGGCACTCTTGCTTTTGTATTGTTTCATTTTTCTTTCATTTGTAACTCTTCTGTGACTCTTTTGCCTCCCTAGCAAATTGAAGGAAGGGGCTACTACAGAAATAGCAGCTAGGGGCATAAATAGTGCTTGACAGCTCTTTTATTTTATTTAAGAAAAATAGATAGTCTCACTGAATCAGCTTGGGATTATATTGTTATAATTCTATTACTGTTTTGCAAAGCATGTCTCTCGCAATCTGGGGCACCATTAATGATTAACTAGGATCACAGATGGAAACCTGTCACCATATGAGATCTATAGGAAGAGGTCACAGGTTAAAAAGTTTATCAGAGGGTAGTCTTGTGGATGCTGCTTCTTAGAGATGGATTTTAAATTAAAGTTCTATTCTTCAACTATTAAGGGCCTTGTGAGAAAGCTGAGATCACATCTGGATTTCAGTCGTGGGGTTATTACCCCCAGAAATATTCAATTTTTTCTAGAGTTCAAAAATATCCATTTATGTAAAATATATACTACTCTGGTTTTGCAACAGACTACATATTGTACCCCTTCCTCTACAGAGTTTACATGGAATTCTTTAAAAATCTATGAAATGATTTAAGTTAAAAAATACATTTATACCATACTGAAGTTTTTCCCTGCCAATATCTAACAAACAATATTAAGGCAGTGTGATCTCAGTCTGGGAGACAAAAAAATGTCTGCTTGATATTTGACCTCAGCTATGTATACATCAGAAACTGTCTGAATACTGATGTTTTTCATTCTTCTATAGCAATACTGCAATATATTTTCATCCCATTGCGCCCTTCACTTTCTGAAACACACATATTCAACTTTACCTGTCTACTCTTTTCTTCAACTACTTACATTTCTAAATATTTCTACAGGTACACATGGACCTTGGGATTTCTTTTTTAAAAAAAATCAAGATAATCAGCTGCTGTGTGGCCAATAACTCAATTTAATCTTATCTAGGCTTTAACTTAATAGTTTAAAATAGTATTCTATTATGAGGTAAAGAATTCATTTAAAAATAAATACAACATTTCTTACGTAGTAATCTTGGCCCAGGAATTGTTGGATATTTGAGAAATCTACTTACAACCTTTGGCTCCTCACTATGATTATCATAATTTCACTGGTAATAATAACTACTGACTTAAAAAGTAATTTGAAAAAAGGTGATGTGGTAGTTAAAATGAGTTTGAATCATGTATTCTTTTTACTCTTCCCGGAGCTACCACAGAATGATTTCATAACCTTGAGAAAGTCACTGACCTCCTATATGCCTCTATTCTTATCTCTTTAAAGTAAAGCTAATATCTTCACCTTATTATCTACTTCAGTAATGAAGATATAAAGACTAATAACCATAAAAAGCACATCAGGCTTTCTGGAAGTCAGGCTCAGTATAAATATAAAGTATTTATGAAGCAGAGCACAGTATGAATTTATAAATCTAAAGACAAAGTTTTTATAGTGTATCTTGGAAAAAAATACACAGGGCAAATAAATCATCTTCGATATTCATTTTTCTGAAGGTACTCCTGTGTCCACCATATTCCCTGCATTGTTAGTCTGAATGAAAGGCCTGAGGAAATTTTTATGTCGTTGCACTTAGCATTCAGTTATGGCTTCCCATTGCTAGGCAGTGAAATACTCATCTTCTACTTTAAGCACCGGATTTACTGCTCCTAATGGGAGATTTGCATTTGTTCTAAGATTACAAATAACAATAATGCCGAAGCAATTACTCTTAACCTCAATTTGTAGCTCTTGCTTGCAGCAGGGCACTTTCATCTGTTCCATTTATTTTCATTCTCATTTTGGCCTGGAGGTATTTCTAAATAAATCAATCACAGTAGATGTTGGAACAGGTCTATTGAATAACACCTAGGCTGACTACACACACTGTATTGGAAATAGAGAAAATTATGAGTATAACTCAAATGAAAACAGAAGGAATACTTCTGGGGTCAGTTATCTGAATAAATCAAGAGAAAAAGCTTTTGCCCTAGTTCACTAGATAGTATGCATTCCTTCCCACTTATTCTTCTAAATAGTTAACCTTTGTCATGAACTTCCTACTGTGCCAAGCACTATTAAGCCGCTTTACCATTTTTTGTTCCTACTTTACAGATCAAGAAACGGAGGCAAAGAGAGATTAAAGAGCTTGGCCAATTTTATAAAGCTAGTGAATGCGAGAGCTAAGAATTCATCTCACACCTGACCCTGGAACCGATGCTCTTATCACTTCACTCTTCTACCTTCCCATGACAAGGCAAGTACATCTGGGGCAGTATTGCTGTCTAGGTTGTTGTTACATTATGGTGAAAGACTAATTCCAACATGAAGAATAAATAAAAAATTTATTAATTATGACTATGCTTTAATGTCTATTATCAAGACCACTCATATTTCTTAAGGAGAATATGACACAATGAAAGGCCATGAGTAAATAATTATATTTTGACTATATGCATATATAATTGAATATAAGAATCTCATATTTTTCTTTATACTAGGACTTGCTAATCTAGGAACAGTTCTTTAGCTGGCGTCCAAATTATAATTACTTTTAACTGTTAAACTGAAAAGAACTCTATTCCATAAATTTAACTAATGTTCTTCCTTGCTGAAGACACTGACTTATAATTAGTTATTCCTTCACTTTTATTATATGCAATATATACTTAATGTAAAACTAATAATGGAGCTTCTGAACAGAGGAATCAAGCAGAATTTATTGCCAAAAAATATGGTCATCACTTCTAATCAGAATACTAATTAACATTAAACATTTAAGTAAATATTAAAATTTTGATCTCTAGTGATTTTCTGAAGAAGCTTTTCAAAGCTCATGAAATATGTACTTAGCATAGGAAATCGAGAAAAATAAAAATGTAGAAAGAAGAGAAAAAGTACCTCTATAATGCCCTCTGTTAGAGAAAAATAATGGGTTACCATATATCGTTTCAAAACTTTTCAATGAATATTTTAATAAGAAAATGTTTATTGTTGAATTAGAATGTCTATACAGCCCAAATCTCTGAAACAGTTTCCAAATTTTGAGTATTGTGCATAGCTAGGAGCGTATAAATAATATTTGTATATTTTCTCTTTTAAATCATTAACTTAGTTTTTTTATGATAGCCTTATTTAAAATTAAATTTTCAGTTTGTCAGATTGTAAATATCTCCTACACTATGCCGAACCAGATAACTCTTTATTTGACGCGTTCCACACAACTTAGCACAAGTATGTGTAGATTAACTCAGAGGCATCAAAACTAAGGCAGCCCCTACTTGTTCCTTTTAGTTGAGGCAAGTCATACCCATTACCCATATCTAATGAACATAAATTATGACTAAAGATGAAGCCAAATGATATTAACTGTGTAAGTGTTTGCTTAGATGCATTCATGCAGTTGTGTTTAAAGATACATTCTAGATTTTTGAGTTCAATTAAAATGACGTTTCTGGCCCCTGTTCCCTTTGGACAGCAATCTGTATTACAAAGTTACTATTCACTCTTCATTCACTGTTCTTCGTTTGAACAAACAGAACAATTTACATCCTTCTAGAAAAACAAAACAAAACTAAACTAAAGTGTTAAGCTAAAATGGCTCTTTCTTTTCCAAGGAGGCAGTCTGCTTAGTAGAGAAAGGGAGTCTCATCACTGATGGGCTGCAGAAAAACTGTTTACTGTAAATGCAAAGTTCTGTTGCAACATACATCATGGCTGGAACTTTTGAAAATACCACTGATGATTTTTTTACATCTATAAACAACTAGAATTAACCAATGACAGTAAAACTTTAAATACCGTTTGAAGATTTTTATTGTAAAAATCCTAAATATTGGTATAGGTAACAGAATTGGGGAGACTTGTTTGACTACTTTCTACATTTCATTTAAATATATTTCATTAGACCTAAATTAGGTGCTCTAAAGGTAAAAGATTGATGATGGTTTGCACTAAAAATACATATAATTGTAGGGTCCAACTTCCCAACATGACTTGTAAATTACATAGTAAAATATTCAACAAGCCTGATTTCAGGGCCAATAAACCTGACCTGAAAACAGAACTCATGGATGTATATTAAGTACAAAAGTCCTCCCAATTGTGTATGTTTTGAGTTGTTTATGTATAAGTAAGCAGATTTAATATGAAAAACATACACTCATTATGGTGAATGAAGACAAATCTAATATTTGCACCATAAATGTGAAGAGAGAAATATCCTGAAGACATTCTCAATGGAAATCATGCCAGTAATGAGCCTGGAAGAGTTATTAGAAAGGCACTGTGATATCTCTAGGATAAAGACCTCCAGGAATGGTGTAGCTCTTGACTATATGCCAGGATCATGTTACCGTGGGGAAATCTTTTAATCTCTGAGTCTAATTTTCCTCATTCTGAAAATGGTGAAAAAAAATTGTGGTACCTCACAAATCTTTAAAAATAATTACACATTAAGGTACTTTATAAATGCTATAGCACTCAGTGTGTGTGAGATGGAAAGAATCAATAGATATTAGAGGGTTCTAGGAGTAGAATTTGAATGACAATTTTCCATGCAATATTCTTGCCACTAAAATAGGGGTTGGATAATGTAAACGTCAAGAAAACTTCAATAAAGACACATACTGAAAATAAAGGGATTGAAAAAGATATTCCATGCCAATGGAAACCAAGAAAGAACAGAAGTAGTTGTATTTACCTCAGGAAAAAATAGATTTCAAGACAAAAACTACAAAAAGAGACAAAAATGTCACTATACAACGATAAAGGTGCTAATTCAACAAGAGGATATAATGATTGTAAATATATACACACTCAACACTGGAACACTCAGATATATAAAGCAAATATTATTAGAGTTGAAGAGAGAAAGAGACTCCCATAGAATAATAGAGACTCCCCCCCACCTGCATTCATCATTGGACAGATCTTCCAGACAAAAAAATTAGCAAAGAAACATCAGATTTAATCTGCACTATAAAATATATGAACCTAATAGATACTAATTCAAAAGCTGCAGAGTATACTTTCTTCTCCTCAGCACATGGATCATTCTCAAAGATAGATTATGTGTTAAGTCACAAAACAAGTTTCAAAACATTCAAAAAAATTGAAACAATATCAAGCATCTCTCTGACCACAATGAAATAAAACTAGAAATTAATAGTGAGAAGAATTTTATAAACTATACAAACACATGGAAATTAAACAATATGCTCCTGAATGATTGGGAGTCAATTCAGAAATTAAGAAGGAAATTGAAAAATTTCTTGAAACAGATGATGATGGGAACATTCTAAAATCACCTATGGGATACAGCAAAAGCAGTACTAAGGGAGGAGTTTACAGCTGTAAGTGCTTATATATTTTTTAAAAAAGAGAAAACTTTAAATAAACAACCTGATGATGCATCAAAGACTAATATCCAGAGTCTAAAAAGAACTCAAACAAATTAGGAAGAAAAAAACAATCCCATCAAACAGTGGGCTAAGGACATGAATAGACAATTCTCAAAAGAAGATATACAAATGGTCAACAAGCATATGAAAAAATGCTCAACATCACTAATGATCAGGGAAACGCAAATCAAAACCACAATCTGATATCACCTTACTCCTGCAAGAATGACCATAATCAAATAGTAATAATAATAAAAATAGATGTTGGCATGGATGTGGTACACTGCTGATGGGAATGTAAACTGGTACAACTACTATGAAAAAGAGTGTGGAGATTCCTTAAACTAAAAGTAGAACTACCATTTGATCCAGCAATCCCACTACTCTGTTTCTACCCAGAGTAAAAGAAGTCATTATATAAAATGACACTTGAACACACATGTTTTTAGCAGCCCAGTTTACACTTGCAAAAATGTGAAACCAACCCAAATGCCCATCAATGAATGAATGTATAAAGAAACTGTGGTGTATATATAAATGGATTACTACTCAGCCATAAAAAGGAATAAATTAATGGCATTCACAGTGACCTGGATGAGATTGGAGACTATTATTCTAAGTGAAGTAACTCAGGAATGGAATTACAAACATCGTATGTTCTCACTCATATATGGGAGCTAAGTTATGAGAATGCAAAGGCATAAGAAAGACACAGTGGACTTTGGGGACCCAGGGTGAAAGAGTGTGAAGGAGGTGAGGGATGAAAGACCACAAATTGGGTGCAGTGTATACTGCTTGGGTGATCAGTGCACCAAAATCTCACAAATAACCACTAAATAACTTACTCATGTAACCAAACACCATCTGTTCCCCAATAAGTTTTGGAAATTAAAAAGAAAGAAAGAAAAATAATCAGATAAAAGAACATAAAAATGTAGATTTGCTTTGGAAAGAGTGCTAATTAATCTTTCTGATTAAATTAAAGAACTGAGAAACACACACACACACACACACACACACACACACACACACACACAAAAGATCTTCATTATGACCAAGTGGGATTTATGCCAATGATGCAAGGATGGTTCAACATATGTAAATCAATCAATATGATACATCATATCAACAGAATCAAGGACAAAAACCAAATGATCTTTTCAATTGATGCTGAAAAAACATTTCATAAAATTCACATCCCTTCATAATAAAAAATCCTCAAAAATTGGGTACAGAAGGAACATACCCTTCTATAATCCAAATTCGACAGATTTATATGCAACAGACACATAGCTAATATCACACTGAAAGGGGAAAAACTGAAAGCCTTTCCTCTAAGATCTGGAAGATGACAAGGATGCCCGCTTTCACCAGTATTATTTGACACAATACTGAAGTTTTAGCTAGAGCAATCAGATACGAGAAAAAAATAAAGCACATCCAAATTACAAAGGAATAAGTCAAATTATTCTTGTTTGCATATGATATGATTTTATATTTGAAAAAACCTAAGACTCCACCAAAAATCTAGAGCTGATAAACACATTCAGTAAAGTTGCAGGATACAAAATCAACAAGCAAAATTCAGTGGCATTTCTATATGCCAGCAGCCAACAATCTGAAAAAGATATTTTAAAAATCCTATGTACAATATCTATAAGTAAAATTAAATACACAGGAATTACCCCCAAAAGTGAAAGATCTCTACAATAAAAATTTTCAAATATTGTTGCTGCACGAAATTGCAGAGGACACAAAAATATGGAAAGATATTCTATGTTCATGAATTGGAAGAAAAATTATTATCAAAATGTCCATTCTACCCACAGCCATCTATGGATGTAATGCAATCCTTATCACAATACCAATGACATTCTTCACAGAAATAGAAAAAACAGTTATAAAATTTTTATGGAGTCTCAAAAGACCCTGAATAGTCAAAGCTATTCTAAGCAGAAAGAACAAAACTGGAAGAATGACATTCTCTGACTTTAAATTATACTGCAAAGCTATCATAACCAAATTGGCATTGTACTGGCATAAAACAGACACATAGACCCAGTAGAAAATAACAGAGAACCCAGAAATAAATTTATACGTCTACAATGAACTCATTTTTGCCAGTGGTGCCAAGAACATACACTGGGGAAAGGACAGTCTCTTCAACAGATGGTGCTTGGAAAATTGGACACCCATATGCAAAAGAATAAAACTAGACCTCTATCTCTTTCCACATACAAAAATCACATCAAATTGGGTTAAAAACTTAAATGTAAGACCTTAAAATATGAAGTAGAGGGTAGGTATGGTTAATGGGTATAAAAAAAATAGTTAAAAAGAATGAATAAGACCCAGTATTTGCTACTACAACAGGGCAATCACAATAAAAAATAATTTAATTATACATTTAAATATAACTAAAAGAGTGTAATTGGATTGTTGGTAATAGAAAGGATAAGTGCTTGAAGTGATGGATACCCCATTCACCCCAATGTGATTATTATGCATTGCATGCCTATATCAAAATATCTAATATAACTCATATATATGTGATCTATGACATATGACATATGACTGTGATCATATGAAAATTTAAAAACACATACAAATTAAAAAACATTTAAAAGCATCAAGAGAACTTCATAAGAGATACTTAGCAAACTGGAGAAATGGAGAAAACCTTGAACAAAACTCTTAGCATGCAAAGATCCAAAGATTTGAGTCTAAATTCTATCTAAGGATTATATTAGAATTTGGGTCTTAGCAAGTAAATATTGAAATTATTATTATAATAACCAAAATAATAAATAAGCTGTCAGATACATAAAAATCTGAGAGAGGACTAAGAGGATACAGTTATTGTCATCTAAGCTGGTGACCCTGACATGTAGAACCATGAGCTTCTCAAGGTCCCAAACTTGGGGTGAGAGGTGGGAAACTGATGACAAGGAAAAGGTCCTGGGACTGTTAAAGAAGAGTTAAATTGATGGAACTAAATGTTTCACAGACAGAGTGTAATAAAATACCTAAAGATTCAAAATTCCAAACTATCGTATGATCTGTAGTGCTGGTATTATGACAACTCTGTAAAAATGCTTATGAACTCATTTTACCCAATTTTATTAGCAGCCTCAGAAGGAAATTAAACACTTTAATATTTAATTTTTCAACATTAAAGATCTCTTTAAGACACTAAATGAGTTATTAGAAAAGGGTAGAAACTATTTTACAAGCTCATATTCTAGATCATGTTTTTCTTTGCCAATATCATAAAGTGTGCCACTACTTATTTTTAACGAGCAAATATTACATTTGGAAAATGATGCGGAAGGGGCATATTCACAATAATAGAAATAACAGGCTTTGTCCTATAGTTAATTTTGTTCATGGTGCTATTCAATTTCTTTTAATAAAGAAGAGAAATGTAGGCAAATTAAAATAAAAATTCAGTCTTTCAAATCTATGTTTTCCATACAGTTCTCTAATAACAACCAATTAGACACCTGATTTTAAGTTATTTTAGATAGAGTGGCAAAAGAGATATATCTAAGTTGTTTGCAGAAATATTTGATTTATTACTCTCAAAAACATAACATTACTGTACATTTCAAACAGATTTCTTATAAAGAAAAAAGTGAACTTAGAGGTCTATTAATTCATTCGCCAATCTATTCTTTCAACAAACTTACAACCTTACTAAATTTCAAATATTGAGTAAGTTGATAATAGAGTTCATGATTTGTTTCCCTTGATATGAATGTAAATTTTCATTTCACATTTTTCATGTAAAAATATGTAAATGAATACATTCAAGTTCAGTGATAATTCTGTTATCTGACAAGGATATAAAATGTAGTATGTGGTTAAACAAACATTTGGCTTAATAGGGCAATAGCACACATTATTGAAGAACTAAAATGCACATATTATAAAACCCATACTAACACTACTTAAATCTCTTCTTTGATTCAGATGATCTAAAATCTCTTTAGTATTTTATGGAATATTGCATTCATTGTGGTCACTGTTATGCACATTAGCTAGTGTCATATGTTTAAAATGAACAGAAAATTCCATCTTGTGAAGAACATTTTGGTAGCTGCTCTCACGTGTACATAATTCAATACAGATCTGAAAGGTATAGTCAGTTTTTCTACTCATCCATACCCATTCAAAACCATTTTTTTTCTTTCATTAAGACTAAAACAATTTATGAAAGAGGACTGTTTGAAGTACTTTCTTTCCTGTCAGCCCTTGGGCTGATGATGTAATGCAATAATTCATCATGGAGACAGGAGCCCTGATGGTGGATTACAGCGTGGATCATCCATGTGCTGCTGGGCCCTATAACATACCGTTACTGAGACACAAAAGCAAAGCAGCTTTGAAAAAAACTAAAACTTCCTGGAAAAGCGTTGTTTATAATTTTTTGAAAGTGTTATCAAAGACTGTAGGAGGTGGGAAATGTTGATGGATGAATTAAACAAAACTTAAAGGTTTTTTTTTTTTTTTTCAAAGACGACAGATGAGAGGCTTTCAGCATGCCTCAGCCACCTAGCAACAGCAAGATAGTACATAAAGATCAACTCTGTGAGCTTTAATTCCAGAAGGACAACAGGAATCCACTGGAATCTTGAAGGATACCCCAAATCTTGAGAGGAAAACACTGGCAAACAGCCCCCCCATGAAGGTGTCTGGTTGTTCAAAGTGAGTGAAGCCCCAGTATGTGGGAGAGGCAGAGAAGCTCCCTTTGTGACTCACCTTTACGCTGGGAATCCAAGCAACCCAGGCCAAGGGAGAGTACTTTGCCTCTCCCAAGCCCTGGAATTTACTTAGAGAGATGCTTGAAAATGCTGTGAGGGAAAGACACTGGGAAAAGCTGCAGACATTTCCCCAGATGTAGTAGGCACTGGAATTGCGGTCTCCCCCATCGTAAGCCTGGGGCAAGAAGAGAGCTGCTACAGCTACAGTTTCTCCTGAGTGATGAGACTCATAGCCCTGGCCAGCTTAGTGACCTGGAACTGATCTGATGTGCCATTGCTGGGTGCCCCACTCTGTCTCCCTGAGATTGTGGTGAAGTTAGGCCCTTTCTACTCTACTCTCAGGCAGAAATTCAGGCATCTGGAGCACTTGCTTGCCTGCACCAGCAGCCTGAGTAACCCATCCTTCCTAATCCTTCCTACCACATTCATTGTGGTACAGCAAGACTCTCTCTGCTCCATGCCTGGGCATCCATAGAACTGGCTTACTTGTTTCAGCAGCCTGAACCACCTCACCCTTACTGGACACAGATCTTGGTACAGAGGGACTATCTCTGTTCTAAGCCCCAGCAGATCTTCAGGCATTAGGAGCACCCTGATCATGTGGTTCACCAGTCTGGGTTGCCACACCCTTCCTAATCATAAGTGTGGTACATCAAGGCCCTCTCTGATCTACATCCAGGCAGATCCTCTGGCATCACAACACTTGTTTGCCTAATTCAGCAGCCTGAACTTCCCCACTTTTCCTGTGCAGAGATCCTTGTGCAGGGGTACCCTCTTTGCTACACGCTCAGGAATATCTCTCGACATTCAGAGCACTTGCTTGCTTGGTCCAGCAGCCTGAGTCACTCCACCCTTCTTGTACAGAGATCTTGGTGAAGGAGACCCCTCCCTGCCTCATGCCTAGGCAGATCATTAGGCATTCAGAACACCCACTCATCTAGTTCAACAGTCTGAGCTGCCCCACCCTTTCTGGACATAGATTGTAGTACAGTGAGACCCTTTCTGCTCCATGCCCAGGCAGATCTCCAAGCATTCTTCAAGAAAGGTAGGCTCCAAGCCTGGTGAAGCAGACTGAGTCACCCCACCCCTCCTGTGTGGAGATTTTCGTATAGGCAGGCTTTCTCTGTTCCATACTCAGTCAAGTCCACTAGGCATCTGGAGGACTTACTCTCTTGGATTAAGAGCTTAGACCACCTCCTATCCCCATGCAGAGAACTTGGAGGTAAGGAAGTTTCTCCTGAGTGTTTGTCACACCTCTGAGTGTCTTAGGCTACCCACTGGCTTATTTCTTGGCACTAGTACCGTGCTTGCCATCAGGAAACCAGCAGGTGGATATGCCCCAGTTAGCCCCCCCTGTTTTGACTCCCCACCCACATCACCCAGGGCTGAGTAGGGAGCTCAGACGATTGTACAGTCCTCAAATCAGCTGATTGCCTGAGGCAACAGAGAACTTCTGCAAATAACCAAGAATCAAGTATATACCTAGTCACATTGGCTGCAGCCAGCTCTTACCTGTAAGTGACATTTACGGGCTTGTAGGATGAACTGCCTAGCCCAATAGCCAATATAAAGCCTGCTTAAAGACGTGCATAGAGCTATATAAACAATGTCAAATGACCCTTCCCAGCATTCTCTACATTTCCATCCCCTAGGGAGGGGGAAAATAGAAAGGGAAAGAAAAAAAAATAATTAAAAAATAATATTATAGAAAAAGAAAGAAAAAGAAAATCCTACCTGCATAGAAATAATTACAAAAATTAGAAGTGCCAGCATCTCCAGATGAGAAGGGACCAGCATAAGAACTCTGGCACCATGAAAAATCTAAATGTAGTGACACCAACCACCAAAGAATTGTACTAGCTCTCTGGCAAAGATCCCTAACCAAAATAGAAACTCAGAAATGACAGAGGAATTTGAAGAACGGCTGCAAAGAAGCTCAGTGAGATCCAATACACAGTTGAAAATCAACACAGAGAAATCCTCTAAAGCAGTCCAGGAAATCAAAGAAGAGATAAACATCTTAAAAACAAATAACTCAGTTTCTGGAATTGAGAAACTAATTTCTGGAAATAAAAAAATTAAGAAATTTCAAAATATAATTGAAAACTTTATCAATAGACTGGAAAAAAATAGAAAAAATAATTTCAGTGCTTAAAGACAAGTCTGTTAAACTAAGCCAATCTGACAAAAAAATTTTTAAAAACTTTTTACCTGAGGAAAGTGTTTGAGAACTGTGGGATTTTGTAAAGTTACCAAACCTATTAATTATTGGCATTTCTGAGAGAGAAAGAAAAAAGCAAACAACTTGAAAAACGTATTTGAGGGAATAATAAAAGTAATTTCTCTCATCTTGCTAGAGAGCTAGACATTCAGATATAAGAAATGCAAAGAACACTTGTGAGATACTATACAAAATGAATATCACCAAGGCATATAGTCACCAGACTGCCCAAGGTCAATGCTAAAGAAAAAAAAAAAAAATCTTAAGGGCAACTAGAGTTGAAAAAAAAAAGGGCAGATTACATGCAAAGGGAACCCCATTAGGGTAATAGCAAACTTCTCAGCAGAAACCTTATAAGCCAGGAGAGATTGGGAGAGTAGTTTAAGCATTCTTAAAGAAAAGACATTCCAAACAAGAATTTCACATCCCACCAAACTAATTTCACAAATGAAGGAGAAATAAAATATAAACATAGAAACAAATGAATGATACCTGCTACCACCAAAACACACTTAAATGCATAGTTTGCAAACCCTTTAAAGCAAAAATAGAATAAAACACAATAGAAACTACAAAACAACCAGTTAACAACTTCACAATGGGATCAAAATCTCATATATCAATATTAACCTTAAATGTAGATGGTCTAAATGCCCCACTTAAAAGACACAGAGTGACAAGTTGGATAAAATAACAAGACTCATGTTTCTTCTGTCTTCAAGAGACCCATTTCACAAGTAATGACAACCCATGGCCTCAATGTAAAGGGTTGGAGAAAGGTTTATTGTGTAAAAGGAAAACAAAAAAGAGTAAGAGTTGTAATTCTTATATCAGATAAAGCAGACATTAAACCAACAACAGTTAAAAAAAGGACAAAGAAGGGCATTACATAATAACAAAAGGTTATATTCAATGAGAAGATTTAACTATCCAAAATATATACACACCCAACCACGGAGCACCTGTATTCATAAAAAACTACTTATAGATCTACAAAATTACTTAGACAGCAACACGCTAGTAGTGGGGACCTTCAACACCCCACTGACAGCATTAGAAAGACTATTGAGGCAGAAAACAAACAATGAAACTCTGGACTTAAACTTCATATGTGACCAACTAGACATAATAGAAATCTACAGAATGCTTCAACCATAAACCACAGGATATACATTCTCCTCATCTGCACACCAAAAATACTCCAAGATTAATCACATATTTGTCCATAAAACAAGCCTCAATAAATTTAAAGAAATCAAAATCATACCAACTATGCTCTTGGACTACAGTAAAGTAAAAATAGAAATCAATACTAGGAAGATCTCTCAAAACCATACCATCATATGGAAATGAAACAACTTACTTTTTTGGGGTAAACAATAAAATTAAAGCAGAAATCAAAAACTTATTTGAAATAAATAAAAATAGAGACACAACATACCAAAAGGTTTCTGATACAGAAAAAGCAGTGTTAAGAGGAACGTTTAATAGTGCTAAATGCCTATCTCAAAAAGTTAGAAAGACCTCAAATTAATCTTAGCATCACCTAATGGAATTAGAAAAACAAGAACAAACTAACCCTAAAGCTAGCAGAAGAAAAGAAATAACTAAAATCAGAATGGAACGGAATGAAAATGAGACCTCAAAATCTGCACAAATATCAGTGAAACAAAAAGTTCTTTGAAAGGATAAACAAGATTGATAGATTGCTAACTGTATTAAAAAGCAAAAAGAAAAAAAAGAAAGAAGAAGATCCAAACAAGCCCAATCAGAAATGACAAACGTGGCATTATAACCAATCTCCCAGAAATACAAAATATCCATAGAGAGAATATTATGAACACCTCTACACACATAAACTACAAAATCTAGAGGAAATGGATACATTTCTGAAAACACACCATCTCCAAGGATTGAATCAGGAAGGAAACACTGAACAGACCAATACTGAACTCTGAAATAGAATCAGTAATAAAAACCTGCCAACTAAGAAAGCCCCAGACCAGATGGATTCACGGTCAAATCCTACCAGAAATATAAGGAAGAGCTGGTACCGATTCTACTGAAACTATTTCAAAAAATTGAGGAGTAGAGACTTCTCTATAACTCATTATATCAGGCCAGACTCACCATGATACCAAAGCTTGCAAAGACACAGTGGAAAAATAAAACTACAGGCCAATATCCCTGATGAGCATAGACACAAAAATCCTCAACAAAATACTATCAAATTAAATTCAACAGCACATCAAAAAGCTAATTCACCTTGATCAAGTAGGCTTTATTCCTGGGATGCAAGGTTGGTTAAACATATGCAAATCAATAAATGTGATTCACCATGTAAACAGAATTAAAAACAAAAACCATATGATCATCTCAATAGATGCCAAAAAAAAAAAAAAGCTTTAGATAAAATCCAACATCTCTTCATATAAAAACCCTCAAGAAACTAGGCTTCAAAGGAACATACCACAAAATAAGAACCATGTCTATGCCAAATCCAGAGCCAGGATCATACAGAATGGGCAAAAACTGAAAGTATTTTCCTTGAGAGCTGGAACAAGACAAGCATGTCCATTCTCACCATTCCTTTTCAATATAGTACTGGAAATGCTAGCCAGAGGAATCAGACCAGAGAAAGAAAAAACATTCAAATAATAAAATAAAAAGTCAAAAATAAGTAGCATTTCTATAAACCAATAACGTTCAAGCTGTGAGCAAAATCAAGGATGCAATCTCATTTACAATATACACACACACAAAATACCTAGCAATACATCTAACCAAGGAGGCTAAAGATCTCTACAATAAGAATTTTAAAGCACTGCTGTAAGAAATCAGAGACGACACAAACAAAAGGAAAAACATTCTATGCTCATGGATTGGAAGAATCAATATCATCAAAATGTCCATACTTCCCAAAGCAATCTACAGATCCAATGCTATTCCTATCAAACTGCCAATGTCATTTTACACAGCACTGGAAAAAAGCTATTCTAAAATTAATATGGAACCAAAAGGGAACCTGAATCGCCAAAGCAATCACAAGCAAAAGAACAAAGCCAGAGGCATCACACTATATAACTTCAAACTATACTATAAGGCTACAGTAACCAAAACAGCACGGTACTGGTACAAAAACAAGATACTTAGACCAATGGAACAGAATAGAGAACCCAGAAGTAAAAACACACACCTACAACCATCTATGCTTTGACAAAGTTGACAAAAACAAGCAATAAAGAAATGACTCCCTATTTAATAAATAATGCTGGATTAGCTTACAAGCTATATGCACAAGAATAAAACAGCCTGTACCTTTTGCAATACAGAAAAATTCACTCAAGATAGATTAAAGAGTTAAAAGTAAGACCTCAAGCTGTAAAAATAATAGAAGAAAAAGCAAAACAAAGCCAAAAATTGACAAGTGGTACTTAAGTAAACTAGAATTCCTGCACAGGAAAATAAAACTATCAAGAGAGTAAACAGCCTACAGCATGGGAGAAAATATTTGTAAAGCATGCATCTGACAAAGATCTAATAGCCAGGAACTTAAACAACTGAACAAGTAAAAGCTAAGTGATTTCATTAAAAAACAGGCAAAAGACAGGAACAGACACCTCTCAAAAGAAGACATACAAGTAGCCAACAAACATACACAAAATTATCATCATCAAAAATCATCAGAAAAATGCAAATCAAAATGACAATAAGATACTACCTCACACTAGCCAAAATGGCTATTAAAAAGTCAAAAAGAAAAAACAACAGATGCTGATGAGGCCGCAGAGAAAAGGGAATACTTCTACACTGTTGGTGGGAATGTAAATTAGTTCAGCTACTATGGAAAGCAGATTGGAGATTTCTCAAAGAACTTAAAACAGAGGTATCATTTGACCCAGCAATCCCGTTTCTGAGTATATATATATTAAAAAACCCAAATCATTCTACCAAAAAGACACATGCATTTATATGTTAATTGCAGCACTATACCCCATAGCAATGACATGGAATCAGTTTCAGGTGCCCACCAGTGGTGGACTGGATAAAGAAAACGTGGTACATATATACCATGGAATACTATGCGGCCATTAAAAACAACAAAATCATTTCCTTTGCAGCATTGTTGATGCAGCTCAGCTCATTATTCTAAATGAAATAACACAGAAACAAAAAACCAAATACTGTGTGTTCTCAATTAGAAGTGGAAGCAATACATCAGGTACTTGTGGACATAAAGATGGTAACCACAGACACTGGGGTCTGCTAGAAGTGGGGAGGGAAGGAGGAAAGCAAGGGTTGAAAAACTGTTGGGTACTATGCTCAGTACCTGGGTGATGGGATTATTCATACTCTAAACCTAAGCATCACACAATATACCCAGGTAACAAACACGTATACATACCCCTGAGTCTAAAAGTTAGAAAAGAGAAAATAAATGAAACATTACAAACTAAGAAGACCCTTCAAGACATAACAAAACAGAAAACAAAAGTTTTCTAGGTTCTAGAAATGCCACTTATTTTTGACTTTTTATTTTATTATTTGAATGTTTTTTTTTTCTTTTGTCTGATTCCTCTGGCTAGCATTTCCAGTACTATATTGAATAGGAATGGTGAGAATGGACATGCTTATCTTGTTCCAGCTCTCAAGGAAAATGCTTTCAGTTTTTGCCCATTCAGTATGATACTGGCTCTGAATTTTGCATAGACATGGTTCTTATTTTGCAGTATGTTCCTTTGAAGCCATAGAAATTTACTTTGTATGTTTAAGAAACAACAAAAGTTCAATGAGAGAAATTAAGTTTAGAAATATCCATGGGCAGTGCATCTCATGAAAGGAGAAAAAAATTTTAAAGGGGGGAACTTCCTAACCTGAAGAACAAGGTTGATGCTCTTGTTCTTAGAATATTTTGTATTCTACCTAGAAAAAAAGAAATCTAGTCTAGTAGACAGTGGTATCCTGTAGCTAGTGATAACTTTAATATAAATGGTTAATGAAAATTCTTGTTAATGAAAATTCTTGTTAATGAAAATTCTCTTTGTGAGGTTTAATTTCATCTTTTCTCCACTTTAAAATGAAGATCCAGGGAACTTGCTTGTGAACACACAGCTAAAAAATAGTGGCTAAAGATGTGAGTCTAAGTCTCTAGGCTTTAAATCTAGCATGGCAGCATACAAAGGTTGTTTATATCTTCCTCTCAGAGTTAAGCATCAATAAAAACTGATATTTAATTTACCTAATCCTGTGCCTGACAGAGAGTAGCCACAGAATTAAAGCAATGTTTTTCTTTTCTTTTCTTTTCTTTTCTTTTCTTTTCTTTTCTTTTCTTTTCTTTTCTCTCATCCTCATTTAATCAGATGCCTCTTCCTTGAATTATAGGCTATGACAACACACTAGCTTACATGGGAAGCTCACATTTCACAAGATGGTAGAACAGTCATAGGACTGTTTTAAACTTGTCTCATTTCTTAGTGCTAATTCATGGTTAGGATCCACAGTCATTCTCTAATTGAGGGTAACCCAACAGCTTCTTCAGAAAATAAAAAAGTAATTTTAGAATAATGAATATAAAATCTTGATTATATTCAAGAAATCAATTGCACAGTACAGAATTGGACATAATTCACTTGATAGCAGTCGCTCCTAAAAGGCAGAACAAACATAATGATTTTACCAATCATTGTATTAATGAATGAAAAATGTCAAGCAACTGCTCTCAAAGTTGAGCCAATGGCAATAGTTTCTGATTAGCGAGAAGTTACAGTCCCTCCAAAGTCAATCCATAACTGGATTATACAGATTGCTTCTAGATGTTTTATTGACACAAAATAGAGAATGATGTTACTATCTGGAAACCATTTCATATTAGTAAGAGACAGAAGAACTGATTAAACAGAGCCTAGAGAAAGAAGAAAAAACCTAACAACATGAGAGTTCTTAATTCTATTTGTGTGTGAAAGGTATGATATAACCACATTTATATTGCTCAAAAAATCGTATCTAACACACATGAATACAGAATTCTGAGGGGTCAGGTTGTTCCTCAATTTAGAAACTAAAATGCCCAAAACTAGTTTTGGCTGTATTTTTATCTAACTATCCCAGGAGTTAACTGTCATTGCTGAGTTAATGCTGACGATTCCTGTATTAGATGGGATTTGGACCATCCATATGAGCTCTTCCAACCCTAGAATTCCTGCTTTTGTAGAAGCAAGTGGAAAGTGAGGCTCACAATTGAAACCAGTCCAATTGTCCCACAGAACTGGTATTTATGGTTTCCTTTAATACATATAGAAATTGATTCTCCCAGCCTTAAAACTTGAGAAAGTTACATTTGTCTTCTATCAGTCCCATTCTCAGGAAACTTACCACCAGACCCCCCAGATAGTATTAAGGAGCTGAAACTTACCAGATCACCGCAACTGGAAAATGAGACGCTAGTTCTGTCATGATTGTATCACTGGCCGCCTGCTTCCTGTTGACTAGCCTTTCTTCCTTACCCCGCCCATTCTTTCTTTTCCTATATATTGTTAGATTTCTTCCCTACTACGGAAACTACTAATTTTAGTCAGTCAGGGAGATGGATTTGAGAGTGATTTCCCATCTCCTTGGCTGCGACACCTGCTTAAAGCCTTTTTCACTAGCAATACTAGTTGTCTCAGTGATTAGCTTTCTGTGTGGCAAGCAGCAAGACCTAAACTAAACCCCTAGAGTTTCGGTAACACAATCATAGACATCTTGAATCACAATAAAACAAATTTTTACACAAGCACATAGCATGAATTAAATATTTTGCTCCTTCTTTCTGGAGCGCAAATAAAATAATGCTTTCCTTTGGGAGATGTTGTAGTTCTGACATGTGAAATTCTAACTGTGAGTAACAGCTATATGGTGATTTTTTTTTTTTTGTCATTGCATTTCTAGGCTATGATCCATTAGACTAAATATTATTCATAAAGTTTTCCATCACAGATTTAGAGCTGATTTCACAGCACTTCATGCAATTTAGTAGAAAAAAGGAAAAGGTAAAGAAAACACAGTCTACACAGTTAGGTTGTTTAACGTTTGGTCAGTATTTTCTCCGTGAAAAGAAAAATGACTACAGAAAGACAAACATCACATGTTTCTGTGTCCACAATTGGTGGGTTCTTGGTCTCAATGACTTCAAGAATGAAGCCGTCAATCCTCGCGGTGAGTGTTACAGTTCTTAAAAGACGGTGTGTCCGCAGTTTCTTCCTTCTGGTGGGTTTGTGGTCTTGTTGGCTTCATGAGAGAGGCTGCAGAACTCTGCAGTGAGTGTTACAGTTCATAAAGAGGGCATGAACCCAAAGAGCGAGTGGCAGCAAGATTTCTTGCAAAGAGCAAAAGAACAAACCTTTCACAGTGTGGAAAAGAATGCAAGCGGGTTGCTCCTGCAGACTCAGGCAGGTGCTTTTATTCCCTTATCTGACCCCTCCCACATCCTGCTGATTGGTCCATTTTACAGAGAGCTGATTGGTTTATTTTACAGAGAGCTGATTGGTCCATTTTGACAGGGTGCCAACTGGTGCATTTACAATCCCTGAGCTAGACACAGAATGTTAGAAAAGTTCTCCAAGTCCCCACTAGGTTAGCTAGATATAGAGTACTGATTGGTGCATTTACAAACCTTGAGCTACACACAGGGTGCTGATTGGTGCATTTACAAACCCCGAGCTAGACATAGAGTGCTGATTGGCACGTTTACAATCCCTTAGACACAGAGTGCTAGAGAGAAAAGTTCTCCAAGTCCCCACTAGGTTAGTTAGATACAGAGTACTGACTGGTGTATTCACAAACCCTCAGCTAGACAGAGTGCTTATTGGCGCCTTCACAATCCTCCAGCTAGACATAAAGGCTCTCCAAATCCGCACTGGACCCAGGAGCCCAGCTGGTTTCACCTAGTGGATCCCAAACCTTGGCTGCAGGCAGAGCTAGCTGCTTGCCAGTCCCACATGGTGTGCTGGCACTCCTTAGCTGTTGGGCAGTGGATGGGACCAGGCACCGCCCTGCAGGGAGCGGTGCTGGTAGCTTGTCAGGGAGGCGCAGGAGCCCATGGTGTGACGTGGGGGGAGGCTCAGGCATAGCGGGCTGCAGGTCACGAGACCCACCCCATGGGGAGGCAGCTGAGGCCTGGCAAGAATTTGAGGGCAGCGCAGGTGTGCTGACACTGCTGGGGGACCTGGCGCACCCTCTGTAGCTGCCGGCCCAGGTGCTATGCCCCTCACTCCCCAGGCTGCTGAGCTCATGCCCACCCGGAACTCACGCTGGCCTGCGAGTGCCACGCACAGCCTCGGTTCCTGCCCGCGCCTCACCCTCCACACCTCCCCACAAGTAGAGGGAGCCGACTCCAGCCTTAGCCATCCCCGAGAGGGGCTCCCACAATGCCGTGGTGGGCTGAAGGGCTGCACTGCCAGAGTGGATGCTGAGGCTGAGGAGGCACCAAGAGCCAGGGCTGCTAGCATGTTGTCACCTCTCATTTCTACTTACTTACTGGGATCCCAAAATCAATATAATTGAAAACATGGAGATAGAGAGTGAAAGGATGGTTATCAGAGGCTGGGCAGAGTACTAGAGGGGTTGTGGGCAGGAGGTGAATATGGTTCATGGTTACAAAAAAATAGAAAGAATGAATAAGACCTAGTATTTGATAGCACAGCAGAGTGCCTACGGTTAATAATAATATAATTGGACAATTTAAAATAGTTAAAAGAATTGTTTGTAACATAAAGGATAAATGCTTGAGGAGATGAATAACACTATTATATTGACTTGCAGGAAGGAGATATGATAAATAGTGGAAAAAGAAAAGTGTTCACACTCAAAGTTTTATGCTTTGCAGTCATTTCTTACAAAATATTTTATAGAAGTATAAGCATGAATATGAAGACATGAGATGTTAGCAAATGAAGAAAAGCTCTTGTGGAAAGAACAATGCTAAATAAGAAATATTCTTTATTGTAAATAAGAAATGCATTGTTAGAGAATGCCAAATATTTTTAATAATAAGTTTAAGTTATTCATTACCATGGTTATGTAAAAGGATTTCCTATTTTTTTGGCGGGGGGCGGAGAGGAATACTGATGTATTTAGGAGAGAGAAATAAGGATCTACAGGTCTACAACTTCTTCACAAATGGCTGAGAAAAAAACAAACGAGATAGAATGTAAATGTGGCAAAATTTTAACATTTGAAAATCTGGATGAATTTCTTTGTCTAATTTTTAAAATTGTTCTGTAAGTGTGAAACTATTCTAAATACAAACTGAGAGTAAAAAAGTAATGGCTTCTGTTTGTAGAGCATGTGTGTGTGTGTTTGTGTGTCTGTTTATTTTGGGGTTCTAGAGATGAATAAAAGAAAAATAATTCATGCTAAAAATCAGGAATATATTTAAAAACGGAATGTCTTTTGCATAAAAAAGAAAATCTCATAAGAAATTGATTTCATCTGGCTCACTTCAAGTACTCATGAAATGATACTGCTGTGGCTTTAATGCTGCATCTAAGAGAATGAAATCAATCCCCCATGGAGGCTGTCATGGCATCTTGTTAAATGCCTAGCGAAGGTTAAGCATAATAATACTAGCTGAAGAGCAGTGGCTAGTGGATAATTGCTGAAAAGCTCATTGGAATTTCAAAGGTTAGGGATAGCAGGTGATAACTTACTTTGATGACTATAGTACAAATACACTGTGGAATCCAACCAGCCGCCTAACTTGATTAACACATCAGCCTCATAGCCTAGGGAACTTGTCTCTTGCTGCTTGTCTCAATTTTTTCTCTTCTGTGTGATCTTCTCTTTATAAATATTTCTTTGTCTCTCCACCTCTTCTAGAAAATCTCTTACCTTGTTGGGCTTTCTTTCTCTTTTCCATTGCCCACCTGTTCACTAGATCCTGTTTTTCTTTTTTGCCCATTATTGACTGTATAATCACAGCAAACTGTACTTTATAAAATTTAGTTGTTGAGCTTAGTGAATATAATATGACCCTTAAAATATTATAGTCAGAACTGAGTTTTTCAAATGTTTCTCTCAATTAAAAATTGACTACAAATTGGTATTTCCATGGATTTGGCTCTTTACTAATTTGTCTTTGGTTAAGTAACACTTGAAAAATGGACCAAAATTTAATCTTACAGACGTATAGATATTAAGAGTAAAAAAACCTCACAAATATCTTATTTTGTAATTGGCTTTCAAAGTGCCAGGAATTCAGAATAAATTGTCTTACTTCTAAGGTAGTAGCCATTTCTTAGGGAGCTGGTGAAGATATTTTACAACAGATGCAATACTACCCAGGTTATACTGGAAGAATAGCAGCCTGGCTATTCCTGATTTGACTCAGGAGTTACTCAGTAAAGAATTCTTCTGTAATAACCAGAGAAGAATTTTTTGTATCTCTTCATTTTGTACTTCTCGAAGACTGCAAAAACACAATTTTTAAACAAGGAGACTGAAAAAAGTTAGGTGCACCCAATAGTTGTAAGGAGCTTACCATGGCCTGGGTTAAAATAGAAAGTGATGGGGAAGTCCTAAGGAATGCAGACCGTTTGATAATAAGGTGGAGTTCAGGAGCCAGGACATGATAAGCTGCCATCTACACTAAGCCTTGATTGTTTGATTAATGGCTTTTTCAAACTATGGTACATATATCCGGTCTTGCCTCCCCTTATCACCTCCTCCAGTCTCTCACTCTATAAAACACGTTTATACCCACACAAAATAACACTATTCTAATTAAGTGTTTCTCAAACATTAATGTACACACAGACACCTTGAGAATTTTGCAAAAACGCAAATTCTGACGCAGTAGATTTGGAACAGGGTCTGAGATTCTGCATTTATAACAGCACCAAGGTATGCCTGGGGCTTCTGATCCATAGACAACACTGAGTAGCAAGGTTATATATCACAATGACTTTCTAGGGCATTTCAGTGATATTCTATTTTATATTGTCTCTAATGTTTATATGGTTAGAAATATTATCTCTTCTTTCACCCAGCTTTATAAACTTCTGGGATTTAGTTTCTACTTATATTTTATTTCCACATAATATACATTATAGTTTCAGATACATAGTGGGCATTCAAGGAATACATGCTCAAATAAATTCTACATTAAATGTATTACTTTACGAAGTCTTTGAACAAAAATTTTCTTCTTCACATTTGAGAAACTCATGTGTGAAATTTTGTTGGTTAGCCCCTGAAAATAAAAGCAGAGTAAAAACTATAATTGATTTGAGGAGTGAGTGAAAACACACTTAACAAGGTAAGTAAACACAAAGCAAACTGCTGTTCTTTCATCCAATCTTAAAGCCATTTAGACACAGCATTTCATTTGTAACCAATACTTTCTTCTACTTATGACCCTCCAGAAGCCCCATAATAGAAGGGACCTGTGGGCTGGACAATGTACTTTCTATTTAAGGCAGAAGAAAATAAGTAATTTTTGTAAGTGGTATTAGAATCCTGGTTGATGTTTAAGACTAAAAAGTATTAAAGAAAAATAGTGTGGGAGTGAGTGTTCTAAGGGTGGAAAGGAAGAGAACTAAGGAAATATCTTATATACACTTATGATGCTGCTTCTAAAGACTTTTATCACTCTCTGCCTCCAATCTGTTTTCAATCTCCTTGCAGAACTCTTTCCTTGCTTCTTCCCCATGCTTGGAAAAGAGACCACTGAAAATATGATCAAGACAATCAATTTCCAGCAGATGAAGAGGTTTAGGTTGCAAGTAAAAGTTCCCAGCAGCATTAGAGCTTAAAGAGACATTGCAAGTGTCTTGTCCAAACTCTCTTTACTACAAATGTCTAACATTTACTGAAGACCATCATTGTATTAGGCATTTTGTTTCCTTTTAGTCTTTTTGAGTGGAGGACGGTTATGTCAACTATCGTTGGTGGAACAATTCAGAGTACATTTAAAAAAAATGAATATCTGAATTATCTAAACCCATTGATGAGTTTTGTTTTTTTAAAAAAAACCTTTCATCAATCATATTTAATAATAACTTATAATACTTCTTAATAAGCACAAGTGGAGATGTCATATAAAAATATACCACACTGTTTATTTTCCTTAATATGCTAATACGTAATGATGAGAAAGGGGGGAAAAACGTGTTCTAAGGTTACCAGTTATACTGGTTTTTGCGTCTATGTTTTTAGTTAAATAAGCATCTTGTTAAGAAGCATCCTTGAATATAAATGATCTAAAAATCTTGTTCACATCACTTTGGTCAGATTGGCTTTGCACTAAAACATCCGTTTCTTTCTCCAACATAGCCACACATCCTCAGGTCCACCACTCACCAGGTGCCTTTGAAATTCTCGCATTAGTGTAATATGTAATTAAAATACAGGGCTTTTACATTTCACTTAAGGAATATATATATATATATTTCTACATTTATATTACATATATAAATATACATATATTCCTTAAATAAGACTATGTAGAAAGACAAAGTTTAATTTTTAAAATCATGCAATTTAAAATGAATCTATGCAAATGATAGTGGGATATTTATATTTTCTAGAGTAAGTGGTACTATAGTGCAGAAATATAGTAAATGTAGTTTATAATTAGCTTGCCACATAGCTTTGCAATAGTACTATTTTTGGTAATGTTTTGTTTTAAATTTTGACATTAATCACAAATTTTGGGCAAAAGTCAGACTTTGTTAATATTATCAACATCATACTTTTTCAAAATTGCACACTACAAACTGTATTTTACCTCTTAAATATGAAGACCTCCTTAAGTGAGAACCCCCTTATATTTTATATTAGACTATTTTAAAATTAATATCATTCCTAAAACAATTACCTTTGATACACTAAATATGGAATCTTACTCTCAAATCTGTTAATTTTAGAGAAAAATCTCACACTTTTCCCTGACAAATTACTAGTTATACAGAGTCATTGCATGAAAGGGGTTTCTAAGTGTTCCATTCAAATTACATCGTCTGACTTTCATTTACAGAATGGGCAGCATTAAAAGAACAAAACAAAACAAAGCAAAACATTAGGTCAAAAAGAAAACAAAGGCAACAAGGCTGAACATATTTCTGGGAGCCCAGCTGACTATGCCAGAAACATCTCCTAGATGGCTTTCCCAGAGAAATACAATGTTCCAGATATAGCTGTTAGTTAAAAACATTTACTATAGTAGTAAGTCAACTAACTGGCTTAAATGGTATTCCTAAAGTCACTATCCAGCAAATAACAAGTTTCAGCCACCTTTACCCCATATATGCATTAAAGTGGAAAAGAAGCAGGGAATGATGTTATATGTTTAAAAAGGACTTTTCTACCAAGACCTGTACCACTGCTCTTTATACCTTAACTAGTTAAATGTAGTAAATGTTCTTCTCACAGTCTAGGTACTTAAAATAAGCAATATGTGCCTTAAATTTAGCCTCCTGATAGTTTATGTTATTATGTAAAGGTGTTTCAAAGCATTGTAGCTAGATTATAAATGAAGACAGAAACACTTGCAAGGAAACAAATTAAAGGAATAATTTTCTTTCCTTTCTCTAAGGCTTACAAAATAGATTTCACTAAGATTGACTTTCATCTCTGAAAACACCACAAGCCTTTTTTTTTTTTTGATTACAAAAAAATAATGTTAGCACATACACCCTCCAGTTCTTGCTACCCTTATTTCCTTATTCATTTTGATATTTCTTTATTCACTTTGCATGTTCTTGCTTATTTTCATAGCAATTTATGCTATATACTACTTTTGTAATATAAAGCAACTTTAGCCAGGAAGACATTTCTTTTGTCTGAAAATGAGAACCAAATGGGAAAAAAAAAATCCATTATAACTTTAGTAGCTATGTTATTTGATATAGCATTGAAACCTGAAAAACACACAATAAGATTTCCCTATATTGTCTAATGAAAAGTTTGCAAGTATATTTCCACTATTTATTGTTCACGAATGCTTCAGTCTCCCCTGACAAATGGTCTGTAGCTAATCTCTAAATTCTTCTCTTGCAGTACTACAGCTTAAAAGATTCATACCATCAAACACTGCACCTCAAAGACTAATGTCTACTTTCCAAATTTCAAATACTGTAGCCTAATAAAAATTTAAGGAGTCTGAGTTCCTCTCCAGGGAGCAGCTGTCAAGCATCTCTTGAAAGAAAAAAACATAAACAACCTCCACCTAGAGGATCAATGTCTTGTCTTTGAGAAAAGACATAGTAAGGGCAAGTATTTTTAATAAAAAAAATGCAAGTTATGCTATTTGATGTTAAAATGATGGGCTTTTGATCTCTCAATAACTGTGTAACAAAAGCATTCCAAATATTTAAGATGTTTTTATAAAATGAAAATCTTTGTATCTATCTACAATATGTATACTGTATATACACATGAATGTATGAATGTATATACATATATATACATAAAACATATGCACAACCATATACATACACACACACAATCTACTTAGCGGGTATTGTGGGATTTTTCCTATGTAACCGCTTTCATTGTCAGTTTTCTGTGCAAAGTCTGACTTATCTTGCTTATAGCTGTACTTCATTAAGTCATGACTGCCCTGGAGACAAAACAAAGTTCATTTTAGTTCAGCAACATTTCACATTTTGCTCTCATTGGAACACATTTCATCAATGATCCTTCATTTACACTTTCCAGTTCAGTAAAATTCCTTGTAATAATATTCCTTCATAAAAACTTGATGTGAAAAATCTTGTGTAGAAAGGACCAAATCACTTACTTTATGTCACCTACAGAACAATTTATTTGAGGACAGGGAGCCCTTAATTAAGTGGGAAATATTGTCACTCTCTTCCACAGAAATGCAGTCTTATGTTTTCCATTACAGCACTTAAAAGTATATTTATGCTATCATCTTAAACAATAAAATTTATTTTTAAAAATTTGGTATTGAAGTCCTTTATAAAATGAAGCATAAACTCTTTGGTGATTCATTTTCGGTCCAGGATGCCTTCTGCTGACGTCAACTCTGAGAAGAAAAAAATGCCCATCTTAAAGAATGATGATAGTTCTAGATGTCTTCCTGATTCCGTAATAACCCAATATAATTCAGTAAAGATGAGTTATCATCAAAATTTTGCCCTGGGCCATTAACTACATATGGAAATGAATCACAATTACATTTTATTTTGGTTACATTGTGGTTCACTCTTTTGTGAATGCCAAAGACAATAAAATACACAAATAGAGAAATTCACAGCCATTTTGAATTGGCTAGTGTTTGGAAAAATAGCCACTAAGTTAAAGGAGAGAAAGTCAGTTGAATTCACTCAAATCACAGGCATGCATCACCATGTTTGGCTTAAAAAAATTTTGTAGAGACAAGGTCTCATTAGGTTTCCCAGGCTGATCTCAAACTCTTGGGCTCAGGTGCTCCTCCCCCTTTCGCCTCCCAAATTTCTGGGATTATGGATGTGAGCCACTATACCTGGCCAATTTTGGAATCTTCAGGGCTCAATATATAGCTGATTTAAAAAAAAATACTGTAACATATTGTGATTTTAATTATGTGCCAACTTTAACTCAATTTAAATTTAATAGAATCATAAACATTTCAAAGATGTTTCCTGTTTTAAAATCATGAAAACATACGTGTATATATGAATGTGATTATTAAGTTGGAGAGTTGATGTTAGAAACCAAGATAATGCTTAAGACCTCTGGACAGACAATATGATATATTCATTGCAATTTTCTCTGTAAGCAAAATGCTACATCTATGTATACCTATAGGTATTTTAAATGTATGTGGGAAAGTGAATATCATGTCTACCTTCACATTTGTTTCAAACCTAAGGAAAATTGAGTTTAAAATTATCCTTGCAATGTTACCTTGCTTACATTAGTATAATCATCACAATGACCATTGTCCTATGAATGCAACTGTCACAATCTATCAATATTATAAATTGTGGTAAATTCTATGAAGTGTTGAGGAAAAGTCGAATAAGAGAGTGACATATTATAGCTAAGCCTCTTCAAGAAGTGTCATTTTAACTAAGATTTGAAGTCTACGAAATCAGTCAATAAAAGAGCCTGGTTTCCCACGTAGAGGACCTGAGCTGGTATTTATGTCTGCAAAGCGTAGTGATGGAAATGGGAGGCAGGAAGTAGTCAGAAAGGTAGGCAAGGGCTAGATAAGAATTTAGAAGAGACAGGCTTGGCCTGTCTATATAGAATAGACTGTACTTTTTATTCTAAGTGCATGAAAAGATAGTGAAGACTTTTAAGTAGATGAATAAAATTATTTGATAAACTTTAAAAAGTGATCATATTAGATGCTGAACAGATAATAGATGACACAGATGTGGATGGTTCAGCATTATCATGTTATATTAAGTATCTGGTTTTCTTAGTTGAAGATTAAATACAAAATGTTTCCACATAACATTATAGGACTCACCTAATGCTCAATGAATACTATGTGTCAGCCTAAATGATATGTCCTTTAAACCTAATATATTTGATAAACAAAGTACTACTAACTTTTAAATCTTTAAAAATTTCTTTGACATTAAGAACATCTGTTTGCTTTTCCTTGTGAAGAATCCAAAATACACTAAATATGGTTTAGATGATATATTTATATATATAGAAGGACAGACATACAGATATAGACACATACTGTTTTAGTATTTGAATATTATGTGGTACCCTTGAGATAATCCTAGATAAAAAGTTTAGCTCTACTTCTCTTCAAATGTTCTGAAGTTTTAGTTAATGATTTGTATTTCTCACCATTATATTTTGCAATTCAGAAGAAGACAAAAATCAGACTTGTTCTGGATGAATACTTTTGAATGTGATTTGTGATTAAAGCTAATGTTCTGATATTAGAACAGATACGCAAAAGTGCTTTGGTAACTATATTCTTTCTCTAATAGTTATTTTTTTTCTATTCACATTATGAGGTTCAAAAATTGGTATATGGAAGTTCATGGTATATATATTTTTTTCTCAGCAAACTTTTAACTCAGAAATGGAGTTTTAAAATATTTTTTTCTGTCTATCTGTAGTGTGGAAATCAGTCGAAGAGCAAAAGAGGAACTCTTTCAAAGACTTTAGGAATATCTGTGCCTCATTTTTTAATACTCAAATGGTTCAGGCAGCACATTTGTTCTAGATCAGTCACTCAGCGCTTAACGCAGAAAACTTTGTAGAACTAGGTTACACAAAGGAAACCCATCAACATAACACAATGATCTGAGTAAATCTGTATCAAGCTGTGCATGTTTTCAGAAGGCTATGTAAAGACTTACAAAGAACAAACATTCTAGAGATTCATAGAAACTTAATCTGTCTGTGATACGTTTTTATTAGAACTTTATTTAAAAAGATAAATACGTTCTAATTTAGAGGGCTCAGGGCAATTCAACATTTCAGAGAAATGCAAGCCCATACTATGGCAAAGATGTCAGAAGAAATTTTAAACATCATGCACATGATCAGCTATTCAGTATTACAGCAACTGTTTCAAATACTCACTGATGGAATTAGGAGATAATGAAGGTAGAAAGTAAAAATTATGACTATTAACAAATACAGATTGATCCATTCATCAACAGATAGCAACCTTTTTATTAATAAACATCATTTTTTATCAGTTATTATACAAAAACAAGTTATTAAGCTTGTAGAAGTGAGGGTAAGTGAGGAATTAACTAATTTTATATAATCCAATGTTTCAAAGTGAAGGAGGATTTTTTTTTTTGGCTTTCTCTGTATAAAAGACACCGCTCATCAATATATGATATTGCAGCTCAACTCTGTTAGATAGACACACTTACATAGAAGAGAGAAAGGGGATTATGTGAGCTGTAGAGATGTTTCAGACTTGGGGGAAAAAATTGTCTATAAACCAGAGAATTCAAAGGCAGAGGAGAATGTCCACAATGAGAAAAATGCTATTAAGACAAACGGCCTACTAGATTGAGTACTGCTAGTTTGAGTGGACGGTAGTTTATGCAATTATTGTACTACAATGACAAGCATGCTGCAGGACTAATTTTTGTTCAGGAATTTTTATTATCAATAATTTAATCTTTGATTATTTAATGTTTTCCTATGCCACTGTATTCTCCAACATTACGGCTTTCTACTCTCCATCCCTGTACTTCCTGCTCTAAATAGAAGTAGTGATTTATCATTTCTTCCTAATATTTACCTTTTGAATCTCTGCTAGATAATGGCTATGACCTTTAATGATAGCTGCAGCAATGATCACATAAGAGACTTCAGTATTCATATGGTTTCTTATTGGATTATGCTGTGCAACTTTCTTAACTTGGGCTAAACTGCAGCTCCCAATGTAATTCTAGGAAGGTAGGGTTGGCTCTAGAACAGTGGTTCTCAAATAGGGGCAATCTTACTCTATAGGATTCATTTGGCAACGCCTAGGGACATTTCTTGTTTGTTACAACTGAGAAGGTGCAGAGATCAGCAATGCTGTTAAACATCCTACAGTGCACAAGAGAGTCCTCCACAACATATAATTTATTTGTCACAACATGTCAATAATGCTGAAGTTGAGAAATCCTGCACTAGACATATTTATTGTTTTGTAACAACTTTGTTGAAACACATTAACTTTGATACAGAAAAGAGAGGATGCAGAATTAATTATTTTTTGTAGGTGCCAGTATATATTTACACTTAAAATATTAATAATGTCCACTATGTGGTCATATTTCTGATATTTTAGAGAAATAACTAAGTTTCTATTGAATAGCTATGTATTGTCCATGCTACTAGCTGTACAATGAATGGCAACTTCTACAATGGTAACTACATTGTGACCGGTTGGCTAATTTCCAATTATAGAGTAAAAAGACAGGAACAAATAATGTTTTTAAGATTCTTTCAGGGAACAGTAGTAAAAAGTTAGAGATTATGAATCAATAACTGGTGTAATTTATCCATGTATTGAATATACACACCTTGAGTTTCTTTACAGGAAAACATGACTTCTTAAGTCGCACTTGACAGAATGCAACACCTGTTTAATCCAGCTTGTTTTCCTTTTTTCATCTAGTTATTCAAAAGCTCTCAAACCAATTTAATACCCAGCCTCAGTGATGTGCTTATCCAGGTTTTCTATGCTAGCCAATTTTCTTTTCTATAGTCTCTATTCTGTGTTATTATTATCTATCATATCTTGTTCTAGTTTTAACTTGTAAATCACTTCAAATATTTTTAAAGATCTTTGGGTTAACATTTTAGAGTTTTATTAAATTTATCAATATTTCTTTAATGGCTACATTATTTTCATAAAGTGGTGATAGTTTTAAAGGCCATAAATAATAAGAACCTAACTGCCCTTACATTCAAGGATGCTTATAGTTTGATATGAAAATAAAGAAAAGCATGCTAACAACTACTGAATGAAGCAAAAACATTAGAGAAGATAGGGACGGACTAAGTGTAGAGAATGCTGAAGTCACTTTTCTTTGTGAAGTAGAGAAATATTAAAGCTTTGGAATACAGTTGACTGCTGAAATATAGAACTTTAATACATGCAGAAGTCAGAAGAAGAAAGCATTTCAAAGGAATGACATGGAGGGAGGCAGAGCTAAGAAATGGTTAGGTTTGGGTTACAATAAGAATTTTTGGCAGATTGTATTGTTAGCTTACTCCACAGTGCTGGCTAGTTATGACTGTGTGATTCACTTCTGGCCAATGAAACCTTGGGAGACATCCAAGGTGGGTTTAATGCTACTCTGAAAGTTTTTTCTCCTCATTAAATGTAAATATATGACAGCTAAGTGAAGTCATGCCTGTTGAATGAAGTTTTGCCTTAGGAACTTCTTTTTTACCCACTAAGAACTTCCTTGTTCACCATGTTTTGCAAATAAAAGTATTCGAATTGATAATGTAATCAGACGTGACCAGAACATTGGCACACATAAAAGAAGAGTAGGAAATAATGTAAGGAAAAAAGTGTCCTATTGTTAACAGGTTTTGAATGATACACTGCAATACCTTGTACTTCATTTGGTATGCCTGTGGAAGGCCTATAATAGCAGAATAATATAATTGTGGAAATGTGTAGTATAAGTAATAAATGCTTTACTTTACCACTGTATCATGCACATACTAGGGCCAGGGACATAGTAAATGCTAAGTAAATATTTGATGAATAACATGAAGGAAAGAAATCACACAAATAGTTATTATAGAGCCTTAATGGCCAACTATCTTTGATTTCTATTTAATAATTCTACTTAGATTTAGAACAAGTAAAGTTTCTTCTAACCCACGTAAAAGTGTATATGATGCATTTATCAAACAGATTTATATACTTAATTAGGAGGAGACAATTAAGTGCTAGTAAATTGAGTTATGCTGCTGAGTGTTAATTACATGTTACTTAAAACAGATTTAAAGATAGGCAAGAGAGTGGGAAGGAGAAAAAACGCAAGTGTAGCTATAGGGTTATGGCAATTTGGGATGCATTTCTAAATTAGCAAAGGGGAATGCATATTTATATTTATTTAAGCACTTGTAAAATGGAGATGTACTTACCAAATAGTTGTAATTACTTAACACCCTATCGTTTCTTTTAGGAAATGTATGACTTCCATAGGACTGTATTATCTAGGACATACTGTGTCCCCTTTTACATGTAATCTAAGCTACTAAAACTGAACAGAAACCTAACACATTCACAAGTAACACATTTTTCTAAGGACCTCTTTTCTTTTAAACCAGAAAAACAGTGCGATATCTACAAATGGGAAAATACCCATACTCCTTAATCAGATTGAAGAATAACTCATGTTTGCCACTGAGAAAGTTAAAAATTCATTTTTCAATTTAGTAGCTTGAAACTGTGTTATGCCATGTTCTTCACTGAATGACACACATTCTTTAGTAGAAGTGTTCTTCTGCAAAATGCACACCAGAATGTTGGTAATTGGGGCATGCAAATTTGTTCTGCAACTAAGAACAAGAGGAGGATTTAGAAGCTATTTTAATGTGGTAGTTCATCTATGTTTAAAGTATAATAATATTCATGTCATTATCATGTATTATTCATATGCAGTGTTTGAAGTGGAGGTCTTTCCAAATATATTAAGAAACTCTTATTCACAATAATCTAATTAATTCCCGCACCCTTTCTTCCTCTGATTTCAGCAAGTGTGAATCTTTAGGCTGAATTATATCACAGGTTTTAACCTAGCACCTTTTCGGCCAGATCCAGTGAGCAATGTGTTTTGCTTGGCCCACACAGTTTTTAATTTTCAAAAATTATTTTCCAGAATTTAAAACTATGAAAACCTATCTCTACTAAAAATACAAAAAAAATTAGGCGAACGTGGTGGCAGGCGCTTGTAATCCCAGCTACTTGGGAGGCTGAGGCAGGAGAATCATTTGAACCCAGGAGGTGGAGGTTGCAGTGAGTTAAGATCGCTCCACTGCACTCCAGCCTGAGCAAAAAGAGAAACTCTGTTAAAAAAAAAAAAAAAAAAAAAAAAAAAAAAAAAAAAAAAAGGCCGTTACACAAAAATCCAGATTTTCCTTCCCTTTTGGAAGAAAATCAGAACTGGCAACAATGGACCTACATCGCATAGCAACAATTTGCTGTTGCTGGATAGACCTGTAGGTGGGGCCCGTGCGCTCTGACTCCAGGTAACCTCACTTTTCGTTGGTCTCCTGGCGCCGGGACGGGAACTTTCACAGACGCTACTCGTGACATCCTTACACAAACCCTAGTTCACCTGGGTAGTCTAGGCTTAGCTGTGGTTTGGCATGAATAAAAAATATTGGCCGGAACTAGAATGCTTTTTCTATAACTGGTGATGAAGGAGGAGGCCAATCTCAGCTCTCAGGGATTCACTGGGTATCTACATACCGATAAACCATCCTGAACAAAAGTTTCCATTCTGCTTGAAAGGATGTTTTTCATTCTTCTTCAAGCATTATTTTTATGAACGGAATTTTCTTCTCTTAAACCAGTTTTATGTAAACACTACTAAGAAGAATGGTATACTATATATTACAAATATTTTTAAACGTCTACTTTGTAATTAAGATTCATGTCAGCCTGGTGCAGTGGCTCACGCCTGTAATCCCAGCACTTTGGGAGGCAGAGGCGGGTGGATGCCCTGAGGTCAGGAGTTTGAGACCAGCCTGGCCAAGATGGTGAAACCCCGCCTCTACTAAAAATACAAAAATTAGCCTGGCGCAGTGGTGGGTGCCTGTAATCCCAGCTTCTCCAGAGGCTGATGCAGGAGAATCGCATTGACCCCGGAGGCAGAGGTTGCAGTGAGCCAAGATCGCACCACTGCACTCCAGCCTGGGGCAACAAGAGCAAAACTCCGTCAAAAAAAAAAAAAAAAAAAAAAGATTCATGTCAGATATTTTATAAAGAATTTTATTCGAATGATCTTTAAACATTTAAAATAATTTGCTTTTGCTTTCCTTTAAAATTAAAAATACGTTTGCTGATCATTAACATTTATTGAGCAGTTACCAGCAGTTATAAATTGTGCTGATTACTTTATATACTTTATCTTATTTAACCTCACAAAAATCATATTGTGTGTACTATTGCTATTCTCATTTTACACCTAGAGATAAAACAACTTGCCTAACAATGCTTCTTTAAAATCTTAAAATATTTGATAGACAACAATTGTATATACTCAAATTGTACAACGTGATGATTTGCTATACATATGTCTTACATATCCGAGTAGCATTCTTAACCACTTCAGAAGTGTAAAAGAATAAAAGGAAAGAAAGAGGAAGTGAGGGAGGGAAAGGGAAAGAAAGAAGGAAGGAAGGAAGGAAGGAAGGAAGGAAGGAAGGAAGGAAGGAAGGAAGGAAAAAGAGTAGAATAGATTAACAGATTATATTAAGGTACATGCATATATTAATAGTAAATTTTGATTCTTAAACTTTTGATGCAGTTACAAGGTTTGTGCATGCGTGTGAGCAGGCACAAGTGTGTGCACACACACTAGTCATGATGTAAAATATTTTTTTCTAACTGAAATTTGGTCAAAAGAGTTTTAAACTACTGCACTATGGCACATTGCTGCCTCCTATTAGAGTTTGTAATATTTAATAAATTGTTGATATTTTAGGTAAAAGTGAAGTTTAGATTTAAACAACTTTTAAAATGTATGCACCTTTAGCCTTAGAGTGCTTAAAATTATTAAAATGTATTGTAATTTTACTAATCAAGAATGATGGCCATGTCCTAGACTTTTAGAGCATTATCTAGTCTTTTAAAAAGGAAAATTCTATTGGAATACAATCAAATGTGCTGCAAAACACAAGTAGCAATGTCAAAGACAAGAATGATAATTCATTTTTAAAAAGTAGGCATAATGTATATTTTTCAATGTATTTTTGTTTAAATATTTTGTCTATTTTATTTTATTTTTCTTTTTTCCCTTTTTTTTTTTTTTTTTTTGAGACGAAGTCTCACTCTGTCACCAGGCTGGAGTGCAGTGGCGCAATCTTGGCTCACCGGAACCTCCGCCTCCCAGATTCAAGCAATTCTCCTGCCTCAGCCTTCCAAGTAAATGGAACTACAAGTGTGCACCACCAAGTTCAGCTAATTTTTGCATTTTTAATAGAGACGGGATTTCACCATGTTGGCCAGGATGATCTCGATCTCTTGACATCATGATCTGCCTGCCTCTGCCTCCCAAAGTGCTGTAATTACAAGCGAGAGCCTGACTGTCTGTTTTATCTTAAACATCTCATTTCTATAAATACAAAATAGGTGGCCGGGCGCGGTGGCTCAAGCCTGTAATCCCAGCACTTCGGGAGGCCGAGATGGGTGGATCACGAGGTCAGGAAATCGAGACCATCCTGGCTAACACGGTGAAACCCCATCTCTACTAAAAAATACAAAAACAAACAAACAAACAACAACAACAAAAAACTAGCCGGGCGAGATGGCGGGCGCCTATAGTCCCAACTACTCGGGAGGCTGAGGCAGGAGAATGGTGTGAACCCGGGAGGCGGAGCTTGCAGTGAGCCGAGATCGCACCACTGCACTCCAGCCTGGGCCACAGAGCGAGACTCCGTCTCAAAAAAAAAAAAAAAAAAAAAAAAAAAAAAAAAAAAAAAAAAAAATACAAAATAGGTAACAAAAACAAGCAATGGGGAAAGGATTCCCTGTTTAATAAATGGTGTTGGGAAAACTGGCTAGCCATATGCAGAAAACTGGACCTCTTCCTTACACCTTATACAAAAATTAACTCAAAATGAATTAAAGACTTAAATGTAATACCTAAAACCATAAAATCCCTAGAAGAAAACCTAGCCAATACCATTCAGGACATAGGCATGCACAAAGACTTCATAAATAAAACACCAAAAGCAGTGGCAAGAAAAGCCAAAATAGACAAATGGGATCTAATTAAACTAAAGAGCTTCTGCACAGCAAAAGAAACTATCATCAGAGTGAACAGCCACCTACATAATGGGAGAAAATTTTTGCAACCTATCCATCTGACAAGAGACTAATATTCAGAATCTACAAGGAACTTAAACCAATTTACAAGACCCCATCAAAAAATGGGCAAAGGATATGAACAGACACTTCTTAAAAGAAGATATTTATGTGGCCAACAGACATATGGAAAAAAGCTCATCATCACTGGTCATTAGAGAAATGTAAATCAAAACCACAATGAGATACCATCTCACACCAGCTAGAATGGTGATTATTAAAAAGTCAGGAAACAACAGATTCTGGAGAGGATGTGGAGAAATAGGAATGCTTTTACACTGCTGGTGGGAGTGTAAATTAGTTCAACCGTTGTGGAAGATGGTGTGGTGATTCCTCAAGGATCTAGAACCAGAAATACCATTTGACCCAGCAATCCCATTGCTGGGCGTATACCCAAAGGATTATAAATAATTCTACTATAAAGACACATGCACATGTATGCTTATTGCAGCACTATTCACAATAGCAAAGACTTGAAAGCAACCCAAATGCCCATCAATGATAGACTGGATAAAGAAAATGTGGCGTGTATGCACCATGGAATACTACGCAGCCATAAAAAGGATGAGTTCATGTTGTTTGTAGGGACATGGATGAAGCTGGAAACCATCATTCTCAGCAAACTAGCACAGGAACAGAAAACCAAACACTGCATGTTCTCACTCATAAGTGGGAGTTGAACAATGAGAATATATGGACACAGGGAGGGGAACATCACACAGGGAGGGGAACATCACACAGCGTGACCTGTCACGGGGTGGGAGGCTAGGGGAGGGATAGCATTAGGAGAAATACCTAATGTAGATGATGGGTTGATGGGTGCAGCAAACCACCATGGCACGTGTATACCTATGTAACAAACCTGTATGCACATTCTGCACATGTGTCCCAGAGCTTAAAGTATAATAATAATAATAACAACTATCAATTGAAACAAGAATGCAAAAAAGCATCCAAGTCTAAAATTTAAAAAAGTTGGTACACTAATTAATCAAGCAACACTGCATTATTCAGCTTCATAGATGTTGCAATTCAGTAATTAATTTCTGCTATGAATAATTTGTTAACCAATCCTAAACTTGTGTCTGATGGAAGAAAATATACACTTTGAAGGTTGAAATAACTGACCATGATTTTATACATAGATGATTTCTCTGTGGTTTCGCCAAAGAGTGCATTGTGGGGAGATGCTGTACACCCCCGCCAAATCTCCGTCAGCACGTCATAAAGTCAACCTGAAGTAAATATAGAAGGCTAAGTTTTCATTTAAGAGAAGTCTTTTTTGCTGACTGCTTTTTAGCACAAAAACTGTTGTTCAGGCTATACAATCACTGATTCCACTTGGAATACAGAGATTATGAAAGGTGACATCTTGAGGGAAAACAGATATGCCATTTGTTGAGGTAATAATTGTAAACATATGACCAAATAATAATCATAGCATCTTTGGTTTCTGTCATTCTCTTCACTTTGGTTTCATAACTTGAATGAAGTTCCTAAATAAAAATTTTCCAGTGGCTAACAGGGACTTCACTTGTCTTTCTGCTCTATAAAATATGCAGCAGCCCATAAATTCCTTATTAAACAGTATTTATGTACTATTTAATATAAACAATATTATCGATTGATATGGTTTGGATGTCCCCTCCTAATCTCTGGGATTTGATTCCCAGTATTGGAGGTGGGGCCTGGTGGGGGTGATTGGATCAATGGAGTGGATTCCTCATGAATGGTTTAGCACCATCCCTGTGGTGATGAGTGAGTTCTCACTGAATTAGTTCACATGAGATCTTGTTGTTTCAAACAGTCTGAGACCTCCTTGTTCTCTCTCTTACTCCTGCTCTTGCCATGTGACATGTTGGCTTCCTGTTGCCTGCCACCATGATTGTAAGTTTCCTGAGGCCTCACCAGAAGCAGATGCAATCACCAGGCTTCCTGTACAGCCTGCAGAACTGTGAGCCAAATAAACTTCTTTTCTTTATAAATTACCCAGCCTCACATATTTCTTTATGGCAGTGCAAGAACACACATATAATATAAATGCATATATATTTGTACCAAAAATTTAGTGTTGTACATAAAATCTTATGTTCTTCTTACTGATTCCTATTTCAAATGTCCTATTATACCCTGATTTAACCCTTTTTTTTTTTTAGCTTTTAGATGTCTTGCTATGTTTTAGTTCTTTGTCTTTCTTTCTCTTCCTAGAATAAACCAAGCTCATTCTACCTCAGAGCCTGTGCTTGTATTCTCTGTGTAGAACATTCTGCTTCTAAGTTCACATTTCTGCTGTGAATCAGTACTGCTGCTTGAAACAAACCAGAAAATTTATTTAGAAAATTTGTACTAATATACTTTGTAACTCAGAAACTACACCTAGGCACATACCCATTGAGAACCACTTATACATATGTATGAGGTCAAAAGTATGATCAAGAAGGATCAGAGCTGCATTAGCTGTAATGGCAATTAAAGAGAAAAACAATCTGTAAGCAAACCAAATGCCAATCAAGAGTAGAATGGATAAATACACTGTGATGAATTCATATAGTGAATCATTATGCCTAGTATTGAAAAACAAACGAATATGCATCAACATAGATGAGTGTCTAAAACAAAATATAGACCCTCAAAAGAATGTTATTAAAAAAGAGTATGCTTTCATTTACACAATATATTAAATGTACAAAATGATACTATATATTTAGGTACAGGTATATGTGATAAAATAATTAGGGAAACTAGGCAAGTGATAAACACAAAAGTAAAAGTGGTGGCAACTTCTAGAGGTGAGGATGGAGGAAATTTGAGATTAGAAGGGTATGTAGGGGATTTAAATGTTTTATTTCTTCACTAGATTTTAAGAGGCTGTGTGTTTTGGTTTTATATCAGTGATATACACATGAAATAAATAATATAAATGTAGTATTAAATAATAACATTTTTATGTGTTTAACATTTAATTTAAAAACTAAAATATAAACCATTAGTCCTTCTGTACCACATCCTGTTTTATTTTCTCATAAGTTACAATTGCCTGAAATGACCTTATTAATTTAATGCTGATCTATTTATTGTTCATCTCTCCCCACTTCTCTAGCAGACTGCAGGCTTCACAAAGCTAGCACGTGGACTCTGTGGTTGAGAGCTGAGGATAGGAGACACTCTAGCAATTAGTAGGTACTAAACGTATTTGTTGACTTAACAAACCACCGGCAGATATTTATTATAAATATAACTTCAGAGTACAACGAAGAAGACATTTTCAGGTACATATGGATCTTTTCCTTGAGTACCTTAGATTTTAATTAAATTTGTTCAACATTGTATGTTTTCAGTGAATGAAACCATTTTCTTATCGAATCAAATTTCCTATACATGTACCCATTGCTCTTCCTTGCATATTTGGTCATTGATATGTGCGAGTTTTTTCTTCTTCACATGAGACATTTTGGATTTTGGCATTTAAAGGAATCCTAATGTGACAAGATGAAAGATTAGGAAACACTTCAGCAACCCTCCTCTCATTTATTTTATTACTGGATAGGAAAATTACTTATAAATTTCCTGAAGGATATAATCCTGTTCCTGTTAACTGCCTGAAAAATGATTTGCTTGTATTTAAAAAAAAAGAAGCCTTTTTCTTGTTAATTTCTTAATATAAAACAGTGTAAAAATGATTACTTAAATGGCATGGAAAAGCCTGAAGTACTTAATTACTAAAGAAAACCAGAAAAATGTTAAGTGAAGTATAACAATAATTATAAGAGGAGCTAAGAAGCCATTAAACAACATTTAACATATGCATTTTAAAATTTTGCTTTCGCTAAAATTGCACTATTTGGCTTTTAATTATTTTAGAAATAACAAATGATAATACTTTAATATAGAGATTAAAAATAAATTTCTAACATCAATTCCCAAAATTGAGTCATTATCTAATATAATTTTTCCCAATCATAGAGTTATACAAAATTATTCAACTTTTGGCTATAAAATTTGTGAACACTTAATAAAAGAATAGTCTAAATGAAATGATAACTTTCACCCAGCTCTTTCTTCAAAATTTAATCTTTGTAAAAATCACTGATTTTAAAAAAATAATCCATGACATAGAAAACTAAAGAAGATATTGTCAACCAAGAGCAATTCAAGAATTTTAATGTTCCAGAAGGTGGAAGATGACATATAGTAATGTGGAGTAATAGCTAAGCCATTACTTGGATTTGGACACTACTGCTTGGATTTGGACACTATTTCTTCCACTCATGTATGAGTTGTATGACATTCAGAAATTTACTTTCTTTTTGCCTCATTTCCTCATCCATAAAATGGGGATGAAAATAGTATTCCCTGTCTCCTAGGGTTTTGAGGGCTGAATAAAATAATTCATATAAAATACTTAAAATATACCCAGCAAGTAATATATGCTCAATAAATATTACTACCATTTACCCAAACTATGAAAGTTTAAGAATAAAGATTAATTTATCTAACTCAAGTTCTGCATGAAATAAATAATGAATATATTATGAAGTATCTATTAAAACCTAACTCTAGGTAATGAACACATCTAAAAGAAATTTAGAAACTGTACTAGAAATATTCAAGTTAGCATATAAATTTATCTGGCAAAAAAGTCACAGATCAACTCTATATTTAAAACCTTATAGGAAAATTTTGCTTGTCTAATATTACAAATGTTTTTTAAAGATGGATTAAATAAATAATGTATAGCAAATCACCCTAAAAGTACAGCTAATATTTCAACAAAAGAAAAGCATCTGGTAAAGAGAAGACCAAGACAAACCACAGACTGAAAATACTTGCAAATGACACATCTGATAAATAACTGTTATCTAAAATATACAAAGAACTTTTAAAGCTCAACAATAAGAAAATGAGCAACATGATTTTAAAATTAGCAAAAGACTTAAACAGACACCTCACTAAAGAAGATGTTCAAATGGTAAGTAAGTATATGAAAAGATTAGGGAATTGCTAAGTAAAACCACAATAAGATATTTCTACATATCTATTAGAAAGGCCAAAATTCAGAATACTGACAACACCATATGCTGTTGAGGATGTGAAGCAACAGGAACCCTCTTTTATTGCTGGTGGGAATGCAAAATGGTACAGACACTTTGGGAGGCATTTTGGCATTTCTTAACAAACTACACATACTCTTACCATACAATCCAGCACGTTTCCTCTTTTTATTTATCCAAAGGAGTTGGAAACATAGGTCCACACAAAAACCTGCACTGAGATATTTATAGTATCTTTATTCATAATTGTCAAAACTTGGAAGTAAGCAAGATGTCCTTCCATAGAACAATGGATAAATCAACTGCGATGCATCCAGACAACGGAATACTATTCAGTGTTAAAAAAACAAAACAAAAACAAAACAAACAAACAAAAAAGCATAAGCTATCAAGCCATAAAAAGACATGGAGGAAACTTAAATACATATCACTAAGTTAAAGATGCCAGTCAGAAAAAGCTATATACCGTGTGATTCCAACTACGTGTCTTCCTGGAAAAATCCCCAAACTATGGAGACAGCAAAAAGGTCAGTGATTGTCAGGGATTAGGAGGAAGGTAGAAATAAGCAGATATAGCAGATTTTTAGGACAGTGAAACTGTTCTGTATGTTACTACAATGGTGTACATATGTCCATACACATTTATCCAAATCCACAGAATGTACAACACCAAGAATGAACCCTAAGGTATACCATGGACTCTGAGTAATAATGTGTCAATTATCATTACCTGTGCAAGATGTGCAATATACTTAGTTTTAGTACAACACAGATTTTAATTTTACCACAAAATATTTTGTAACTGGGTATTAAAAGTGTGTTTGGCTTCTATATTCTTTAGCCATGATTATAAAACAACCAGATAATTAAGTTTAAATTAAAAAAAAAAAAAAAGCTTTAAGTTTACTGCCTGAACTTAATTAAACCAGATAATTTAATTTTTTACTTTCAGCACCACCTTTTCCCTCTTTTCTTTTTTTTTTCCCCCATTTTGCAAAGAGCCAAAAACGAGGAAGTAAAGATTGGTAAGTAAAGCAATATACTCAGTACAGCTATGCATAAAGAACTAAATCTTAAGAATAGTAGAAGCCCAGCGTGGTGGCTCATGCCTGTAATCCCAGCACGTTGGGAGGCCGAGGCGGGAGGATCACGAGGTCTGGAGATAGAGATCATCCTGGCTAACATGGTGAAACCCCATCTCTACTAAAAATACAAAAAATTAGCCGGGCGTGTTAGCGGGCGCCTGTAGTCCCAGCTACTTGGGAGGCTGAGACAGGAGAACGGTGTGAACCAGGGAGGCGGAGCTTGCAGTGAGCAGAGATGGCGCTGGCGTCACTGCACTCAAGCCTGGGTAACAGAGTGAAACTCCGTCTCAAAAAACAAACAAACAAACAAAAAAATAGTAGAAAGCAGTACTAGTGAATGTAGAATAAATTATAACAAAATAATTCAATTATATTCTAAATTACTACTCAAATGAAGCCTTGAGAGGGTAAAAACAACATTATTGAAAATAATTTGCATACATTGTGGCAACCAGATTTTTTTCTGATAACTTGAATTGACTTACCAAGAGACCCTATACATTGGGGACTAAATTTCTATGCCAAATTTCAAATAACTACTATATATATAGTACATGGGTAAATTCCTTTGAGACCAAACATGCTGTTAAACTATTTATTTACCGCAATGCCAAGTTTTTAACAGTTCATCTAAAACATTATATTAGGGGACTTGCAGCCTCCAAATGTTTGGAATGATGCTTATAGAATAATAAACAGAACTGTTAGAAAATAGTGTCATTTCTAACTTAGAGTCAAACGGATTAGCAGAGCAATTGGAGTGATCAATTTCTTCTATGCTAATGGTGTTAACAAGTAGAGTGACACTTTGCCAAATGTTACCAGATAAATGGTTTCCAGAAGAGTTTAGGCACCATATGTGCAAATAAAGTCTGTTTTTGTTTATTCCCAGAAATCAGGAGCTGGAATAGATAGTAATGCCCCTTTCTACCTAATAAGACCAGAAGTAATGATTTTCCTTTTCAGATTTATGTTTTCCCACATGTAAAATAGATAAAATAATACAGAACTATAGGTATTTTCCCACAAAGACATATCAAAATTAATATGGCTGTCTTGATTCATTATGCATATTTACAGTCTTTTCTTATCCTTAGGCATTAAATGACACATATAATTTCTGGTAGAGCATAAAAATAATCCCTTGATGTGAGAGTTTTTAAAATTGTTTCAATACCATGACCTTATTTGAGATTTCCAACAATTCAGCAAATTTGCCAAAGTAGATTTTAGTACTCTCATATAAAAGATGAAAAACTAAGGTTTGGAAGGTTGACATTAGTTCTCCAAGGTCATGTGGCTAGTTAATTAGGTAGAGTCTAGATTAAAACCTAGATTAGTAACCTCTAAACCAATCTTTACTATAAAATTATGTCATATGCAATCCTAATATTCAAATTTAAGGTTTAAACAGCCTTAGGAAAACATGCAGGGGTTGAAATAAATATTTAGACATTTTGCTTGATGGTATATTCCATTTTCTATTAGATGGAAACACATAGAAACATATTTCAGGAAAAATCCAAGAAAATACAGAGAGTCCTCAATTTAGGATGGTTTTACTTATGATTTTTCAACTTTACAATGGTGCCTTCAACTGTGAATGTTAATGGTGAGTGTCCTTACAACCATTCTGTTTTTCACTTTCAGCACAGTAGTCAATAAATTACATGAGATATTCAATACCATATCATATATATAGACTTCTTGTTAGATAGTTTTGCCTCTGTAGACTAATGTAAGTGTTTTGAACATGCTTAAGATAGTCTAGGCTAAACTATGTTTGGTAGGTTAGATATATTAAATGCATTTTCCATTTATGATATTTTCAACTTACGATAGCATTATTGAAATGCAACCCCATCATTAGTCAAGGAGCATCTGTAACATTTATGGCTGTGTTTCCCAAACTATGTAAATGGGACAAATATTCTGTAAGATAAAAATTAACTGCTTTGGGAAACCTGGCATATTAACACCTTTGAATAGTCAAGGTACCGATAAGTGCTGCAATAATGCTACCTGTTTTTAACATTGTTATGTCTGCAGGCCTACCTGGGCAGACATATTTTCAAATGAAAAAGAACTGGCTTATTCTTGGTAAATAGAGTTGCTTACCTTGAACCTAATGAACACAGTCAAGAAAACAGTATCTCTTCCTTACCTCTAGTAGAATCTCCTCTTCAGCTTCCTCTTGGTAATCAGGTGGTCTGTGCTAGGCATGCATTTCTTTAAAAATTATAAATTGGTAATTTTCACTGTCAAAACAGTGTTGCTCTGCCCACCCAATAAGTGTCAATTTTCTCCTGTATTTTATATAACTTTGTGACCTGACAATACAATGACCTAAGTCCCAACTTAATAATACTGAAACATAACAGTTTAGGGGTAGGGTTATGGAAACAGACTTAAGTATTTATTCAAACTTAGTTATTTCCTACAGTATCTGAAAGTGGGGGTAACAAACACCCAATAGTATGTATTGCTATGTGCCTTTTATTTTCCTGTTCTTAATATTTATGTGAACATTCCACCAATATATCAGAAATGTATTTTTGGAACTTACAAACATCTGTTGTATCCTGTATCTATTGCATCCTGCTGCAGATGTTTGGAAATTGAGGACTGTTCCAATCTTGCAACTTTGAAATTATTTCCAGATGAAGCAAAGATCAAAGCCCTCCACAAGCATGCATGGCTTTAAACATATTAGAAGATATATTAAGCCATGTTCAGGCAGAAAGAAGAAGCAAGAGGTAGAATTTTAAAATTTAATAACAGCGGCCTGCAAATAGTAGTCAGTTTTTACTTTATGGAATCTTAATTTTCAATGATATAGTAATAATAGTTTCCATTTTATTATTTTACTAGATTTGATCTAGGTCTGAATCTTAATGACGGCTTTTCCAAAAGGTACTAGCTTAAATGAATAAGGAATTATTTAGTCAAGATAGTTCTTGATCAGTAAATTTTGTGTTACATACATAGCAGTATATAAAATTCAATTTTTTTTTAATTAAACTAAGAATCAAATGACCACAGTGACGATTCCAGCACTGGGTCCTGTGTTCCCTGGTATTCTATTAGGTCATATTTCAACTTCTGTAAATATGTAAATTCTGTTACACAGAAGATCTGGAAATAACCAAATATTCTTTTAAAAGTCAAAACTGTTAGCACTTCAAACCCATTTACTAAAAACTAGAGTGAATAAAAAAGTTTGCTATTTCAAAGATTTATCTGTGTTATTAATATGAATCATTAACGTCTTTTGAGGGTTAGAAAAATATTTGCTTTAAGCCACATATTCTCTAGACAAGTACTGCTCACTTTCGAGCATATTTAACTGTTTACCTTGAAACATGTTACACCTTTATGTCTTCTGCCTATCATTAGGATATAACCCAAAACAATTTATTATATGTTCTAGCTAACTACTTACAATTTTGTTTGTCAAAAAATAAAAACAAATGTTTTTTACCTTATCAATTTGCTCAGTATATTCAGACATTTACCTAATAAACTATTTAAAATAAAGATTCTGAGAAATATAACCTCCATGAAATTGCCTCAATAGTGGTTAATTTAGGATACCAAATGTCTGATTAAGATGCATTAGAAATCTTAAGAAACAATAATGTTACACGTGGGATGATCAGAATGGTAGGTATTATACTAAAGACATTAGGAAAATGGTTTTAATAATCTCAGAACTTTGGCGGAACACTAAATTGCGGGATTTTTAATTTTTTTCTATGTCAGAAGTACCTACAATTGCTTCTGAAAAGGATGCATAAATATCAGACAGGGTGCCAGCTCCTCCAGGAATACAGTAGAAAGGCACAGCCTTAATCTTTCTTGCATATGCTTCCAAAAATTTGCTGGATATCTGGGAACATGGAATTAGACCTTGGCCTCTGCTTTTACCTGGGCACCCAGTTGTATCTCCAGTGGTCTGGTCGCATTTAAGTGTGTATGAGAAATTGATCCAGTCTTTACTTTCCTGGTGGCATATGAGAGTTTCCTCAGAATTGCCAGGGCCCACACTATCCAGCTTCAAGTCATTTACTTTGAAGTTGCAGGCTTTTCGGGGGCTATGTAGAAATATCAAGATGAATCAAGTTTCTCTCACTACCTCACATGCTTCAGTCTCTTCATGTAACGTCATTTTGGGCACCCACCATGAGACTGGTTTCTCAGTCCTTCAGTATAAAGTCAGGAAGGGGCCAGTATATCTCATTCAGGTTTGTAAAGAAATGTAGATTTTTTTTTTCATCTGTAATGTGTTAAATACAGACATAATGTAAATTATAAAGTTCCCCCAAATGATTTATTTAATGTTTTGGCTAAATAAATTGTTTCATGTACATGAAAGTATTGAATTGATAACCAGACAAGATGGGTCATGCTGCTTTTCCATTTCTCTCTCAGTTTCACCCAAAAACACTGTTGGTTTTTAACCTCACCAATTCTCCAGCAGCCAGTCACTCCTTAATGTTTTGCAAACTGGCTTTCCCATCTGCCATTTTCTAAAATGATCCTTTGGATTATTTTCTTAATGTTTACTTAAGTCAGTCATTCTCCTATTTCTGTCCTTTAATCACAACTGTTTCTTTTGATTTTGTGGCTACAATAAAATATAATGTGTCCTTTTCCTTCACCTTCAAGATTAAAGCTGAAGAAGAGGAAGGCCTTGCCTGAGACCTTGTTAACAGTCTAAAATCTTGTTAGCAGTGGCTTTAAAGCTTTGTCCAGGTATTGGAATAACTTAGAGTTATTTAGATCTGTTTCTAAATCTTAAAAAGGCTCAAGTAAAAAATGTGTGTGTGTGTGTGTGTGTGTGTGTGTGTGTGTGTGTTTTGTGGGGTGTATTGGGGGACAGATAAAGAAAAAGCACATCTTGTTTTGTATGATAAGAAGACATACTCCATTGTGAGAAAGATAATCTTGCTAATTAAGAAGGCAGTTAGGCAAAGGTTTTATCTTATGGGACTGGACAATCTGTCTCCAAAAACTTACTGCTTGTCTTTGAGAAGTGTGCGAGTTTGCTCTTATAGTCAGAGGAATAACTAAGGCCTTCAGCTCATATGGAGAGAAGCCCTTCAAGGAAACTAGACAAGGATTGTCAAAGCCTTTTCCTCATCCTCAACCTCCTTGTCATCATACTGTCCACCCCCTTCCCGACAAAAGCCAAAATTTTATCTGATTTAAAGAACAAAATACCTCCAAAGATTGACTGGTTTGTTACCCAGGCATTAATAAATACTGAATTTCTTAGATTCCAGACTTACTCTTTTGGGAGAAAGAGGAATGGATCCTGAGGGAAAGATTAAATGGGAGGAGTTTTTATCTGAAAGTTGATTGGAGATTCAGACGTCAAAGATTAGAAGATATTTTCCAAGTGAGGCTCAAGGCAAGAAAACAGGTTAGGATCTGGAGACTTCTACAAAGGAATGAATGGCTTGTGAAGGTTTTAACTTCTTGGCTACTTTTTCTTTGGTTTTACATTGCTCCTCTTCCTACACACTGTAATGTTATTGACCAAGTGATCACTCAGAAAAGTCTAATAAGTGCCAAATATTCTTGTGTTTTCACACAAAATTCAAGGAGTGGGGCTAAGTGGACACAGAAGGAACAAGAACCACAAGGCACTATAGACAGATGATCTATAACTGATCATTTTTAATTTACTGGCAGTAGGTTAGAAGAGGCTGAGGTGGAATCAATGACACTCAAGATTTCACAGCAACTTTGGGGAGGGTGTTAAATTTTCCAGGAATCATGGATTAGTGGTTAAGCCTAATTTGTCACTGGCCAAAGGACAGAGTGACCCTAGTAGATCCTTGGGTTACTTACTTGGTAAACATTCTCCATGGTTCTTTTAATTCAGATGGCCTATTTATGCAATCTCTTCCACTCCCTTGGAGAGCACTGAGTCTTATATCTGGGACATACTCAATCATTTGTTGGATTGAATTTCCTTGTTGAGATCATATAAAATAATGTATTACTGGATAAAGAACAGAATCATTTTGCTGACTCCTGAGGTAGTGACTGCGTCTACCTTGAACACTGTTAAGCCCATGGTGACTAGTAGAGTACCTTGAACTCTGGGAAGTGCTTAGTAAATGTTTATTGATGATTAATCCAAAAGGTTTCAGAAGCTTTACAGGAGGTTATAAACAGACTGAAAAAATCCATAAATCCCTTAAGACAGGGCCAGACTTACAAGAGTGTTCAAACTGTTTTTTTTTCTGAAGCAGTCTTAAAAGAAACATGAAGGAAAAATTTTCAATATCCTATTAAAAGAAAAGAAACATGAAAGAAAAAATTTCAATATCCTACCTTTCTGAGATGGGTTTGCAAATGCAATCAGGATGTCAAATATTTATGGAAAGGTTTTGGCTTTTTTATTTAATCTTCTGAGATGACATTACCCTCAACTGTCTAGTTGTTTTATAAATATCTTTAGCCTTTAGTAATCAGAGGCATGTAGAGTTATATACTTCTCCAGGCTGCCAACTATTATGTTATAGTGAAAGCAAGTCTTAGATCAAACTCTTATTTTTATAATGGTTGATTAGTAAGCAGACACAAATATTCTCATACATCCTCTCCTTGTATATTCAAGGGAGCACACACCCGCTGTCCTCGGAACTCTTGAAGAGTAACAACTATGAATGGAAATTCCTTTTCTGTTACATCCCAGGCAGATGCAACAAGGTGAGGCCAGTCACTGTTTGAGCTGCAGGCCGTGAAATGAGACACATGGTACCAAATAGGCATCCAGACTGTGAACACTTTTCTGAAAGTATGAACCTGTTGAGATTTTATATTCTAGTGCCTCATTTAAGAAAGAGCAGTGATATCAATACAACCTTTCTAGCCACTGACAAATTTTAAACACTTGTCATTTTACCATATAGAGTTCTAATATCTCTTGAGCTAATTGACAAGCTTTCTGGCGTAATTTCACTAATAATGTTTGAAGAACTCATGTAGCCACCCTGGAAGGTAGTATCCTGATTTGAGTCCTTCAGTGCTAAAGAATAGATTATCATTTACTTAAGCAGACATACATAATCACACACTACACTGTTTATAGTAAAGTTTTTTAAAGAAGTGTATTATCTTCATATAACATAATGGGTGACTTACTTACATTAATATTATCATTATAAGGCTAATTTTCCAAATGAGAAAACTGAAGTTCAGAGAGTTTAATGTAGAAAAAACTTTACAGCCACCATGTAAATCAGAATTCAGCTCTGGGCTTTTCCTCATCCACAATAAATAGGGAAACACGGTGGTTATGTAGCTTTCTTATGGCTAATAGAAGAACTCAGGGAACTAAGGAATATGTGTGAAAAGGTTTATACAAATCATTTTGTACAATGTTATGGACCATACACTTATTAATAGAGCAGTGCATACATAAAAAGTCTATTATCTTCAGATAAAATAATAGATATGTTACTTATTATTGCTATTAATACTATAATTGTTAATCTCATTTTCCATGTATTTCATACATTAGCTTTGGAGAAAGGCAAGGGCATCATAGTATCTGCATGAGGAATTTAAGTGTGTAATGATGCTTAAGTACTTGCGGGTAACCTGGCTTACTTTAGAGATGAAATTTAATAAATAGATAATGGATATATTCATTACACTATTTTTTCTCTTCTCAGGAAAGGGGTATGATGAGAAGAATCACATGAAGATCTTTCACAGAAAAAAGTCTATATCCCTGTGACAATTGTTTTCATTGTCTCTGTGAGTATTTGGCAGGAACGGAATGGCAGACACTACAGAACATAATTGCTAGCAAGTAGTTTCTGCCATTGACTGAAGAATGATCTACATGCTCTTAACTTTCAGTATAAAAATCAAATTTTAAACTCCACTTTTCATCGTCTTCTCTCATTTCTCTCCCCTTCATACTCTACTCATTTTTCCGTCATGAATGACTGCAACTCTCCTAATGAACAATCCTGTCCCTTTGCTTTTATTCTTGTTGTCTGCGTCACCTGCTACACCTTTGCAATTTTCTCTCCTAGCCATCATCTCCCAAAAAGTTCATTTGCTTTTGTGTCTCCTGCATACCATATTGCCTGATATATCATAGGTCCTTAAAACTTTGTGGAGTGAATAAAGGGATGAATGCCTTTATTCCTATCTTTCATTATATTACACCTGGCCCATTTAGAGGACTTAGAGCTGTCAGGCAAGGAACAAATTTATTTTGGAAACTGGATCAAGGTTTGGAGGCATGGGGTGAGGGTGGTCTACTATACAGTTATTATTTTTTTATTTTCTGAGATGTAATTTCACTCTTGTTCCCCAGGCTGGAGTGCAATGGCACGATCTCGGCTCACTGCAACCTCTGCCTCCCAGGTTCAAGTGACTCTCCTGCCTCAGCCTCCCGAGTAGCTGGGATTATAGGTGTGCACCACCACACCCAACTAATTTTTATATTTTTAGTAGAGATGGGGATTCCATGTTGGCCAGACTGGTCTCGAACTCTTGACCTCAGGTGCTCCACCTGCCTTGGCCTCCCAAAGGGCTGGGATTACAGGCGTGAGCCACCATGCCCAGCCTCCTATACAGTGATTTGATCTCAGGGTAGTGCTATCTGATCCCTGCTCTGAAATTCAGTCTCTTTCCTGGTGTGGTCTGCAGCTGCATTCTGCAAGCTAGCAACAGACAGGCTCTTACAGATGCTAATGGTTACAAGAGAAGTGTGGATTCAACGACCAACATAGTCTTATCAGTAGTAAATATAAAGATATTGTCATTTGAATATTACACATGAACTTTCAGTGACAAATGTGTTAGATCAGAGAGTAAAAAATTATAGTTAGGACCCACTGCAACTTCTTTTACTTACATTTAGGTATCTTATTTTATAAGGCACATTAATTACTTTATCTTTGCATGCTTTAAAAAATATTATTAAATACAAATTTCCCTTCACATATACAATGATAAAGACTTAATTCTCAGCCCTAGGCTTAAAGATAAAGCTATACTGTTTCACTGGCTGGGGTATCCCACTCAGCAGCATAGCTAAAGTCTAGCCAGTACAATTTTGAAAAAGTCAATGCCCTCAAAAAATCTAACAACCCCGTCTTAACCCAAATTTCGTATGTACTTTGACTACTAAATTCACCTTTAGTGAACTTTGAAAAATTCTGAGCTTTTCCTAAAAGTAAATGTATATTGTGATTGTAAATTTTTTCAGCTCCACTTCATATGTTTTTCGTAGATACAGTAGAATGAATGAATGGATGTGTGTGTGTTGTAAAGCGGGGGTGGCGGGAGCGGGGAGATAGAGCAACAGGTGGTAAGTTGAATCACATTGATTCATCTGTGCCAAAGAAAATGAGATTCTTACCTCTTTAAATTATGAGCCAAAAATTGATTGCTTGGGCCTCAACACTTCTAAGTCTTGAATGTAGAGGATAAAAACTTTCCCTAGCCAACTGATATTTCCGAAACCAAATGAAGGTTTGGTAAGGAGTGGCAAGACAATGCTTTTATATGCTACTTATCTGCTTGTGTTAGGGCTCTTATCGCCAGATTTGACAAGCTAACCATATATGTTTGAATATGTGTTAATTGAAGCTTGTTACCTATAATGTCCAGGTAATGACCTGAACAGATGCAACGTTCTGTTCTCCACAGGACAAGGATGCATTCTGACGAGAAATTTCTCTCTCTAATTTCCTTTGTTTCCCATTTCTATTTTGATTTCCTGGGCCTGCTGTATTTGGCAGGCAGACACATTTTCCAGATGAAGCAGTGAGGAGGGTGATAATCAGGACATGCTTTATGATGTTCTTTTCAGGTTGCTTTATGCAGCACCGTATCTAAAGAACTCAGCCTTCCTGAATGTCCAGGCAGGTGGCTCCTTTATGAAGCCCACTGAAATAGCTTGTCCCAAAATGGACAAGTTACAAGCTACCAACTGAGAAGGTAAAAGCACCATCACTATGGGTTGTCTAAGGTCAGACACTTGGACTAAATGTACAAAGATGAGAACTACATGGACTTTGGGGCTGCTTTTAAAATGGCTCAATAAATAATCACCATTCAATCAGAACAGCAGTAAAGAGACTGGATGTATTCAAAGGCAGTAAAATGGAGGCGAAAGCTACTTTCTTTCCATTTAAGTGAGCCATTGTAAGGATCAAGTAAGGATCCAAATGAAGATATTTCAGAAAATGTTAAAATTTAATTCTTATCTATCCCACATATTATCTTTTCTATTATTATTTTACTATCTTTCATGACTCCAGCTGGAGGGAAGCTGGAAGTCAAATTTAAATTATTATACCTTTACAAAGTTATTAGAAATGAATTACCTCTTAAAAATGAATGTAGGATAGGTAGCACTCCTGCTGGCTCTCAGACTAAGCTTACTGTGTCAATCTATTTGGTCAAAAAAGATCTTTTGTTTTAGGGGACTGACTATCAAAATTAAAAATTCAGAGTGTTTCCAATAAAAATTTCATATTCTTCTTATTTATTGGAAAATTAGGAGGTTTGGTAGCAATGGTTTCTCATTTAGCATTAATTCATTCATTCAGTCACTCATTCAACACATTCTCATTGAGAGATGGGCACTTTTATACACATTGAGAAAATGACAGAACAAAGTGGCAAAAATCAGCTAGAACTAGCAGGAGCTGCTTCTGTACACAGCTTTTTCTACTTTAGTTTTATCATAGTCCCCACCACCCCTGTATTATATTCAGATAACCAGGCTCACTATACTCATTTCTTTTAACTGCCTTGTTCCTATAAACATTTGTGTTTGTGATGCCTGGAATATACTTTCAGTGTGCACTCAGATTCTAGAAAGAGACCTTAAGTGGACCCAATTTATTGCATTTCAAATAATACATGAAGGATAAAGTTGGAAAGAAAATAGCCAGCTGTTATTACACTCAACTCAAGCCTCTAATAAGTACCTGCTATGTGTACCTTCTTTGAAGGGTTAGTATTGGAACTGAACCTTGACAGGAGAGGAGTTTCTACAGTAGGACACAAGGGGAGGGTGACATTTCAGGTGAAGGTAGTATGACCGACACATTTAAGAATGTTGAAGAGATGAGTTTGGCAGGAACATGGGAAGAAGGAGGGAGTATTACTATTTCAGAGTCCTACACCTGATGCAAAAAATGCAGGGGCTATTGTTACTATGTCAAAAGAATTAGCTATTACAAGTAAAAAATCTGCCAAAAAATAACAAAAGGATAACATAGAATCAAATGGTTTTAAAATATTATGCCCTTATAATGCCTAAATAATAGAAAATAACCACACACTTGGATCGTGTGGTTCTACTCGTAAAGGTTGAAAGGGGAGGAATACAGATAATTTAGAAGTTTTTAAATGTCTACATTACTTGATCTTATCAAACTCCCACACACTTGGGCATGATTAAACTGTTTAGATAAGATTTTTCACACAGTATTCCAAGATATTAAGCTTGATGAGTGTATGATGGTAAAAATATTTATTAAGCCTCAGCTTCAGTCTAGGAAACATTTTTAGTTTCTTCTGGTCTCAAACATAACTGCTAAAATCATATTGTACCCATGATATTTTCGAAAAGAATGAATATACCCTATTGTGCATGTGTATAAACTGTATCTATCTATCTTACCAATAGAGTTTAGAGCAGTAGTTAAGAAGTTAGCATGCCATGCTAACACATGACATTTTGTAGTTAAGAAAAAAAGCTTCTAATGTCTTTGGGGGCCTAGAAATCTCCTCTTCATTAACATCAAATTTATTTATTTATTTTTAGTAAGTATTGTGTAAATACCATGTGCCTGGTGCTAGATTAGGTACAATGGAAAAGGCAGCTTAGAAAAATCACAGAAGTTGTCCTCCAGGAGTTCATGACTTTCAGGGGTCTCGTTGTCCAATATGGCATTTGCACAGGTTTAAGGAAAGGCAGAATATCTTATTTTATATTATCTTCTCAGTCCCAGGTTAAGGCAAGTTTTCATATGGAGAGTGAATTGACTCCTAACTATATTAACAATTATGATGGGAACAATTAACTGAGGAAGAATTTATTGTCACACACAGTATCCTAAGAATTAAGTTACATAAATATTTAATCTTACTCTCCGCAGTGCATTTGGCTGGAAGGAATATACAGAAATAATAAAAGCCACATTCATTCAACACTTGGCTCATCTGTACCTGTCACTCCTCTAGACACTTCATGGACATTATAATTTTTAAACTATGACCCAGGTCTGTCAGGTTGCAAAGTATATTTTCTTTTCCTCTACACTATGCTCTGGTGCTCATAAAGGCTCTGGCCTCAGTGAACTCATAAATCTAATGGGAGAGACAGGGCTACCACACATAAAGCAATAAGAGAATAAACAGAAACTAGTTCTCTGGCCTTGACTTTAAAGCCCAAAGAAACAAACAAACAAAGAAACAGTGACAATACAGCAAATCCAGTTCAAGAAAGGGAAAGGTGAAGGCTCTAATGGCAGTGATAGAGTAAAAGTCTTCTTTCCAGCATCATGCCTGGGTGAACAGATATTTGCCTCCACTCCTTCTTAATGCGTTACCTTGCACTCATATGCTCATTTCTTCATCTGCAACATGACAATATTACTTATTGGACTGTGAGACTAAAACTTTGATGTAAAAGGTCTTGTATGATGTCTGCCCCAAAGTAGAAGCTGTGTTGTTAAATTTAACAGGTATTTTCTTCTTTTTATGATTTAACCTACACACAGTCATCAAAAAGTCCTTTCAAATCTGAAAATCTACTCAGATCATACCTAAACTTTGAGCCTTTTAATGGCTTTTCATTGCTCTTAGAATACAGATAAAAACCTCAACCTTTGCCTAAAATGCTACCTTATAATCTGGCTCTTAAGTATTCCTCCAACTTCATCTCATGCCATTCTCCACCTACTCTCAATATTCTCCAGCTGGACTAGCCTTTGTTACATTCTTCAAGTATCCCAAGCCCGCACCTGAGTCAGGCTCTTTGAATCTGCTGGCCCTTCTGACATTGCCTGGTCAGTTCCCAGTCAAACTTCAAGTGTTAGCTTAAACTGTCTCAGAAAAGTTTCCAGGAACCTCCATGCTAAACTGGATCCTTTTGTTACATGCTCCCATAAAATTCTGTGTTTCTTCATCCCAGCATTTAGCTCATTCATGATATTCATACATATTTTTTATATGTGTGCAATATATGTATATCCACATATACATATATGTGTATTATAGAATATTTGTTTCATTTTACTCTCTCCCATAGAACAGGGACTATGGTGATTTTATTTATCAGTGCCAAAGTATTCCCATAAATTAGTACAATGCTTGTACAAAACAGGTGCTCAAGAAGTATCTTTCAATGGAGGAATATTCAGTGGATTAATGTTCAATAAACGGTAGCTATTAACAGAGCAGTAACAATTATATCAGTGACAATGTATAGTAGTCAGCTTGAGCTGTCATAACAAACACCATAGACTGGGTAGCTTAAACAACAAAAATTATTTTCACACAGTTCTAGAGGCTGGGAAGTTTAAGATTAAAATGCCAGACAATTTGGTTCCTTGTGAGGTCTCTCTTTATGGCTTATAGATGGCCACATTCTCACAGAAAGGGATCTCTCTTTCTTCCCCTTCTTATAAGACCACCATCCTACTAGAGTAAGGCCCTACCCTTATGACACCATTTAATCTTAATTATCTCCTAAAGACCCTACCTTTAGATACAGTCACACTGGATGTTAGGGCTTCAACAGATATATTTGAGAGAACACAATTCTGATCACAGCACAATGTTTTATGAAGATATACAAGACTTGAAATGCACCAACATATCTGGAGGAACAGGCAGCTGAAGTACATAGGATATATTAACAAGAGGTTCTAAAAGCTGGACAGATACGTTGATTAGTGAAGGAAGTCTTAGAAATAACTGCAGTTTCACAGGACGATTAGTATGGCATCTATGGGCAGAATAGATTAAATGGGTGCCGGCTATGATATTCACCAGTGTATGAGGCATGGAAGCAAGATCTTCAGTAATGGAAATAGAAATACATGAAAAGGAGTCATTCTAAGAGACTTCCATAGAAAGATAATGCACTATGACTGCTTGGAAGAAAAAAATATGTATTTATGACTCTTTGAAACAAGAGGACAAAAAGAACTCTATGAGAATGGGGGACTGTGAAGGGAATGTTTCCAAACCAGGGAAGAAACCCCAAGGCAGAACTGTAAACAAAACAAAAGGTAAACAAAACAACAAAAACAGCCTCTTGACTACAGACTCAACATTGATTAACGCCCAGGCAGAAATCTTTGACAACCACAGACAATGCATGGGCTCTCGGCTGTCTCTTTTGTAATTCACCGGCAACAAATTCCAATGTTCTGCCTACTCTGGTGGCCAATAATTTTTCTGCCTTTGTCACTGGTTTTCATTTCCAAAGCCTGCCTGCAAATGGCTCTCTGCTCTTTGCTTTGGGATTATCAATCATGAATCCTGATGAGTTGGAGTCTATACCAGAAATTTTGTGGTAGGTGAATTTACCTTAAATTAAGCATCCATGGTTTCACATTTCACTTGTCTTCTAGCTAAATGAGTAACTGGTAGCAGTTGGCATCCTCTTCTTGGTGGTTCCAAGATATAGTCATGTATCAGTTGATATTTGCATATACGCTTGCTATCTTTAAAAAAGCTTTCTCCTTATCTCATTTTAAAGAGGAAATTTTTATTTATTTATTTATTATTAAATTTTATTTTTGTTAATAAATAGCATGCTGCTGAAACAAATTGACTTAGTACATCGCTGACAACCAAAAACACCGGCATAGATAGGTATAGCTGATCTAAGAATGAGAAAAAAATCCCTCTTCTGTCTGTTATTTAAAACCCATAAACTAAGCAAGGGTAGGAAACGATTTTCCATGTGAGGGAAAAACCAGAGCAAATGATCTTGGCTTTGGGAGGTCTAGCTCTGGGCTTTGGCTTAAAAACAATGTCATTGTGAAATCTGAAGGGCAAATTTGCCACATGATGATCATGGGGATGCGTAAATTGCATTTTTTCCTTCTCCCTGAAGAGGTTATTACAGAACAAGAATTATTTTGAAAATGTCATCAGAGAGGTAGAAAAAAAATAATCTCCCCCTCTAGGTAGAAGATAATAAAAGACCGAGGGATCCTGGTGGATTTTCAGCTAACAGAGGACATAACCTGTCTTTCAGTTAAAGCAAGAAAGTGTGCAGCAATGTTACATTTCCTTTGTATAACCCTGCTATTTTTATTTTATGGTTATTAAGCCTTTCCTTCATGCTCAGCCTCTTAGAGAACATGCAGAAAACCAGTCTTCCAAATGGGTTAAAACTTTATGTGAAAAAATTTTGATCTCAACGAGGTTACCTGCTAATAAGGGGGAAAATAATTAGATGCAGATGGCATTGAACAACTTACTATGTTTTTACGGAGATTGAAAATGGGCAAAATGACTGCTTGGGAAATACGTTTACTCATTTTTCCTATTATCTATGTTTATAAAAATTCTACAGGCTGTGTTAAGACAGTATAATTGAAAGCCAGTCCAAAGGAGAAGAAATTTCAAAGTGGAGAAAGAGAAGTCTTTACTTAGGAAAGACGGAAAAACTTTCCACATATGTGAAGTAAAGGAATAGATGGAGGAGAGCGTGGGTGTAAATTAGAGGCAGAAAAAGTCTGCTTGATTTACAGAAGAAAATGACAAGTGCAAGAATAGTGAGTTCAGTTTCTCATGTTTATATGCTCATGTAGGCTCAGCTCTACAAAGTAAAGAAATTAGAAACGTACGTTTTGGTAGTATATTCTAGTTTATGATTTTGTCCCCATGAAATCCTATGTAAGTTAAATGATGAACGCTTCAATATATGGGCATATAGTTCTCATTGTGTAAGCTCCTGGAGGTGTAAGAACTTGAAAGTTAAAACTTATTGTTTGTTTTTTGATAAAAAATTCAGTGCTGAGAACTGGATATTTAAGCATCCAGAAGTGAATCTATTCCAAATGAAATTGTATGCCCATAGCTATGGAGCAAATATTATTTTTCTTAGTTTCCTGTGCTGGAAGTCTAGTTTAGAACTAATTTCTAAGGCTACTTGAAGCTCAAGCCACAATTGCTGATTACATTAGCTAATTTCATATACTTGCCAACTTGTCTAGAATATAAATGTGGACCCAGTGTGACAGTGTTGCCCTGTGCTTTATGCACAGCATTTTTACACAAAGCACAGGTCACCCTATTGGGTGGAAATGTGTCTGGTCAGTAATCTCAAAATAAAATGCTGCTGTAGACAATAATATTCCGAGTCACATTCATTCCACTTAGGACCTATGGACAGACTGGAGGTCAAGTAGAGTTGAAAAGGTCAAGTGGCTCTTAGACAGAACTTGCTGCTTTTGTTCTTTCAAATGCTGTCACTAGTCACTGCTCCAAAGCAGCAGAAATAATGAGCATATGTGCTTGGCCTGAACTCTCAATGTATTACCAACTGTAGGGCACACACAAGGCTACCCAGTTGACTCTAAAGGTATTATTCAAGTTGAACTTGAATTTCCCTTGCTCTAAGGTAATTCCTGGTGCATACGTTACAGAACTTTGAAACTACTAGCTTACTGAAGTGAATGGCTAACATAACAAGGCCTGTTGTTCTGCAGATACAGATATATTGAGGGTCAAATAACAGCTGCTGGGCCTCCTTATAGCAAGAGTCAGGAATACAGCCAGTAGAGTCGTGAGCAGTGAAGCCTGGATTCAAAGTCAATTAGGTTTGAGTTTCAACGCTTTCAAGTTGTGACAACTTGGCCAAGAAACTATCTTTTTGAGGTTTAAAACTTTACCTTTTGGGAGCATAACTCTCCTCTGTCAATTAAAGCTCCATACTGCTGAGAGAGACAGGGAGAAAGAGATATGTTTCTGTAACTGAAATATGACCACGTCGTATCTTGTTTTGAGATCTCCAATTGTTTCTTAATGCCATAGGGTTAAATTCAAACACTTTAAGAAGGCAAAGTGGGTCACTGGTAAATATTTTTTAAGAGTCAAATTAGTCAATGAATTAATAAGATGACCAGGTGGAACCAGTAATAAATTAGTACTTTTTATTTTTATTTGTTTTGAAATGGAGTCTTGCTCTGTCACCCAGGCTGGGGTGCAGTGGCATCATCTCCGCTCACTGCAACCTCCGCCAGCCGGGTCCGGGTGATTCTCCTGCCTCAGCCTCCTGAGTAGCTGGAATTACAGGCATGCACCACCACGCCCAGCTAATTTTTTTTTTTTTTTTTTTTTTTTTTATAGTAGAGATGGGGCTTCGCCATGTTGGCCAGGCTGATCTCAAACTCCTGACCTTGTGATCCACCAGCCTCGGCTCTTAAAGTGCTGGGATTACAGGCGTGAGCCACCACACCTGGCCATAAGTCAGTACTTTTGTCAATACTTGCTATGTGCTTGATGAAATGTAAATTGCTTCACATCATCTCATGTAACCCTTAAAATCAACCTTACATTTATTTCTGATTATATTTCAAGCTCTATACTTTTGTGATACTCAGATGTGTGTCAATGCTTGCTATTTTTCATGTCAATGGACATTTTGTGAGGTATTTAAGCATCTATATCAGTGGTTTTCAAACTGTGAATAGCAGTATTTAATAAAATACAGCTATTATTTGAAAAGGAGCTTAGTACTCCTGTTAAATGCTAGGTAAAACAAAGATAAATAAATATCTTTACTACAGGAACTTTCTGGCCTTTAATATAAGTCACTAGACCATGAATATATAAGGGAAAATACGGTAGAATTGTATTATTTGACAAAGGAATTTCTTTGGGTTGAACAACTATTAAGATGTACTAGCATTCCACAAAACACAGTTTGGGAAATTCTGATCTAAGTAAATCTTAAAGTGATGGGTCCCAGGCAAATATTCCTAGAGCACTTTCTAAGTTAAGAAGCTAGTTTAGCTTCTAAGTAAGTTGTATAGTAACACTGTAGCAATTCCAGGAAGAAACTCTTATTTTGAAGCAGTTTTAGAGACTCTAGCAATAGCATGTGTTATAGAATAGACGACCCCAGTGTAAGTCCATAGAATGATTAGGCACATGAAAAAGCTTTCCTATATCCATGTGAAATGAAACTATTTCACCAGTCTAATAGGTTTGCACAAAATTTTAAGACAAGGGGGATTTAAAAATAAATTCTAAAAATTCCAAGCTATGAGATACTTTGAAGTGGTTAAAAGGAGTAAGATAAACCTATGCATAATGTAGCGAATGTTGTCTATATCAAATAATTAAATGAAAGAGAAACAAATTGTAGAAAATACATTATATAAAGATTTTATTTATCATGTTAAGAAACATGTACATTTATAAATGCACAGAAGTGGGTCAGGAAATTCACATACAAAACTCTAATGGTGGCTTCTGAAAAGATGAATCATGGGATGATGCATCGTGGGTAAAAGAAGACATTGAATTTTTACTCTACTAACCTTAGTATTATTTGAGATTTCAATAAAAAAGTATTACTTTTATAATAATTTTATTTAAATTTAACTATACATGTTCTAAGCATGAAGAAAAAAGCATATTCCACTGTTTTTTTTTCTATGTCCTCTGCCTTAACTAGAGATAGAATACCAATTATTATTGCCTTTCTAGAAGATTATAGACAATAATATTGAGATTACATATGGTCATTTACTATATCACATGAAGAATGTCAGGCAATGCTCACCTTCAGTTAGGTAATCTGTACAAGTCAAGGGTGCAATAGGAAAAGCCATATTATGACCTTTAATATGTAATACAAAGCCACCAATTTCCTAATTTGCATTCTTCTTGGACGTAACATCTCCTCTACAGACCATTCCAAATGCTTAGATTTTCTTATATTTCTTTTAGATCATGAAGGTAGGCAAATGCTAGAAACCTCCTTCTTCCTACTCCTCAGATCACCCTATATGTACTTGCTGAATATCTAAGAATCCTTCAAGAATAACTTCAGAATTTTATTCTGAGGTGAAATGTTTCCTCACTAGCTCCCTCTCCACCACAAGTGAATACATTATACTTAAAAACTTTTAAATCTTAACACTTATTGCAACATACTGAAATTGTTGTAGATAGAACCTTAGCTTCTATCACTACATTGTGTACTCACAAAAACATTTCTTCTTCTTCTTCTTTAATTCTCAGAGCCTGCAAGACACAGGCTTTGGAAATTAATCCCAAATTAAGTGTTTCAAAAATGAATGGCTTTGGTCATGGAGTTAGGATGCTATGTGCAAGATATTAGAGTAAGCTCTCTGAGAACTCTGAAGCTGAAGCAGGTATAGATGCTTCCACTAGGTAAACAGGTGAAATAGATACAAATAATACTAAGAAGAAAGTGATTAGGGTCATGAGAAGAATTTAGAGAAAATGTTTGCTGCCTATTCCCCTTAAAAAAAAAAAATCCCTGAGCACTGGTAAGTGGCAGTGGCTCAAACATTTTATGAATTTTGAAAATAAAAAATAAAAATAAAAGAGAGAAAAATGACTGGTTTCTAAAGTACATGAAAAATCAACAACAAATAACTACTAATAACATGGCCCTCATTAACAGAGAGAAAAAACAAAACAAACTCTTGGTGAAGCACATTTATTTCCTGCATATAGAATTTACTCTCTTTGAAGCCAGATTAGTTCAGATCCTGAAACAGAGTATTGGACTTGAGTGTCTGTTAAGATTATATGTTAAATAAAGGACATTTTTTAATGAGTCACCAAACTGAAACCTGCTTTATGAAAATGACAGTAATAGAGTTTCCTTCTAATCTTTGGTTAAATCAGTCATCTTTTCATGGATTTCAGAGCTTTCCAGCTGATAGGCAGCAGCACAATGATGTGTTGCAAAGAGGTTTCAGGCGTGTTATGGACTTCTTGCCACTCTCATGGCCATTCCTCACCAGCCATAAGCAGGCTGGTTCATTTATCGCAGTGATTTTTCTTTGTGTGCTGTGATATATATTATATATATAAAACAACTCAAGAAACATTGATCTACTGTCATTCGATAGCTTCATTTTTTCCCATGAACCAGTTTTTTTTTTAATAGATGCCTATTACAGACATAATGCAATTGAAGGGAATGATAGTAAAACAAAATAAGCTATAAAGTTAAAAATGTTAAATATCATTGAAAATTCAAGATTATCTGTACCCTTGAGGAAGGCATTTAACCTTTTTTACTTTTAGTGTGCCTGTGCATCAAATGAATAAAATAATATCTGTCAAGCCAACTTTTAAATGATTGTTACAAATATAAAATAAAATCATGGATGTAAAATGCTTTGAACCCTGTGTATTATTAAATGATAAGGCTGTCAATTACAGTATATACTTTCCATTCATGGAATAGAAATATTTTTTCATATATCATGTTAAGTCTTCTAAGAAATGAGAAGATAGAATAAGTGAAAGTCATTCAGAACTGAAATGAAATTTAACTGAAATATGGCTCATATGCCTTCTATTTCAATTGCCATTATCTAAGAATATTTAAACTCTCCATTTGCACTGAGTTAATATTGAAGTTCATGATCAACATTCATCTTTGTGGTATGTGAGTATGTATACAGTTTCCAAATGCTATCTTAGTCTGTGAGTTCTAAAAATCTTACATGTTGGCCAGGCGTGGTGACTCATGCCTGTAATCGCAGCACTTTGGGAGGCCGAGGCAGGCAGATCACTTCAGAGCAGAAATTTGAGACTAGCCTGGACAACATAGTGAAACCCTGTCTCTACAAAAAATACAAATATTAGCCAGGCATGGTGGCATATACCTGTAATCCCAGCTACTCAGGAGGCTGAGGTATGAGAATCCCTTGAACCTGCAAGATGGAGGTTGCAGTGAGCTGAAATCATGCCACTGCATTACAGCCTGGGCTATAGAGTGAGATTGTCTCAAAAAAAAAAAAAAAAAAAAAAAAGATCTTACATGTCACAATTCACAATGCAGCATATAGAACTTATGTTCATAAATGTAAGATGATAGTGATGTTGATAATGAGTGGTGTTGATGGTGGTGGTGTACAGCAATGATAATGGTGATAATAATAATATCTTATATTTGACTAAAACATACTTTCCAAAGCCTTTATATTATCTATTTTAGTATTTATAAAATTGTATTATGGCCGGGCATGGTGGCTCATGCCTGTAATCCCAGCACTTTGGGAGGCCGAGGTGGGTGGATCACGAGGTCAGGAGTTCAAGACCAGCCTGACTAACATTATGAAACCCCGTCTCTACTAAAAATACAAAAATTAGCTGGGCATGGTGATGCATGCCTGAAATCCCTGCTACTTGGGAGGCTGAGGCAGGAGAATCAACCTCCTTGAACCTGGGAGACGGAGGTTGCAGTGAGCCGAGATCAGCCCTCTGCACTCCAGCCTGGGTGACAGAACAAGACCCTGTCTCCAAAAAAAAAAAAAAAAAAAAAAAAAAAAGTGTATTAAACAAATTCCATGGAGGCTATGGGATTTGGGAATTGAATGGTTAATAATTTTCTTGTTGTAATGGACTTCCCAGTGTTTTAATATTCTCAGAGTTTTTACTAGGAAATTTTAGATGGTAGGTGGCATATGCACGATTCACTATGGGAACATTTTTAACTGTTAAATGGAATAATTTTGGGATGCCCTCATCTAATATAGAGACATATAGAACCTTAGTGCTTGAGGTGACCACAGTCAAATGTCATGTACTTCAACATCTTCATTGAGCAAATAAAGCATTAAAGCTCAGAGGAGTTAAATGACATTTTTTGAGGCTACCCAGCAAATTAGTGATAGAGGATAAATTATAGTCCAAACTTTTAAACCCTAGAGTGTTGTCTTTTTTATTATGACATCTGAGATGTAAGAGTATCCCCAGGCTCCCTTTATCTCTACATAGTCTTCATAGTCTTTTAGGTAACTAACACGCTCTCCCTTATCACCTCTTCCCAGCCTCATTTGTACCTTTTATTTCTGGGTCAGGATTCCAAAGTTATCCCCAAGACTTCAACATTCTCTAGATGGAAGGACCTCTCCATGAATCAGTTATCTTAATGTGGATTCTATAATGTGGTTTCATATATCTGTGTAACACATGACAAAAATAATATCTAGAGGTAAGATTTGCTTAGGGTAATGAAGCAGTCAGCGATATGGAGAATCAGGGATAGAACCTAAATAATAGCTGAGATCTAATCTTGTTTTCCCATGCTTCAATTTTTACAATAATAAAGACTATTATACATTGTGCTTAAGTATCAGTCATTATGCTTAACTAAGCCCTGCAGTTCTCTCATTTAATCTCATTGGAAAATGAGTAAACTACAGGTGATCAAATCACTTTCCAAGGTCAAGCTGTGCAAAATTTGAACCCAAATCATTGACCATTCTCTACCTACTTTGATTTTTAATTTGAAACTACAAAAATCAAAATACAATTAATTTTGAAAGAGACTGTCCACAATCCCAGGACCATTTTAGATGCCAGTAAAGTCAATAGTCCTTTGTTAACCAGGCAGTAAAGATATGTCTATCAAAGTTTGGAAAATCTAGATTCTGATCCAATTGTAACTCAGTTTACTTGCCTTTAATAGATGCCTGCTATTTTGTAGGACAATATTGAGATTAAGGAATTTGGAAGGTCAGAGATTCCTGATACTTGGAAGAGCCTAGTCACTTTGATGAGACCTAGTATTGTTAGGAACCTTTGAATTGGGGTAAAAATGAACATTATAAAGAAAGATGCATTTTTTGGGTACATATGTGAGGCGGAAAAGTATAACATCTTACAGATAATGTATAATTGCATGTAAACTATGCAGTGTTAAAGTATGACAAATATCACTAGAAGTTATATGAGCAAAATTAGATTTAACAAATTTGTAATTTAAAAAGAAACATACTGAAAAAAGAAAAGATGCCTACGTTTTTGTTGTATTTGAAAGATTAATAATTTTTGTGACTTGATTGGGTTGAGACTTAAATCCTCACGGAGTAAGGCATCAGATAAATTGGTATGAAGCATCAATTTTACAATATTTAGAGCATTTCCGGGAGTTTTGAAATTGTTTATATGCCATTTTAAAATTGAGGATTATCCATAATGAGAGAGATCATTTCTACAACTTCACTCACATTACTGGGGGCTGTAAGTTGATATTCATAGGTTGGTATTTTAACGAATTACATAAAATCTTTCCTCAATGTTTATAAAATATATTTGTTACTGCAATCTGCATTTCTAGAAACTTGCATGTCTAAATACTTCTAGTGTTTCACATGGGTGAAAACAGCCAGCATCACATGGCATAAAAACTAAAGCCTGTGTATGCACGGCACTGAAAAATTAAGGCCAATAATTCAGCCTAGATAAGGATGCAGAAATATATTTCTGTCACACAAGAGGAGTTTTATTTAACATATGTTGGACATTCCTAGCTAATTTTTGTACTACTCAATCTAAAAACAGAAGAGGGGAAAATAAAGTTAGAGAAGAGAGTATCTGGTAAAATAAATTATTTTTATTAGAGTGGTTCCTACTACTGCTGCGGGGTAGTTAAGTTCTATCTGTGCTACTGTTATCAGTCCTGATTTCCAAAGATTTCTGTTGTGACTATAAAAAGAGTTGATAAAAGAGACTCTTTCAATTGTCAGCCTTGAACATTTCAGTTGATTCACCTATGTACAGTTAGTGATAAATAAAACCTTGACAACTAATCAAAATATCAGAAATAATAAAGTGTTATTAATTTTCTAAATATTAGGCATTATCTTAAGACCTATTCAAGAATCATTTTACTAAATCTATACAACAGGCCTATGACATAAGTGTGATTTGTGCCCACATTTTAAATCATTAAATCCAGGCTCAGAAAAATTAAGTGAATATTCTAAAGACAGACAGCTAATGAATGGCAACAACTGTTGCAAAATTCTCATAAAAACAAAGAATTCATTTTAGCTAGGAGATGTAAGAATCATAAGAAAGTTATAGTTCTACAAAGTTTTAAATCAGTTTTTACTGACGTGTTCCCCCAATAAATACTAGAGTAGAATACATTTGAATTGAATGGTGAAGACTATGTCTCATAAAACTTTTTCTTATTTTGGAAATAAATCATATTCTTATTTTTGTTTTGCTTTCATTTTGTCAATCTTCCTTAGAAACATTTAGAGCTCAAAATCACTATAGCTTATTGCTTGATTTCTTGAAGATCAAATTTTTAAAGTATATAAAATTAGCATCTTAACCTACTGGCATGTGAAAATGTATTTTTTAGAGATTATATACTATTGATAAGTAAATGCTCTTAGAAGGAATGAATTCAAGGTAAGAAAAATGTCAAAGTGCTTACCACATAGAACATAAAAAATAAACATTAAAATCTAGTATGTGTGATGGGATTACTTTAAGTAGCCTCTACTTCCTTTCCTTACTAATCCCTCTGTCCTATCTAAAATTAATATTTCTTGAAAATGGGCATAAAGGAATTATAGAAGATACTATATATGTGTTTATATTCATAACCTATTAAAATAGCACATACACATATATTTCTGTTTAAACATAAAGATTTTTTATTTGTATCAACTTGTTTAGAGAGTCAACTAAAGGCCAAGCACAAACTCATGAATTCATTTGTTCACTGACTATTCATTGAGTACTTACTATATACTAATCACTGTGTCAAATTCTTTAATAAACAATGGGTCTAAAATAAAAATATATCATATTTTCATTTTAATCTAACATAGTTTTAGAAACATGATGTTATTGGCTTATAAATAAGGACTTCTAGATCAATTTAATCTGGTCTTCTAATGTATGAATTCATCATTTTAAGTGGAAGTAATGAGTGACATTTTAAAATGACTTTTCAATACAACAGAAGATATAAAATACATTCTGCATCCAACCAAGGCAGTTAATCTGTGTCACGGATCTATTGAACAGTGAGTAGAATAGAATGATATTAGCAAATAACACTGAAATGGCACTGAGTCTAAAAGGGAGAAATAGAAATTGCAGTGATCAGTTCAGAAGAAAAAGAATAGTGGTTTCTCTCACATTTATTTTCTTGATTCTATCCAATAAGTTCAAACTCTATGTTGTCAATTTGTTGTCATATTATTAACAGTAGTCTGATGCATTGAGAAAGTTTTACAAAATATTTATAGATATGGTAATGGAGAAAGAGAAATTTTTAATTGATTTCCATTTATTAATCAATCAACTTATCTATTTCACTATCCAGTGACTTCATTCTTCAACTAGATATTTCAATCTTGCAAAGTTTCATATATAAACTATTCGTACTCAAAGACTCAGTTTTTATATTCAGGCGTCTTTCTAAGCCAGTAGAAGTTTTCCTAATTTATAACCTATAATATAGTGCAAACTGCCACGATATTAATTTGGTAATTATTCAGATATTATTTTGTGACATTTTTTGAGTCATTCTGTTGAACTTTGTCTTATGCATCAACTTCTCACTCACATAATCATCTTGCTGGCTGAGTTTCTGTCTTAGAACAGAAGTTCCAGTAGTCAATATGTTTAGCATGTTTCAATATATTTTTAAATTGGATTTAATATGCATAGAACTTAACCCTTGCTTCGTGGCATACTTTCCTTGCAAGTTCATGTGTTGCTCTCTTTTATTTAGTTTTCATTTAATTGATTATTTTAAATAACATAATAGCACCCAGTAACCCTCCATTCAGACCATAAGGCAAAACCATAGTAATAACTAATACTTCATTCCCTTCCTTCCCCTACCAAGTGTAATTACCATTCTATATCCTTGTGTTCACTACACTATTCCTTTGCTTTCCTTTTTTTAGAGTTTTATTGCATAAATATGTATTAATTAAAAGTAGATTTTATAACTTTTAACTTTACCAAATGTAACAGGCCATTTTTATCCTATGATCATTTAAAAATTTAATATAAATTTAATATATGTTAAAATTAACCTGCATTTAGCATATTCCTGTAGCTTATTTTGATCACAGTGGATTTAAAAGCTTGTGAAATAATTGGCAACTTTTAAAAACTGGAAAAGGAGGGTTCATATAAAAATCCAAAGTTCTGGCTTTTATTAAATTTAAAATCTTAAAATTGTAATATCTGGAGAGTTTCGGTCTCCATTCTTATATACGATCAATTTGAGATAAGAAGTAACGACTGGGGAATGGTCTTTCTGGGCCACACCAGTTTCTACAGTCCCATTCTTAGCCTGCTTCACTAGCTTATGTAGCCATACTGTGGAGTATGAATTGGTACTTCCTCTCTTAGACTGGCAGATTAGTAGTTAGCAAAATGTAAAATCTAATAATTATGAAAACTACAAAATTTTAACTCTTTAAGATACCTTTCTCTTTGGATTAAAATAATTATTTAAATAGAGTGTATTCTGGCCAATCCATGAGAAATTTCTCTTGCTTAATGCTGGACAATGCCCAAGTGTGTATAAGGACTGACAATAAATATTTCTCAACACTTAAACTTTGGGTGTTTCTGACTGTGGCCTTTAAAAGGCAGCAGTAACTATTTACCAAAGTCCATATAGAGAGACTGTTATCTGAAATCACTTATTTCTTATCTAGTGCTTCAAATTGGTTTAACTTATCTACATTTTACCTTGGGTTTCTTTGGATTGAAAGAAAATATTCTAAGATTCTATGTTTACATATACAAAACATAGTTTAAAATGAAGGCATTTATCCAGATAATTTAGGGAAAAAGTCATCATGTTAGAAAAATAATTCCTTGGTCAGAATTATGTATTTTAACAGACTATATGAAGCAAATGTTCTTTAACCTTTTTCATTATTTACTTGTTTGTACACTGGAATATTTTTAACTACCTACTACGCGCTTGGCATTATCCTTGGGGTTAGTGTCATAATAGTTAAATCTTTTAATAATATTCATTAATTTTTACAATGTACTTAAACCCAATGAAAAATGCTTGAAGAGTTAAATAGCAAGGACTAAAATCATTTGTTTCTTATTGGTTTCAGGTTTTATGCTTTTTCTGGATGTCAGATCCAGGCGACAACAGGAATAATATCTAACTTTACCTGAAAAAATAAAATGAACATCCCCTTAAAACAGCCAGATAGAGATAAAAACTAAACACAGTAATAATGCAAGCAACCAAACATAATGTTATGATTAGTTCATTTGAGAGGTAGAGATGTGGAAAACCTGGAAAAGCAAGCACAAATCTACAGGGAAATGTAGCACAGTACCCAGTGGAATAGAGAATTAATTAACTACAAGTCAGGGAAATGTTCACTGAGGAGAAGCCACCCAAGTGAACATCTGTAGTTTCCAGCTTTAACAAGTCTTGGGGTGTACTGGCAGGACGTTCACTTACAAAAAGGACAAATCAAGTGCATACCACTCTAAAAACCTAAAAAAAAAAAAAAAAAAAAGGAAAGAAAGAAAAAATGAATAAAGGAAGAAAGAAAGGAAAGAAAAAAAGTGTGGAACATTCTACAGAATTCAATGAATATGGTGATTTAGGTTTTTGCAGTTCTTTAAAATGTCTTTAACTACCAATGGGGCATTTGCATTGGCTCCTTTTCAGTTGACCACACCAGATATAGTTGAGAAAGATGCGGATGGCTTCTGATTTTGCTTCTGACATAAATGTTATATTATCAGCACACACTGAATCCAAATTTAAATTTCAAAGGATTTGCTCCTTGAAAGCAACATTAAACATAACACTGGAAGGAATCTTTAGATGCCTAAAATATTTTCACATCTTTGCTTATAATAAATATTCCAATAAGGTATAGTACCTTAACAGCCAATACCTTTTTCTATGTTGGATAAAAATTCAACTGAGCCTAAATAAAGAAGGATAAAAGAAAACATTTAATATGTTAATTTATTGATGGGGTTATAAGGTCAGATATAGAGAAAAACATTATTACATGAAAAGAGAAAGGATCCTCTTGACAGTTGTAGATCAAATAAAATGTTCATGAAAATTATGTGGTTCAGTAAAATGCACATGATCAAACATGAGGAGGGAGTCCTTATAAGTGAGGAATAGAGGATAAAAAATTGAGAAGCAAGTCCAAAAGGCAATAATAACTATTGAGCACAGCATAACAGTGACTTTATGTGCAAACTAGAAAGTGGTACACAAAATGTAATGCACAGTCATAGGAGGGTGCAAGTAAGTATGAGGGAAAATATTTTTAAAACTGAAGAAAAAGGAACTTATTATTTTAAAAATTATCTCAAAAAGATACATCACTACAAAAGTATAATAATATTACTTTAAAATAATTAGAAGGCACTTGTTTTAGATTGCATTATGCTATTAATTGTTTTTCATTTTTCTCTTTTTAAATAAACTAGTTTACTCTAAAATTTTAGCAAAGGAAAAAATTTAATAAGACAATTTCTTGTAAAGGTTATTTAAAAGTATTTAGCCTGTATCTTTTCAAATAGTTCTTTAAATTTTATAGGGTACTTTTTGCTGTATAAATATATCTAATATCCACATTTATAAAAAACCTATTATATATGTGTGTATATATGTATACAGACATACACACACACACACACACACACACATATTTCACACACACACATAGAGACAGAGAACAGAGAGACAGAGAGACAGAGACAGAGACTGAAAGATGAAGAGCAAGCAGATCAGCAGACCAGTTAGGAACCTCAGACCCAAGAAATGACATGCTGATGACTATATCTCTTTCCTCTGTTTAGCCAGGCTCCTCTGACCCGTCTGCTCAATTAGGCCTGCCTTGCCAGACCTGCATCACTCAGTTTCAGCAAGAATCCTTGCAAGTTGGTTTAGCCAGAACTCTCCCTTACTCCTGATGTTTCCTCTTAGTAATTTCCATGCACTGACCCCTACCCTGTTCCTTGGCTATTAATCTCCCCTTGTCAATGCTTTATCCAGAATTGAGCTCAGTTCAATACTGAGGTCTCTTTCTTTCCTATTGCAATAGTTCTTGAATAATTTTTTTTCTTCACCTCTTTAAGTACTGTCCAGCTTTGCTTTTACTAACAATGGTGAGTGTGCTGTGTTTTCTCTATGCCTTATATAGTCCAGGCTTGGTACTGAAAAAGAGGTACCCGGAAATACCAGGGAGTGCAGACAAAAAATAGTCCCCAAAATGCCTGCTCTCTTTAGCCAAAGGACCAAGAAAGGGGCAACCAAGCAAGGGACAGAAATCTAAGTTTCACATCTTATACAAAAATCAACTCAAAATTGGTGGCGGACTTAAATGTAAAACTATAACACTTTCATAAAAGAATGCAGGAGAAAATCTTTGGGATATACAGTTAGATAAACAGTTCTTAGACATAATACTAAAAGCACAATGTATGAAAGAAAAAATCAATACAATAGATTTTATCAAAATTTTAAAAAATTGCTCTGGGAAAGATGCAGTTAAAAGGATCAAAAGACAAGCTATAAAAAGAAAATATTTGTAAACTTCATATTTAATGAAATATTACTATTTAAAATGTAAAAATATGGTACAAGGAACTTAAAAACTCAACAGTAAAAGAAGCAAATAATTCAATTTGAAAATGGGCAAAAGACATGAAGAGCCATTTCCATTGACTAGGATATGTTGATAGCAAACACACACATAAAAAGACGTTCTACAGCTTTAGATGTTAGAAAAATGCAAATTAAAGCAATGAGACGTCACTATTCCTGTTGAAATGGCTAAAATAAAAGAGTTAAAACAGCAAATGCTACTGGAGATGCAGAGAAATCAGATCACTCATACATTGCTAGTGGAAATGTAAAATGGCACAGCCTCAGCTGAAAAACAATATGGTACTTTATTTAAAAAATAAAATGCAACTATTGTGTAATCCAGCAATGGAACTTTTGGGAATTTTTTTCTCAGAGAAAAGAAAATTTATGTTCACCTCAAAATGTATTAATGAATGTTTACAGCAACTTAATTTATAGTCAAAAACTGAAAGCTATTTAAATGTCCTTCAATGGGTGAATGGTTAAACAAACTACAGTGCATCATTCTATGGAATCCTACTTAACAAGAAATTGGAAAGATCTATTAATACACACAATCACCTAGATAAATCTCTACAGAAATATACTGAGGGAAAAATGCCAGGCATAAGTCTTACTTTGTCTTACTTACTTTGTGGTTCCATTTATATAACTTTCTTGAAATGACAAAATTATAGAATTGAAGAACAGATTAGTGGTTGTCATAGGTAAAGTTTAGGAGAGGGTGGAGCTGGAGGAAAGTGGCTACAAAAGGGCAACATGAGAGATCCTTATGGTGATGGTAGTGTTCTTCACCTTGACTATATCAATATCAGTGTCCTGGCTGTGATGTTGTACTATAGTTTCACAATACGTTATCACTGTGACGTGGGTAAAGGCAACATAAGATCTTTGATGGTTAACTTTATGTGACAACGGAAGTAGGGGATGCACAGATAGATGGTAAAGCATTATTTCTCTCTCTCTCTCTCTCTCTCTCTCTCTCTCTCTCTCTCTCTCTCTCTCTCTGTGTGTGTGTGTGTGTGTGTGTGTGTGTGATTCTTGAAGAGATTGTCATTTGAATCAGTAGATGGAGCAGAAGATCCACCCTCACTAACGTATGTAGCCATCATGTAACCTACTGAGGGCCTGAATAGAAGAAAAAAATGGGGAAAGGGTGAATTATCTTTATCATTTAAAACTGGGACATGCATCTTCTCCTGCCCTCAGATATCAGAGCTCTTGGTTCTTAGGCCTTCAGAGTTGGGCTGCATTATATCACTGGCTCTCTGGGTTCTCCAGCTTGCAGATGGTGTATGGTGGAATGTCATAGCCTCCATAATCACGTGAGCCAATTCACATTTAAAAATCTCCTCCTATGTATCTCTCTCTGTATCTCATTGGTTCTGTTTCTCTAGAGATTTCTGATTAATACAGGTCCTGTTCCTTGGCTATTAATCTCCCCTTGTCAATGCTTTATCCAGAATTGAGCTCAGTTCAATACTGAGGTCTCTTTCTTTCCTGTTGCAATAGTTCTTGAATAATGTTTTTTCTTCACCTCTTTAAGTACTGTCCAGCTTTGCTTTTTCTAACAATGGTGAGTGTGCTGTGTTTTCTCTATGCCTTATATAGTCCAGGCTTGGTACTGAAAAAGAGGTACCCGGAAATACCAGGGAGTGCAGACAAAAAATAGTCCCCAAAATGCCTGCTCTCTTTAGTCAAAGGACCAAGCAAGGGGCAGGATCTCTCTTTGCCATTTCTTACAATTGCATATAGATTTATAATTATCTAAAAATAAAATGTTTAATGAAAAAATATAGTATATAGAAATTCATGGCTTTTAATTTCTTTGAATAAGTGAACACAATTAATTCTTAAAACCATAAAGACAAGAAGAGAATATTTTGTTGAGGAAGCCTGACCATGGGTGGTTGGAACATCTTTGTATTTTTGCTTCAAGACACAAAAATATTGAGAGAAAAGGCCAGATTTAAAAATCTAGATTTAGTTCATAATAGAAAAGTATAACTGATCCTGATATTTTGAGAAACTATTATATACATACAAGGCATAATGCTACATTCTTGGAGGAACAGCATATATTAAAGAGACCGCTAACCTCAAAAGTTAACAGTGAGTATGTAAACTTTATGCCAGCTCTAGATTCTAACATAAGTTAAAATCTTTCCTGGGTGATTCTAATTGAGGCTTTGATCAAATGATTTAACTTTTTTGAACTTCATTTTACACATCTGTAAAAGAAGGCTTATGGTTCTTACTAATAATTGAATAAGATGTTTTGTGTAAAGGTATTATCACTGGGTCAAGTAAAATATAGATTCTCAATCGATGGTAATTACTGAATTGTTTTCAGGGGCTCCAGCATGTCAGTCAAAAAATGATGCTCTGCTTTATTGAGCAATTAACCAAGGTGACCTCAAATAAATCCCATGGCCATGGGATATTGTAGCCATTCATATAATGGCTCCAAAACCAACATTGCTAACAGTATACATTTCCATGGGTCCTTAAGAGTCTTGTGCACTATTATTTTCTATTGGAAAAGGTAATAGGATTTCATTAGGCAAAAAGTTAAGATGTGGAAATGCTAGAAGAGTCAGAGAAACTTATATATATATAAGGGAGGACATCTCTCAATATGGTGAAGACAATTGTCCTGAATAAACATGATCTGGTGTCACTGATTTAAAAGAAAAATTCTTTGTTTTCTGGTTTTGTTTGCTTGTTTGTTTTGAGAAAGGGTCTCACTTTATTGCCCAAGCTGGAGTGCAGTGGCCTTATCATGGCTCACTGCAACCTTGACCTCCGTGGGCTCAAGTGATCTTCCCATCTCAGTCTCAGCCACCTGAGTAGCTGGGATATGTGTGCGTGCCACCATGCCCGACTAATTTTTGTAGTTTTTGTAGAGACAGGGTTTAACCATGTTGCCCAGGCTAGTGTCAAACTCCTGGGCTAAAGTGATCCACCTGCCTTGGCTCCCAAAGTGCTAGGATTACAGGCATGAGCCACCATGTCAGCAAGCCAAATTCTTTGATCCAAATAATGAAACTCAACTTCAATTCCTCCCCTTCTTACACCTTTCATATCCAGTCGTAACTTAAGTCCCATACATTATGTCTTTCTAGTCTACTTCTTGGTCTCCCCTTTCTTAGCTATACCCTACTTGGCTAAAACACAAGCATATATTATTTTCACTTGTATTTATGCAATAACTTCCTCACTGAACTCTGTGATGACTCGTTGTTTTTCATGCCTGCTTCTGGTTATAATCTGAGAACACATCCTTTTCTACTCTTGCCACTAGCCATATCCTGAAAACTCATAACAAGTCATGTAATTTCCTGATTAGAAGCCATCTTTGGTGGCTTCTTATTGACCCCAGAATAATATCTAAACTCCTCAGCATGACGCTCAATACCTTCTATAACCTCACCCCAAGTTCCTGTTTCCTATCTCAGTGCAACCTACAACCCTGCCAAAGAAAATATTAACCCTAACCCTGCTGACTTGCACACCTACATGATCATGAGCATCTCTCCAATTCTTCTCCACTTAACAAAATCCTGTTTATCTGTAAGACTGAATTCAAATCCTATCTTTTCTCTGAAGCTCTTTTTTGTCTTGAGTTAGAACAATACAACAAAAATTCAACTTTTTCTGTACCACTATAATTCAAGTGTATGTTTTTATATCATTTCTTTTATTCTGATTTAGATTATATTTAATTTTCCTACATGTCTAACTTACATGCTGTATTTTTAAAACAAGTATTACAAGATACTTAAAGGCAGAATCTATGCCTAGTAAGGCAGTCTTTGAATCCCCAGTATGTTTCATGGTGTTGAGCACATGCAAAACACACAGTTCTAAACATTTAATAAATATTTTTGAGTAAAAACATGAATTACTGCACACATCTGAATCATGATATAAATATACCCCAGTGAAATACATCTAACAGGTGCTCAATAAAAGCCATTTGAGTAAAATAGCTTTGAGTGAAATATTATTATAATATCTTAAAGCTCACAAGTCAATTTAAGTGAAATATTACTATAATATTTTTGAAACTCAAATAGCCAAGCCATAGCACATGGATAGAGAGACAAATAACCAAATAACTGCAGAAGAAATAAGGACATAACAAGGGCTTAAAGAAGGATGATTTGAAACCTGAAAGGAGAAATGAGAAGCTACTGCAAAAGACTGGGAAATGAAAAATTGTATTAAATGTATCGGAGTAAATAAAAGATAAAGTAAAATATCATTACACTGTGAGGTGAGAAGAAACAGCCAGGTGTTCTATTTCTCTGCTTTTATACAGAAGATAAACTAGGAATGTTACCAGTAATCTACATAGAAAAAAAATAATAAATAGCAGTAGTGTGAAGTACATAGTGTTAGGTATAACAGAGAAATGAAAAAAGTAAAAAAAAAAAAATGTATATGCTCTAGTTATTTTCCTAAAAAACCTTTAGAGCCTATTTATAGAAATTTAGCAGGTAAATGCATGACTATGCCATACAGTAAAAACTATATTCAAGAATATTGATGGTGAGGAATTTAGGTGTGATTCTAATAGGTAATAATATCTTTATGTTTTGTGCAAAAGTTTACCATACCACTAGTTCACTGCAACATAACAAAAGGCCTCTGATTCAAAGGCACATTTTCTTAAAAATGCAGGTGAGTTATGTTACTTTACTATATTATAATGGCATATTAATACCTGTCACTTCACTAGAACATTTAATTGCCAATTAAAAAAACCCATTCTCCCATCATTATGTTTAAAATAACATCTACTCCCATTCTAAAAATTAAGATGGCAAGATTCTCTGGCTATGTATGATGGTCTTTCTTATTGGATAATTTTTAACGTGAGGAAAAAGAGATATTTGTATAAGCAAAAATAAGCCTTTATGTATACAATTAACAACTTTAAAATATTTTGAAGGATTTCTGAAATACAGCAATTATTACTCTTTAGAATATTTCCTCTTTCCAGTCCAAATTTTTTTGAAGGAAATTGCTTATCTCTAATCGGTTTTATGTTTAATCAAAACCTTTCTTGAAACATTTCAATGAATGTGACACATGGAACTTCTATGTAGAAAAATGCAATGTTACTCACTTTGACTTCTAATGCAAATAAATCCAAATGTCAAAACAGTGTGAAAGTTATAAATACAACTGCAAGCTGAGAAAAAGATTAACAGTTCTTCCCAGTCCTCCATTTATTGTCCAGTTGCCATATGAGGTTTTATTTCTGCATGAAAGCTGCATTGATAAAAAGGTTTAATTGTTTGTCAGTGTGCCTTATGGTAAAGTTGCTTCATTTACTTCCAGTTTGAGTCTCATTACCAGTTCAATTCTCCAGACTCCCCTCCATCTTAAGGTGGTGCTTAATTAGTGTAACCGTAGCAATGACGGCAAATAGGCATGCTTACTCTTTCCCCACTTTTCCTGACGAATCTAGTAGACTATTGATTTTCCATCCTCAAATAGATCAGGCACCATTCAATCATGATATTAACTGTCCATTAACTTGAATTCCCTGGGCTGTCAGAGAATTCACGGGCTGTGTGCACGATCAGGGCCATCCAATCAACCAATCAACAGCCAGGTCACACCTGCAATTGGAGAGCTTTTGAAAACCGTGCCTAAAATTCTGTTCTTCGTTATTTTTTTTATCCAGGAGAGTTTTTATTCCTATCGTCATTTTTCTTATTTAGCATTTGAATAAGGCTCTCATTTCCTAACAATTATGCTTGGAAAGAGGTGTTTGCGTTTGAAAGGTTGATTGTGTTATCTGCCGACAAGCCATAATTTTACTCAAAACTAATTCTACCCCTTTTCCACATCTGTAATATTTTGAAAATAATCTGACACTATAAACAGTTAGAATTTGTCAAAGCAAATAGATCCTTCTAATTTTAGAAAAAAGATCTTTATTAATTTCAACTTTAGTTTTAAGAGATAATTATCATATTAAAAAGCAAAGGAGAAAAGAACGAACATCTTATACCCCCCTATGCACGAACGTGCAAGAGTCAAACCAAGAGAGGGAGAAAAAAAAGCTGGCTATGATTTTTTATACTACGTATCAACTTAAGAGAAATCACACTCAGCAAGCAGTACATTTGTCAGTGAAAAGAATGGCAATCACGAAGGCCACTTTGGAGGGTGGAAAATCTAAACTTTGGCATAAAATTGTCGAAATACTTTTTTTGTTATTTTTAAGTACATATCATTCATTAACATATTTATTGTATGATGAAAATATGGTGATCATGCCCTCTGTCTGAAGTACTATTCCATAACACATCTTTCTTCCTACTGAAGCCCTATTTCAGTGTCATTTGCTCTGTGAATATTCCCTGATGTCCTGATTGGAAATAGGGTAATTTCTTCACTGTTTTCTTTGTCCTTTTGGGGAGCACTTATGACATAGAGCGTGGCTTATATTAAAAGTACCTTTCTTCCTTTGAGGACAGATAATATGTTTTCTTTCACTTTTTAGTCAGTCAGTCATTTTTCTAGTCATTAATCCCTTTGATAACTATTTATTATGAATCTATAGTGTGGGCACTACTGTGTGAGGGCCTGAGGAAAAATACATAAAAGACAAAGACACGTTGTTGACTTTAAGAAGTGTACAGTCCTGTGAAGGAAGCAACATATCATTAGAACACAGTGCTATCATTAAGTTTTTTAAAAGCTGTGATTCATTGAGAGTTGTTTACAAAATTAATTGGGAGGCCATTAGGCTGAGATGACTCCAGCACTTTGGGTTCAGACATAAGCTGATCAACCTAACTCGGTATAAACAGTAAAACAAAACTTCCGCTGAACCAACCAGAAACTGCCAAGTAATCTCTAACTAGAGACCTGAAAGCTACTGTTTCAGTTTAAACAAGCAAATAGTTTCTGTGTATTAATTCCTCAAACACCTCATACAATTGTTCCTCTCATGCTCCTTTGGTGGAGTCCAAACTGCTTATAGTTTGATTTGCCTGATTCTTGAATCCTTGTCTGAAATAGCTCTTTAACATTGTAATGTGCCTATATTTATCTATTAATGGAACCTAAAATGTACCAGGCACTAAGCTATGTACCTTACTCGCATGGTTGAATTTAAAAATCAGAAAGTACCAGAAGTTAAACATCACTGTCAATTTTATAAATAAGAAAATCAATGTCAAAAATTTTCAGCAACTACCTATGTTCAAATCACACAGTTGACAGAGGGAGAAATAGGTTTTGAAAACAGGCCTGGCTGACTCCAAAACAGTTATTGCTCTTGGCCTTGTACTTGCTGGAGAGGGGAATATGGAGCCTCTAGAACTATGATAGCCATGGAGTGTATTATCCAAACCAGGACAACACACCCCATTGTAAGTGAAAGGGAGTGCTAAATAAATGAAATGTTGAGAAAATTGACATAAATTACAACTTTCTCTGTTGAACCAGAAAAAAAAATGGTAACTTTACTTAGAAGGGGCACCTTTCTTACCCCTTATGAAGATCTTAGAAAGCAGGAGGCAGAAGATGACTTCTTAATTGAAATGAAGGGATTTTGAAGAAGAAAAAAACAGGAAAGTGCCTTTTTAGTGATAAACTGCAGCCTATGTGAAGCCTGGTGGCTTAAGAGAAGATGGCACATTGGAGAAACCATTTTAGAATTCAGTGTGGCTGGAAGCCAGCATGTGAAGTGATGGGGTGAGGGGAGAAATTGGGTTATACATCAAGCAGGCAGAGACAGATCCTAAGGGGGCTTGTGGGCCACACTGAAAGGGTTTAACTTTAGGCAAATGCCTTGGGAAAGCAAAGGCATTGCAGGACTTTAAACCAAGAGAGACAAGATTAGCCTTGTACTTTTGGAATATGTTTCTAGCAGTGGGGTAGAGCTCAATAAAATAAGTTGAATTAAATTGATAAAAATAAATGAAAATATACTTTATGGTGAACATTATAGAGTAGCTAAAATTAAAATAAAGTTTTTTTACCATAAGTATTTATCGATACACGCAAAATTTCAAGCCATGTTGAGAGATTCCTTAGTTGTCTATGGTCTCTATAGACAACTAAGGAATCATGTAATGGAAACAAAAATAATAGCACAAGATTACCTTTTGAGTTTTCAAGTCAAACTCTGAAAAATTTAAGGAAATTTTTTTTTCACCGTATTTTGCTTAGTAAGGAGCACAAACCCCATATTTAATTCATGTAAAACCTGAACAAACTAAATTATACTTTCATACATTTCACAGAAAAATCAACAAGCCACCAAGGGTCATGGCAAAGTTCTAAGGCACATCTTTAAAAATGATGCATCAACGGTGACAGTTGCCACAAGAAATCCCTGACTCAGCAAAACACATCAGAACTGCATCCTGTCCATACATGAACGTCGAGAAACACTCTATTGCCTGAGAGAATTAACTCTACAGGTATTTTCACAGTTTATCTCTCTTTGAGATAAAAGTATTGACTAACAATAAGTTTTCTTTTCACAAGAGGGCCTATTTTTATTAGCTCATTCTTTTGAACTTTTTTTTCTGAATTAAGCCTTCCCTTTGAATTACTTTACCATGTCATACTAAATGACTAAAATGATGGCACATAGACCGCCAAGTTAAAATAATCACTGATTTCTATCACTAAATAAGTTTTAATCACTTTCTATAACTGTTTACTCAGATTTGGAATTATATTCTCACCTTTAATCCTCAGAAGTCCAGGGAACGCCTTCAGTAAGAACTAATATTGTTACACATTGCTATAAATTTCAACGAACTCTGTGCATTTAAATCTATTTTTTGCAGTGAAACTGGGGCATTGTTAAAAATGCAATACCAACTAGAATTGACCACACATATCTTAAAACCTGGAGATCATAAACAGCCTTAAACACTGTGAATTAGCATATGCATGGTATCTACAGCAGAAAATAATATTGCAATTCTAAAAAATGTCTTAGGCATAAGTTATAATTCATTCACAATGCTTACAAATGAATTATCATATTCACATCTAACTACATATTTAAGAGATTCGAGCCAGGTGTTTATCATCTTCAATTTATAAATAATGGAAACGGGTTCTATGGCAGAACTGGGACTAAAACGTCTGTTTCATAACTTCTACTGTTTTCCCTTGGACATGGCCATTTTGATTTATACATTTGTTGTTAATGACTGTTTTGATTTTAATAGACATGTCCAGTTTTAATAAAGTGATTTATCTTTAATATGACCGTCAGAATTTCACAGCAGGGAGACCAACTTAGTTGATATCTTAATTTTGTGACATTTTCATCTGTTTCATGAGATCTCATTTAAGTTAACAAAGCTAAAATCTCATTAAATGTATAAACAGTCTCCTATGTAATAAATTTTCTAATGGCTTATGCATTTTTAAGGCATTGCTCACTTTTTGGTGTTTGCTTACAACATGCATTTACTTTATATTCAGTTATTTAAACTGAAAGTGAGTTTATCTATTAGTAGTTTAATAGATTATACTCTTGTTACTCAAGGTGTGATTGATTTGTGGACCAGTGGCCTTTGTGGGATGTGGTTTGAAATGCAGTGACTCAGGCCTAACACTGGACTGATTAAATCAGAATCTGAATTTTAACAAGACCATCAGGTGATTTCAATGCACAAGAAAGTCTGAGAAGCACTATTCTATACTCTAGTGAAATCAGTCCTTAGTAGGACTGCAGAAAGATGAGACAGCCAGATGTCCAATATCTATTTATTTTCTTACTGTCTACTACACTGGAAAAAACATTTGAGGCAGCAGATTTTCTGAATTTGGTAAAAATGTTTCCCACTGACCCTCCTTTTACCTTCACCAATTTGCTAAGTGGGTATAGAGGTAAATGCTCATAGACATATGTATTATAGTAAGAAAAGTGTGCTCATGCACAAGATTACTCTTAATTTTTTTTCCTTTTGTTGTAAGAACACATTTTACAAATTTGCACAAACTGTGAATTACAAAATGTGAAACATAGGTAATGGAATGTAATAAATGCACAGCCACAAACGAAGGAAAAGTGTTCGGGAGGCAAATGAAACTCTCAGTGGAAATAGTCCCAATCCTGGATAATCTCATTAAGAACTTTACTGCAAGTAGCAACAAATTAGTAACATTATGAAAGTGATTTGTATGTAAATTTCCTTTTTATTTTTCCCTTAAATGTGTTTGCTGTGGTCCAACATTTATGGAGAAATGCTTTGATTTTATCAGATGAATGTTAATACCACCTCAGTGATATACTGCAGAGAAGCTACTGCAGGAGGATTAACTGATAAAACAGGCAATCCAGACACATGCTTAGAGCTACATGAGTTAGTTAAATGGTGGGCAGTTACTCTGCTAACTATGCACCACTCACCCACTGACAATGAATCACCACCTTCTTAGGGTGAACTGGTGTTGCAGTGATAATAAGCAGGTATCCTTGTTCATAATTAGAGACTATGCCACACCTCTGACCACTTCCCTTAGGATTTGATCTCTGTCAAACTCCAGGAGCTATTCCAGTAACTCTTTATAACCACTTTCTTTGTAAACTGGATCAGACATTTTTCCATTACATACTATGTTTTTATTCATAGCTGGCTGGATAAACTCACTCCAAAACACTACATAATTGTGCCCTACATTCACATCAATTGAAATAATTTTAGATTTAATGATTGACTATTCAAAAGGTTGAGTGAGTGACTGGCAGAATTATCTGTTTATAACAGACTGGATAGAAACGACTCATGCACATTATATTAATACATAAAAATGATTCTTTGCAGCTCTAAATTCAAATAATTTTAAAGGCTCTCTTTTGGGCCATGAATATTCCCTTTGACAATCTACACTGATCAAATAAATTGAACAACTGCCAAGTTTTCAGTTTTCTGTTTGGTGTGTAGACAGTCCAAAGATATTCATATCCATTCACTAATTTTTGCCCTGAAGAATAAATATGAATGATTTCTAAAGTTATTTGAGTTCTAAGAAGAGCTATACTTAAAATTGTGAATAGTTAGAAAAATGAAATGATTACGTCTTTGAAATTCTTTGCCATGAACAGAAATATCCCATCTGCTGATTAAGAAAACATTCAGAATATTGGATAATTATAATCATTTATATCTAGCTAGCCTCTTTCTACAGTGGCACCCATAGTCCTATTGTCTTCTTAACCCTCAAATCGTTCCCAAAGTGAATAAATGGAAGCCTTTAAAATATTCAGTTGCGGCAAAGCCATTAGTTAAAAAAAAGAAAAAAAAACTTACAGACACACATGATTACACACATACATACATATACAAAAACTTATTTATTGTCTTAAATTTCACTCCCAGATGTTAATTCCAGTAATATGTTACCTTGTCTTCTGAGGTCACTTATGAAAATCTTTGTTTTTAAATACCACTGTCATCATTTCTACATGTTCAATTACATTAGAAAAATTCTAATATTCTTAATTATAAAAAGAAATATTGAGGGTACTCACTATAATAATATATTTCAATATGATTTCTAAAAATGATCACATCGAATAAAAACTTAAATAACATAAAAGAAGCCGGGTGGTTTTTTACTGTTACAAATCATGTTATAATTTGTTTTTTAAATTTATAATGTATTACCAAAAATGTCATCTCATTTAAACATTCACCCTGAAAGGTGTAGGTATTTTAGGGAGAACTTTCCCATGTAAAAGTTATCCATTTTCATACCAACCTTCTATCTACTTTTGTATTCTGATGGTAGAGGTATATTTATAATCTCTTTCAGGGAATTAATGCTCTATAAAATTACATTTCCATGATTATATTGTTTAATTTAAATGCATTTTAGAAAGTTTTACACTATTACAGTATAACTAGGTTATATCTGTACTTAACTAAATCAACTCATGTTCCGTGGGGAACCCTTCATGGGTAACCAAGGGAGATGGGAAAGACAACCAAGTTTCTGTTCCTAGTTCCTCTCAATAATGGTATGTTTATATATTACATATATTTATGTATATTACATACATATATACACATACACACACATATTACATGTTTTATAAATTATATACACACATCACATTAATTCCATTTTCATCTATTATATACATTATGTCCATTAAAAATGTTATATCAAAAGCTATTCTGCAGTTAAACATGTTTGTAAACTCACTCTTTGTAAATAAGGCTTATGATAGTGTTTATAAAATTATTTTAAAATTACATTTTATTTATTTTTTATTTTTGAGATGGAGTCTCGCTCTGTCACCCAGGCTGGAGTGCAGTGGCGTGATCTTGACTCACTGCAACATCTGCCTCCTAGATTCAAGCTATTCTCCTGTCTCAGCCTCCCAAGTAGCCAGGACTACAGGTGCATGCCACCACATCTGGCTAATTTTTGTATTTTTAGTAAAGATAGGGTTTTATCATGTTGGTCAGGCTGGTCTCGAACTCCTGACCTCAGATGATCCACCTGCCACAGCCTCCCAAAGTGCTGGGATTACAGGCATGAGCCACTGTTCCCAGCCTAAAATTATGACTGTAATATATATAGTAAAATGTGTGTGTATATATGTATCTATAAACACACATTTACATATGTATACATACATATACACACACACTTTATACATGTATGCATATATACAAATGCATTTATATATGTACATATACATACATATATACACACATTTTATTATATACATATATTATGGATGTGTGTGTCATATCCATAATTTTACACACACATATGCATACACACACATCAGCTCTTGCACAAGAAAAGTGACTCCCTTATCATGTGTACAATTTAATTTAGCATACTTTTTTACAACTACTAGTGACTTTCTGGAAAGTTAATCTATAAGATATGTGAGGACTGCTCTTAATTTGATTTTCATTGGCTACCTGTTACTAAAATCAGATCAGATTTTTTTTCTTCTTTAGCCAAATTGAGCTCCACACCAATAAAATTTTTTTTCATAAAGCACCTTTACTTTTTTTTTTTTAGTTTTTAAAATTTCTTCCACAGGTGCAAGGTCTATTTGTCTACTTTTTGGACACTACCAAGCAACCTAAAGATTATTTTGCCAGTCATGATGACTATAAAGAAACATCAAGAAACAGGTACCGAGGCAGGAAAGGGCTTATCCAGTCCTTGATCCCTCCCCCCCCTTTTTTTTTTTTTTCCATAAATGCCCCGAAAACGGTGCCACAAACATTCGATACAATGGCGGTATATGATGCCATTCTCTTTGACCTTTCCAGGACAGACAGAAATGGCTGGGTGCTATAGTCCAATCTGTGGTCAGCCTGCTTTCTATGCCTCTTCCTACTTATTAGGTCTGTGAGTTTTCAAATGGAGTGACCTGCTGTTCAAGTCCCAAGGCTGATGGAATGAAATAAGAAACAGTATAGTCTCTGTGTCTGGCTCCCTATGGTTTCCTTTTCCCAGCTGAAATATGCTTGATTCTTTTTTTTTTTTTTTTTTTTTTTTTTTTTGAGTGGAGCCAAGGAATGATGAGCAGGAAAGCAATCTGTTTTTTCTAGAAACACAGAAGAATATTTATCAAGGTTTAATAGGGTATAACATGGAAGTCCTAAAGAATAAATAATAAATACTATTGTTTATGCCCTCAGGGCAGACTGCCTGCAAGAGAGAAAAGAATAGGCTTTGTAGGTTTTGTAATGATAATGTCTGAATGATTACCAAATTAGTGCTAAGTTAGTAGACAAGGGTTTTGAAGATATCTTGTGAAGCAATGTTAAAAATATATCATAATTATTACAAATTATAACTTTGCTCTGCATAGACATTGCAGAAACTAGTGAATCTTAGGAGAAGTCAATAAACACGCAGCCAGAATTGACCATGTGTGTATGTCACCATGTTAAGAACTGTGATAATAAAAAGAATCCCTGCCCTTAGTATGTTTATAAACTAGTAGGGGGTATAAGCATGTAAATAAGAATGGACAAACTCTGGAGAATTGAGATTAATGAGGAGTTCATACAATTCCATTTTCAAATGAATATGAAATAAGAATAAATAAAAGAGACTTTTGGAGGAGAAAACCTATTTGGATGTACGGAGTAAAGAAGATGAAGGACGTAAATTTGATTCCCAAGATTACTCTTAGACTAGGAAGTAGATGGAATCATCAAAGGAGATAGGCAGAGGATTAAAGATAAGCAGGCTTGGTGGAAAATACAGAGTGGAGAAATGATGAGTTGAGCTTAAGACATGTTGAGCTTAAAATGTTAGCAAGAGATCCACAAGAAGTTGTTCAGCCAGCAATTAAAACCACCCAGTGTAATTTTCTGAGATGGCTGCTCTGGACACGTATATTTTATCTGTTGCTTTTACTAATTTATTCATTTATTCAATAGCTATTTATCAAGTGCCTTCTATGTACTAGACAATTTGTTAGGTATACAGAGATGAACAAAACAGACATGATAATCCTCTCTCATGGAGTATATAGTAAACTAGAATAGGCAAACAACAAATTATTAAGTAAAAAGATATATGTACTTACAAAATGAGATAAATGCTATGAAGGGAAAGGAAATAATAAAATAAGTGAGAAGTATTTTGGATTAGGTAGTCAGGAACATTCTCTTGGATCAGGCGACATCTAACCTGAGACTCAAAAGATGAGAAGAGCTGGACATTCCAACATTATTTGGGGCAAAAATAATAGCATATATAAAGATACTGGGGCCCGTAAGAACTTGTTTGTTTTAGGAATTCAAGAACACTGTGGTATGAGGTGAAACTGGCAGACACACTAAGTTTGCCATGCCGCAATTCCATCTGAATGGAGATGTCAATTATGTGTCCAATAAGAAGCCAGTTTTGTCCAATGACTAGAAAGAGGAGGGAAGTTTACTTTGAAAAGATAACTTTGTTCTCTTGATTTCCATTTATATATCATCACTCCTCTACTCATTTTATACTATCTCAGTAAAATGAAGAAGAGCAAGCATTCATTAAAGAAAATGCAGGAGTAAATTCTCCATCAAACAAGTAAGTCTGTGCTATGACACAAGGAAGGTGATATCAACATGAATTTTTGTTGTAGTTGTAAAACTACAGAAGTCTGTGTGTTTAAAAATACTACCTAACAAGGATTGCATATTTTTTAAGATTTGCTGATTCTAATGGGAATGCAGAATTTCAAGTTTGCTATTTAAACACAAAATAAAGCTCACAATGGCATGGCAATTTCCTCAGTGATATTTTGATTAACATGTGTGGCACAGTTTACAATTTACAAACAACTCATTACAGGATCAATTATTTCTTACAACAACCTAGTGAGATAGATCCTGTAATTATTTTATCAAAGAGGAAACTGAGTCTTAGCAAAAAGACAATTGCCTAGGATATTATACTAATCTATGGTTAAAGCCCAGACATTCCTAGAATCCCATATTTATCCCTGAAATAATTATGCCTCACAATGAAAGTTACAGAAGAATCTTTCACAGAGATTTATCATGGTTTAATATAAACTGTAGCCTTCAGACATGAGTCCAACAAAAATGAAACTGAATGGATATAAATTACATCTTAAAGAAAAATGGTGGTAACAATGAACCTCATTTCACATATGGGAAACTAAGGCAAAGTGCTATGAAAGGACTTGAGCCACAGCTATACTTCCTCCTATCAAACTGCAAGATGATAACTTCACTCTGTAGCAGGGGCATCCAATCTTTTGGCTTACCTGGGCCACATTGGAAGAAAAAGAATTGCCTTGGGCCACATGTAAAATACACTAACACTAGGAATAGCTGATGACTAGAAAAAAATTGCAAAAAAACTCAATGTTTTGAGAATGTCGGCTAGGTGTGGTGGCTCATGCCTGTAATCCCAGCACTTTGGAAGGTCCAGGCGGGCGGATCATGTGGTTAGGAGTTCGAGATCAGACTGGCCAACATGGCGAAACTCCGTCTCTACTAAAAATACCCACCCCCCCAAAAAAATTAGCCGGGTGTGGTGGGAGACGCCTGTAATCCCAGCTACTTGGGAGGCAGAAGCAGGAGAATTGCTTGAATCTGGGAGGCGGAGGTTGCAGTGAGCCAAGATCATGTAGCCTGGGTGACAGAACAGGACTCCATCTCAAAAAAAAAAAAAAAGTTTACTAATTTGTGTTGAACCACATTCAAAGCCATTTCAGGTCACATGTGGCCCACCAGCCCATGCGTTGGACAAGCTTGCTCTACAGCTACAAGTCTCTATAGTAGATAATGAGTATTTAAGACACAAATGTTCAAACATATTAAATGAAAAACAAAAGGTACAACTTATTTTTTCACTTATGTGTCTATCCTATGCTACTTTGGGGACATAACTTATAATTTGCTTTTTATATAATCAAATGGTATATCGATAAAATATAAAGTAAATAAACAGTTTAAGAAAATATATAGAACCGGAGGGAGGAGCAAGATGGCGGAATAGGAACAGCTCCAGTCTCCAGCTCCCAGCGCGAGCGACACAGAAGACAGGTGATTTCTGCATTTTCAACCGAGGTACTGGGTTCATCTCACTAGGGAGTGCCAGACAATCGGTGCTGGTCAGCTCCTGCAGCCTGACCAGCAAGAGCTGAAGCAGGGCGAGGCATCACCTCACCTGGCAAGCGCAAAGGGGAAAGAAATCCCTTTTCCTAGCCAGGGGAACTGAGACACACAACACCTGGAAAATCAGGTAACTCCCACCCCAATACTGTGCTTTACCAAGGGTTTTAGCAAACTGGCAACACCATGAGATTATATCCCACACCTGGCCGGGAGGGTCCCATGCCCACGGAGCCTCCCTCATTGCTAGCACAACAATCTGCAATCTAAAGGCAAGGCAGAATCCAGGCTGGGGGAGGGGCGCTCACCTTTGCTGAGGCTTAAGTAGGTAAACAAAGCCTCTGGGAAGCTCGAACTGGGTGGAGCTCACAGCAGCTCAAGGAGGCCTGCCTGTCTCTGTAGACTCCACCTCTGGGGACAGGGCACAGCTAAACAACAACAACAGCAATGACAACAACAAAAAAGCAGCAGAAACCTCTGCAGATGCAAACGACTCTGTCTGACAGCTTTGAAGAGAGCAGTGGATCTCCCAACACGGAGATTGAGATCGCAGAACGGACAGACTGCCTGCTCAAATGGGTCCCTGACACCTGAGTAGCCTAACTGGGAGACATCCCCCACTAGGGGCAGACCGACACCCCACACCTCACACGGTGGAGTACAACCCTGACAGGAAGCTTCCAAAGCAAGAATCAGACAGGTACACTTGCTGTTCAGCAATATTCTATCTTCTGCAGCCTCTGCTGCTGATACCCAGGCAAACAGGGTCTGGAGTGGACCTCAAGCAATCTCCAACAGACCTACAGCTGAGGGTCTTGACTGTTAGAAGGAAAACTAACAAACAGGAAGGACACCCACACCAAAACCCCATCAGTACGTCACCATCATCAACGACCAGAGGCAGATAAAACCACAAAGATAGATGGGGAAAAAGCAGGGCGGAAAAGCTGGAAATTCAAAAAATAAGAGTACATCTCCCACTGTAAAGGAACGCAGCTCATCGCCAGCAACGGATCAAAGCTGGATGGAGAATGACTTTGACAAGATGAGAAAAGAAGGCTTCAGTCCATGAAACTTCTCAGAGCTAAAGGAGGAATTACGTACCCAGTGCAAAGAAACTAAAAATCTTGAAAAAAGAGTGGAAAAACTGATAACTAGAATAATTAATGCAGAGAAGGCCATAAACGAACTGACAGAGATGAAAACCATGACACGAGAAATATGTGACAAATGCACAAGCTTCAGTAACCAACTCGATCAACTGGAAGAAAGAGTATCAGCGATTGAGGATCAAATGAATGAAATGAAGTGAGAAGAGAAATCTAAAGAAAAAAGAAGAAAAAGAAATGAACAAAGCCTGCAAGAAGTATGGGATTATGTAAAAAGACCAAATCTATGTCTGATTGGGGTGCCTGAAAGTGAGGGGGATAATGGAACCAAGTTGGAAAACACTCTTCAGGATATCATCCAAGAGAACTTCCCCAACCTAGTAGGGCAGGCCAACATTCAAATTCAGGAAATACAGAGAATGCCACAAGGATACTAGTCGAGAAGAGCAACTCCAAGACACATAATTGCCAGATTCACCAAAGTTGAAATGAAGGAAAAAATCTTAAGGGCAGCCAGAGAGAAAGGTTGGGTTACCCACAAAGGGAAGCCCATTAGACTAACAGCAGATCTCTCGGCAGAAACGCTCGCTACAAGCCAGAAGAGAGTGGGGGCCAATATTCAACATTCTTAAAGAAAAGAATTTTCAACCCAGAATTTCATATGCAGCCAAACTAAGTTTCATAAGTGAAGGAGAAATAAGCAAATGCTTAGAGATTTTGTCAGCACCAGGCCTGCCTTACAAGAGACCCTGAAGGAAGCACTAAACATGGAAAGGAACAACTGATACCAGCCATTGCAAAAACATGCCAAAATGTAAAGACCATCGAGGCTAGGAAGAAACTGCATCAACTAACGAGCAAAATAACCAGTCAATATCATAATGGCAGGATCAAGTTCACACATAACAATATTAACCTTAAATGTAAATGGACTAAATGGTCCAATTAAAAGACACAGACTGACAAACTGGATAAAGAGTCAAGACCCATCAGTCTGCTGTGTTCAGGAGACCCATCTCACATACAGAGACATACATAGGCTCAAAATAAAGGGATGGAGGAAGATCTACCAAGCAAATGGAGAACAAAAAAAAGCAGGGGTTGTAATCCTAGTCTCTGATAAAACAGACTTTAAACCATCAAAGATCAAAAGAGACAAAGAAGGCCATTACATAATGGTAAAGGGATCAATTCAACAGGAAGAGCTAACTATCCTAAATATATATGCACCCAATACAGGAGCACCCAGATTCATAAAGCAAGTCCTTAGAGACTTACAAAGAGACTTAGACTCCCATACAATAATAATGGGAGACTTCAACACCCCACTGTCAACATTAGACAGATCAATGAGACAGAAAGTTAACAAGGATATCCAGGAATTGAACTCATCTCTGCAGCAAGCAGACCTAATAGACATCTACAGAACTTTCCACCCCAAATCAACAGAATATACATTCTTCTCAACACCACATTACACTTATTCCAAAATTGACCACATAATTGGAAGTAAAGCACTCCTCAGCAAATGTGCAAGAACAGAAATTATAACAAACTCTCTCTCAAACCACAGTGCAATCAAACTAGAACTCAGGACTAAGAAACTCAATCAAAACTGCTCAACTACATGGAAACTGAGTAACCTGCTCCTGAATGACTACTGGGTACATAACAAAATGAAGGCAGAAATAAAGATGTTCTTTGAAACCAATGAGAACAAAGATACAACATACCAGAATCTCTGGGACACATTTTTTTTTTTTTTTTTTTTTTTTTTGAGACGGAGTCTGGCTCTGTCGCCCAGGCTGGAGTGCAGTGGCCGGATCTCAGCTCACTGCAAGCTCCGCCTCCCGAGTTCATGCCATTCTCCTGCCTCAGCCTCCCGAGTAGCTGGGACTACAGGCGCCCGCCACCTCGCCCGGCTAGCTTTTTGTAGTTTTAGTGGAGACGGGGTTTCACCGTGTTAGCCAGGATGGTCTCGATCTTCTGACCTCGTGATCCGCCTGTCTCGGCCTCCCAAAGTGCTGGGATTACAGGCTTGAGCCACCGCGCCCGGCCTCTGGGACACATTTAAAGCAGTGTGTAGATGGAAATTTATAGCACTAAATGCCCACAAGAGAAAGCTGGAAAGATCTACAATTGATACTCTAACATCACAGTTAAAAGAACTAGAGAAGCAAAAGCAAATACATTCAAAAGCTAGCAGAAGGCAAGAAAAAACTAAGATCAGAGCACAACTGAAGGAGATAGAGACACAAAAAACCCTCCAAAAAATCAATGAATCCAGGAGTTGGTTTTTTGAAATGATCAACAAAATTGATAGACCGCTAGCAAGACTAATAAAGAAGAAAAGAGAGAAGAATCCAATAGATGCAATAAAAAATGATAAAGGGGATATCACCACCGACCTCACAGAAATACAAACTACCATCAGAGAATACTATAAACACCTCTACGCAAATAAACTAGAAAACCTACAAGAAATGGATAATTTCCTGGACACTTACACTCTCCCAAGACTAAACCAGGAAGAAGTTGAATCCCTGAATAGACCAAGAGCAGACTCTGAAATTGAGGCAATAATTAATAGCCTACCAACCAAAAAAAGTCCAGGACCAGATGGATTCACAGCTGAATTCTACCAGAGGTACAAGCAGGAGTTGGTACCATTCCTTCTGAAACTATTACAATCAACAGGAAAAGAAATAAATCAATAAATTCGGTATTGATGGAACGTATCTCAAAATAATAAGAGCTATTTATGACAAACCCACAGCCAACATCATACTGAATCAGCAAAAACTGGAAGCATTCCTTTTGAAAACTGGCACAAGACAGGGATTCCCTCTCTCACCACTCCTATTCAACATAGTGTTGGAAGTTCTGGCTAGGGCAATCAGGCAAGAGAAAGAAATCAAGGGTATTCAGATAGGAAAAGAAGAAGTCAAATTGTCCCTCCTTGCAGATGACATGATTGTATATTTAGAAAACCCCATTGTCTCAGCCCAAAATCTCCTTAAGCTGATAAGCAACTTCAGCAAAGTCTCAGGATACAAAATTAATGTGCAAAAATCACAAGCATTCTTATACACCAGTAACAGACAAACAGAGAGCCAAATCATGAATGAACTTCCATTCACAATTGCTTCAAAGAGAATAAAATACCTAGGAATTCAACTTACAAGGGATGTAAAGGACCTCTTCAAGGAGAACTACAAACCACTGCTCAGTGAAATAAAAGAGGACACAAACAAATGGAAGAACATACCATGCTCATGGATAGGAAGAATCAATATTGTGAAAATGGCCATACTGCCCAAGGTTATTTATAGATTCAATACCATCCCCATCAAGCTACCAATGACTCTCTTCACAGAATTGGAAAAAACTGCTTTAAAGTTCATATGGAACCAAAAAAGAGCCTGCATTGCCAAGACAATCCTAAGTCAAAAGAACAAAGCTGGAGGCATCACGCTACCTGACTTCAAACTATACTACAAGGCTACAGTAACCAAAACAGCATGGTACTGGTACCAAAACAGAGATATAGACCAATGGAACAGAACAGAGCCCTCAGAAATAATACCACACATCTACAGCCATCCGATCTTTGACAAACCTGATGAAAACAAGAAATGGGGAAAGGATTCCCTATTTAATAAATGATGCTGGGAAAATTGGCTAGCCATAAGTAGAAAGCTGAAACTGGATCCTTTCCTTACTTCTTATACAAAAATTAATTCAAGATGGATTAGAGACTTAAATGTTAGACCTAATACCATAGAAACCCTAGAAGAAAACTAGGTAATACCATTCAGGACATAGGCATGGGCAAGGACTTCATGTCTAAAACACCAAAAGCAATGGCAACAAAAGCCAAAATGGACAAATGGTATCTAATTAAACTAAAGAGCCTCTGCACAGCAAAAGGAACTACCATCAGAGTTAACAGGCAACCTACAGAATGGGAGAAAATTTTTGCAATCTACTCATCTGACAAAGCGCTAATATCCAGAACCTACAAAGAACTCAAACAAATTTACAAGAAAAAAACAAACAACCCCATCAAAAAGTGGGCAAAGGATATGAACAGACATTTCTCAAAAGAAGACATTCATACAGCCAACAGACACATGAAGAAATGCTCATCATCACTGGCCATCAGAGAAATGCAAATCAAAACCACAATGAGATACCATCTCACACCAGTTAGAATGGCAATCATTAAAAAGTCAGGAAACAACAGGTGCTGGAGAGGATGTGGAGAAATAGGAACACTTTTACACTGTTGGTGGGATTGTAAACTAGTTCAACCATTATGGAAAACAGTATGGCGATTCCTCAAGGATCTAGAACTAGAAGTACCATATGACCCAGCCATCCCATTACTGGGTATATACCCAAAGGATTATAAATCATGCTGCTATAAAGACACATGCACATGTATGTTTATTGCAGCACTATTCACAATAGCAAAGACTTGGAATCAACCCAAATGTCCATCAGTGACAGACTGGATTAAGAAAACGTGGCACATATACACCATGGAATACTATGCAGCCATAAAAAAGGATGAATTTGTGTCCTTTGTAGGGACATGGATACGGCTGGAAACCATCATTCTTAGCAAACTATCACAAGAACAGAAAACCAAACACCACATGTTCTCACTCATAGGTGGGAACTGAACAATGAGATCACTTGGACTCCGGAAGGGGAACATCACACACCAGGAACTATCATGGGGAGGGGGAGGGGGGAAGGACTGCATTGGGAGTTATACCTGATGTACATGACGAGTTGATGGGTGCTGACGAGTTGATGGGTGCAGCACACCAACATGGCACAAGTATACATATGTAACAAACCTGCACATTATGCACATGTACCCTAGAACTTAAAGTATAATAATAATAAAAAAACATATATATATATATACACACAACCATCTTGTTATGAGTAGTTTTTGTTTAGTGTCACTAATTCTTTAAATCTAGTCTATACTATGCAGCACACTAGGGTATACAGATTTTTACTTTTTTGGATTATGTTCAGATTTGTAGATTTATATAATAAAGAAAATTTTCCCCAAATTAATTTCAGTGGAAAACACAATTTCCTCACTTAAATTCCCAAACCGTGATACTAAATTTTTTTCATGAGATATATGAGATTATATGCAAGAAAAACCATTAGAGAGGAAAAAAAAGGAAATGTATAAAACACTTTAGAATGCATATATGTTGGAGGTGAGAGGAGCAAAGAGGCTCAATCTCTCTATTTGTAATAGATAGTGACTATTAACTAAATTATAGTGACATTGGCTAAAAGGATTGCGTGAATATTAAATGTACACCAACTAACAGAAAATAATTATATGTGTGGTGTGAACAATTTAATTATAAGGTCAACCTTGGGAAAGAGGCAATCACACAATGAAACTCACAACTTAAATAAATATTTCCTGTGGTTTCATTTATATCAAATAGGCTAATGTACAGCATTAACCTATTGGTAGGCATTGGCATTATTGATGAGTCTGTGTGTAACTATTAATCAGTTTGCTTCAGAGAGACAAACTACTGTTTTAATTTGTTTTCTAAAATATACTGAGATGAGCCTTTACTTCCATCCTCTAACTCATATCTCATGCACAGCTTTGAAATGTGTTGCAGCTGCTTAGCTGGAAGCTGTGTGCTTCTAAAATACTCTCATCTTCTAACAGCTGTGTAGAATTTTAGTAAAGAAAGCACTATTCTGTAAACAGGTATCTTTATTTCTTGCACTTATTTAGCCATAACAGAATTTTTGTATCTGGTTAAATTTACTTCAGATAGCTATCTTAATTCTTGCTTTTCCTTCTCTCCTGCAAAATTGTGTTTGCTGAAAATAAGGTTCCGTGTTGGCACAATACCTTTCTGGCTAATGCAAATAAATGGATGATTGTATTCCTTTAGATCCCTGATATGCCAGGCAAGGTTAAAGCTTCATTTTCATAAGAAAACTAAGCTTTTTAAAGTCATCCTGGAGTTTGATTTATTCTTTGCATTCACTGTTGTTAGGTATGGCCCATGGGACTGGCTAGCTCAAGGGAATGACAATGAGCTATGGGACTGCTTCTTTCTAAAATCCTGGTGTGGATCCAGTTCATTCTGATAATGGCTTAGAAGATTTAAGGACTTGATGATTTAAACATTGGGGGGAAGGGAGACAGAGAACAGATTTGAAGTTAGAATCCATGGTCCACAGTTGAATTGGCAATTGTCCATAACTTTTGAATAATAATTAAGTTGAATGTTCATATTCTCTTTAGGGACACCTGGAATGGACTAACTATATATCTTCGTGAAGTGGCCAGTATTGTCATGCATCAGAGTGCATATATGGTGCAGATATGGGCCCCAGAGACCCAATTTCCCTGCTGAAGTAAAATAATTATAATAATAATAAGAGAAATGTTATAATGTTATGAATAATGTCACTCTTTGGTTTATCTCAAAAATGGAAAACAGAATTCCATCACTGGTATTACTTTCAGTTTTTTTATAATTGCCAAATGGCAAATTGTTGTGACAAGAGTTTTTAATAGGAAGCAAATATAGCTCTTCAAGCATATATGAAGAAATGAAATCTTTTGTGCCAAAATCCTCATTTCATCTTCCACAAAATTTTCCCTTACATTGTTAAAATGACTCCCAATCTTATGTCTATACCTTTGGTACCTGTTCCCCATTTTTTGGTGAAATTATTCTTTATTTTCTATCATACTTGGATATTTTCCTCTACATGTCTACTTTCCTCTGGTTTAGCTTATGTGTCTCTCCGCAGCTCATAACTTCCTCCTTCCATTCACCAGTTCAGTACCGTCTTACAAGCTCTGAAGAGTCATCTGTTTCTTGTGACTTCTCAGTGCAACTCTATTTTATAGTACATATTTATGGGCTAAGAGGAATGCTTTGCACAAACATATTCCTGTTATTTATCTCTTCATACATATTTATATTCTATGTATTTTTATTTGTAATAGTAATTTGGACATATTTATCTTTATATGTTGAAAGATTTATAAACTGGGAGAGGGTAATAGATTTGTTTTTAAAATTCTTTATCTCCAAAACTTCCTTAGTACAGTACTCTTAGAATAGATTTGATTGATTGCTCTTCCCTTTGGGACTTGGCCGTGCTTGGGGAGGCTTATAATAGTAGTAAAATAATCAAAGCCGACATAGCAGGAAGAGGCAGAGGAACCACTAATTAGTAATTAATGAATTAGAAATTATCTTTTAAACATATCAATGTATTTAACTTGTAACAGGTAGGATTTAAGTTTTATAGTATCTTAAATGCAAAAATGAAATACCCTGAACTTTATATATTACTTTTATAAAACCAGCCACTGTAACAAAAGTATGTATTTGGTTCCTGAGAAGGAAAATAAATGATTCATCAACCTATGTTTAAAAACAATATTTTTGGATTAAAAATCATGGTAGCTGCAGCATGACCTCTTCGTTAGCTTGTTGTGAATGAATAAACAATAGTTCCATATCTATTTTGGAACTAGCATGGTCCCTGACTAAATACTATAGTACATTAGTTAAAGAAAATACTTGTGCCACAGGCAAAGTTTGAAGGCAAGCCTATTATTAGAGTTTTTCTTTTAAGTAACTGAAAGGCATTTGTTTTCATCAGGTGTTAAGTCAGCATAAATCACTTAGAGAAATTTTTAAAAACTCAGAGTAGAATATATTCTATAATTTTGGAATAAATATGGAAACCACCTGATGATTACAAGAGAAAGCTATAAACACAAATAGCTGTTTTAAAAGGTTTCACTAGAGATGACCAACGTTGAAGCCCTTGAATCATTCATTTGACAGATTGATTCGAGATTAACTCAAATTTCATCTTGATTTTACAACTCCAGGTTAATTTCCTTCAGGCACCTGGTCATCTAAAATCAATTACTGCCCTGGGAAGGTCAGAGTTGTCTGAAAAAGAGAAATTCTGCCTCCTGGCTGCAGCACTGTACTTCTTCAGCTGCAAGAGCTGATGGTCTAGCAATGCATCAGTGTCACAAGGTTATTTACAATTGTGAAAATCCAGTGGGCGTGGCAAATATCTTCGAAGGCAAAAATTACTACTCTTAGTTTAGAAGGAATAAGAATGCCGTGGATGCGCCAGAATAAAGCCTGATGCCGGCATTTCCAAGAACCTCCCTGATGATATCTATACTGCTGGTCTGAGAACCACACTTTGAGTAGTAAGGGTCTGAATCATCTGTGGCTTTCTGGAAGATTGCTATAACATTCGGAGGGGGGGAGGGGGGGGAAGAAAAACAAAAACCTTGTTTTCTTAAATTTCACCATATGTCATGTACAAATATTGCCATTTCTCTTGGAGTTTTGATCCTTATGTGTCTCCGTATTCAACCTGAGTTTTACTGGTTGGGTTACAGACAATTCCTTTCAATTTGGTTCTCAAATGACCAACCTTCTCAGTGTATGAACTGGTCCAAGTATTTTTTTCTCCCTTGAAATATCTTTGTGGGTGGGACTTTCTGGAGCAATAAACAATTACTGTCTTAGTCTATTTTTCTTTTTTCTTTTTTTGAGACAGAGTCTCGCTCTGTCCCCCAGGCTGGAATGCAGTGGCGAGATCTCAGCTCACTGCAAACTCCACCTCCCAGGTTCAAGCGACTCTCCTGCCTCAGTCCCGCAAGTATCTGGGATTACAGGCGCCTGCCACCACGCCGGGCTAATTTTTTTGTATTTTTAGTAGAGACGAGGTTTCATCATGTTGGCCAGGCTGGTTTTGAACTCTTGACCTCAAGTGATCTGCCCGCCTCGGCCTTCCAAAGTGCAAGGATTATAGGTGTGAACCACTTCGCCCGGATCTTAGTTTCTTTTTCTTTCGTTTTTCTATTTAAAATTCTAACACAAAATAATTTACATTATGTAAACAGAACACTTTGCTGGTTCACATACACAAAAAGTGAAGGCAGTTCAATAAATAAAGGTTTGCTTTTCATTAAGATACATTTCATTATAGAACTGCCTTTTGGCTGATAAAGAGTTAATGAGTTAAAATAAACTGATGACTCTAGATAAAGTGATTGTACCACCACTAAAACCTAGGTCTGCCAAATAATTTGTTAAAACATAAAAAAAGTCTGTTGATGCAGTCCTCAAGGCAAATATTATAGAGCTTACTTTGCCCTCTGAATGCATTTGTGAATTTGTCATAGAAATTCTGGATGCCCATCAATGAGAGAATTATGTCTTCAACTTAACTGGATTAAGTGGATCTGTAGCACACTCCACATGAATACTGTAAAGCTCTCTCTTGAATGATTTATTGGTGGTTTCACCCTTCATAGTAAGAATAGAAGTCTTGCTGAAGGATCATTTGAATTAATATATATTAACTACTTTAAAATTTTTTAAAGTAGAGGTCCCTTTTACTGCAAGGGCACATAAATACAAAGAGTAAGAAATATTTTCAGGTACTCCGAAAATTCGTTATGCTTCTAAAATTGTGTGTTCCTTTATGCTAAGGAAAGTGTGAATGTAAACTTTTCTTGTATCCTCTCTTATTTTCAAGGAATGCTGCTGTTTTTGTGGACTCTAGGTTTTATGTCCTCAAACCTGAGGCAGAGACTTCAATTTCATGATTTTCTGCTCAAGTTTTAGTAGAAAGAAGGAAAGCAGTAATAAAGAACAGGTTAGCGGAAGAACCACATACTGAGAATGGCTAGATAAGTTTCCAGAGAAAATATTTTAAGCAAATAGTACCCAAGACAGGTTATATGTCTATTTATGGGAAAATCTTCCACGTCTTCTATTATGTTCTGAAGTGAATGAATGCTGATCATGCTCCCGTCCCTAGAACTATATGCATTTAAATTAAAAATATAGAAAGTACAATATACACCGAGGTGGGATCTATTGACTGTGTCAGTAATAGCACTGTTTTCATTTTTCCTTTTGTAATAGAAGCCATTGTGTGTGTTCAGGATGGATTCTTAGTGTTTATTAATCTCAGAAGTGGGAGCATTTAGGATTTTAAAAGCTATTGATTTTTAAAAAGAGATCGGAGTCTTTATATTCTATGATATCCCCAACTTCTATTTCAAATCTGTCATAAAATAGGTACTCTGCAGAGACCAACACTTAGTGTGATGAATTTCAGGCACCTTCTTTAATGTGTCTTGAAATATTTGGATACTTCTTTATTTTTAAGAAATGAAAAATATTCTTTTTTTTTTTTTTTTTTTTTTTTTTTTGAGACTAACTCTCGCATATTGTCCAGGCTAGAGTGCAGTGGTAAGATCTTGGCTCACTGGAAGCTCTGCCTCCGGGGTTCACGCCATTCTCCTGCCTCAGCCTCCTGAGTAGCTGGGACTACCGGCGCCCACCACCACGCCTGGCTAATTTTTGTATTTTTAGTAGAGACGGGGTTTCACCGTGTTAGCCAGGATGGTCGCGATCTCCTGACCTCGTGATCCGCCCGCCTTGGCCTCCGAAAGTGCTGGGATTACAGGCGTAAGTCACCGCGCTCGGCCAAAATAATCTAGTTTTAATTAATGATTTTTAAAAATCCTATTCTGTCTCTTTTCTTTTGACAGTTTGATAACGCTTTCAACTGCGGCAATAAAGGCTGTAAAATGGGAAATCGTAACATGTCCTTCATTTGCATATTCTCCAAAGGCCTCCTGCGTAATCTCTTATTTCCTCTTCTAGTCACCTTTTTATTGTCACTTGCTTCTGAACCTTACTGCCTTCTCTCGTAAAGTATCTGAAACTTTGCTAGCCTCTGATATTAATTGCTTACCTTTTGCAAATTAGTCATTCACTTATGTTATTAATGTGAATACAAAATAAGTTTTGAAGCAAAATGAATTTTTATTATTATTCTATATTACTTTATTTTATACCTTGGCATTTGAACAAGATGTAATATTAGCATATATACGTTATATATATACACACATATATATTAGCATATATACCAGGCAGCAAAACCTATTAACACTTTGCTTGCATTCATGACTTAGAAGTCTCTGCCTTGAGCAGCAAATGATGCCATATTGCAGGAATACAAAGCAAAAGACGAACAATAAAAAATACTTCTTAAAATGGAGAACCCATTTGCTTTCTTTCCCTGATATGTAATTGGGACTAAGAGAAATTAAATACATGACTGACTGCATTTCTTATTCATAATTAATTATTCAAAAAGGAAATTTATTGAGTGATGGATCCTTACGATCCATTATGAAGTGTCAAATAATTATGTGGGCAAATATAAACATACTAAAATTCATTTCGTAGTGGCCACATGTACAGCTTTGGCATAGAACTAAAGGCCAGGATATGCAGTCATGAAAAAATGCAGAGACTGTATGTATGCAAAGATCTGAAACCCAGGTCTGGGTTTGGATTTAGGGGTGAGAGTGCGGGACATATTTCCTAGTTACTTAATACTTTAGAAAATTATGCAGGTATGTGTTTTTCTTTCGTGGTATAATTGTGACTTAAAATAATAAAAGCACTTTTCATCAAACTGTTTTCTGAGATACCAGTAGAATATGCATGCATTGGCAGCTTTGTAATTTTACAGTTAACTGCTCCAGAAAAGTTTATCAGCTTGTTATTACCAGGTTAGATATAAAACAAAATGGCCGTAAGGAAATGAGTGCTTCTGACAAACATCCACATATTTTTTTTTACTTTTATTTAAGGTTCAGGGGTACCAGTGCAGGTTTGTTATATGGATAATCTAAACTCATGTCATGGGGTTTGTTGTATAGATTATTTTGTCACCCAAGTACAACGCCTAGTACCCAATAGTTAGTTTTTCTGATTATCTCCCTCCTCCCACCTCCACCCTCAAGTAGGCTCCAGTGTGTATTGTTCCCCTCTGTGTGTCCACGTGTTCTCAGTGTTTAGCGCCCACTTGCACTTGGGAATGTGCAGTATTTGGTTTTCTGTTCCTGCATTAGTTTGCTAAGGATAATGTCCTCCAGCTCCACGGTTTGTCTATGTAAAGATAATAATATTCCTTCAGGAAATATTTTACACCACATTTCCAGATTAATTACATTTTGGATGCTAAAAGAGTCTGAATCTTGACTTTGGGGATTTATAACAAGAAAAATAGAATAACTGTGCAAAACACAAACAACTTTGTAGAGATTCTGCTGTAAACTTTTCATTTAAAGTAAGAAAAAACCCAAAGGTTATATATTATTTTAGGTTGCATTATTCAAATATTTATTTTAAATATAGTAATATTTTGAATATTTTTGAAAGTTTTGGGATAGTTTTGGGTGAAATGGGTGGAAAAAAATTCCGTAAATTTCACCACAAAGGTACAAAGGCAATTAAAATTTTTTAGTTTCTCTTTCCAATCATCTTAAGTAACTATATGTTTTATATAGTGGCTTATACTGAGTTATAAAATTCATATTCTTTTCTGAAGTTAACATTATGTTATATTCACTTCTACATGTTTCTACTAAGGCTCATTTTAGAGGATGTAGTGAATATTTTTATATATGTGATTTCTTTCCTTAAGACTGGATATTAAAGCTATTAATAATTAATGTCTCAAGATTAGGCAAAAAAATTAAAAAGTATTTGTTTAACAATCATATAATATAATCCAAAAACTGGTCATATGCACTTAAACATATATATATTATAAATGTATATATGTAATATGTAAATGCATATATGTATATATGTAAATGTATATATAAAAACCATTTATAAATGAGTCATCATAGAAAGATAATTCAGTAAATGCAATGAAAGCCTAATAAATGCTATTTTTCTTAATTTGAATAAGGAGTTTTAAACTTCTCTGTTCTAAAAAGCATATTTTTCCCAAGATTTTATCTGGAAAATTTTCAAATATACAGTAAAGAGAATATAATACATATTCATATAACAACTACAGCTAACATTTTGTTACACTTGCTTTATCACATTATCTATCCCTCCCTAAGGAGCAAATTGTAAGAAATACTTTTTACATTTTTATAATTTTAACTTTTGTGAAGTTAAATCTCATTTCACAACCAAAATATATTTTAAATATGGTAATGTTTTCCTTTCAAGAATTTTTACTAATTTGGTAATGATTCTTACAATCAAATATAGTTTGTAATTGAAGAAATATAGTCTTAGTTTTGATAAAACAGAAGAATTATGGTTCAGTCTTCCTACTGAGTTTCACTTTTAGTTTTTAAAGAAAAATATTTCACATTGTTTAAGTATTTGGAATTAACTTTAGCAAGATATCAAAACTGAAGCTCATTATTCCAATATAAAAACATGAATCATGATTGAATTGCAAAAGTGGAGACTTTTATGACATATAAAAGAGTGGAACAAAGATTACAGGAAGAATTTGGAGTATTAAATGTCAGGAACAGTATTTTCTCAAGGAAGTTATTAGGTGGTTGTTATCACTCTACCATTATTTAGGCCAGGATAATCCCTTCTTACCATTTTTTGACTTCTGAATACTGATAAACACAATTATAATCTCTCCCTTATTTTGGTTATCTGGTTTATATTATATTCTGAATTTTTAGAGGACAAAGATTAAATGAATATAATTTGCATCTTCAATTTCTGTTGATTTTTATTCCTCATTTTTCACTTTGTACTGTCTTTTTAGAGAGCAGAAAGGCTTATTTTTTTTTTTCAATGTAAAATCTGGAGAAAATTTCTATGTTAAGATACGTTAATTTTTGCTGCAACGTATTCACTAATGAATTTTCTTCTTCAATAACTGTTGTTAGTTAGATTGACTCAGCTGTAATGTAAGTGCCTGTAGATATTTTTTAAATATTTTGAACAGTAAAGGAGGAAAACTCTTTTTTTAAAAAAAATTGTGATTTAGAATCTCTGTATTGTTACTCAACTATCTGAAATTGTTAAGGAATAAGTTATTTCATGCAATTACTTCTTTCCATAGCCCATCCCACACAAAAGTACTAAAGTTAAAAAAATTCTTTTAAAATGTGTGAAAAAATACTCCTGCTTTCTGAAACCGTGAGTTCTAATCATAACAATAATAAGAATTTAGCAGAAGCATCACCTTTTTCTATTCACTTTACAGCAAAATACAAAATGATATTTTCCATCTAAAGTCTGTTTGTCCCTCTACAGAATGAACAGTTCTTGGTTTTGTTGTGGTTGTGGTTTTGTTTCTTTATAATGTGCAGCTGGTCTGTCTCTGTTCCCACCATGTGGCTATCAGCTCTTTTTTTTCCACTGTTGTCAGAGAGACTGTTTCCAATGGCCACCATCTTTTTACCTGTCGCTTGTTCGCTGTGGTTATAAGGGAAAAAAATTTCTATATTAGCCGGATATTAGCATTGGAGGCAAAAGAAGAAGAAATTCTCTGAGTGAGAGCTTGAGACTATGTGAAGAATGAGTTACATGAGCATCAGTTTATTAACTTTCTGACATTTCTTTTTTAAAAAAATATTCCAATACTTAAAATCTCTGTTGTTTACTTTCTTCCAAATAAAGTTGTTAAGCAAGTAACCTCAATATATGAGATGTTGTTATATATTTTAAATTAAATTCTAGGAATTAATTATGTGTTTTCAAAGAGCACTGAATATTAGATTGTCTGCAATTTTACAGTGTTTTCATTATAGTATCAATTTCATCATAATAGCTAATACATATTTACTACCTACTATGTGCGAGACACTATTTTAGTTCCATTATATATATAAATACATCTATTCCTAACAATATATTTATCTTAATTTATAAATTAAGATTATTTGTGTATACCCGTTTTATAAATGAATAAATGGAGCTACACAGAGTTGAGCTCATTTGCCAAGAGGAATCACCGTCTAAATTCTGCCAGAGTCCAGAATCTACAGGATTATTTCCCTATGCTGTATAGCTTCATATTTACATATGTTCATCTACTATACATGTCATTTTCTAACATATATGTTGTATATCTAATATTTATAACATTTATTAGATGCTAATATGTTAAGAACATAATCTATGTTTATTAAATAAAATGATTGAGAAAAAAGTAGAAAAAAATAAACAGGGCCGGGCACGGTGGCTCATGCCTGTAATCCCAGCACTTTAGGAGGCCAAAATGGGCAGATCTCCTGAGGTTAGGAGTTCAAGACCAGCCTGGCCAACTTGGTGAAACCCTGTCTCTACTAAAAATACAAAAAAAAAAAAAAAAAAAAAAAAAAATTAGCCAAGCATGGTGGCATGCGCCTATAATCCCAGCTACTTGGGAGGCTGAGGCAGGATAATTGCTTGAACCTGGGAGGTGAAGGTTGCAGTGAGCCGAGACTGCACCACTGCACTTCATCCTGGGCAACAAGAATGAAACTCTGTTTCAAAAAAAAGAAAAAAATGAACAGAAATTCTGTCACACACACAAAAATAAATACTACCAATGTGTTTATATATTTTCGTATTAAAAATATATTGCTTTTTAAAACAAAGCTCCAATCTTATTTAGTAGTTATTGTATATATTCTTTTACTATTGTATATACAGTATATACTATTGTATATATTCTATTTACTATTATATCTTAAACTCTGTTATGTAGTGTTGTCATTTTTAATGACTGAATAACATGCCGCCAATTGTTTGCATTTAAAATGGTCTCATTTTAAAGGAAAAGTCATAGAAAAATGATTGCTAACGCTAGTGTTAATAAGCCAAGTAAAATATCTACCCTCCCTATTTAAATTATTATTATTTTTAATTGACTTTTCACTAGCCCAATGATCTAAGTAGGATCTTAAATAAAAGAATATTAGGATTGGCACATAGAAAGTGAGTGCTAGGTAGTCATGTCAAGAAAGTATTGGGAATATATGTATATATCTTATATAAATGTGTGGTTTGCCTCATCAGAGAATTCTCAGATGGAAGGCTCTATTAAAGTTGTTTGATATTTTCTCTTTAAATAGAGAAGCAGTTACAAAAGCTCACTTTGAATAATGAAATCAATTTCTTAGATCTCCATTTTAATGACATCACTAGGAAAGTAATAATTACACTGCAGCCACTGCACATTTTTCAGTATCAGTCTTACAGCCTAAATGGTTCACATTGGAATCATCAACTATTCTCTCATATGGATAAACTGGATAGTAGAAATGTCCCCAAATTCGATTAAAATAATTCAAGGTGGATGGTAATGTCTGAATGTCTGTGTTTCCCACAAATTCATATGTTGAAAACACGGTGGCTCATGCCTATAATCCCAACTTTTTGGGAGGCCAAGGTGGGCAGATCACCTGAGATCAGGAGTTCGAGACCAGCCTGGTCAACCTGGAGAAACCTCGTCTCTACTAAAAATACAAAATTAGCCAGATGTGATGGCACATGCCTGTAATCCCAGCTACTCGGAGGCTGAGGCAGGAGAATCGCCTGAACCCGGGAGGCGGAGGTTGTGATGAGCCAAGATCGTGCCATTGCACTCCAACATAGGCAACAAGAGTGAAACACTGTCTCAAAAAAAAAAAAACAAAAACAAAAAAGAAAAGAAAAGAAAACCTAATCACCAATTTGATGGTATTAGGAAGTGGGACAGGTAAGGGGGGATTAGATCATGTGGGTGGAACCCTTATTGATGGGATTAGTGTCCTTATAAGAAAGGTGCCATAGAGCTGTCTTGCCCTCTTCTGCCATGCTAATTCTCCCTGAAAAGAAACCTTATATGTAACAGGAAGTGGGCCCTCATCAGACACCAAATTTTCGGGTGCCTTGATCTTGAACTTCTCAGCTTCTGGTACTGTTAGAAATAATTTTCTCTTGTTTATAAGCCACCCAGTTTATAGCATTTTGTTATAGCAGCCTAAATGGACTAAGACTGGAAGCTTCTATAATTTAAGTATCCCCATTTCACCAAGTCATAAATAAATATAATATGTGTCTTTCTCTCCCTCCAATGCACACCAACATGGAGCAATCCAGACTTTTTCTTGTCTAAGTTATAAGTCATGGTTAAGTATATTCCATTACTTGTAAACTGGATGAAGGATGCAACTTATCCACTGATGAACATGATTTTTAAGTTCAGCAGCTCACCCAACACAGTAACTAGATTTCTGACATTTAATTTTTACCAGAACTATTACAGTAGGTAGCTAGTCAGGTATGAGCAGGGCAGGAGAGGGCTCCCCCTATCACCACACACACACACACACACACACACACACACACACACATCAATGTCAGGCCACCATCAAATGATAGTTAGGCAGTTGTTAACTGTCTCTCGAAAACAATAATTGGTCTCAGCCCGCACCAAGGAAAGGCAGTCTCCCAATAGAGAAAAAAAAAACAAAAGCAAAAACAAAAAAACAAAGCAAAAACCTGAAACTGATGATCAGCAGCCTCCTGATAAGATCTCAGGAGTTGGGCAAGTGGGTTTAAGCATGCACACTAAGAGGCAAAATGTGTAGTCTAACTTAGATGTTCTCGGAACGACTGATAAGGGAAGAATGCCTCAAGTGAGCGTACCTACGACTCCATTAAACACACTGGCCATTGAACTTGCGGACAGCCCACTGCACATGAGCCAGCCCACCCCAAGGGAAGAATCAGGTGGAAGTAATGCAAGACCTCAAAAGTATGCCAACATATAAAGCCCCAAGGCCAAAGGTCAAATGGCACACTTGATCGCTCAAGTCACCTGCTTGGCCCTCTTCCAAGTGTATTTTACTTCATTTCTTTCCTGCTCTAAACTGTTTTAATAAACTTTCACTCCTGTAAAATTTGTCTCAGTCTCTCCTTCTGCCTTCTGCCTCCTTGGTCAAATTCCTTCTTCTGAGGAAGCAAGAAGTGGTGTTGCTGCAGACCCGTATGAATTTGCTGCCGGTAACAGAACTGTAAGAAAGGGCTAATTTATTCTATGTTATGATTGAGCATTTCCATCCCATTGGGTATATATTTTGGATGTAGGCACTGGTGAAATGTTTGATTGGACAGAAATTATTACAGCAAAGGGTCAAAAGAATCAAATGTAATATATGGAGAGTATGTACAGATTTTTTCATTGTTTATCTTTTAATATTTTTTATTTAACTTTAATTTTAAGTTCAGGGGGACATGTACAGGTTTGTTACATAGGTAAACTTGTGTCAAGACGGTTGTGGTACAGATTATTCCATCACTCAGATATTAAGCCTAGTACCCATTAGTTATTTTTCCGATCCTTTCCCTCCTTCCATCCTCCACTCTTCAATGGGCCCTAGTGTGTGTGGGTCCCTTCTATGCACCCATGTGTTTTCACCATTTAGCTCCCGCTTATAAGTGAGAACATGCAATATTTGGTTTTCTGTTCCTGCTTTAGTTTGCTAAAGATGATGGCCTCCAACTGCATCCATGTTCCTGCAAATGACATAATCTCGTTCTTTTTTATAGCTGCATACTATTCCATGGTGTACATGTCCCACATTTTTTTAAATCCAGACTACCACTGAAGGGCATTTAGGCTGAATTAATGTCTTTGCTATTGTGAATACTGCTGCATATGCATGTCTTTATAATACAATGATTTCTATTCCTTTTGATATACACCCAGTAATGGGATTGCTGGGTCAAATGGTGTTTCTGTTTTTAGGTCTTCAAGGAATCACCACAATGTCTTTGACAATGCTGAACCAATTTACACTTCCACCAATAGTGTATAAGGATCCCTTTTTCTCTGAAACCTCTCCAGCAGCTGTTGTTTTTGACTTTAAATTTCTTTAACCATTCTGACAGGTGTGAGATCGTATCTTATTTTGATTTTGACTGACATTTCTCTAAAGATCAGTAATGTTGAGCTTTTTTTCATATGAGTGCTGGCCGCATGTATATCTCCTTTTGAAATTTTTCTGTTCATGTCCTTTGTCCATTTTTTAATGGGGTAGTTTCTTTGTTTTTTTTTTTCTTGTAAATTTTTTTAAGTGCCTTTTAGATGCTGGAGAGTAGACCTTTATCAAACGTATAATTTACAAACATAATTTCCCATTCTGTGGGTTTTCTGCTTGAGAGTATATACAGTCTGTAGCCAAATGCAGTAACATTGCAATCTGAGACTAAAGGGAAAAATATATCCACATTTACACACACACACACACACACACCCCGTTGTATCATGGTACTTGTTTCACTAAAAAATAAAGGATATATAATCTTCATTTCTAGAAATGCAGCTAGTATTAAGGAATCATTCTTTAGATTTGTTGGTTTGGAAAGGACAGGGTAAATGCAAGATATTTCCAGAGTAGTAAGTTGCAAAACATGACTGAAATAAAGTTTCTCTAAAATTAACAGATCTGATGTTTCTTCTAATGTGAAACAGCAGTAAACCACTGTGGTTGTCAGTCCTTTTCTTTTTCAGAGACTATTTTGCAAAATAGAGGAAGTAATTTCCAACCTTAAGATCACCCTATGAAGAAAGAACCTGCGTCTCAAAAACTAAATAAATAATCCTAATGCGACATAGGTAGGAAGTGGCATCATAAGGAATTAGGAGTTACATTTTGGCCTTTGTGACCCCAAAGAGTAAAAGCCTTCCATTAGGTCATTACCTCTTCTTCTTCTTTTTTTTTTTTTTTAAAACATGTCTATATACTTTTGTGTGAGAAGAAATCTTCTAATCCTATACACGTATAAACAGGAAAACAAAATTAAAACAACATATAATTTCAGAGTTGTAAGATACTTCAGAAACAATCTAGTCTAAATTTCTGCTTAGAACCCTTCCAACGGATAGTTGATCACTATTAATACTTCTAATAATGCTACTGAATTCTTCTTTGTTTCCACACTGTGCAAGCTGTGTGGATTCAGGAAACTACATTGACATAAGGATGAATCTGACACACATACTAGTCATCCTTTTCCAGCATTACATGCTATAAATTAATTAGCAAATAATCTATCTTACCTATGTTTCTCTCCTTGAAAACCTCACTAGTGTTCTTTTTTCTAAAAATACAGTCGAGACATCATATAGTATGTTTTTTGAAATATTCTACTTAAGTTTTAGCAATATTGAGATTTGTTTCCTTCTGCAGACAAAACGCTATGTAGCATATATAGATACATATTTAACTGTTCGGTTTTGTTCATCCATTTTGTTCCCCCACCTCCAATGGATTAACTTCAGGAAACAGTATTTTAACTCATTAGAGAGTAACTGTACATGTGTGAAAATTTCTGGTTTTTATTCCCTGTAAAGATTAAATGTGCCTTCCTTGGCTGGTATAATTAAAAAGACAGAAGATAGGCCAAGCACGGTGACTCATGCCTGTAATCCCAGTTCTCTGGGAGGCCGAGGCCAGCAAATCATGAAGTCAGGAGTTTGAGACCAGCCTGGCCAACATGGTGAAACCCCATCTCTACTAAAAATACAAAAATTAGCTGGGCGTGGTGGCACACGCCTGTAGTCTCAGCTACTCAGGAGGCTGAGGCAGGAGAATCACTTGAATCTGGGAGATGGAGGCTGCAGTGAGTCGAGATCACGCCACTGCACTCCAGCCTGCAGAACAGAGAGAGACTATCTCAAAAAAAAAAAAAAAAAAAAAAAAAAGGAAAGAAAAGAAAGAAGATAAAAGTCTAAATATATATATTTCTTCATGTTGTCCAAATATTTTCTGATCATCATATGCTACTATTTATACAATTAATTTCTCTATTATAACAACTTTAAAAGTAAACTACTTCCTTTAAACAACACAAGTTTTACTTAAAAATCAAGTTAGTGGAGATATTTCACAGATTTCCATGTTCTAGTAGTGCATTAAACTCCTATAAAATTAGTCAGGGTATCTAGGTTGATGCATTTGGATCTTAATGGAGCATTACTTTCTAAGTACTATAATGCTTCATTTCCTCCCACAATGTATTCTACATAATCTCATTTTAAAAGTGGGAATAGATCTTTTTTTCCTGAAAAGAAATATATTTTTATCTGCTATTTGTCACTTGATGTGTCCGTCAGCATATTGATTTAGTACGAAAATATGCATGTAAGATACATAAGGTTAATTTCCTATTGAGAATCAGTTTTAAATGTCCAGTTATTTAAACGAATCAGGATTTATTAATGGCTGTAGAGAATTCTGTATTTGATTGTTTACAAGCTGAACATACTTGGAGCTGCTTTGGATAGGAGAAATTTTGAATTATTTAGGTACCATTGTTAGTGATTTCCAACGGCCACAAACAATTTTAACCAAGTGGTGACATTCTTTAACCCTTTAAAAGTAACAGCTGCATAGATAGAATTCATTAGCTATCTCCTGTGTACAATCTTTGACAAGTGCTGATGGTTTTAGAAACACACATATGTACATACACACATGTGAGGATAAACATATACACGTGCGCATGCGCACACACACACACACACACTCTTTATGGTCCCAGAGGAGAAAGGAACTATTAACACTCTCTAGCAGCTTCAGGAAAGGTTTCATAGGGAATATGATAATTTAATTGGATTCTGAAAGATGTATAGGAATTTATTAGGCAAAGAGAGTATGGAAAAACATTTCCAGTTTAGAAGAAAGCTTTGGTTGAGCACAGAGGAACACTGTCTGGGCCTCTTCAGATGCATCCTGAGTCCCCAGAATGCAGAGCAGATTCAAACAAACTGTAAGTGCTCAGGAAATAGCACTGAGGTTTGAATGGAGTGATGCAAAGAAGGGTAAGGCCTTATTTCCCTATGCTTTTCAAGCGGCTAAACCAACAAAGGAAACTGAGTCTAATGGTTACAGACTTTTTAAAATAAATAAATATCTATATATAACATATGATATTTCATAACATTTCTTTTCATATACACATATATGTAAAGAAACGTTAAATATATTTCAAAAGGTTAGAATTATGTGATTGCCTGTATCACTTCTAAATAAAACAAAATTTATCTGAAAATAAATTATTTTTAAAATGACAAAATGTCTTGCTTTAAAACCACTGGTCAAATTTTGGACACAAAATATCATCTATATTGGACACATAATTAATAAAAATCAGAATTTAATTGCTTTAACAATTGTAAGCTAATTGAATGATACAGTGTGGGCAGACATGTGTAAAATAAAGTGATGTTGCCTAGTTTAATTACTTAGATGTTGTTACACCCACAGTGATTCTTCATATAACAATGTAAAGTGTATACTTTTAGTGTTAAATTAGCTATTTCCATGCATGATTTGATACTGATAAAATTAATGAAAACAACGAAATTTAAATATTAATAGCTTATTTTCAGTTCCACTGAAATTTATATCTAAATACTGACATGCTTAAGAATCAATAATCCACTTATGCATTATTTTATGTCCTTTTCATTTTTCTTTTTAGCTCTAATGATGAAACATACGTATCTGGAAGAAAATTTTATTTTTCCTTAAGACTTTTTTAATATAAAAATGCTTACCAGTCTTACTGTTAAAAACTGAAAAAAGAGTCACATAAATTTGCGGAAATGTCTATGCCTATCTGGCTCCACTCTGCTCTCAATTAGAATGTGCAATTCCTGGGCAAGTCATACCGTCAGGTTGGGCATCAGGAGAAAATTCCGTTCATTTTGTGACATTTTCAATCATGTCTGGCATTTCCTTTAAAGGACTGCTTCATCAAAATTATTTCTAATCTAGGAGCTCTGATTATCATTTAAATAGATTTGCTAATTTTTATTGATTAAGGATCTGAACCAATCAATATTACGTGGTTTAAAATCGTTATCTTCATGTAACAGCTTATCTTGACAATATGCTTTCTTAAAATATGTAATTATTGATTATATCATAAATTTCCCCAGTTCCTATGATATGGAAATGTATTTCTTTACAAATATAATAAAATTGTTTGTATTTATTTTTAGGAGACTTAAAAATCAAGTTAGACTATTATAAGAAAATATTTTAAATGCCACCGGAATTCAGGATGCAAATCTATGGTAGATTTTGTGATCTCCTGTCAAATAACATCTATAGCTCATCCAAGGGTCTGTTAGACACTCCAAGAGATGTTTGGCTTGCTCTGATGCCATAGCACTAGATTCAGGAATGTAGTGAGTCCAAGTAAGACAATCTTGGGAAGACCAAGAGTGGTGGATTAGAAGTTTATTCCAAATTAAGCGTGTTTGTTATACACTAGGAATCACATTGTGCAAGGTAGAATCCTAAGACTGACTAAGAACGCCATGGCTCAGGTGTAGCTGTGGCCAGCATGTATCTGGGCAAGACTGTGTCACAGACTACTTAACTTTTGTCTTTTTAAAGCTAAGCTGAAGGGAGCAATTGAACTTTCAGAAGGTCTCATGTGCCCCTTACTCGCTAAGAATCATCCACAACTACGTTTCCACTAGTGAATTGGCACTGGGAAGCTCAGAAACTTATACTGATGTTTGTGGTAAAATAATGTTGCTGATTTCTCTGCCTTCAAATTTGATTGTACTGGCTTCCCTTTCTATCCTTTAGAAAAGTAAACCTTGTGTAACTTGCCAAAGTAATGTCCGTGTCTGATCCTAAATATTATGACTTGCATTTTAGTCCAGATTTTCAATATGTTTTCAACAAGAAACTAAGTAATCACCCAGAATTTAAACTCACCCTTGTCATTATATAGTTGGTTATTACTATAAAGAACAGTTTGGAATTAAATAATTCCTTTTGTATATTTATGTTTCTACTAAAGTAAACATCATTTAAATTAGTGTGAAATTATAATCACAAACAATACCCAAACCACAGAAGCTTAACCATAAATATTAGCACATTATCATCTTTGCCAATAGGAAACGGGCAATAATTGTGATTTATAAAGTCTATTTGATTCTCTTAATTTTCTTAGGTATTTATATAGAGTTAGTCTTAGACAGAAACACATGAGAGTTATTTACATCATCAATTCTCCATTTGAAATCAAGCCTTTTATTTTGAGATGCTCCCTCTACACTGGATTCCAAACAAGCTTATGTTACAAACATTCCCAAAAGAATCCTATTCCCAGCCTTTTCAGTTTTTAATTTCATGGACACCCTTCCTGCATACTGTAACAGACTGCTTTCTGCTAGTGTATCTGATAAACCAATCTCCATTTTTATATTAGATGAAAGCTAACAATTTGCTTATTACCTTATTCCAGGAAACATTTACATTTAAGTCAAGATATTCTTAGTGCCTTAAATATAGTACTTATCATTTATTTAACTGAAAGGACCCCTTTATCATTCCTCTGTGGATCTTATGTTTTGAAAGATGTTGACTGTCATTTTGCATTTGTGAGGAAATAAGTGATGGATATGGGTACTGTGATCGTCAGACATGTGATTCAGGTAAGTGTGTCTGCTCTATCATCATATTCCAGAAGTTTTGGTGATATCACCAGCAGTTAATCTGAGCTTCTGATTAGTATGAATTTAGAATTGTGATACTTTCAACCAAATGGGAAGAAGTAAATTAAGATTTACATTAGAATTTCCAAAACATTGAAAATAATCTTTCAGGCTTCATTGCTACATATAGACTTTTAGAAGGGAAAGAACTCAGAGAATCAGTGTCTTAATCCAAAAAAGTGACGCCAAGATTTGGAATGTTCTACCAGTGGAGGAAATGATTTTAGTTAAACCTCATTAACTCTGTGTTTAAAAGATGTGCTGCTCAATGTTCATCTTGAAACTATTTACATATGCTAACGTGCCCCCCAAAAAAAAATTTCTGAAATTTTGTTGTTCAAAAGTTATTGAAATATATGCAGCATAACCTCTTAGCTAATTTTAATTAAATATAAACTAAAACTTGTAGAAGTTGTATATAAACTTTGTAATTGAATGGAATAATGTTCTAAAAGAATGCCTTCTCTATCCCTAGTATGATTTAACCCTGTTCCTTCACTTGAAAAAAAACTATGATTTTCTTGAACTCATTATATCTAAAATTTTATTTTTATTGATTCATTATTCTCTTAAAAATATGATTAGATAGTTTTTATATATTTTATATCAATACCATACAAACAAAGTCTAAGGAGTTATTTAGGTAATGAAGCCTTTTGGTATTTATATGGAATTTCACTCAAGAAAATTCCACTCAAGAAGGCATGTTTTACTCAGAGTCATTTAATTTATTAATCTGAAAATATGACACCCTTTACATTGGGAGTGGCAATATATCTTGCTGTCTTCAAGCTGAGTCATTTATGTTTCAAATCCACTTCATAGGTATGGACATATTAATACGGGTAGTGATTCACTCAGCCATTCTCTTTAGCTTCCTCATTGCTACTCTGCTATGAACTCATTTTGAACTCCATGGTCAGTTCCTTCTGGAGGGGCTCCAGAATGAATCTTTGACCTTTTATCTTATGCTAAAGTGGCAAACACCAATACCCTTTTCTCCGTCACTCATTGCGTCTGCTTGGTCTGTTCCTGCTCTGGACTGCAAGCTTTGTGGGAAGTAGTTAGCTTTACAGATGTAGCTGCCCTCACATTCCTGTTGCTCAATTTTAACTCAGACCTCACTATTATACCCAAATCCTATACTTTGCCATCAGTATCCTTGATGTGCTCCCCATTTTCATGGTTTTACTAACATAAGTTAAAACTCCTGAGTCTGTATTTTCCAATCTTATTTTTGTTCTCCTACTGGCACCTGTCAAATACTCATTTCAGCACACACTGTTTGTCCTCATGCCAAAGTTAGTTCTCTGTTGGCTTTCTCCAGTCCCTATCTTACAATGCCATCTTTTAACTCACCCAAGATCAAAACCTTCTCTGCTTCCTTCCCCAAGTACACAGTTTCTCCTTAGGATGGGGAGTTCTTATATCATACTTTCTTGTTAAGTGATTTTAGGCAAACCCATGAATTCTCTGGTTCATTTGTAGAATGAAAAGAGCATGAAATTGCCACTCAGTGTAACTGCGAGGATAAATACAATAATGTGAAAGTAGACTTAGACTTACTTTTCAAAGATTCTCCCCCCTATTTTCCCTTTTCTGCAATCAGGTAACATAATTACTTTTAATTCTCTGTTATCAACTATACATTTTTCCACCCTTTAATTCATTCTGGTCCTTTCCACATGAGGTGCCTTCTACTCTCTGCCTTCTGAAATCTTCTGTTTTGAAGGCATTCTCAAGGTTAACCTCTTCAGAAGGCTTTCCTGATCTTGCGACTAGATCTTACTTGGACATAAGTTTCTTGAGAGCAAACTATTGTCTCTGTATTCTTGGAAATACTTAGCACAGTTTCTCACAGAAAACGTGCAAAATAAATAACTGAATGAACCGAGAATATTTCTTACTCATTTTTCAGATTCATATTTCCAAATGAACACTTGATTTTTTTTTTTTTTTAAGACAGGGTCTCGCAAAGGGTCTCGCTCTGTCACCCAGGCTGGAGTGTAGTGGTGCAATCTTGGCTTACTGCAATCTCCTCCGCCCAGACTCAAGCGATCCTCCCACCTCAGCTTCCCAAGTGCTTGGGCCTACTGGCCCATACCACCATGCCCAGCTAATTGTTTTTTGTTTGTGCTTTTGTATTGTTTTGTTAGAGAAAGGGTTTTGCCATGTTCCTCAGGCTGGTGTTGAACTCCTGGACTCAAGTGATCCACCCACCTCGGTCTCCCAAAGTGCTAGGATTATAGGCATGAGACACCAAACCTGATCCACCCACCTGACATCTTTTTTAGATGGGATAGCCTACTCCTGCCTGAAGTTTCATAAAACAATACTAAGCATTCACCTCCTTTTTCCTAACTGATTCTATTTTCCTAACTAGCTATGCCCTTCAGTATTCTACCAGCATTTCTCTGTCTTCCAGGCTTAAATGCTGCCATCTTAAAAAAAAAAAAATTCTGAATAAATGCTAAGTATCAAAAAACTGAAAGCTGCCTCACTGCCTCACTTCCCTGTTTTTCTTCCCTGTGGTCACCCAAAAATTTAAAAGTCTTCCTATGCAAATTTTCTTTGTTTAAAAATTTTGTATCTTACTCTTGCCCATTACTACTTATTTATTTATTTTGAGATGTGGTCTTATTCCCTCGCCCAGGCTGGAGTGCAGTGGCATGATCATGACTCACTGCAGCCTTGACCTCCTGGGCTCAAGTGATCCTTCCACCTCAGCCTCTGGAGTAGCTAGGACCACATGTGCATCTACCACACCTGGCTAATTTTCAAATTTTTCATAGAGATGGGGATCTCATCACCTTGCCCAGGCCGATCTTGAAGTCCTGCATTCAAATGATCGTCCTACCTTGACCTCCCAAAATGCTAGAATTATAGGCGTGAACCACTGCACCCAGTGCCTATTACTATCAATGAATACACCAACTTCATAGTAATTTATCAGTTTATATATTTAGCCAGCCCTGACATTCTCATAAAAATAGTTTTATAATGTTCTAACATTTAAAATGTGAATTTTTTATTTAAAAATGTCAGAGATAAGACCAGGTGCGGTGACTCATGTCTGTAATCCCAGCACTTTGGGTTGCTGAGGTGGTCAGATCACAAGGTCAGGAGTTTAAGACCAGCCTGGCCAATATGGTGAAGCCCCATCACTACTGAAAATACAAATATTAGCCAGGCATGGTGGCAGGCACCTGTAATCCCAGCTACTCAGGAGGCTGAGGCAGGAGAATCACTTGAACCCAGGAAACAGAGGTTGCAGTGAACCAAGATTGCGCCACTGCACTCCAACCTGGGTGACAGAGTGAGACTCTGTCTCAAAAAAAAAAAAAAAAAAAAAGCCAGAGACAGTGAGGTATATGTTATGAATTATTTTGCAAATAATAACCAAGTATAAGGCATAGTTTCAGGCTTTTATTCTCATTTTAATAGAAAAATATGAGGTAGGAATCTTCTGTCTGGGTTCACTTCAATTTAGCCTCTCATACCTTTAGTTTTTTCTAGAGCTGCAGAAAAATATCAGACTTGCAACACTACTTCAATTCCTTCCAAAGCCATCATCCTGTGTTCTTTTGGCCATTTTATAACATTGTCACCGTAATAACAGCAACAGTTAATATTTATGTACTGGCTAATTACTATACGTCAAACTCTCTCCTAAGTATTGTACATTAGCTATCTCATTTAATCCTTACAATCAAACTATAAAGGTCACTTACTGTTTCTGTTTTACAGATGTGGTTACTGAGATTTAGTGATGCTTAAGTCACTCAACCCAGCTCACATAAGTAGTCAGGTTTACAGCTAAATAGAACTCAAAACCTGGTCTTTCTGACTCCAAGCCTATGCTAATAACCATTTTACCCTACTGATTTTCCAGAAATAATATCAAGATTGAAACTGAATTACTTTCTGGTACTTATCTGACACCCTGAGATGGTTTCCTCATCTTCTTTTTACATTCAGGGCAAATGTTGCCCTAACAGCTGAACAATCAATGAACCCCTTATACTGTACCCTGTGTGGGCAGTTTCACAGCTCATGCCCAGCTGTCCACAACCAAGTGTGCTCTGTTTTTCCTTCATCCAGTCTTAAAGTGTTCATTTGCTTTGAAAAATATATGTTTTGATAACATAGGTTTATATAAACAGGTAGTCTCATTAATTACTTTTGAAAATTGCCCCTAGGGCATTCCTTTCCTTATCATTCTCTCTACGATCATCTGTCCCGTCACTGCAATATCCTTCTAACTGGTCTCCTTCATCTGGCCTCCTCTCTCCTGTCTCATGTGGCCTGGGCACAGCTATCAGAGTTACAGTTCCAAAACACTACTTTGATAATACCACACGCAGATTCACAAACTACAGGAAAAACTTTTTATTATTTAGCCTAGTATCCAAAGCAGTTAAATTCCTCTTATGCGCTTTACCTCAATTCCCATGAGGTTCTGCTATAGATAATGTGTTACTTAATCTATGATTTATAAAAAGTCATGTCTATTCTGGCTTCTAAACCATGGGGCTTCTCCTGGATCTTCAAGAAAAATTAAACCCCATTATTTATATCTCTCCAAAGTCTGTGCAACATTCCTGTCTTCTAATACTACCCCTGCCTTTGAAACTCTGTTATCCTCCTTCATTCCACCACACAGATTGGCACAGAATTAAATACTACTATGTTTAACAATAACTCTTTTCTTCCACCAACTCATTTCTCTCTACATGGCATGTTACAGGTGTTAAATAAATCTCTCGAATTACCCCACACCATTGGCACACACATTAATGTAGAATACACTTGCTATTCAATAAAATGCTTTCTGTTCACATTTTTATATTAAAAATAAAAAATCTATTTGACCTCACCTGTTATCTTAGATAAATATCATTAAAAGTTTTAAAAATGAAGCAGAAGATGATTGAGATTGATTAAAGTGAAATTGTGACTCTAATCATTTTATATCAAATATAACTTCTTTTTGAGGTGCTCAACATTCTCTAAATTCATAATACTTAAAAACAAATTTTGAAAGCCTGCAAATAAAGTCAGTCTAAGGCAAATATTTCTGTTAAGCAAATAATATTTAGCTAATTCTGAGTACAAAATAGACTTAGGTTCAAGTCAAGTACATGGGTGGTTTAGAAAGCGGGTGCCCTTGCCTTAACTACCGGAAATTGGCATTTTAGGCACTGTGAAGATAGCTAAGAGAAAGTATTTCTGAGTAGTAGTAGCCTTTTAGAGCTCCAAGTTCAGCATTCTGAGCTCCAAGTTCAGCTGGCATTCTGTTCAGTTCATGCCAGCTCTGCCTAAGCATTCTGGGGTTCTACTATTGGTTTAGAAAGGAGATGCATAGAGGTCAGAATATCTAGCATACTGGGCTCACGGTTGCAGGCTGGAAAGGAGTGGAACAGACTTGAAGCTTTCCTATGGATACCTATGTATTTTATACAACATTTTTGCTGTGCTACCTAATGTGTCCTCAAGATAGTAGAGGCCCAGAGTGCTTAGGCGGAGCGCGCAGCCAGCTGTATGCTGAACTTGGAGCTCTAAAAGGCTACTGCTACTCAGAAACACTTTCTCTTAGCTATCTTCAGTGCCTAAAATGCCAACTTCCAGTAGTTAAAGCAAGGACATCCATTTAAAATGCAAATGCATATTTATTGCTAGAAGGAATGACACAAGTGGGAAAAAACACTCCAGTCTCACCTACTTCCCAGTTTGCCTCAGGCCAGCCTGCTGAGAGGCAATCTTATATTACTTCAAAGAACTAGGGTGTGCTATTCATAGAACAAATACTAGAAAACTTTTGTGTCCTGATTCTCAAGACAATTCTCTGTACTTGAACATTCCACATTTTACTTTCTTTAATATTTATGTCCTTTTGAATTTTCTCCAGGTGCCCCAAAGTATTTTCTTCAAATAGATGAATTTGATCATTCCATTTTTAAAGGATAGCTAAGTTTAGTCATCAGGGGGCCCTGGCACAGGGTATAACAGATGACTTAAAGTACTAAATAGAACTGATCTGCAAAGATTTGTGAAAACTTCGTCCGATGAAATTCCTCCAGTAGAACATCCTGTGCCCATCAGAATAGAGGAGACCTGAGGACAGGTATTTTCATAGAAATGTACTCAGATCTGCCTACATTAACAGCAATTAAGACTTCATCTGACTCAGTAACCATAGAAGAAGGAAAACACCGACTTTCGAAGCAGGTGTTTAAGCTGCATTTTGTAAACAAATGCCACTGTAAATACCTTCTCTAATTTAACACAGAAGGAAATCAATTCTGGGTATTGAATTTGCAATTATTGATCTACTATTTCTAAATACTTGGTAGAAATAAAAGTTACTACAGTTCAGACTGCTTTTATAATCAGCAAAAATATACCCCCTCAAATATATTCTAGTTTTGCTAAATTCCCATTTGTATTATGATTAATTTAATGGAGCTTTGGAGGTAGAGAGGTGGATTTATCAAATTTATTTCAGTCTCTCAGCAACGGAAGAAAAATGATCAGGATTTGCCAAACCTGACAATTTTCAACATAGTATCATATACCTATAATTCCTTTGTGAATTTGTTTTTAATTTTTTTCTTTATCTGAATGAGTTATTTAAGGTAACTTCTCTCAGTGAAACAGTTAAATATTTATGACATTTATTAAACAACAAACTCAGAAATACAGAGAAGCAAAAGCATTTGAGATTAAGTATGTCAAGTAAGTTATCTTGTGTTAATGTTATTTTTTTTTAATCACCAAGAGCATCACAGGCTGAGAAAAACACTTTAGTTTCATTGAGAATATTTGAAGAACTTACTTACTATTAGATTCCTTTTTTATCAAACACCAGAACAGTCATTTGAACAAACTGTAGTTCTAATCCTTTGTGTATTGGTCATAATTTCCAACATTAACAAGTCATTTAGATTTAAGGTCCTGCCAAATCACACCTTGCCCATAGCAAGGACCCACTTAAGTTTAGCATTTAAAAAGAGTGTCACTGAGACATAATTTTACCTTTACATCATGTAATACATATTTGTTGATAACACACTGGTTTACTTCACTACAGTGGAACTATCTATAACCTAAAAACAACTAAAATTATGAGATACACACACACACACACACACACACACAGAGAGAGAGAGAGAGAGAGAGAGAGAGAGAAAGAGAAATAGATTTAAATAAATCCATTTAAAAACTGTGGCTAGATGAAACTGATATTTGGATCAAAAGTGAAAGGAAAATAAGAGAATAAACTTTTGTAAAACCACACTTAACCTTGGAATAGGTTGACAGTTTACTTAAAAATATTTGAGATAAATACCTTATCTTGATATGACTTCAGTTTTTCCTTTGAGGCAGATAATTTTAGAATCTTTTAAAAAAAAGCTGTCCATAATTTTCAAGTTACTTTAGTTATCAGATTATCTCTTCTAAATGAGGGAAACAAGAAAATAAGGAAAATAAACTTTCTCTGAAAATTTGTATTAGTGAGACCATAAATAATTAGCCTGCAAATTATTTGTATCATGGGAAAGCTGGCATCAAGTCTGTTGTAATGACCCTTTTTTAAGGTCTCAGAAATGTCATTAAGTTATCTAGCTATTTAAATTTGCTTTAAAAAGCAGTCTTACAAATCCAAGTGCATTAATAATGCTGTGTAACAAATTAACCCAAAACTTCAACTATATTTATTACATCATCGTTTCTATGGATAACAAATTTTGGTGCTGCTTAGCTGGATCTTCTGGCTCACTCGTGTGATTGTTGGCAAGATTCAATCCCTTTCATGTTGTGGAGCTGAGGGCCTTGTCTCTTGCCGGCTATTGGTCAGAGACTGCCTTTAGTTCTGTACTTTATAGGCCTCTCCAAAAGGAAGGTTACAACATGGCGGCTGTCTTCCTCACAGCATGCGAGAAGAGCCAAAGAGGGAGAGAGTACGAGGGAAACAGAAATGTCATTTTTTTTATGTAACGTAATCTTAGAAGTAACAATTCATCACTTTTACCATATTCTATTCACTAGAGGCAAGTAAGTAGGAACTTTGTATACATATCAGAAGAAGTGTCTACACACACAAGAACAAGAATATCAGGAGGCAGGAATCGTTGAAACGCATTTTCGAAGCAGGCTATGACACTACACTGAGGAATTCAAATCAATGTCTTAAAATGTTTAAATCATGCTTCAATTATTCTTCCACACCAAGAAAAATTCTCTTTCAGAAGTCAAGGTTTGGTTATGTATTTTGAGAATATTTACCTAATATATTTCAAAAGATATGATCAAATAATTGACAAATAGTGAATGATAAATTTATACATATAAATTATACATACATCCTCTTTCTCCCTTAATCTCTGTCTCTTTCTGTCTCTGTCTCTCTGTTTGCCTCTCTCTCTCTCTCTCAGAAACACGCATTATCATTTTTATTAAGTTCTTTGATAATACATTTTAGGACTTATATAAGAACCTCACAACATAATTTTATTTATTTTCTCATCATTTGTGCAAATGCTGTCATATTTTACATCTACATATGGAAAAATACACAACATATTATTATTATTTTAAAACAGTAGTCTTTCAAAAAATAAGAAAACAAAACGTTTATCTCTTCTGTTTATTTCAAAAAATAATTTTTTTCTTTTTAATTTAAGGTTTATATACTGTACGTATTTATAAAATACGTGACACCTCATTGAATATAGTTTTCTTCAAGATATTTTTAATGTTTTATAAGACAGTATAATAGAAGCTGACATTTATATAGTACTTACTGTGTGACCACCACTGTTAATAAATATTATATATAATACATATCCATATATATCCTCACATTCTTGTTTCTTTTTTACTCTTAATATTTGTCTAATAATTAGTGCTCCAGGAACTGCTATTTCTTTTACTTCTAACCTTTTTATTATTAAAAATTTCAAAACTATTGAGAAGTTGAAAGACTAATGTAATATCTGTAACTGGTTTCCCTAAATTTATACATATATATACATATTCACACATATATCCTATCATACATATACATATTCTCATATATCCTTCTTATTAATATATGTATCATACATTAATATCATAATTAATATTAATGTAATTAATAAGCATTGTAATTCAATTCATTTGAAACTAAGGCATAGAGAGGTTAAGTTATATGTCCAAGATTACACAGCTAGTAAGTAGTAGGGTCAAGATTCAAACCCAAACTATTAATCTAGCTCCAGAATTCCTGCTCTTGACCACTGCATTATATGTTAATGTAGTTATGATGATAGGCTAACATTCCGAATTATTTTCCTTTTTCTACTCTTTCACCTCTCAAGTTTCTGTTCATTAATAATTAATAATTCACCAAAAAATATTTTACACTAAATTCCATCACTATATTAGGTGTTGGGAAAAAAATGTTGTCTTCATGAAGCTTTCTATATGCTTTTCCTAGGATCTTCCCGGTTTTTTTGTTTTTTTTTTTAATTGTTGTTGTTGTTGTTGTTTTGTTGTTGTTTTTTGAGATGGAGTTTCACTCTTGTTGCCCAGGCTGGAGTGCAATGGCGCAATCTTGGCTCAGTGCAACCTCTGCCTCATGGGTTCAAACGATTCTACTGCCTCAGCCTCCTGAGTAGCTGGGATTACAGGTGCCTGTCACCATGACTGCCTAATTTTTGTATTTTTAGTAGGGATGGTGTTTCACCTTGTTGGCCAGGCTGGTCTTGAACTCCTGACCTCAGGTGATACACCCACCTTGGCTTCTCAAAGTGCTGGGATTACAGGCATGAGCCACTGCACCCGGCCCCCTTGTTTTTATTTATTTATTTATTTATTTATTTATTTATTTAATCCTTTAGGATCTGCTTTTCCTTTTACTTCTAACCCTTTTACTATTAAAAATTTCAAAACCATACTAAGGTTAAAAAACTAATGCAATACATGCCTACATATGTTTGTCCTAAATTTATCAACTGTTAAAATTTTAAAACATCCTTTTTCTGACTTAATCTGTCTCTTTCTGTCTCTGTCTCTCTGTTTCCCTCTCTCTCACACATAAGTACACACATTATCATTTTTGCTAAGCTAGTTGATAACAAATTTTAGTACTTTATATAAAATATAAGAACTTCATGACATAATTTCATTTTTTTCTCATCCTTTGTGCAAATGTTGTCATATTTTACATCTATATATGGGAACATTCACAATATTTTGTTATTATTTTAAACAGACATTAGTCTACCTAAAAAAATAAGAAAATAAAAGAAGTTTATCTCTTCTGTTTATCTCAAAATTGATAATTTCCAGTGCTCTTCATTCCTCTCTGCAGATCAGAATTTCTATAGATGTCATTTCTCATAGCATCAAGAACTTCTTTTAGTTTTTCTTGTAAAATGGGTCTTCAGTGATAAATTTTGCCAGTTGTTATTTAGCTAAAAATGTATTTATTTAACCCTTAATTTTGAGAGTTATTTTCCCTGGAAATAAAATTCTGAGTTCAGTTGTTACAGTCTTTCAACATTTTTCAGATGTCATTCCATTGTTGTCCATACCCCATTAATTCTCATGAGAAATCAGCTGTATTCCATATTATTTTTCCTATGTATGCAATGATAGTTTACATCCAACATTATCATGTTAGATTGAAATTGTTTTTCTACATATTTGGTTCTTTGCTAGATAATAGAATTTTCTTTCAGAGGAAACTTTCCGAATCCTGGTATGGAACAATTTCTAAGGGACTGTTTGATGGATGAGTAAATGAATGAATGAGATCGGTACCATTGCCATGAAAAAGGTTCTAGTTGTTATGACCAATATCTAATATAGTGTTATACTGAGGGAAGAACATAATAAATGTGATATTTTTCTACATGACTATTATATTTAAATCACAGTAAAATTAATAATGATAGTATTCTGAGTATGTACATTTTAATAGAAAAAGTAGTTTCTAAAGAAATAAAAGAAATGTATTAATAAATATTGTTTCTTTCATCACAAAGATAGCGATTTCAACAACATTTTCGTTTTAGAGAAAAAAACTAGAAACAATAGTTTCATCCTCTGAATAACTAGGCTATAGAATGAATGATATATATGACATAGACTATTCTGGTTCTAAAGGGCTGTTGTATAACATTCTGGTTCATATAATTATAATTAATTATATAATTATAATTCTTAATTGGCATTTAATCAGAATTTTTTGAAAGCAAAAATTTAAGAGATGTTGAGATTATTATATGTGAACAGCGACAAAAGATTAACTCCACTTGATACATTGGCTATTTAGCCAACATATGGTATTGATGAAGAAAAAAATTAGTTTCTATATAAAACAGGGTGCCACCTATGGAAAAGAGAACTATATGTAGTCCTTCTACCTTAGATTATGTGCCTTAATACTAAAATACTTGATAATACAACATAATAATTAAATAAAAATTGTCAGTAACCTCCCATTGTCCCTCACTCCCAAGCTTCAAAAGCTTTCTTAAAAGTCACTTTTTCTTTTTTAAAACCTTTAAAACACTCAATTAAGACCAGTGGAATTGAATTAAGTTGAAATTCCTAATAATAGTCTTAATTTTATAAGCCATATCTTAATGACTTTTATCCTTCTACAGAAAAAGCCTTCTTACACTTTCTTCCCCCCCCAAGCATTTACATGTATGAATTTAGAAAACACATTAAACTAGTCTTGTGGAATAACTAGGCTTCCGATTTACTTCAAAGTAAAATTCAGAGGGTTGACTTGAGTCAACAGATGGTTTGGGGCTTGTTTAAAGAAGAAATTATCTCACTCCATATGTAAGCTTGTGAGACATGCAATCAACTGCTGCACTTTTACACATAATTTCTAGAATCCCATTTTAAGAAACTGCAAACAGGGAATATTCAATAGAGATCCAGTAGCTGGAGCTTCTGCACCTTATAGAGTAGCCAAGCCCATATTAGCTTACCTTGCTGATCCTTTCTAAATAAATTGACTTGAAGTTGCAGTTATTTTGATGTTATTTTTATGTTGTCATTTTAATTAATTCTGTTGATTTCTATTTTAAACAAGTTAATTAGCTATTCTTGTACCTCTGGGCCATTAAAGTTAAAAAACAGTCCTTTATATCCTTTAAAGAATTGAAATAATTACTTATGCAAAGTTCTTATCAGACAATTATTTTATATGGATTCACAATACTTCTCAGAGTAGCAACCAGGAAGGCTGACATGCTTTATCCCTCTAGCTCTGCTCTTCTTTTGGCTGGTCTATCTACAGTGCATTTACCAATTCTACCGGCTTTCCTCTGAGTGTAATGACTTTCCTTGTACTCTGTTAAAAATATATCCCCACAAATCAAGAAGAAGCAGATTCAGACTAAGTGGCTGAGAAGATTTACATTCTATTGCTAACCCAGTTATTACTCTGCTGAAAACCCCATAGCATCAATATAATGAATCCCTCAACTTCTGCAGCAAGCACAATTTTTCTTCCCAACTTCATTGGCTCCCAACTTTCTGCTTGACCTTTTACAATCTGTGTGCAGCAGAACTTCATTACAACCTTTTAATGATGCACAAATGGCACACAACACCAAGGTCACAGAAGATCCCAAGTGAAAACTTTTCAAACACCACCAGAATAGATATTGAGACCTCATTAAAGAGGCAAAATAACCATATGGAGAAATCATACCTTAGAATTCAGTGTATCTCCCCAGGGCTGATAAGGCAAAATGTTGACAATATGGTAAGCTGAATAACTACCCTCAACAAACCTTTTTTAAGAAGAAAAGAAACTGATTTTCCAACCTGTAAGTGGCAAAGAGATTCTAAATGGCTCCTTAGGTGTCCTAGCTCAGTGCTAGAAGGATAATAGCTTTAGGATTCCAATCCAGACAGGTTTCATTATACAACTCACAACACTGATGTAAGCTCAAGAAGCCAACACTCTTATATATTTTTTTCTTATCAGTTTGAGCCAGCAAAAAGCACCTCGATATCCCATTGTAACATAAGTTGAGGATGTGAAAAGCACAAAATTATAGCATAGCTCTTCACATGATTGATTGACTGGAAGTGGGGGAATCTTGAAGGTGTAAGAGTAAGCAAGTTGAATTGTAGGGCAAGATGGGATGTGGCAAGAGAGAGGTAGGAAGAGCTTGATTCTGATCAGCAATCTCCTTCAAGAAAATGAGTATTTGCTTAGGGAGAGACAAAGTAAAGAGAAAAGTTTTGTTCTACTTGGTTTAAATCCTACTGTTCAAGGAGGGTAAAGGGGGGTACGTGTTCTGGTTCTTCTTTTTGCAGTTTTAAATCAGATCCTGAGTTGTTTCCCATTTTCTCTTTTCCTGTCCTTCTTCTTCCTCTTTCCCTATTCTTCACATTAACTTGAAAAGTCCAAGTTATGCATGGCTGATGCTGCGTGATCTGTTAACATATGAGATGGGGCAGTCTGCTCAGACTTAGTGAGAAAAGAGAAAACATTCCAATTCACTGCCTTCCCCACCATTTTCATCAGCTCAACCCCCAATTTTAAAAAATATATATTTTAAAATATTTTATACTGTGGTGAAATATAACCATAAAATAAGCACCATGTAGAAACACAAAAATTTTTTTTTAAAGTCTCTGAATTTAAGATCAACATTGGTCCAACATTGGTGGTGCCATGATGATTGTCCTCAATGCCCTTAGAAAAGTTAATGACGTTTTTGAGTGCCCCTCTTCCCACTCACAAATTCACCTGCAGCTTTATAAAAAGTGAAGGTAAGAATCCAGAAGCTGCAGAAATTGGTTCCAAACCCATGAGAGCCTTGGGCTCTTAGACGCAGAGTGTGAAATAAAGTAAGAATAACTGTTATGCTGCCAAATGCAGCCAGGTTCAAATCTCTAGCACAGAAACTTGCTAGCCATGTAAATTCAGCACAATTACTTAACTACTCTGAACCTAGGTTCCTTCCTGTCAATTTGTAATAGCATTTAACGTGTAGAGTTAATACAAAAATTAGCTATCATAGGACTTTTTGCACAGAGCTTGCCACATAATGGATTCTCCATAAATGGTAATTGCAGTCATCATAAGACATATGACTTGATTCAAATATTATGAGAAGTCATGGATGTCCATTTTCATCAAGAAAAGCCTTCATATCAGTGAAAAATGTCTATAGGCTTAAAAAGCAAAAGGCCATCTGGTTTAGCTTGGCATACTATTTGATAGGGAATGAAACTGGAAATTGAGGCTGATGGATTTTATATCTCATCCTCTAATTTGATTACTTAACTCCTTTCTTGCCCCACCCAAAACCTTTCATTTACAGTAGTTTCACTTTTAAACCATTTCATCCCATGTGCACTGAAAAACACTGCTAAATGGAGTTCTGATACAATATCCTTTCCATTCGAAGTTGCCTTTCAGGCTGTGACAACCCACGGCTTTATTTCGTAGTCTAAGTCAATGCTGAAGACAAAGTAATCCGTTTACTAGATTAACTAGCTAGACTAGCCCAGGAAGAAGTACTAGATTGCATCATTTACCCTGTCAGGCTCTCTGCCATAGGCTCGGGGACCCAAGCAGTATGATGGCTGGCAGCTTTGGTAGTGAGCGCAGATGGAGAATAATTGAGGTGCCCAGTTAGCACCAAACACATGATGAAAGCTCAGAAAAGTATTAAACAGCAACGGGAAACTGTTCATATTCTGTCTACATACAGCTGTTATACACATTTGTGAATGTATTTGTAGATCAGATTATTCATATTTCATCCTCAAGCCTGCAGAATTGAGTGTAAAATAACTGGCATTTGTTTTGAGTTCTCAAGATCTTGACCAAGGAAATGCTGAACTTTTGGCAACAGAAATTATCTATAGACAAGGAAGTACTGACAAATTTAATGCTTTATGTATTTTCACATACAAATATGCCTCTTAAAAAATCTCAGTTAAATGACATGGATTACTATAAGGAATGATTTTTTTCACAATAACTACACAGGGTACATGTCTACTGCTAAATACCCTTACAGGTTCAGGCAGAAGTAGGTCAGGTAAAATAATAAGAGATTTGTTAATATTTTTATTAATTTTCAAAATGTATATGAAAATTGATTTATGATATAAATTCTTTAAATAGTTTGTAATTAATATTCATCTCTTCACTTATGAACTTTTCAACACATGTATATGAGTATCTACCTATTGTATTTCAGGCAATTTGATAGGCACTAAGAAAGGGTAAGAAAGAAGCAAGATGAAGTACAAAAATCTCTCTGTGTTGTAACATGGCACCCCTTTTGCTCTTTTCTACAATCTGTAAAAGTAAGATTCATCTGCAAGGGGGTGGGAAGTGTGTCCCAGTTCATGCTTTTTTCTAATTTAACTGAATCAGGTACTCTCCAGTATAAATGCTTTACCTTGTCATAAACTTTTGTTACAGAATGTGTCAAAACAATGTACAAGCAAATGGAGTTAAAGAAGTTAAGTTTTCATAATTCTGAAAGTCAACTGTGAAAATAAAAACTGCCTCTCTGGCTAATTCCCCATGCACAAACTGCTTATCCATGAATAATGATATGAAAGGCTTTGAAATCACTCACTTGACAAAAGAAGCACAAAAAATACTGGTGAATATATTCTTACCTGCCTTGTTACCACTTGCCATCTGAATTGTTACTGCATTTCTACAGTCACTTCACTGAAAATGCAAAGAAATCATCTTAGCTACAACTGTCTCTTCCCTCAAAATCACAACCTATGCCAATCTTAAATCTTATACTCTTCCTTCTGTATTTAACTCTGCAAGTATTTCTCTTCAATATCTAAGACTATTTCCCCTCGACTGTAAAAGAGGTAGAGTAACTTAGCAAATTATATAAAATTATCTACTCCCTACAAGCAGACCTAGTTTTGAAATTCTACACATAGAATTCAACAACATGACTAAAGATGATTTCTGCTCTTTATAAGGGCATTCTTTTTGATTGAGGTTCGGGAGAGATGTAGATGGAGAAAGAAAGGAGACCCCACCTAGCAAGTCATGAGCAAAATCAATGGAAAATCAATGGGTGATATATGTGGCAACCAGATTGCCCTTCCATCTATATCCGATCAATGTTACTTTCAGCCAAAGTTGACTCATGGCGGCAACAAAAATACACATGGAAGATTAGAAGACTTATCTTGTGGAGGGAGGTTTCTCAAATTCTGTTAGAAAGCAACTCATTTCTATGCACCATGTCTTGCTGGAAGATTTTGTTTATATATTAAATTATGCTTTCACCTTTCTGTTTAGTCACCCCCAGACCTAAGGTCATACTGCTATTATGGGATTCCCTGGAGGCCCTGCTGCCACATGCAGGCTCATACACATCTCCATAAGGTGCTGGTTTATTTTCCCAGTAAGAACTGCGGTAGCATTCACACGTCTAGTTATCAAGAAGTTTTCCCCTTCCCCATCAAAAACAGTACCGTGTCACATGGATGCCTCTACATTTTGTTGTGACAAAAAGTACTTAAGTTATGACTTACTTCTCTTCTCCTCTAATTACAATTTAAGGGCAATTTAAAACCAATTAAGTTCTTGTTTTTTTTTCCTCCTCAGTCTGCCATTAATAGGCCCTAAATTACATGACTATAAGAAGCTGTGGAACATCAATCTATAGACACAATACTTTCAGTAGAGTTGTCATGAAATTACAGAAGGATAACAAAATGATTGGATGTAATTAGGCGGGAGGAAAATAAGACCGAACTCAAAATGTCAATCAGCAAGTAATTAATCATAATGTAGAAAAATGAAAAAAGTATAGTATACATATGGCTTAAAAGTTAGATTATAAAACTATATTTCCTAGGGGAATGAAAACATCCAAAGATGAATTAGAAAGACTTTATTAATAATTTGATTGAGTTCATGTTTACCATAATAAGTGACAAGGTTTCTCTATTAAAACTGCCTGAAAGGAGAATGATTTCCTTAAGTTTGAAATACAGTGCTTGAGCGTATTTGTAAATGGCATACAGACACTTAATGTTTTATTAAATGGTTCATTATGGGAAAATAAAAACATAAATGGCCTTTATCTTTGAGGAATGACTATAAAAATCCCATTATGTATCCTGGTATTAGAGAACTTCCATGATACAAACTTTGGATTCTTGTTTGCACTGAAAGTAAAACCTGCTCCAATGATAGATTCACACGTTACTCGTTTTTTAGGGAAATTATGTCCCTGAGTTAGGCGAAAAAAGTAACAAATAGGTCTGTTTGTTACAATGACATGAGAATAATCATTTTATATGACATACAATTCAATGAAAAGAAAAAGAAATTACTTATTTCCAGTGGAAAAAAAATATTATTTAAAAAGAAGGTTTTTTTTGGGGAAAAAAAAAAAACAGCCTACATCACACTTTGATAATCTGAAAAAGGAGGAACAATAAAGTATGAAAGAAAGTCAGATATGAGGAATCACCAAACACACTCATTACATCACGGCAAAATATAAAAATTGTATTTCTGGATAAATAGCCATAGAATGTTATAGTTAGGAACTTGCTTTCCGGGGATAGACCTCTGCTCAAATTCCCTTGGACAGGTTACTTAACCCCTCTAAGCTTTAGGTTATACGTCTTTAAAGGGAAGTAATAATAGTATTGGCTCATGGAGCTATGAGAACTAAATAATAGAGGTAACACATGTAAAGCCCAGAGCACAATACTTAGCATATAATCTGCTCTCTTATTCGATAAAACAATTTATTTTCAGATTCTACTAGGACAGAGACAATGGGCTATAACCTACTTGTAAAAATAGCAAAAAAAAAAAAAAAAAAAAAAATCAACATCCACTTTTATTGGATAGGCATACCTGACATTAAGAATGTTGTAAACTTGTAAGATTAAAGAATAACAAGTCAGGTATGATAATGATTATTCCTGACAATTATTGAGGGCTTGTAATATGCCAAGCATTGTTTTAAGTGTTGTACACATTTAATTCTCACCAAAAGTCTTGAGAATGGTTTCATGTTGCGTGTGTGTCTACTCCACTAGCTGTTTGAAGATGGGGATTACGCTTTAGTAGCAGGACCAAACATAGTATATGGCATTCAGTTGTTGCTTAGGAGCTGTGGACTGAACACAGGAATGAATTTTCCTAGAGTGCCTAAAATCTTTAATGATTTCACACATCCCACAAGTTAAATCTAAATGCCTCCCTCTCCAGATTTTTCTTCAGTCTTATCTGCCAGAGACTCAACATTCTAGTCACATAAGACAAGTCATCGTTGCTTGATCAGATCATAATTCAATGCCCTTTTTGCCTCTTTGCCTTTTCTGCAGCCTAAAATATGTTGTTCCTTCCTATGCCTGCCAACTTTCTCTTCTTTCAAGCGTTAGTTCAAAATGTTTTTTCAGCGACAACTTTCCCAGTTCCCTCAACCAGAATCAATATCTCCCTATTTTGTGGTTTCAGACATGTCTTTTGGTTCATTTGATTATTAATTTATTCAATAATTAGATATTAAATGTAAATGATGACCACAAGTCATTTTAGGCACTGGACAGAAAAAAAAAGCAAGCTCCTTTAAGGAGTCGATATTCAGAAAATTGAGCACACATGTTCAGATCCAGGCACTACGTGCTGTGATATATGCAGAGGATAAGCACAGTAATGGAGTTTTGGATCAGTCTTGGAAGGCTTTCTGGAGGAGGTGACTCTAGTGCTAAGTCTCAACAGACTAGTAGAGGATTAGTTGGGAGCAGAAATAAGGGTCATTACAGGAAGGAGAAACCAAAAGCAAAATGGCAGGGGGCATCAACTGGCTTGCAAACTGCAAGTAATTTAAGAAGGCATTGATTGGTGGAGAGTGATCCACTAATTCACTGTCAGACTATGCATAGATATAAGATCGGACATTGCAAATAAGTGCTTAGAAACTTTTATGAAAAGTTGACACTGTTATAACATCAACATGTCAGTGAACTCATCATCATGGCCTTGAATATGGTCTGGACCAGTTCTCGTATTGTCATGTGAAATGAGCAGTGTACTAGTCACATGCATGAAGCAGTACCCATGCACATGTCCACAGTGGATTAGAAATGAAATAGTCAAACAATCAAAAGCAAATCGTTCTTCCACACAATTTGAAAAGCACCAGTTCAGAACCCCTAAAGCATAGGGAGGAAGGATGGCAAGAAACTGAAATAGAGAAGAAAGAGAGGATCAGATTATGAAGGGTTATTTAAGTCAACATAACAATTTCTTATTATAGAACTCATTGAATTATTCTTTCAAGATTGTAAACTCTTTGTTAATGATTGATTTTATTTTAGATATCACTGTATTTCTCACAACTGCCAAGGTCTTTACTGTCTAATAATTCTTGAATAAAATTACTTGCATGTGTGTGTAATTTGCTGCATAGCAAGAGTCTAGTCTGTCTCCATGTAGCAATTGGGACTACACCAAGTCTATTTACCATTTTGTTTTAGTTACTCAGAGCTCCAAGCTAGCGACTAAGTATTTAGCCATAAATTAGACCAAATCCTTGCTCTCTAGTTGCTCATCATGCAGTCAGTGGAAACACTTGAAGCCATACCTATAGTTCACAAGGAAGCTATATTTCGAGCAAATTTACTGTTTTATAGAAGTCTGGCAAACTGTTGTTATGTCCCTAAAAGTTCCAGTGATTTTTTTCCCAAGACTACTTAACTTTTAGGAACTTGCTCAGATTTGTATTTGATAATAATAAAAAAAAAATTCAAGAAGCTTGGCATAAATAAATTCCTTATATTGAAAATTTCAGAATTTTCAACATAGGGAATATATTGAATATAAGTAAAGAAAAACAAATTTCTAAAGTAATCAGTGTGTAATGTAATGCCATGAATGTTTTTTCCTAATAACTAGACACCCAAGGGAAAGGTAGCAAATGAAATGGATGAATTGAAGAGTAAAAGAAGGAAAAGGGCAAGGATTAGGGAATAGGAAAAAAAAGAATAGAGACAAGATGGCTTGAGTAAGAAAGCAGGGAACGGAAGAGTCAAAGCCAAAAAGGGACGCAACTGTTAAATGCTAGCACCTAGAGGACAGGGATCATTTAGTTTTACCCATTACTTACTGCTCTTTTCCCAAACACCAGCCCATCAAAACAATAATTTTAAAAATATACAAATGTTTATTTGTAACAGTTTCAAAGTAACTGAAGCTTGGGTAAACCTACTGAAAAAAAATATAATAAATGAAATGGGATGTCAAAACTGTATAGATAGTTCATTTCAAATGGTACATTTGTAGTTAATAAAATTGTGTTTACAAGACCACCAGAAGCATACATTTTAAAAATATAATTATGGCCATTGGTCTCTTGTCCTAAAGTTCACAGAATACTTTTCATTGTAATTTTTAATTATCATAACAGTCCTGAGAACTCAGTGGAGCAAAATATTTTACTATTATTTTGTTGAGAAGCACACTAAAGCTCAGGGATATTTAGAGATTGGCCCTGAATCACCTGGTAGTAAGTTTTAAAGGCAATAAACTTACTCAATGTATTTATTTCATTTTGCGGGGACTTTCTTCAACACACCACTATCCCCCTAAAAAGATAATACTGCTCTGACAATATAATAACTCTAAGAAGTCCTACACATGTGCTTTGGGATAGTATAAGAATGGAGTGCAAATAACATCATTCCATAACAGCCTTCATGGGAACAGGTGGCAATTAGCTAATTGTAAAACATTTACTGCTGCATCTATTTTGTAGGAGCATTTTTGATAGAAAGAACATTGTTGCTACTTGCACAAAGCAGTTGGCTTTGTAAAATAATAATATCCACTGATTAAGCCAAACTGTGAATCCTCTTGGAAATCTACTGACAGTGAATTTTGTTGTCTAATTTCCAGTACTGAAAATCACACAGATCCCTGCCATTAGTGTCAGTGACACAGACACAAGCACTGTACACTCTCAAATAGAAGCACCTAATTACATCACTTTGTCCTATTAAATAGACTAGTAAGATAAGATTTAAATAAATGATACAGTAAAATATTAGCCTCAAGGGTCCTATCACATAAATTTGGTTGGTTCCAGTTGATTTTTATTGCCACATTTAAATATACCAGTATATCACTATTTAGTGCATTGAAATATAATGTTATGGTAAGAAATATGAAATGTATTCAAGTTAAAAATTGAATAGGTCAGAATGAACTTTGCTTGTTGTCTTTATAAGGTGTTTTGATGCTTATTTATTATGAATTACGCATTCTCAAGTATATTTCTTGCTTAATTTGAAAAAAAAGTCAATAATCTTGTTAACTCTTCAATGAAATCTCAAGGGAAAATAAAATAATATCCTTCTTAAAAAAGTAGATCATGCTATCATAGGGGTCCCAAATCATCTGAATTTGTCTTACATATGCATTACAGACTACTGCATTGAGTAGTTTTCCCCTATACAACACATGCCCTGCCTTTCACCCCAGATTGAAATGATGACCTCATTTTACATTTCTCACTTGGCACATTCAGTAAAATGGTTCATGGAGAAAAAAAGCCCAGTGACATCTCAATATGGGTGTGAGGCTGCAAGTAAAACAGGAAATTAACATTTTACTGAAGAATCACTTAGATTTTGTGAGCCTTGAGCTAAGTGTTAAACAGATGATGCCACATGAATAACTATTTTTTTTTCACAGAGAGGAGAGGGGGTTCCTTGTTGGTACTGGAAAGACAGAGAACCCAGGGCTAGAACTATTACTGTCCAGCACTGAATCCACGTCCTTTTTCAATTGTATTGTGCTGCATCTTTATTCAGACAAATAGAAAATTAGAGCAAAAGCATATGAGACCCGTTTGCCTGTGAGGGATATGCTTTTCTCTTTGATTGGAAGAGGTAAGGATTTTGATGGCACAGAACGTAATTCCACAGTCTTTTTGGAATCCTCACACAAGCTAATGTCACTTGCTCTCAAGAAATATTTTATTAGTTTGATCCCATTAGTTCTTCCCATAGCCCTAGGTACCATAATTACTCTCTAATTTCAGTTTTTGTGACATGCCCTCATTTATGAGCTTTTTAGTCCCATTTATGTCCTCCAATCCCTAAAGCATCCCCTAGGCATCCATGTAGACTTGATTGTCATACATAAGGGTAAGAGCAAAGAGCCATGCCAAACTGATTGTAAGAAATCTACCTTGTAGCCAGTTAGCACTGCTACAGCAAAGCCAGTTCACACAAAGCAAATGGGAGCTTTCCTTGGTTTAGGTGGCAGCTGATCAGCACACATAGGTGAGAATGGAACCGTCTCATCAGTGAAATCTAGGGCTTGGCAACCTTTCCTGCATGGTATACCAAATCCTCACTTAGCCTCTCTCTTAAATTGAGGCTATGAAATTGAAACTACTTGAGAGTCTCTTCACAAATCAACATGGTAACATGGTGGGTGGCACCCTGAAATTGGAGACAAGGGGAAACTTAGGTGAGTCACTAAGTTACTTTATCTCCCTGAATTCCAGTTACTTTATCTAAGAAAATACTTTTTAAGAGTTAAATTAGAATCCTTAATGTAATAGCATCTGGGATCTCATTGCCTAAAACAAATTAAAGCAGAGCTGGTACAGTAGAACCAGAATTAGGGAGCTGGAGGCCCTCTTGTTTGGTCTCTTAGAAGTACTGGCAAGGACATCCCTTCGCTGATTGTATAATTCCAAAGTTAACCAAACCTTATTCCAACAGCTAACCTCTCAGCCCAGCACTCTCTTCTCTCATGGCTGGAATCATCATGCTCAACTGGCCAGACAAATAGACACGAGTGATACTTCTTGCCCTCAGAGCAATACCTCTAGTCCTCTTGTCACCATTAGAGCTTTGAATTCTAGAATGTTCTTCAACACTCATATGTTCACTTTAATCTTAAAACTATCAGCTGATAGGAGGAAAAGCTTTAAAGACATTCTAAGTGGGAAGGAGACCAAGCAGCTAGTGTGGTAAGGTTTCAATAAAGGTGGAGGGAAGGGGCCTAAAAGACCAATTTAAATTTATTTCTTATCCTAATCCAAAGCAGAGAGTCCTCTCAGCATCAGGCCATGGCATTAGTTGTCAAACTGTGACATAACTTAGTTTATGCTAAGTGATGTACTATTTTCTTTTTCAATTATTATTTTTTTCAGTAGCGTGAGAAAACAAGAAAGTGATACACTATTTTCTAATAATTTACCATAGACTTTTCGTCTATGTTAAATGCTAGGTCTATCTGGTCCATAATCCTGGACTGAAAACAGAAAAAAAAAAAATGTTTCAAAGTCCAAATTTTACTGTCAGAATTCTTTCTTTTCATGGCTACTGTTATAGGTAACAAGTAAAAACATGATCCTAAAGTGATCTCTGTGTACTCCAGAGAAATTGACACCTTAATGTCAATGCCATAGTAGCCTACAATGGTGCCCACCCTTTTGAATCCTAGTCACCTGACTTGAATCACTTGAACTCTACAATTCCAGTGACTTGTCTTTGAAATCAAATGTTATTCTGTAATGCATGTGTGTATGTGTTGATCACTTTTGATGCAAAATTCAGAATGTACATCGACATACATAACTGTTCTTACAACTTTTTAATAAATGCTACAAATGACCTCTAATTTTCATTTTAAACTTTTTTTCTTATTACTTTATAATACTGAACATTGAACCTAAAATACTCACCTTTTCTTTTGAAATTATTTAGTGTAACATAGCCCGCTTTTATCAGTCTTAACTCCCAAATGCATTATCCTCACCTATTTCCCTTCCACTCAGAATCCTTCTATCAATGTCTTTAGCTCTCTACATTAAAACACGATATTGATTACTTAGCTTATTTCCCTCTCAATATTCTTAAACAGTTCTCTCACGTTGGCTAGGCACATCCATCATTCTGTATTCCTCTTTTACACGTAATGAATAATCGTATTTACATAGTGTCCAGTTCCAAAGAATTAAAGCACTTTAGATTACTTTGGACAAATATGTATAATCAATTCTGACAGCATCACTGAGATAGGTAGAAGCAAAACACCATAATCCATTTTTACTAAGTAAGAAAGATGGCAGGGAGATAGGGAATTAGCCTTAGGGCCCAATGTCATTTGCCAGTAGTTACACACTGACATTCAGTTTCCGCCCAAGTTTGCTAGCCCTCTGGATCTTTTCATTTCTACTGTGACTTCTCCAGTTCAGGCCACCTACACTATTGCCATGGTGTAATGAGAACTCCCATCCCAGCTTATCCCTGCTCAATCCTTTTCTCCTTTGTCCTATCCATAACTGTCACATGCATCTTGCTAAGGGACTGCCCTGATCAGGCCACTTACTGGCTCAAAAATCTTGAATAGCTTTTCATCATCCAACATATTAAGTATAACTTTTCTTACTCTGGAATTAGAGGGTCTCAACTTTTTCAAAAATATCAATAGCTACTGCGTTACATATACTCTATGTGAACTACATAGTTACTAGCTGTTTTCTGAAAATCCCAGACTTTCCTATGTCTAAGCCTTTGTCCAAGCTTTTTCTGACATTCAAAAATACTTTACTCCTCCTCCCTTCTTTATTCTTGTCTCTTTGTCTTGTAGGGGTAATTTTTAATTTTTTTCCTTAATTGAACCCACCATGGACTGTTGGCTGAATGTAACCCATCTTTATCAAAAGATGCAGAAATTTTTGTTTATCTTTGGGTATTTGTGATACTCTAGCTTATGATCTGATTATTTTTTACTTACTGCACTTTGTTCCTATAACATATTTTTGAGAGCCACAACTCTATCTTAGAAAAAAATATTCTGTGGTACCTAGCATCTATAGTTACTAATATAATTTTCTTTATGTGTTTAATTTGAATATATCAATTGTATTTCAACACATCTATTATTATATTTTATCTTCAAGTATTATCATTGATGATAATTCATACAATTATCATTTATCATTATATCCTTTTTAAATGCTTGATTTCTGTATTTCTCTGTCACCTTGTTGGCTCCTCTTTCATTTCATGACTCTTCTGTCATTCTTTATGGATTAGATATTGTCTTTTATCTACAGATTTCCCCCAGGAGAAATTTTTTTTTTCATATCTTTAATCTTTGATATGTAGCACTGACCTACATTTTTTTTTTCAGCTTCAGTAATTATCTGAGGCCTTGTTTCCAACTGTCTCCTTGAAGTTTCTGCAAAACTGTCAACTTGTTCGTGACCAAACTCAATACCTCTTTTTCCTATCCTTCTTTGCCATCATTGACACCAATGATTTCACCTCTCACGGGCACTTAAACTATAATTTCTTCTCTAAATCATCCAATCAGTCTAATTCCCTCATTGTGCAAATGAGGAAACTAAACTTAGAAACTAAACTAAAGCTTATAAAGGGCAAGTGACTGGTCCAAAATTACACATCACAACTATCTCCAGATCAAATTAACATTAAACCAGCAGCCCATCTGGAGGGATGTCATCAAAATAATCCCATGAAATCTGTTATGTTTATAGCAATGATGTGTTGAGAATGTTGAGTCTATCCCACAATGTTCTCTTTTTGAGGTTAGATAGAAAACAATTCTCTCCTTGCTGAGTATAGAGGACAGATAAGTCCCTCCTGTGCAACTGCTCTATATAGACTTTTAAAATGACATACCTAATCAGATCTCCCTTTAATTGCTTTCTAGAAAGTTCATACCTAACAATTTTGCCTACATCTACGAAGTGCTTAAGATTGCAGAACATCCATTTTGAACTCTACTGTCCCTTTGTTTTTAAATTACTTTTTCCTAGCAAAGATTTTTCTTCACACATATTTCATCTATTATCTTTGTCTTAAAAAGCAAATTATATCTTTTTTTTTTACTATCTCAAATATTTAGAGAGAATAAAACAGGATAAGAATATTTAAGCAAATAAAATAATGATAGGAATATGAAAAGATACAAAGTCTCTAGACTTCTAACACATCATGTCTTTTCTGGCTGTTTTTGCATTTACTTAACACATATTATTATGTGTATCTGTGTGTAGAGTGTGTGTGTGCCTGCCCATGTGCATCTGTGCATGTGTGTTTAAGATTTTTTCATTTATCTTATCTCTCCTATGAGATTGCAAAATCCCCAAGGACAGTAATTATGTCAAAATATTTTTTCGAATTTCTCTAGCAAAAACAATAGTATGTGCATATGGTGGCAACTCAATAATGGACTTGGATGTTTCCAAATTTGTCGCTAAACTCTAATTCCTAACTCAATTCTCAGTCACAATCTCAATTACATATAGAACTGTCTATTGGACCTTGGCTAGAATTGAAATCTCTTACTTGATAGAATAGATATGTAATCCTAGGGTTTACTGTACAATAAATTTCTGTTAGTGGAATCTTGTCTTTCCACTAACTTGTGGAAAATGGAAAAATGTACACTTTATGAAAATATACTATTAATGCAACCAATATTTAAAATTATGGTGAATTATGGTAAATTCATGGTGAATTATGATAAAATTATAGCCTTCAAATAAATATTAACATTTAAGATATCAGCAATATTGTTTTGTGCTTAAGTTAAATATAATAAACATAGTAACTTAAGGCACAGAAAAATGCAACAATCTCTGACCTAATGAACATCTATTTTATACTCTCTTAAAACTTTAGAAATCTTACCTTTTCATCGTTGATAACTTTCCTTAACAATTTAATTTACATTCAATGTAGATTTATTTTTAATACTTCCAAACCTTTTATAAATTTTCTTAACTATACTATACAGCTTTCATACACATTCACTTTTCACTCCTGTAAAATTTGTTGGATGAATGGCATAACACTAAATAAAATTAAGGAATAAGAAAGCAAATCCTTGTTTAGTAATAGAATCTGCCCGTTCATACTTCACAAATATACATTACTTAGCTATTTCATTTGATCCTCTTCTTAATTTTATAAATAAGCAGGGTCTAGGAAGCCCCATTATGAGATAGAACTATAAATCTATTCTTCTACACTTCTAAGGTATAATCCTTAGGAAACAGTCACAAAGTTGCATGAGATTGTTATCTTAATTCCTTCTAAGCACAGTAAACCATGTGTTTGTTGAACCTAGCAATGTGTGTTCAAACACAGATACAAGTGGTAATTGGAGTTCAACAAATGTCACACTGAGGGAGGGGATTGTGCTTGCAAGATCAAGAGCAAATCCCAGAAGTTCTTCACAGCTCCATTTTCTTTGTACTAATGTAGAACTACAAGAGGCAAAAGTGAACAAACAAAGTAATACAGTAAAATAAAAAGTTGCCTGCTTCTATTAAATGCAGCCATGACTGCTCTTAATAAAGCAGGAAGGAGTATCTTATTGTACCAATTTTCAATTTTCCATTATTATTTAAGAACAAAACCCTTGTATTCAAATCCATTTGAGGAAATACTATTGTCATCTTTTTGTATATGAAAGCAATTTCAAATTACTACTGAATTACATTTAAGAAAATATAGTATGGAGCTTCAGTTTTTTACATGCTCTTGCAAAATAGTTGGTACAATTCTCCTTACGAATGTATTTACAATAAATCTCACATATATTAAGATAGCACCTTTGTCTTTAGGTCATTATTGAAACACTAGGAGTATAATGACCAAATATTTTCTGAACAAATAGGCATGTAGCTTTTGCCCTAGTATGACTTTAAATCACAATGCTTTTCCTCAGATTTCTTGAAACTAAGAAAATCTCATCTGAGATTGGAGCTCTTGTTATAGAAATTATTTCAGAGGACTGAAAAGCCTGTTTTGTTTCAACTGATAAGGAAGAAGAATTTTAAAATCTCAGCTTTCCATACTTACTCTTGGCTACTCTTATATTACATTTGCAAGCAGATTTATTCAAATACTGTCAGTAAAATATAGAGTAAAGAATAAAAACATAAGTCATTAAGAAACTGAGTTACCATTTTGAGGAATACTGGTCTGAAATTCCAGTTTCCTCAGCGTAGTACATAGAATCAAATATGCTTATTTTCTATGTAGTAGAAGCAGTCTTAGCTAATGTCTCAGTTACTTCCCACAAAGTAAAATGTATGATTGGCACACTGATTTTCATTAAGGGACATAATATAGTCTGGCTCTGTATCTCCACCCAAATCTCATCTTGGATTGTAATCTGAATTATAATCCCCATGTGTTGTGGGAGAGGCCTCCTGGGAGGTGATGAGATCATGGGGGCAGTCCTTCCATGCTGTTCTCATGATAGAAGTGAGTTCTCACAAGATCTGATGGTTTTATAAGGTGTTTTTCCCCTCTTCACTCATTGTTCTCCTTCCTGCTGTCATGTAAAGAAGGACATGTTTGCTTCCCCTTCCACCGTGATTGTAAGTTTCCTGAGGCCTATTTCTTCCTTCCAGCCCTGTAGAACTGTGAGTCAATTAAACCTCTTTTCTTTACAAATTACCTAGTCTTGGATATGTCTTTATTAGTAGCATGAAAATGGATTAACACAGTCAATTGTAACTGGGTAGTAGGGCATTGCTGTAAGGATACTTAAAAATGTGGAAGCAACTTTGGAACTGGGTAACAGGCAGAGGTTGGAACAGTTCAGATGGTGTATTAATCCATTCTCATGCTGCTATAAAGGACTGCCCAAGAATGGGTAATTTATTGACTCACAGTTCTGCCTGGCTGGGGAGACCTCAGGAAACTTATAATCATGGTGGAAGGAGAATCAAACACGTCCTTCTTCACATGATGGCAGGAAGAAGTGCCAAGCAAAAGGGGAGAAACCTCTTATAAGATCATTGGATCTCATGAGAATTCACTATCATGAGAACAGCAGCATGGGGGTAACCACCCCCATCACTCAATTACTTCCCACCAGGTCCCTCCCATGACATGTGGGGATTATGGGAACTACAAATCCGTATGAGATTTGGATGGGGACACAGTCAAAGCATATCAGAGTTCTCAGAAGAAGACAGGATGATATGGGAAAGTTTGAAACTTCCTAGAGACTTGTTGAATGGCTTTGACCAAAATGCTGATAGCGATATGGAAAATGAAGTCCAGGCTGAGAGGCTGAGGTGGTCGCAGTTGGAGATGAGGAACTTATTGAGAACTGGAATAAAGGTGGTTCTTGCTATGCTTTAGCAAAGAGACTGGTGGTATTTTGCCCCTGCCCTAGAGATCTGCTGAACTTGCAACCTGAGAGGGATGATTTAGGGTATCTGGTAGAAGAAATTTCTAACTGGTAAAGAATTCAAGAGGAAGCAGAGCATAAAAGTTTGGAAGCTTTGTAGACTGGTCATGTGATAGAAAAGAAAAATCAATTTTGTGGGGAGAAATTCAAGCCGGCTGGAGAAATTTGCAAAAGTAATGAGGAGCCAAACGTTAATTACCAAGACTGTGGGGAAAATGTCTCCAGGACATGTCAGAGACCTTCACAGCAGCCCTTACCATCACAAGCCCAGAGACCAAGGAGGAAACAATGGTGTGGGCCAGGCCCAGGGCTCCCCAGGTGAGTGTAGTCTCAGGACTTGATGCCCTGCATCCCAGCTGCTTCAGCCATAGCTAAAGGGTGCCAAGATACAGCTTGGGCCATGGCTTCAGAGGGTGCAAGCCCTAAGCCTTGGCACCTTCCTCATGGTGTGAAGTTTGCAGGTGCACAGAATTGAGGTTTGGGAACCTTTGCCTAGGTTTCACAGGATGTATGGAAATACTTGGATGTCTAGGTAGAAATGTGCTGCAGGCTGCAGGGGCAGAGACCTTATGGAGAACCTCTGCCAGGACAGTGCATAAGGGAAATGGGGGTGTCAAAGACCCCACACAGCATTCCCACTGGGGACACAGTCTACTGCAGCTGTGAGAAGAGGGCCACCATCCTCCAGATTCCAGAATGGTGGATCCACCAACAGCTTGCACTGTGTGCCTGGAAAAGCTACAGACACTCAACACCAACCTGTGAAAGCAGCTGGGAGGGGTGCTGTACCCTGCAAAGTCACAGGGGCAGAGCTAGTTAAGTCCATGGGAGCCCACCTCTTGCATCAGCATAATCTGGATGTGAGACATGGAGTCAAAGGAGATCACTGTGGAACCTTAAGGTTTAATGAATGCTCTATTGGATTTTGGGCTTGCATGGGGCCTGTAGCTCCTTTGTTTTGGCTAATTTCTCCCATTTGGAATGGATGTATTTACCTATGCCTGTACCCCTATTGTATCTAGGAAGTAGCTAACTTGATTTTGATTTTGCAGGCTCATCGGGGAAAAAGACTTGCCTTGTCTCAGATGAGACTTTGGACTTGGACTTTTGAGTTAGTGCTAGAACGAATTAAGACTTCAAGGGACTGTTGGAAGTGCATGATTGTGTTTTAAAGTGTGAGGACATACATGAGATCTTGAAGGGGCCAGGGGCTGAATGATATGGTTTGGCTGTGTCCCCACGCAAATCTTGTCTTGAATTGTAGTTTCCATAATCTCCATGTGTCGTGGGGGGGGATCAAGAGGAGGTAACTGAGTCATGGGAAAAGCTTCCCTTACACTATTCTCATGATAGTGAGTGAGTTCTCACAAGATCTGGTGGTTTTATAAATATCTGCCATTTCTCCTGCTGGCACTCATTTTTCTGTCCTGCCATCCTGTGACGAGGTGCTTTCCACCATGATTATAAGTTTCCTGAGGCCTCCCCAGCTATGCAGAACTGTGAGTCAATTAAACCTCTTTTCTTTATAAATTACCCAATCTTGGGTATTCATTCATAGCAGCGTGAGAAGGAACTAATATATCATAGCACACTGGTTGGGAGAGCCATTTTTGGATTCAGACAGGCCTCAGGTCAAGTTTTGGTTTTGTTGCTTATGAGTTGTGTGGCCTTGACACGTTCTACCACTCTGAGCCCTAGTTTCCTTATGTCTAAGTGGACATCATAAAAATGTTTATTTTTAAAAAAGTTTACTTAATAGAGTTTTACAAATGAAATAAAATAATCTATGCTAAGACAATTATCACAGTGACTAGTAAGTGTTGGTAATTGATAGTATTATTTTTCGTTACGTAAAATTTGGAAAAGAACCCAAATGGCCTTATCAATCAAACATAAGTTAGGACTCATGTCCCTTGATCCACTAACTGAAATCTTGGACAACTTATGTAAAAGTCTCAAAGAAAAGGCAAAGCAATGCAATAGAGAAAGAAAAGTGTTTTCACAAAGGGTAGTCTAATAATTAGATATCATACGGTAAAAAATAAATCTCAACATCTACCTCATGCCACACACAAAAATTAATTTGAAGATTGACCCAATTGTAAAATATGAAATAGTAAATATTTTAGAGAAAAATGCAGGGGGATGTCTGTATGACTTGGAGCTAGACAAAGCTTTCTTAAACAGATCATATAAAAGAATAATTATAAAAGAAAAAAATTAAAACATCAAAATTTAAAACCTCTTTGCATCAAAAGACACCAGTGAGAAAATGAATAGGCAAGCCGCAGTGTAGAGGGAATACCTGTGAAACATATATCTGATAATGAACAGGTGTCTAGGATATGAGTAATTTTAAAATTTAATAATAAAAAGTCCAATAACCTAATTTTTTTTTAGACAGAATCTTGCTCTGTCACCCAGACTGGAATGCAGGGGCACAATCTCGGCTCACTGCAACCTCTACCTCCTGGGTTGAAGTGATTCTCCTGCTTCAGCCTCCCAAATAGCTGGAATTACAGGCATCTGCCACCACACCCAGCTAATTTTTGTATTTGTAGTAGAGACAGAGTTTCACTATGTTGGCCAGGCTGGTCTCAAACTCCTGACCTCAAGTGATCCGCCCACCTAGGACTCCCAATAATTCAATATTTTAAATGGGCAAAATATTTGAACAAACTTTTGCAAAATAATATATGGCCAATATATTAATACAAATGGCCATTAAACACACGAAAAAGTGCATGCAATCAGTAATCATTAGAGAAAGGAAAATTAAAGGCACAATGAGATACCACTCCAAACCCCACCAGAAAAACAAATATTAAAAGACTGACCACACCAAATTTTGGTAAGGATGTGAAGTAATTGCAACTCACATCTATTTTTTTGTAAAAATGCAAAATGATACTGTCACATTGGAGAAATATCTCACAGCAATTCCATTCCTAGGTGTTCACATAAGGAATTTAAAAATATGTATTCACAAAAATATTTGTACAATAACACTCACAGAAGTTTTATTTATAATAGCCTCAAACTGCCTTCAGCCTAAGTATCTATTAATAATAGAATCAATAAGCTCACTGTGGTGTAATCACACAGCGGAATATTAGTAAACACTGAAAAGAAAAAATACTAACATAATGACAACATAGATAGATCTCAAAATAATCGTGCCGAGTAGAAGAAGCCTTACAGGAAAAAGTGCACACTATTTAATTTCATTAACAAGAACTTCTAAACAGGCAATATTAAACAATTGTTTTAAAAAAATCCACACAGTAGTTAAAACTTTGGAGACAGGTGTCAATGGCTGGAATGGAGCATGATGGTGATGACAATGGTCTGCATCTTGAGAGAATCTTGGCTTACACAGGTATGTTTGTATTTTTCAACACTGAGTGAATAAACCTGAGATTTGTGAATTTCATTGCGTACACGTATATGTGTGTGTATATTTTATATCAAAAGAAAAAGATACATAAAAATATTGAATTATAGTTAATGACATACATGTTGAGGTATGTGGGGAGAACTGTACTGTTATCTGCAATTTACTTTGAACTATATATTAAAAATAAAACAGATTGGTGAATAAATTTGTAGTAAAACAAGAATGATAAAATGTTAATGACAGAATCTAGGCAATAGATATATGAACATTTACTGTAAAATTCTTTTGACTTTATTAATGTTTGAGAATTTTGATTAAAAAATTTCTGAAATTCAAAACCTCTTACTTTCTAAAAGAGGAAAACTATAATTCCTAACACTCCAGAATTTTCTGAAGTAAAATGAGACAATGAGGTCTCAAATACATGTTTTGCAAATATTTCTTTTTATTCTCTCTGTGGATTGCCTATTCATTTTCTCAGTGGTGTCCTCTGATGAGCAGAAACTTCTAAATTTTTTGTTGTTTATCAATTTTTCTCTTGTGTAATGTATAAAATGAGGTGTCCTACACAAATGTGGTATTTAATGAGTGGCAGTTATTTTTTCCTTTATTTTGTCTACATTCCCCTTCAAAGTCAAAGATAGCTCCTTTCAGAAGTTTCGAGAATTCATTTAGATTGTCCACTTAACTTTCATTCTTCATCCATTCTGTACATAGTTGCCAAGCAGTCACTTGCTCGGAGTTTCTTCTGAAGGATGTCCTTGACCTCACCTAGTAACAGACTTTGCTCTCTCTGTCATTCCCCTTAAGTAACACACAGAGCTAATCAGAAGACACATGGTGGGCATTTAGCCTTCTTTAGCCCCCAGTCCCATTTCTCTGAAAAGAGGGGAATAGGGCAAAACAGAAAAAAAAAAAAAAAAAAAAAAAAAGACAACAGAGGAATGGGCATCCTGTATGTCAAATTGGAGATTACCATGAATAGTGGGGAGCTGAACGCTATGGAAAGTCAAAGATAATTAGGACAGAGTAATGTCTTTGAATTGCGAGAATTTTGAATATTGGCCTCACACAGATCATTTTCAAGGAGGTGGTTGGGGCATCAGAGGGTTGGCCTTATTTCCATTCTGGGCTTATCAGTAGCTCAACTTCAGTAAGCTTTCCAGCTACCACTGATGCAACACGAAAGTCCTACTTATTTTGCTGTCACTTCTCACATTCTTAGGCAGAAAATTGTTACCTCTCAGCGTTTCTTATCTTCCTAAACACAGGCAGTCACAGGCCTACAAAGGCACCATAAACACAAATGATTCCAAACACATCTTCCATCTCACCCATGCTGCCAGAAGCCTTGACTGCATTGGCCCTGGAAATCACTCTATTGCTATTTTCACTTTTCAGGTGTATATATTTTGTCCTTTGCAATGAGTGAGCTCCAATAACTTCACTAATTTACTGAGTCTTATCTCCCTTACCTGATGCCTTTGAATGCTTCATCTTCAAAAGATTAAAAAAAAAAAAAAAAATCATGGAGAGCCAATGAAAACATTTTGGAAATACAAGAATTAACCTAGACATCTTGGATAGTTCTTCCCATAGAGGACTTAGAACACGTGGACACAGGCAGGGGAACTTCACACACTGGGGCTTGTCAGGGGGTTGGGGGCAAGGGGAGACAGAGCATTAGGACAAACACCTAATGCATGTGGGGCTTAAAACCTAGATGATGGACTGAGAGGTGCAGCAAACCACCATGACGCATGTATACCTATGTAACAAACCAGCACGTTCTGGACACGTATCCTGGAACTTAAAGTAAAATTTAAAAAATTAAAGCGATATATAGTATATCTATATCTATATCTATATCTATATCTATATCTCTATCTATATCTATATCTATATCTAATCTATAACGTTCTGTGTCTGAAGATAAAATGTGTGAGGTAACTAGTATATGGGACTGAATGCCTCCTTCCTAAATAACTGACTCCTAAGGAAATCTCTCTTGTTTTCTCAAGCCCGGGGAGTGTCACGCTATGGGAAACAACTTCCAGTGAAATTAGAGCTCACTAAGCAAATTGCTTTTATATTCAATGAGCAATTTTTGATGCTCAAGTCTATGGTAGATCTTGTGGAAAATACCGCATGTTCTTTCCCTGAGAGTTATGTACATGAAACAATTCAAACCCCAAAATAGCTAAGCATCACTGGTTACTGTGGGTATGGAAGGAGAGATATTAAGAGGGCTACGGTACATTTTCTTAGTTCTTCAAGCTTCCCAGAAAAGAAGAAGGAAGCCACTTTGAAGAGTATGAAGGGTATGTGAACGGCCACCTGGACAGTCAGGAAGTAAAACTTAAGGCAATTAGAACTTCTGAATACCCAGAACAAAATATTTCTCTAAATCATAAATTTAACTCATTGTAGTAGCTGACTTTGCTTATTTGGAAGGAAGGCATTTTCTTAAGTTAACCAGTTAGGGACTCAGGGGGGTAACTTTAGAGTGAATATTCCATAAGATATAGCATATGGAGGAACATTCTGAACAATTCTTAAAGAAGAAAGATGTGGAAAGGTTAGCATTAAACTTTGTTTTTAGTATGCACTTAGATGATGTAAGGACCATCATTAGGGTAAGTTATTATAGAAGTGGCTTGCCGCTGAGAATCTTTTTCTGAAAAGGAGTTTCCGGTAGAGATCATGTCCCACGTCACAAGAAGGGCAAATGATGTAGACTCCTTGTCAATCTGGTGCATGAACTGAGAGCCAAGTGAGAGATGGAATGACTGACACCTCATAAAATCAGCCCAGTACACTTGATTAAACAGGCTGTCTGTTGGCTGCAGAGCAACTAGCCATGGCATTAAAAAAAATTTCAGTTTTGACCAAAATCTAGCAATTCAATGAGGCAATGAAGTTCCGTAACTTGCTCATAGCAGCTGAGTGAGATTTACAGAATTAAAAGTAAAAACCTGACAAGAATTATACTGCCTGGATTCACAGCGACTGCCACATTCTCTCTTTATTACCTTATTTTAGGTCATATTCTTCAGCAGGCTTCATGCCTCATAACATTCTCTGAGTAAGAAACATAATTTTCCATATTTGTGAATGTATTTGTATCATAAAATTCATTCAATATATTTTTAATCATTACTGGAGGCATTAATATCAGGAACCATCTCTGCCCTTTTTGCCTCAACACTTTCTCCTGCACCCTATTAAACCATAGTCCTCATAATATCCTGCTTCAATAGTTTCACCACACCGTCAATTGTAATTTTTTATTGTTTAAATTACCACCCAACTAATATGCTCAAAGCCACTGCCTTAGCCTTCATCAAAGGCTATTTAATTTCTCTTTTCATGTGTTTACTTCAGAAAAAGCAAAAGGTGCTACAACATGCAAAATAGCATTAGTGATATATTTATTCTTTTAAAATTAAGTATCCTAAATTAACATGTAACAAAATCTGTCCTTAACTATCAGCCTCAGCTAGTATCTAAATAGTTTTCTTTCCTATTTCCTCACCTGTGTTTGTTGGTAAGTAATACTTTGTGTGATGGCACTATGTAAATATACTTGCTCCACAGAGCTTATGTTCTTAACCATTTTGCTTTGAGGGCTATTATATTGCTAGCGCTTTCACCAACATCATGCTGTCTAACATCAAAAGATAGTTTTATCCAGTATAGTCACGCTAGTAGAGAGAAGCCCCTTTGACAGTAAGGTGGTTCACTTGTTCCTGGGGCATATCAAGAAATTATCACTGACGATTATTTAGTTTTTAGATACAAACAAAGGCAAATGAAAGTACACCTATACAATGTGAGTTATAGGTTAAAACCCCTTTCCTTAAAAAGTCAAAAAATAACAGATGCTGATGAGGTTGCAGAGGAAAAGGAACACTTATACATTGTTGGTGAGAGTGTAAATTGGTTCAACCATCGTGGAAGACACAGTGGTGATTCCTCAAAGACCTAAAAACAGAAATAACTCTCAAATCAACAATCCCGTTATGGGGTACATACCCAAAGGAATACAAATTATTCTATTATAAAGAGACATGCACACGTATGTTCACTGCAGCACTACTTACGATAGCAAAGACATGGAATTGACCTAATGTCCATCAGTGGTAGACTGGATGAAGAAAATATGGTACATATACACCTTAGAATACTATGCAGGTATAAGAAAGGATGTCATCAAGTCCTTTGCAGGAACATGGATAAAGCTTGAGGCCACTGTCTTTAGCAAACTAACACAGGAACAGAAAACCAAATACTGCAAGTTCTAACTTATAAGCAGGCTAAATGACGAGAACACATGGACACATAGAGGGGAACCACACACACTGGGGCCTATTGGAGGATACAGGGTGGGCAGAGGGAGAGGATCAGAAAAAATAATTAATGGGGACTAGGTTGAATACATGGGTGATGCAATAACCTGTACAATGAACTCCCACGACACAAGTTCACCTGTGTAACAAGCCTGCACATGTACCCTTGAAGTTAAAATACATGTTAAATTTGAAAAACAAAAACAAAAACAAAACTATTTCCAAAATACCAGGAGTCACTAGATAAAATGTGTTTGGGTTTTTCCCTACTATCTCTTCCAAGGAATTCGTGACCTCCAAGTTTGTAGCTTAAATGTTCTCATGTGTAATAGAGTTAGAATTACACTATTGATCTTTATTTGCATAGAAACAGTCAACTGAAAAGTAAGAGAATAAGGTTCATATAATAGGAGGTATCCAAGAGCTTTACTTTTCCCACTAAGTCAGTGGTTCCACCTCCACAAGAATCGCCTGAAGAACTTGCTAAATCACATAATCAGTACTACATAAGAGTGTGTTAAATAAAACTAAAGTGTATAAAATACACTTCAAAAGCCAGGAAGTGTGAGGACTATGACACTGATCTTGATATTAAACTATTTGCTAGTTTGTTTTATTTTGTTTTTAATCTGATCTAGATTTTACTCGTAAAGTCCTTAGTTGAAGAATAATATTTATAATGCAGCATTAATATTTTTCTGCATAAGTTAATAAATTGTCATGTACCTTTACAAATGAAGATACCATCTATCTCTTTATTGTAAAAGTATAATAACTCATGTCATTTCTCACATCAGACCAAGTAATACATTGTCTATTTTGTAAATGCAGAATGTGTAAGGTTGGTGGTGCAGAAGGTCATGTAACTTGGAATGAGGTTAGTGGACTTAAACACTAATGTACAGGGCAGTAATAACAGGATCTAGACTTGCCAGCACTTGGATTTCTTCAGGCAGTTTCACCAGCAATACTATAAGCTCTTTTTAATTATGAAATGGAATTGCAGATCACTGACTACAAGAACCTGGACTCCAGCCAGCTCAGCAACACGAAGTCATGCTCCCTCTAGCTCTGCTCTGCAGGACGAGGTGTTTGCAGATGATAAACGGTAGCAGGACACCAAGGCAGGAGCTTCATTATGTGGAGTAAACCCCAACTTGACAGGCAGATAAAATGTGCTAAGCACATACCAAACACATCAACCCATGTGGTAAAGCTGCGAGACAATAAAAAGCAGTAGAAACTGCCACCAGGATTACATGTGAGATCACATGGCATCAGCAGCCTGTGAGACAAGATAGCCACAAACCACACATGACAACAGGCTGGTATAGAAGGTTCTACTGATATGCCTCTTCCTGAGTCTCTTGCCTACCTGAGCAGCAACAGTGTCAGCAGTTTTGAATAGGTTCATATGACAATAATCAATGAAATATACAAGTAACCAGTGAAATGGTGTATTGAGTTCCTGTTGGCACCTTTCAAATGCTGATTTTTGTTTGCTGTTGCAATGTAATATAGTTAATAAAAGGAGACCAATTCATAATGCCATTATTCACATTTTATTAATTTTTAAATCTTTAAACATAGAGTAAATACCACTCACCAATTGTATTTTCAAGAGGAATAAATTAAATAATGTAAATTTAAAAAATTTGTCATGGTGTTAGACACAGAGCAGGTGCTTTATATGAAATATCCCTCTTAACCCCTGAAAATTGTTCCTTGTCCTGATGTTGACTTCCTCTGAAATTAATATAGCTACTCCACTTTTCCTTTGATTAGGGTTAGCATGGCATATCTTTCTCCATCCCTCAACTTTTAACATGAGTCTATAAACACGTGAGTCTTATCTTTTTTAATCCACCCTCACAATCAGTCTTTTAATTGGTCTGTGTAAACTATTCACAAAACGATTATTGATATCATTGAGTTAATATCTACCTAATTTGTAACTTAGATTCCATTTTTTACATTTGCTGTTTGTTTCCCACTTCCTCAAGTTTTTTCTGCCTTGTCTGGTTTTAAACAAGCATTTTACATGATTCCGTTTTATCTCCTCTTTTAGTTTATCGACTGTATGTCTTTAAAAAATTAGTGTTTAGCTTAGAGTTTACAATATGCATTTTAAACTAATCTAAGTCTACCTTCAAATAACACTATACCACTTCACATGTAGTACAGGTGATTTATAATAGCATATTCCCAATTCCTCCTTCTCAACCCTTGTGACATTGCTGGCATTTTTCTTATCCATGTCCTATAATCACCTAAAATATTATTACTATTATTTTTAATAGTTATATTTTAGGTCAATTAAGTATAGGAAAAATAAAAGGTTATATTTTCCCTTCATTGTCTTTCCTTCTCTAATGCTCTTTTTAAATGTAGATCCAAGTTTCTGACATATATGAATTTCCTCCTGCCCAAACAATTTTTTTTAACATTTTTTATGTAACATTCTTATGTCTGCTGAAAATGGATTCATTCAGTTTTTGTTTGTTTGAGAAAGACTTTAATTCTCTTTCATGTTTGAAGAATAATTTTGCTAGATATATAATTCTAGATTTATGAGGCTTTTCTCTCTTTTTCAGTACTAAATGTTTCACTCCACTTTCTTCTTCTTTGCATGGCTTCAGATGGGAAGGCTCATGTAATTCTTATTCTTGTTCTTCTATATATAAAGTGTTTCTGTCTGGTTTCTTTCTAGATTTTGTCTTTATCTTTGGTTTTCTGCAGTTTGAATATGACACGCTTAGTTTATTTATTTAGTTAGTTATTTGTACCTATCTTGCTTGGTGTTTGCTAAATTCCCTCATTCTGTGTTTTGCTGTCTGTCACTAATTTTGTAAAGTTCCTGATCATTATTACTTTCAGGATATCTTTTGCTCCATTCTCTCTTTCTTCCCTTTCCAGTATTACAATTATACATGTTTTACACCTTTAAAAATTGTCATATGATTTTTTAGAATATTCTGTTTTGCTTTTTAAATTCTCCTCTTTTTGCATTTCAGTTTGGGAAGTTTCTGTTGTCCTATCTTCATGCTCATTGATTCTTTCCTCCACTGAGTCAAGTCTACTCATGAGTCCATCAAAGATATTCTTCAACTTCTCTTAAATTGTTTTTCATTTCTAGCATTTCTTCTTTATTTTTTCTTAGAGATTTAACTTCTCTGCCTATGTTTCCTGTTTTTCATGTTGTCTAATTTTTCCATTAGAGCAACGAACACATGAATCACAGTTATTTTAAATTCCCCATTTGATATTTCCAACATCTGTGTTACATCTGAATCTTGTTCTGATGATTGTTTAATCCTTCTTCTCTTGGTTTAGGTATACATTGTAAGTTTTCCTTGAAAGCCAAATACATATCAGGTACTAGAAACTGAATAAATAAATCCTTAGTGTCAGGATTTATGTTAATTTGGTTAGGAGTTGGGTGTTTTAAACATTTGTGTTTTTGTTCAATGTTTGCAGTAGTTATAGTGCCAGAGGTCTTCAGTTCCTTTGTCCTTGTTTTTGTCTTCACTCTTAACTTTAGACTTCCCTAATTAATCCTCAAAGACAGTCTGTGTGTTGCATCTTTTTACCTGTAATCGTTGTTCTACTAGAGCCCTGTGGTGTGGTGGTACAGTGTGGGGGAGAAGAAGTGTTTTATAATCTTATGATTTAATCTCAGTTCTTTGGTGGGCTGTCTTGAGGCTGTGACCTTCACAAGTGATTCTCTAGTAATATATCTTTTTGCTTCTGTCCCCTACTGTTTTCTCTGGCTGCAGCATTCCAAATCTATTTCCTTGAATCTCTGATCCCTGTTGGGGTCAGAAAATGGGAAGGTTAGGGAAAGCTAGCCTGGCTTAGAGTAGAAATAATGCCCTTCCTCCACTGGGATAAGCCTTTGTCAGTCTTTTCCCCTGGAGAGCTGGCCCTCGTTGTGGAGAAGGCACTGGTGTTTTTACAATGATTATTCTTCCTTTCCCCTGCTGGAGGCACAAGGACATCATCTTTCTTGGATTTTCACCATAAGATCTTAGTGGAGTTACTGGAGGTAAAGCCCATGAGAGTATGGATCTTTCCCTTAAGACTGAATCAACCCAAATGTCCATCAGTGACAGACTGGATTAAGAAAACGTGGCACATATACACCAGGGAATACTATGCAGCCATAAAAAAGGATGAGTTCGTGTCCTTTGTAGGGACATGGATGCAGCTGGAAACCATCATTCTTAGCAAACTATCACAAGAACAGAAAACCAAACACCGCATGTTCTCACTCATAGGTGGGAACTGAACAATGAGATCACTTGGACTCGGGAAGGGGAACATCACACACCGGGGCCTATCATGGGGAGGGGGGAGGGGGGAGGGATTGCACTGGGAGTTATACCTGATGTAAATGACGAGTTGATGGGTGCTGACGAGTTGATGGGTGCAGCACAGCAACATGGCACAAGTATACATATGTAACAAACCTGCACGTTATGCACATGTACCCTAGAACTCAAAGTATAATAATAATAAAAATAAATAAATAAATAAATAAATAAATAAATAAATAAATAAAAGACTGCAGCCCCTAGAATTTTCTCACTCTCACAGTAGTCCACACTCAGCCTCCAGCAAGTCTTTAAAACATATTTCCATGTCCCTACGATTCCTGAGATACTTCATTTCTAACAAGTTCCCCAGTGATGCCAATGCTACTGCTCCAAGGAGCACACTTTGTACAACAAGCCTCTACATCAATGGTTATCAAACTTACCTATGCATTGATACCACCTAAAGAGCTTTAAAAAATCTGATGCCTGGGGCCCATCACCAGATTTTCTGATTTAATTGGTTCAGTGTGTGGTCTAGCTAGTATTTTTCAGTGTAATACTTTAAGATCCTGTTAAAGCATTTCCTTCACAGATTTCCCTTCACATTAAACTGGAAATTCCCTTTATTCCTCTCTATTGCTGAATTCTTTGTTACTGAATCCTAGGTCTTCATATTTTTTGGCTTACGTTCTTGTTTTGGTAGAGCACATACTCCAGTGGCTTCTTGTGAAAGTACGTGTGAGTTACATATTTTGAGGTTTTGTACATCTAATTACTCTTTACTCTTATCTTTCAACTTATTAACACCATGCCTAGTTATAGGACTCTTCCTTAGAAATCGTTTCTTTCTTAGAATTTCTTGTTTTTTTAACTTTGAATTTTGTTTTTTAACTTTCTTATGATGCTAAGAAAATATATAATAACTATTAAGTTTTTTTTGTTATTAAATCTGTTTCTTTTCTGAAGTTTTTATAAGTTTTTATTTCTCTTCTAGTCTTCTAAAATTACACAATGTAGGCCTTGTGTAGACCTACTTTCGTCCAGGATACAAGGAACTAAATTGCCTTCTAAAATCTGAAAATTCCTATCCTTAAATTCTGGCAAATTTTCTTAAGTTAATTATTTGATATTTCCTCCTCTATATTTTCTCAATTCTCTCTTTCTAGGACTATCATTATTACTGTTCTTTCTGAGATATTTCTTAAATTCTGTATTCTAAACCTTCCATTAAAATTTTTATTGATTGATTTTTTAAAATTTTAAGAGGTTTTAATCTGTGAATATTCCTTTTTTATGCCATACAGCTTTTTCTTGTTTTGGAAACATTATAATCTTTTGCATCTCTGAAGATATCAACTATGACTTGTTGTAGTTTTCTCCTGAAGAGTCTCCTTCAATTTGCCTCTTTCTTATTGATTTTTTTAAATCACAACCTTTTTCTCAAATATCTTTTGATCATTGGCATTTGTACACTTACAAACTAAAGGTGATGAAAAGCTCAGTGGATGAGGCTTGCCAACTCTGGACTTCTCTTTAGGATGGACCATTTCAATGAAGAACCTCCCTCTCTGAATCTATTGGGGTCAGGAAATGGGAAGGCTAGTGAAAGTCAGCCAGGCTAGGGGTAGAAATAATGCCCTTCCTCCACTGGGATAAGCCTCTGGCAGTCTTTTCCCCTGGAGAGTTGGCCCTGGTTGTGGAGAAGGCATTGATGTGGAGACGCTTTCTAGGACTGCTTAGATTCTCCCAAAGAAGGATTTCTCACCCATCTTTCTGGAGGGTACAAACTTGACTGCCAGTATTGGGCACTGAAAGCAAATGAATGTAAAAGGTTTTACTCTTCCATATGTAAGCCTTCCCTTAAATTTCTTCACCTTCTAACCAGTTTTATACCATAGGCCGGGGGAGAGTGGTGTTCAGGTACTTTAGATGTATGGCAAAAAGAAAGGTTTAACATACATCTAAAGAGTTTTGACCAATATTTCCTTTTTTCATCCCAATTTTGTCCTCACTTCTAGAGATGACTAATTTGGTAATGTCCTGAGTCTTTGGGGAATTTTGCAATGTAAATTGGGTTACTTATTGACTTAGAACTTAGTTTCCCTGGTATTATTTAGTCATTAAGTAGATTTGCCCATCTGCTTTCTAGTTCCCAAAATTTTGTTGTTATTTTACCTCTACCACACTGCGACCACCTGTGGATTAAGCATTTTTAAATATCCCATTACTGCTATTTTACATTTCAGGAAGGAGAATAGGTAAAAATACAAGTTCAATCTGTCATCTTTAACCAGAGGCTAATTCCCTGAGATTAAGAGTCACAATATGATTAAAAGCATATTTCAGAATCAGACACAGTTTACATGGAAATTTAACTTGCTCACAAACTACACAAATGTTTTTGGGCAAGATACTGAGTCTGAATGCCCTCTTCTATGGAATGTATTAAGAATAGTTGGCTGGGTGTGGTGGCTCATGCCTGTAATCCCAGCACTTTGGGAGGCTGAGGCAGGTGGGTCACAAGGTCAGGAGTTTGAGACCAGCCTGGCCAACATGGTGAAACGCCACCTCTACTAAAAATACAAAAATTAACCAGGCATGGTGGCACACACCTGTAATCCCAGCTACTTGGGAGGCTGAGGCCAGAGAATCACTTAACCTTGGGAGGCAGAGGTGGCAGTGAGCTGAGCCATTACACTCCAGCCTGGGCAACAAGAGCAAAACTCTGTCTCAAAAAAAAAAAAAAAGAAAAGAAAAGAAAAAAAAAAAGAATAGCTAACTTAAAGAGTGGTCATAAGGATTAAATGAAATAACCCATGTGTTATCCAGTGCCATAAAATTGTATTGATATTGATTATAGCCAACACTTATTATGTATTTACCATGAGTTATTGTATTAGTCTGTTCTCCCACTGCTAATAAAGACATAGCTGAGACGGGGTAATTTATAAAGGAAAGAGGTTTAATTGACTCACAGTTCACATGGCAGGAAAGGCCTAACAATCATTGTGGAAGGCAAATGAGGAGTAAAGTCACATCTTACATGTTGGTAGGCAAGATAGCTTGTGCAGGGGAACTCCCATTTATAAAACCATCAGATCTCATGAGACTTATTCACTACTATGAGAAGAGCATGGGGGAAATCATCCCCATGATTCAATTATCTCCACCTAGCCCCACCCTTGACACGTGGGGATTATTATAATTCAAGGTGAGATTTGGGTGGGGACTCAGAGTCAAACCATATCATTCCACCCCTGATCTCTCCAAAATCTCATATCCTCACATTTCAAAAGCAATTATGCCTTCCCAACAGTCCCCCAAGCTCCTAACTCATTCTAGCATTAACTCAGAAGTTCAAGTCAAAAGTCCTTTCCACCTGTGAACCTGTAAAATCAAAAGCAAGTTAGTTACTTCCTAGATACAATGGGGGTACAGGCATTGGATAAATACACCCATTCCAAATGGGAGAAATTGGCCAAAACAAAGGGGCTACAGGCCCCATGCAAGTCCAAAATCCAATAGGGTAGTCATTAAACCTTAAGGTTCCAAAATGATCTCTTTTGACTTCATGTCTTTCATCTAGGTTATACTGATGCAAGAGATGAGTTTCCATGGTCTTGGCCAGCTCTGTCCTTGTGATTTTGCAGGGTACAGCTGCCCTCCCAGCTGCTTTCACAGGCTGATGTTGAGTGTCTGCAGCTTTTCCAGGCACACAGTGCAAGCTGTCAGTGGATCTACCATTCTCGGTTCTGGAGGATGGCACCCTTTTCTCACAGCTTCAGTAGGCAGTGCCCCAGTGAGGACTCTGTATGGGGGCTCCAACCCCACATATTTTCCTTCTGCACTGCCCTAGCAGAGGTTCTCCATGAGGACTCCACCCCTGTAGCAGACTTCTGCCTGGATATCCAGGCATTTCCATACATCCTCTGATAGCCTGAACTCTATGTTGGCCCCTTTTAGCCATGGCTGGGATGCAGGGCACCAAGTCTTGAGACTGCACAAAGCAGCAAGGCCCTGAGCCTGGCCCACGAAACCATTTTTCCCTCCTAAGCCTTTGGGTCTGTGATGAGAGGGGCTGCCATGAAGACCTCTGACATGCCCTGGAGACATTTTCCCCATTGCCTTGGTGATTAACATTTGACTCCTCATGATTTATGCAAATTTTTTGCAGCTGGCTCGAATTTCTTCTCAGAAAATGGGTTTTTCTTTTCTATCACAATATTAGGCTGCAAATTTTCCCAACTTTTATACTCTGCTTCCATTTTAAACATAAATTCCAATACCAAGCCATATCTCTGTGAATACTTAAAACTGAATGCTGTTAACAGCACTCGAGTCACCTCTTGTACACTTTGTTGCTTAAAAATTTCTTCTGCTAGATGCGCTAAATCATCTCTCTCAAGTTCAAAGTTCCACAGCTCTCTAAGGGGAGGGGCAAAATGCCACCAATCTGTTTGCTAAAACACAGCAAGAGTCACCTTTGCCCCAGTTCCTAGCAAGTTCCTCATGACCATCTGAAGCCTGGACTTCGTCACTCATATCACTATCTGTATTTTTGTCAAAGCCATTCAAGAAGTCTCAACTTTGGGGAAATTTCAAACTTTCCCTCGTCTTCCTGTCTTCTTTTGAGCCCTCCAAACTGTTTCAACCTCTGCCTGTTACCTAATTCCAAAGTCACTTCCACATTTTTGGATATTTTTACAGCAACACCCCACTCAACCAGTACCAATTTACTGTATTACTCTGTACTCTTTTTAAAGAAAAGAAGTTTAATTGACTCACAGTTAAACATGGCTGGGGAGACCTCACAACCATGACAGAAGATGAATGAGGAGCAAAGTCACATCTTACATGGTGGCAGGAAAGATAGCTTATGCAGGGAAATTCCCATTTATAAAACCATCAGATCTCATGACACTTATTCACTAACATGAGAACAGTATGGAGGAAAACATCCCCCATGATTCAATTATCTCCATCTGGCCCCACCTTTGACACATGGAGATGATTACAATTCAAGGTGAGACTTGGGTGGGGACAGAGCCAAACCATATCAGCTAAGCACTGATCTATGAGTTTTATGCAAATCAGCTCATATGATCCTTGAGTATTGATGTACAGGACACCATGCCCTCATCTTCAATTTCATAATTTATAAAGCTATAAAAATTGAGCTTTTAAAAATTCATTAGACAGCAAAACTTGAGCCATCCTGAATACATTTGGGGGTAAAACGTGCCCTGAACTGATGTGTCTCTGCCTTATATAGTGTGACTATACATCTTGTTGCAGTAATAATAATGTATCATTACTACATCAGTGCTTCCCAGTCCCCTTCGTGGTGTTTATTATGCACCAAATTTCTTCCTAAAACCTGAAAAATTTGGAATTCTGAAATACATCTGGCACCAAAGAGATTGTGGACCTGTGTATGTATGTATAGTCTTTCCCCTGAACCTACTTGCCAGTCTTTTATTTGGTGATTAGTAGTGGTTAGAGTTCCAGAGCTCAAAATGATAAACAGAAATAGCTACATTAGGAAGAAAAACTAAACAAATTCAAAAGCTGGAGAACAGGGTATAAGAGAGAAGGGTTGGAGCTTCAGAGAGAGTCCAAGATGATGAATTTTGAAGAGAGCAGTTTGCCAGAATGATAGAACTTTGGGTAGACAGCTGGATAAAGAACATTTTTAGGAATTCCTTCTGTGAGTATGCGAGAACCTCGGTATAAATTTATATTGCTTTAAAGGCTTGGTGAAGATGGATTTCTGTTTTTAGTGCTTTTTTTTTTTCATATTTCTTTTTCTTTCTTTAAAATAATCGAACTAGACCAAACTTAGTCAAGCTTTATTTGGCTCATACGTCTAGCTGTGTTGTCCTTGAACATCTAAGACAATCAATCTTTTACATATAATTGCTGCTTAATAAACGTATTTGAATTGAATTATAATATCCTCATTGCATGAATACATTATGTAAATATTTAGTACAAAAGCAGTATGCAATATAAAAAGAATAAAATTAGGAACAGAAATTCTTGCAACTTTGCTTCAAGTTCTGCCTTTGCTGCTAACAAGCTGTGTAAAAGAAGTGGTTTTGTTTGCTTGTTGGCCCTCAAGTGCAGAGAATTGGGCTAACCATTTCTGATAGTGCATGGGACATAGTCATGATAAGTATTCTAAAATCCTGCTCAAGCTTTATTGTTTTCTTCTTTTGTTCCTGACCACCTGTTTTACTCAACCTCTCCCCCACCTCATACTCTATTAAGCTTGATATATGTTCTGAGTTATGCTTATAAAATATACAGTAATGTTGTGTGTTCATCTGCTTTTATTTACATGAGTTGTGGTTGTGCTGTATTTCTCATTTGAGCAAATTTTTTTTACTTAGCATTTTTAAGATTATCCATATGACTCTATGTATACGCAAGATATTAGGATTTTAAAAAAATCATCTAGGCCAGGTGTGGTGGCTCATGACTGTAAGCCCAAAACTTTGGGAGGCCAAAGTGGGCAGATTGTTTGAACCCAGGAGTTTGAGATTAGCATGGGCAACAAAGTGAGACCCTGTCTCACAAAAAATACAAAAATTAGCTGGCATGGTGGCACATATCTATAGTCCCAGCTACTCGTGGGGCTGAGGGAGAAGGATTGCTTGAGTCCATGAGATCAAGGCTGCAGTGAGCAGTGATCGTGCCACTGTGCTCCAGCCTGGGTGACAGTGAGACCTGGTCTCAAAAATAAAAGTAAAAATAAAAATAAATAATCTACATTAACTTTTTAAATTCCCTTATTCATACACAGCTATTTATTAGTATCAAATACATTCAATGTACAATAATGAACATAGTCTTTGGCCTCTGGAAATATAAGCCTAAATAACTATATCTGAAAAAAAAAAAAAAACCCTAATTTTAATTTTTAGTTAAGAGTTTGAAACTACAGATAAAATGGCTTCCTTTCCCTCTTATAAGTATTTCCACAAAATACAAATTCCTTCTCTTTGTGAATATAAGAATTTTACATAGCTAAATTCTACCATGTAGCCAATGTCATAAAGCTGCCATATAAATTCATCTCTACAGTGACAATCATTTCCAAAACAGCTAATCCAGTTTACTTTCTTATCAACAGTGCATAGTGTTTCCAGCTTCCTACATACTTAGCAGTCCTGATAATTATACATCTTTCTAATTTTTGTCCATCTGATTGATAAAAAATATATTGCATTGTTATAGTTTGTCTTTTTTCCTATTTACTAGCAAGCTTAAATATCTTATTACATGCTTGTTATCCATTTGGGCTTAACTTTCTGCATCCTTAATTTCATTCTTTGTCCATTTTGTCTTGGAGTCCCTGAAAATGATTGTTGATTCGTTGATTTGAATGCATTCTCTGTCTATTCGATATAATATTTCCTTTATCAACTCTAGATGCTGAATATATCTTCTCTTAAACTGTTAGCTTTGTATGCAATTTCCTTAATTGAACAGAATATTTTAATATCCTTATAGTCATACTCTTAATTTATTTATGTTTTGACAATTTGTGCACAATTGGTTTGTGCTTTTGAAGTCATGTTTAAGTCATACTTTTAAAAGCAACCCAAGGTTAAAAAGATTACAGGCTAGATACTTAACCATTCTCAGCCTTAGTACCCTCATTTGGAAAAACAGATTTGGCCTAGGTACTTGTGAATTTGTCTTTTAATGCTAAATTTAGAAAAAATTCTACATAAATTTGTGATTAACCAGAAACGAAAAATGCAGTTAAATGAAATAAACATTGGTAAAGTATTTTTAATTCTTGGCCCACAGCAAGCATATACTAAATGGCAGTTATTGCTATTACCATTAGAAACAATTAGCCAAAAAGAACTAACAAAGAACAGCCTAGGCTCATGAAAAATGAGTGTGATTTAGAGGTGAACATTTAATTTTTATATCTTGAGCTTGTACAATTAAATGCTGATGAAACTGAATATGTTTACTTTATATTTTAAAGATTTAAAGTGGAAGATGCCACAAATCCCAAATGGCATCACTATTAGATCCAAATATTTAATGACAGATTGACAGAGCAGTGGCAATTTTATGTTGTCAATGAGCAGATAAAATAATTCAAGAGTCACTGATGTTTATGAAAGACTGAGTCATGGTGGCCCTTCAGGTAATCTGACTTTTTACCTGCATATTCAATGCTTTGGATAGAGGACTTCAGAGCCTTCCATAGCTCTGAATGATGACTATTTTTTATTTATTTTATTTGTTTTTCAGAAATGCCTTGGATGAGTTCTATAGAGGGCCACATACAAATGACACTCCTGGGTACAAAGAGAACATTTTTCTTAGTGGGATATAGAAAATTTAACTCTGTGCATTGTTGTACATAGACCATAAATCTAAAGTGTCCCCAATCCTAGCTTTTTTCTTATTCCTTACAATATAATTGATTCTACATAGCAGATAACCTGTTCTTCTGAGGAGGGATGCACTCCTATTGTCCTCATTGCCTGCATTACTCATTTGGCATGCTAACACTTACGGGACAAAGTTCTTAGTTGTCTTTTCTTGACAAGTGTAATCTCCTTAACTCGTCTGCAAACTCCTATTGATAGGAATCACGAAATCCCTTTGTTCTCCCCTAAATATTACCTAATTGATGGATGATCTATGCTCTGCTGTGGCAGTTTAACTATGGTTCAGTCCATGTTTTTTTTTTATTTTTAATTTTATTTTTTTTCTAATAGGACTCTAGGAATACCAGGGAACCGTGGACTGGAGATAGTGGACAAAGCCCTCTTATTCTGTTTGGATTCTTGCAATGAAAACTAGATTTCGCTTCTCTCTACACCAGCATCCATATGTACTTACTTGCACCCTGTGATGTTACAAGTGTGTTTTATTTCTTAAGCTTCTGCATGCAATCAGAGGTATACAAGGAGTAGGGAGATGCACTGAACAAACCTCCCCGCAAGGTGTTATTGGCAGTCAGCTCTTCCCATTTTCCAGATCAGTCTGCCCTGCACATAAAACTCACAGCTGCTGACTGCAGGGCCTGTCACTGTTACCAGTTCTGCCTCTTCATCACACAGTCAGCATGACTTTTTTGCTCAATCAAACTTACTCCGACTTGGATTGTTCCATTGGAGTGGTCTGGCTGCTGCTACTGCTATTTCCCAGCTATTAACATAGACATTACAGCGCTCCAACCACTCAAAGACTGCAGCAACACAGTCATCCTGGATGGCAGCCACTTCAGGGAGTTCTCAGACAGATGGCTGTTTGCAGAGGGCAGAGAATTTAACAGCAGTGCCTCTCCACACTAAGATGATGGATTTCCACCTCAAAGGAAGGAATGGGCATTAATCCCCTTGAGATTTTCCAATACTCATTCTATGCCTTTCTACCCATATCCCATTCTTCACCCTTGCAAACAGCAAGCAGATGCCAGCATTTTTGGAGGCCTGAATAAAGGGAGTTCCTATGACTACCAAAAAGCATTACACATATCCTAGGAGAAGCCTGCCTCCAGGCAGACCCCCAACTCCTGCAGATCCTAGGTTTGTGAGCCTAGAATCATATAACTTGGCTGAACTCTTAGTTTCTCATGTGTAAAATGGAAATGATACTATTAAACTCACGAGCTAAGTGAGACGTTACATGTAGGGCACAGAGAATAGTCCTGGCATTCAATAGGTACACAATCAATGTGAGTTGCAGCAGGGACATGCGAGGTAGCAATGGCATATTGTCTATCTTGCCTCATTTTCCTTTCTGCCTTTTCTTCTTTGTCTCATTGAATCCCTCCTCCAATAATTTATGGATGCTATTGCCTCTGCTAATTTTTTAAATCAATAAAGCTACTTTCTAGGTATTTTTTCTGTTTAAGTAAAATCGTATTGAAGTATAACATAATTCAGAGAAAAGCACTCAAATCCTAAATCTACAGCGTGATGAACTTTTACAAAGTGAATAAACTTTTGTAATCTACACCCAGCTCTAAAAGAGACCATTACCAGCACCTCCAGAAGCCCCTTTGTGTCCCCTTTTGGTCCTGCAAGGTTTGGAAGGACAATGGTAAGTCAGTAAGTGCAGATTCAAAGGCTCTTAGGAAACTTTGTACCAAGGACAAAAGATATCCCCTGCATCAAATGAAAATTCTTCCAGAAAGAAAATCTAGACCCATGATTTCCCCAGTGGCTATTTCCTCAAAATAGCCATTCCAACTGGTGTGAAATGGTATCTCGATATGGTTTTGATTTGCTTTTCTCTCACGATTAGTGATGTTGAACATTTTTTCATATGCTTGTTGGTATATGTGTCTTGTTCTATCTACCACAGTACTTGTCAACAGGATTGTTTCAACAACTGACTCCAGGACATCTACTTCCAAGATTTCTTTTCTGCCTTTCCTGAGTCACTATTATTGACTGTGTTTAAAAGATGACTCTCTCTTTCATCTTCCACAAGCTATTCCATAAATGGTGTCTTGGCAATGGGAACTTCGTTACCAAGAGGCAAGATAACCCATCACTGGCCAAGACTGTTGGCCTTGTGGCTGTCATTAGACATGGATTCTGATGTAAGGCTGTTAAGTAATTCAGAAAAGTTTAAAAGTCTCTAACCATCAGGTTTTTATCTGTAAAGACAATCTTAAGATTTTTATGATGCATGCACTCAGATGTGTTAGTACAACTTTAATTATTCAGTTCAATTTGAGGTGTAATCGATGAGAATGACTGAAAGTTTAACTTTTAATTATTACTACAGTGCATGTATGATTACCAGTTTGCTGTAAGATATTTCACAGAACAGGTGTAAATTAAGTTTAGTGCCCTAAAATAATCAGCATATCAATAGTCGGTATGCACATGCAGGTTTATTATATACATATAATAGCAGACCTTTGTTGGATGCATATATATATAATATATATATTCTATATTCTATATATATATCACATCCAACTTTTATTGTAGATTCAGGTGGCACATGTGCAGGTTTGTTACATGAGTAAATTGCTTATCACTGGGGTTTGGTGCACAAATGATTTTATCACCCAGGTAGTGAGCATAGTAATGAGCATTGTGCTCAATAGGTACTTTCCCCCACCTCACTATACTCCCACCATCCTTCCTCAAGTGGGCCTGCTATCTATTATTCCCTTCTTTGTGCCCATGTATACTCAATGTTTAGTTCCCACTTACAAGTAACAACAGGCAGTATTTGGTTTTCTGTTCCTGTGTTAATTCATTTAGGATAATGACCTCCAGCTGCATCCATGTTGTTGCAAAAGACATTATTTTCATTTTTTTTTCTTTATGGTTGGATAGTATTCCATGGTATATATGTACCACATTTTCTTTATCTAGTCCACCATTGATAGGCACCTAGGCTGATTCCGTTAATTTGCTATTGTGGATAGTGCTGCAATTAACAGATGAGTGCATGTGTCTTTGGTAGATCAATTTATATTTATTTGCGTATATACACAATAATGGGATTGCTGGGTCGAATGGTCATTCTGTTTTAAGTTCTTTGAGAAATCTCCAAACTGCTTTCCATAGTGGCTGAATTAATTTACATTCCTACCAGCAGGGTATAAGTGTTCTGTTTTCTTTGCAACCTCACCAACATCTGTATTTTTTTTACTTTAAAAAAATAGCCATTCCCACTGGTGTGAGATGGTATCTTGATGTGGTTTAGCTTTGCATTTCTCTCACAATTAGTAATGCTGAACATTTTTTCATATGCTTGTTGGCCACATGTATGTCTTCTTTTAAAAAGTGTCCGTTCTTGTCCTTTGCCCATTTTTCAACAGAGTGGTTATTTTTTGCTTGTTAATTTTTTAAGTTCCTTATAGATTCTGGATAGTAGACCTTTGTTGGATGCATAGTTTGCAAATGTTTTCTCCCATTCTGTAGGTTGTCTGTTTACTCTATTGGTGATTTCTTTTCCTGTGCAGAAACACCTTAGTTTAATTGGGTACCACTTGTCAATTTTCGTTTTTGTTGCAATTGATTTTGGAGTCCTTGTCATGAAATCTTTGCCAGAACCTATGTCCAGAATGGTATTTCCTAGATTTTCTACTTGGGTTTTTGTAGTTTCAGGTTATACGTTTAAGTCTTTAATCCATCTTGAGTTTATTTTTGCATATGGTGCAAAGGAAGGGATCCAGTTTCAATCTTCTGCATGTGACTAGGCACTTATTGCAGCCCTGTTTATTGAATAGGGAGTCCTTTCCCCATTGCTTGCTATTATTGACATTGTCAAAGATTAGATGGTTGTAGGTGTGCAGCCTTATGTCTGAGTTCTCTAACCTGTTTCATTGGTCTATGTATTAGTTTTTGGACAAGTATCATGCTGTTTTAGTTACTGTAACCTTGTAGTACAGTTTGAAGTAAAGTATTGTGATGCCTTTGGCTTAGTTCTTTTTGCTTAGGATTGCTTTGGCTATTTGGACTTTTTCTTTTTGGTTCAATGCAAATTTCAGAATAGTCTTTTTTAAATTGTGTAAAAAGTGTCATCAGTAGTTTGATAGGAACAGCAATGAATCTGTAACTTGCTTTGGGAAGTATGGCCATTTTAAAAATATTGGTTCTTCCTATCCATTAGCATAGAATGTTTTTCCATGTGATTGCATCAGTTCTAATTTATTTTAGCAGTGTCTTGTAATTATAATTGTAGAGATCTTTCACCTCCCTGGTTAGCAGTATTCATAGATATTTTGTTCTTTTTGTGGCTATTGTGAATTGAACTGCATTCTTGATTTGGTTCTCACGGTTCATGTTATCGGTATATAGAAAGGCTACTGATTTCTATTTATTCATTTTGTATCCTGAAATGTTACTGAAGTTGTTTATCAGTTCTAGAAGACTTTGGGCAGAGAATATGGGGCTTTCTGGGTATCCAATTATATCACCTGTGAAGAGGGAGAGTTTGACTTCCTCTCTCCCTATTTGGATGCCTTTTATCTTTTATTTCTTTCTCTTGCCTGATGGCTCTGCAGATGCAGATTTAAAGTGCTCCAAAACTTTGATAGCACCTTAATAATCACACTTATTCATTTTCTCTGTAAAAAAATTTTCCCTTTATGAGAGTGAAGATACATAAATTATCTTACTACACAATGTGTATTACTTGAATTTGAATTTTTAAAGATTTATAATTTAATTGACCTTAAAATAATAGAAATATGGGAACTATATGTCATTTGAAGAAAAAGAGGAAAGGCAGAAAAATGGAAATAAATACTAGATATATTTTAATAAGCAGTTATCAGGATATGTAAATAATATGTTAAAATCATAAAGACCCTTGGTCTCCTCATTTCTGTACTTACAGTTTTTGAAAAATTAAATGCTTATGTATTTCTTTTCATTTTGCAGTTCTGGGATTTTCTGGAGTGTTTATGCCATGGTAACAAACATGCTAAATTTCAACTCAGTTCCAGAGCAAACTCTGTAAGGCAAACTGAATAAGCAGAAGAAGCAGCTGTATTCAGACTAAAGACAGACCAAAGGGTTGCCCACTGACTGCTAGGGAGTGCTGGAAATTAAAAGGATATTTATTCTTAGTGGGAGTCAACCAAGCGCGAATCAAGAAACTCAGGGAGATAATGGAACAACGGAAATTTGGTAAAGTAGCACAGATCTCCACCAACTAGAGGTCATCGGCAGAATACCAAGGCAACACAGCCTGGAGCGGGGAGAAGAAAGCACAACTGAACCCTATTCTCAGATTTCTGCCACTTTAACTCGGGTCAACAATCTCACTTCTGTATCTCACTGCAGACCTTGCTCTTGAAAGAAAATGTTCAAGGATCCTTCACAGAGAGCTGGAGATTGCCCTTTCCAGAAACTCCTTCATCTGGATGCTTTCATTTGTAAGTGACAGAAATCCAACAGAAACTATCTCATGTAAAAAAGGAATGTATTATTTCCTATAAGTAAAATCAAAAGAAGATAACAAAAATGGAAACCTGATGACTTCTGTCTCTCTGTCTCTTTTCTGATTCTCAGCATGCAGCTTTAATTTTCTCAGATGTGCTTATACATAAGGCTAGAACCGTGTGACTGGCAGTTCCCAGATGTGCTTCTTCACTTGAATACACAGAGGCACTGCCTTTCTTCTCTTCGTTTCTATTACACTACTTCCAAGATTATTGTGTTTCATGGAATCATAAGATTAAAACGTAAAAACATATATTTGGGAAGCCAAATTGTAATTTTTGTCTTATTGTTTTCCCTGGAAGATAAATAAAAACCAAAACGAGCTACCTTTCTTCTAGTAACACCATCATTTCGTTACACAAAAGGATATTTTTAACTAAGAAAAGAGGAAATTTTATAATCTTAGAAGAAAATAAAGTTCTTTAAATAAAATATAGTTTGCTTTATGAAAACTTCATTACATTGCCCTTACTTTTTTCCTTTCACCAATGAATGTATCATCACTGGCCAGCACCAGTCCTTGTATATTATTGTTTAAAGATACCAAAAGATGGAAGCCAGCTGTTGTGGGTACCTGGAGTACTAATATATTTCTCTCTCCACACAATCTTGTTTTAAGTTTCTTGTCTTTACCACTAGCCACCCTCCTCAACCATTAGTTTACCAGAAACCAAGGTCAACATAGATTCATTAACAGCAAGAAATCAAGCGGAAAAAGCAAGAGAGGAGCAATAACTGAGTAAAGGGATATCCTCAGTGGCACAGTTACTTATGAGAAAGGAATGAAGTTCCTTGTCCTTTTTGAATTATATCAATTTAAATTTTTTCCTGTCTTTGAATTTCTACACAATATGAAAACACAGAACACATTTCTAAATGCTTTTAGCACCAATTAGAGGGTACAAAATTACTTTGGATTCCAGACATTTATGTAAGACTATACATACTAACTTGCTAGTATTGTTTTCTAATTGCATTTTACCCATCTCTCCCATGTATTCATAAACATAATGAAGTCTTTAAACTGAAGATTTCTCTTCACCACTAAAGAACATAACACAAACTACTACACTGAAATACATTCAGTCATTCAACCACAAGTCAAGCTTTCAAATTACCATTTGCATTAGTGAATGACTCCAATATAACATAAACTTAATCATTTATAAATTTATACAGGCGTCCTCAACCTGTTACTAAAATAGATTTCTTTAAGAAAGCACATTTATTACATCTTTTTAAGGAGAGTAGCACATCAGGACCTAGACATCAATGTTTTTTAAATTAGGTAGCATTTTCAGTGAGAAAAAAATATAAAGTAAGAAGTAAAACAATATTACTATTATCAATATAATTTTCAGTCTTCATAAACACCTGATACAAGTTTTCCATCAATCACTTGGGGACAATTTTTAGAAGGAAAAAAAACTTGTCTTTCCAAACTTGTTGCTCAAGTCTCCACCTAAAATTTTCCTCTTTGAGAAAGAATTATGTCATATTCATTTCACTTCCTCAAACATTTATTACAGAAGGAATCAATTAACAGTAAAGTTAATTGCAAACTATAAAGTTGCTAATTGAGACAAATCACACATGATGGTTCTGTAATTTGGGTAAATGAAAGGTTCAGATGGATGTGTGACCTACAAATGTGTGTGATACAAGTTATTTATCTTTTTAAAAAATTTTCAAAAGAAATGTGCATTAAAATACAAGAGGAGCAGAATCTATTATAATACAATGTAATAGAGCACAAAGTTAATGCATGAAGCCTCTAACCTAGAGGCTTTTTTACTTTAAGTTTTAGGAGCAAGTCATTGAACGCTGTTAAATTAATCATACAATCTTGTGACATAGACCTGAGGGCCAGATTTTAGTGAGAGTCAAGGTATACTGTTTAAATGGTTTCTATAATGCTTGCTATTTTTATATTACTATTTCAGTTGCAGTCAATCATTTGTTCTAGTGCATAACTATGCAAACCAAATGCTAAGAGAAAATAAAGCTGTTTATGAAAACTGACCTTTCCCATTCTTCTTAGTAGCAAAATAATGCATATTATTTGTAGAAAATCCAAATGAATGAGAAGAAACAACAATTACTGATAACATACTATGCAGAGATACTGTTAAGATGTTGGTGTCTTTCTCTCTACCTGTCTCTAATTATATTTTCATATTTAAAAATATTTACTTGGAACGAAATATGATATCATACTTGTCTTAGTCTGTTTTCTGTTGCTATAACAGAATAGCACTGGGTAATTTATCAAGAAAAGAAATTGATTTCTTACAGTTCTGGAGGTGGGCCAACCTTGAGGGGCCACATCTGGTGAGGGCCTTCTTACTGCTATAACATGGTGGGAGGTATCAGATGGCAAGAGGGCAAGAGTGAGCCAGCTCAGGTCTCTCTCCCTCTTCTTATAAAGCCACCAGTCCTATCATGGGCAGCCCCATTTTGATGACCATATTTCATATTAATTATTCTCAAAGGCCCCATCTCCAAATACCATCAACATATGAATTTAGGGATTGAGTTTCCAATACATGAAATTTGAGGGCCACATTCAAACCATAGCAATACTATAAACATAATTTTGTAAGCCACTATGTAGTATATCAATATACTAGGAATATACATGCTTGCCTAAATTCAACAACACATATATGTTTTACTGCTGCTTGTATTTGGTGGTATTGAATACCTAATTTATTAATACTCCATTTTGTGACAGTTGGAAGTTTTTATTTTTGATACGATGAACATTGTTGTGATCATCACCTTATTAGCTATATTTGTTTATATTTGGGGCTATTTTTCAGTTTTTCTTCCTTATATTCCAAAATAAATACATTTGCATTTTTATTGGTTTGATTCTAGTTTTAAAAAAATACAGTATTAGGTTTCACACACACACACATAATCCACATTATAGTGATCTAAATGATGCACAGAAATATTAGGATACTTTAATCAAAGGCAGTATAAACTCCTGAACTTTCTGGGTTGCAAATGAGGTTGCAGAGGAAAAGGAAAAGTGGGGAAATCAATGAGCACCACTGGATATTTCAGTGACCTGTAGGAAGCACCCTTGTGTATGATGTCTTCTAAAGGGAATTTTAATTTTGTTTTAAGAATGTTTCTAGATGTACCTGTAGAATCTTATTGTTCAAAAAGTCATGTAGAACCTCAATAAACTCATCCTAAAATGACCACAAACTACCAATTCCTATGATTCCACTAAAATGACAAATGATATGAATGGTTCCGGATTCATTAGAAAACACTGATAGGCTGTCAAGGAAATTATTTACTATACACATCTCAGCAATTAAGGTATATGTGTCTGCTTCATACACTTGGCTTTGAATAAAATGTTCAAAAAGCAACCACAGAGCAGAGAATCTTTCCCTTCTCTGCTCATTCCTCAACCCAATCCAATGTTTCTGGCAAAATAAACCTCCAGTGATAATTCTTTCTGGGCTGGGAGTTTCTAAGTTTCTACTGTCCCTCGTGAGGAAGTCTTCTTGGCTGCTATGTGGCTTCAGGTATTTACTCCTGTCTTGCTAAGGCCTGCAATTAAGATATTCTTTATATTACTTTTAATACAAAAAAAAGAAAATATTCCTTACTATTACTTTTAATGGTAAAAACTGCAATTCCTTTTCACCAATTTGATAGTTTCTCATGCCAAAAACAGCAACCCAATTATAAGCATCTACAGAGAGTGCGGTCATTTCTTCTGGCATCACCCCTGTCTCCCGATGCTCCTATATTGAGGGTGTTACTCCCTATGCCAAGAAAATCGGCTCCAGCGATGGTTGCTGGTCTCAATCTGCTGATGTCTTGTGCACTCAGTGTCCTGTGGTTATTATAATAAAGCAGCTCTTTCCGAGATGTACTTATTCTTTCATTGCAATGCTGTATAAATCAGCCATGACTCCATAGGGACTAGTCATAAGACAGTCTGAGTAATGATTGCTGTCCTGTATTTGTACTTGTACTTTCAGACTCTGGCCCATATACATCCAGTCTCTTTTGCTTTAGAAGAAGTCATAACCCAAAAGTTTCTCTGGTGCTCACTCTAAAAGTCTTCTGGCAAACTGACATTTCTAGGCTTCCAATTACTTTGGAATCTTAGATTAAGCACAGTTTAGACTCAAAATGGAGCATCTGTTACTATAGAGTTGTTAGTTATTAATCAGAATACTTGGAGACTCCATTTTTGTGAGTCACATTCTTAGAACCCAACACTATCTACTCTAATTTCTGGGATGTTAGAAATGTTGCTATTTTATATAGAATTCTGCCTTGTCTGCCATCCGTTCAGTGCTGCTTTTGTCTTCCAGATACTGTTCTCTTCCGTTTTCCAATCTCTTGCCACCGCTTTGATGATCATTTTCAGTCCCCCTTTTATTTTATTATTTTCTAAAACGTTCTGTTCTATTTTCTTTACTCTCACTCTGCATGAGCATTTTTAGTGGTTTGTGCCCATGTGTCACCTTATCTGCCACTTATATGTTGAAAATACTAGTTAAAAAATCAAAGAATCTAATTCTACTTTCATTTTGTCTGTTAATTGGTGTAATAACCTTGGACAGGCCATCTAACCCCTCCTGTTTTCTGTTTTCTCCATTGTAAAAAATGGGGAAATTTGGCTAAATGTAACTAAGTCTCTTTAAAATCTATGGTTTTGCTGAGTCTATGATTAAATATACAAATCTTTTTATACACGGTGCAATGAACTGAATTATGTTCCCCCAACATTCATATGTTGAAGTCATAACCCCCAAAGTGATTGTATTTGGAGATGGGGACTTTGGGAGTTAATTAGGTTTACATAAGTCCCTAAAAATGGGGCCCTCGTGAGAGGATTAGTGCCCCTATAGAAGAGACACCAGAGAGCTTAAGTTTTCTCTCTAACTCTCTGTCATGAGGGGGACACAGCTAGAAGGCAGACGTCTGTAAGCGGCCAGAAAGAGAGACCTCACCAGAACCCAACCATTCTGACTCTCTGACCTCAGAGTTCAAGTCTCCAGAACTTTGAGAAACAAATTTCTGTTGTTTATACCACTTATTCTGTGGTATTTTGTTATGGCAGCCCAAACTGACCAAGGAACATAGCACCCAACTTGATAATAGCTTCTGTAAGAATACGGAGTGCTACTTCTTAACTGATAACCATAAAATTAAAATAATGACCTAATGTATTTTATCATAAATTCTATAAAAATAAATATAGCAAAATAGAATTATAAAGATAAAACCACCACTTTGGGACATAAGATAAATAAGACTATGCTTTTCTCCACATGAAAATCACCTACGTTTGTGTTGGTAGAGGCTTCCTACAGCTGGTCAGTTTGTCCCCTAGCCCTGTCCCTACTGCTCATGGCCACTCAGGTGGACTTGAAAATAAATGACTTTTCTTCTCATACCCCTTCCTTCAAGAGTCCTGATTATCATTCATGAAGCCGCTACTTGGGGTCAGGAACTGAGCCAAGTGCTTTATATGATCCCTCGCTTGATTCTCACAACAAGCTTGAGAGGAAGGTTACTATCTTCCTTTCACAGATAAGCAAACAGAAGGTCAGAGAGATTGAATAACTTGTTCTGGAACATAATGCTTCTGAACTAGGATTCAAAATCCTACCTTGTTTGTCTAACTCCAAAATGTCTGTATTTTATGACATGCTATTGAGATTAAGGAAAGGGACGAGGCGTGTCTTTTTCTCCTGGAAACGAACAATTTAATGAATGAGATGCATGCAAAGAGCGCAATATAACCTCATATGGGGAGATGGTAAGAAGTATTTCATAGAAGAATGTGGCACAAGTAGCCATTGAGGGTGAGTGATTCTTTCTTCCTAAAGTGGTAACATTTAAATAGTGCCTTGCAGTATAAGTAGAATGTTGAAAGATGGTGAAGAACAGGAACAAACAATTATCAGATGTGGCAAAAGTCTAAGCAAAATAAGGTCAAATCTGAAAAGCCAGGTAGGCATGATAAAGTAAAAAGATTAAAATGGTGTATTAAGAAGGCTGAAGTTTATTGTGTAAGAAAAAAAAGGGCTAAATCAGATGTTTGCTTATTAACACAACAATGTATTTTACATATCGTAAGATATTTGGAGGCCATTAGACTATTTTTTCTTTTTACATGTTTCATGGGACTTGGGTTATTTTCAATTTTGAGAACTTCTGTTAACTGATATTGTTAACTCTTCAACACTTACAAAATCTTGGGTAAAGTTTCCATTTACCTAAGACATGGCAGTATCAACCATACCTTCGTACTATTGGCAGTATCTTTAGAAAATGCTAGATTCAGCCGGGTGCAGTGGCTCACGCCTATAATCCTAGCACTTTGGGAGGCTGAAGAGACAGGACCACTTGAGCCCAGGCAACATAGTAAGACACTAACCCAGCCTAGGCAACATAGTAAGACACTGTCTCTAAAAATAATTTTAAAAATTGGCCTGGCCTGGTGGCACTTGCCTGTGGTCCCAACTACATGGGAGGCTGAAGTAGGAGTGAGTGAGCCCAGCAGGTTGCGGCTGCAGCAGTGAGCCATGATCTCACTTCATCTCACTCCAGCCTGGGTGACAGAGTTAGAGCTTGTCTCAAACAAACAAACAAACAAACAAATAAAAAACTCAAAGAAAAGAAAACACTAGACTCAAGATGAGAAAAGTAGAGATTTATTTTTGTCTGGTTTAACAAAAATGTATGTGAGGCATCACATATGCTTGGATTCTGTTGACTAGTCTGGAATTATAAGTTCTATTCAATCACCAATAATTTTAAACAATAGCTAATCTGAAGTTGACCCATTATATTATTGAATTTGATCCTTCTGAAGATAAGCTCTCACTCACTTACATAACTGCCTTTGAGTAATTAAAATACTATCATTTTGCAGAAATATTACTTTATGTTTTACTTTGTTCATTTTTCATTTCAGCCAGTTTTGAGGATATTGGTCTTAAATCCAATTTGTGTTATTTTGAGGGGGAGTAACAGTCAATTGCAAATCATATAACATTAGAACCTTTCAAAATCTTTATGACAAAATATTACCAGTATGAGGATGGTAGAGTAAGGACTTTTTCAAGAACACTCAGAATCCCACGTATCTATTATCATCTCAAAGAAAATACCCGTAACCAAAAATTGGACTCAATCAGGATTCACTGTTTTGTGCAAAATCTGGAGGAGCTATTTGGAAGACTTCACCCATTATGTACATTACAGTTTAAAGTCACTCTCATTTCTGAATTTCTTATTCTCTCTCATTTTTGCAAAAGCTGCTTTACGTGTTTGAAGATGACAGTTTTGATGATGTTATTGTCCACGTGTAAATATCAATACAGCACCTGCTTTCCCTCCTCACTATCTGATTCAATTTTGTTGCTTTAAGCTCTATGCTCTGCTTCGGCAACTTAATATCAGATCAAAACCCTCAAAGAAATTGAAGCTCTTGGTTAACTGTTATATCCAAATTTAACATCTCTAGTACATCACTTGAAACTGGTATCTACAATCTCAAACCTATTATATATATGACAAGGAGAATGTGGTCCTTTTTGGAGCTAGATCAGTAAAAGAGAGTAGACCATCTGCTGTTATGTTTTTAGGGCTCAGCTGTGACCAATATTTGACCCCAATGTCTTTGAAACTATGATGGTGAGGATAGAATGCAAATCTTCAAGTAGTTGGTTTCTAAAGTTAAGGCAAAAGGCAAAGACTGCAGGAATAACTTGTAGAATTCCTCTACTAGAAAATAAACAGTAAAGAGGATGTGGACTGGGCAATAGGTACCCTTCAGATAGTGTTAGTCAAGAATGAATGATTGAGGATGCTTTGTTATATTCTACTAATTATTCTCTCAGAAACTGCAGGTAAGGACTTGTGCCTTTTGAGTGGGAAATGGCATTTCCTCTGAAATCAGTGAGATTTCACACAATCACTCATACTTAAAAATAAGATCAACCTAAGGGACAGAAAATACGAATTAAAGAAATAGATCTCTTCAAGAACGGAGTAGGGCATAAATTCTTCTTCTGTCTAGAGCAATATCTAGGCAATATGCAGGGCCAGGTGAGCTTAGCATTTCCTGAGACTGGGGTGTAAGTGTGGGAGATGGGTGGTAAGGGACACCTTGGGGGCCTGTGCAGGGCCATTCCAAGTACAAGTGCAGTGGCACAAATTTAGCAGCACAAACTCATTGTCATGGTGGTCTGAGGAGGGCGAGAAAAGGAGAGAACTTGAGCCATTTCTCTGAGCTTACATTAGACTGCTCCTTGGGAGTTCTGAGAGTACTGAAGAAAGCTTTGAGGAGACGTTGTGGTCTTGCATCTATCAAAATTTGCTATTTGAAAGAATTGTCATTTCATTTTGTTGCTATAGGCTGAAACTATCTGGGAATAATGAGCACCTCCTCTATACCATAAAATCGCATTTTGTTTTCTTGTATGAGAATAAATTCCAGGAGAGAAGGTTTTTTCCTAGATTTTGTTCTCTGATGTAATTCGTGCCTAGACCAGTGTCTGGAACAATATGAATTTCTATAAATATTATTGAATATAAAATTTTTTTCACCTTTACAATAACTCTGAAGGTAGGTGGTAGTATCTCCATTTTACAGATGAATAAATAAGATTTGGAGAAATTAAGAGAACTCCTAGGGCCCCACGGTTTCAGAGAGAGAGAAGCAGAGTTTACACTTGAACCCAGGTTTCTTCAATGCAATTACATACTTACAACCATTTTAGTATAGTTATGGATGCAAGAAACAGAAACTAAAACTTTGATGATTAAATGTAAGCTTTAAACCTCAAAGCTTGTTTGCATTTTGCATTTATATTCACTGTTCTAAATTGAAACTGTGAATATAGATACTTTTCTTTTTCTCTTAGGGTACCAAGTAAATGAAAATAAATGGGCCACATTCACTAATGTGAAATTAGAACCACCTTCCCTCCAGTCAGTTAAAAAAATGAAGGCACATTATAAAACTCAGGAAAGCAGAATGGCTGAAAGAAGGGAAAAGCCAACAAACACTAAAGCCAATTTATTACTCCAATAAATGTCAGGGCAGTAATTGTGTGGGACATAGATTAATACTGAAAAAGAATAGATTTGTGCCATTCTTGAAATATAAAGATGAATGCATTTGACCACAGAGTTAATAAAAGTATGTTGTCCACAGTGACTGGTAATTGATATGAAATGGTTACCTTTACTTTACCCTGCAAATGGAAGAAACAAAGCTTCCATTGAGGGGGCTATTCATACGTAAATTGTATTTAATGGTTTCCTGTTAATGTGTTCTATTTCTATAATGAAAGTCTAGCCAAATTATAGGAGAGATGCTCTTAACTCCTTTACTGCTATCAAACTGAGCAGTAATTGAATCGAGCAAGAAATCCCTCTTTGACCTTGAAAGCTGAGATTTAGATTTTACCTTCTCATCCCATCATCAAATTTGAGAGACATGATATTAATTTTTCTAGCCTTTCATATTTTTTATGGTAACCTAGTGGCACTAAATATAATGCTTCTAAATGCAAAATGCAATGAATCATCAACAAGCTCATCAATTTTCATGCAGGGACAAGAAATTTTGATGCAGCCCAACTTTAATTCACCAATTCAAGTTTTTCATTCATCATTTTACCTGTTATAAAATATTTAATGATAAGCAATTCAGATGTTACGTAAAATCTTCCATAAGAAGAATTGTGACTATATGTAGAACATATTAACAATCAAATCAGAAAGAAATGTTGTGTATGGAATATGTAATATTAAGTATAGCTGCCTTAACAAAATTATTCCTGAAGGATTTTGATAATATTTAATTCAACTGGAAAGAGTTTTATGCCTCTGTACTATTTTGTAGTATATCTTGAAAATAAACAGCAGTTTTTTTGGGGGAAAAAAAGTGTCAGTATTTGGGATTAACATGTTGAAAGGACTGTCCCTTTACATAACTTAAGTGATTTTCAAGTAAAAATAATTTACATGCAATTGGCAAATTACAAACTACATTAGACAGATCTACTCTCATTTTAAGGGAGCAAACGGCTAATTGCATTTATGCTCATTTGAGCTTCAGAGACTGAGTTGGCCTGAAGCATTATAGAGTTTGTCTTCAGAGGTATTATGTTTTGATTTGAATTTTTTTTTTTTGAATACTTGTTTTAAAGCCATTTTTAAAGCTCTCATTTCACATTCTCAAGAATACCCACTTAAAAGTTGATATTGATTTAGAAGGGAAGTAGTTCTGTGTTGACTTCCAAAATAGTTCAAATTTGCTAATATAATGATTAAAGTTTTTTTGTGATCCCAATCTTCTCTCTAACCTTACTAGGTTAGAGAGATGCTCTTCACGTAGCATCACCCAGATCCGTGCCCTGTCCCCTATGCATGGCAGCATTTCTCTGACTTTGCTTAAGCTATAAATACTCTCTGCCTATTGAAATCCCACTTACCCTTTTTGCCCAGCTGAGTCATTGTCCTCTAAAAGAAGGTTTCCCATGTTTCCCTTCTGTTGCCTATTGGAATTAATCACCGCTACTTTTCTCTTTTCTCCTGTGGAACTTCGATTATAAGTACATTACTTTGTTTCTACATTTTATTTAATGGAGATACTTAGAAATTCTACTGCCACTCATCGGCCAATTAGATAATAAGGTTCTTGAGGGAATATATCACTGTGTTTACTGTGTGGTTAAGAATGTGAGCTCTGGCCGGGCGCGGTGGCTCACGCCTGTGATCCCAGCACTTTGGGAGGCCGAGGCGGGCGGATCACGAGGTCAGGAGATCGAGACCATCCTGGCTAACACGGTGAAACCCCGTCTCTACTAAAAGTACAAAAAATTAGCCGGGCGCAGTGGCGGGCGCCTGTAGTCTCAGCTACTCGGGAGGCTGAGGCAGGAGAATGGCGTGAACCCGGGAGGCAGAGCTTGCAGTGAGCTGAGATCCGGCCACTGCACTCCAGCCTGGGCGACAGAGCGAGACTCCGTCTCAAAAAAAAAAAAAAAAAAAAAAAAAAAAAGAATGTGAGCTCTGAAGTCAAAGAGACCAGGATTCATGTACTCACTCCACTGATTTCTGGCTAAGTGAATGTGGCACAGGAATGTAGTCTCTCTAAGCCTTTTTTCTTTTACTATAAAATGGTAATAACTATCCCTTAGGATTTTGTAAAGATGAAAGGAAATACTGCATCTTGTAATGCATTTATCGTAGTGACTGACATATAATAAACACTCAATCGCTGTTAGATATTTTCATTAATACTTGCTATGACCTGAATGTCTATTCCCCAACCCTAACCCCTCACGTCTTCCCACCAAATTCATATGTTAAAACCCTACTCCCTAATGGAATGGTATTAGGAGGTAAAGTTCTGGGGAGGTAATTAGAATATTAGATGATGTAGTGAGGGAGCCCTCATGAATGGGATTAATGCCCTCATGAGAATCTTAAGAGAGCTTGCTCCTTCTCTCTGCCATGTGAAGACACAGTGATGAGATCTCCAACTATGAACCAGGAAGCAGGTCCTCACCAGACACCATGTTTGCCATTGCCTTGATCTTGGACTCCCAATCTCCAGAACTATGAGAAATAATGTTCATTGCTAAGTCACCCAGCGTATGGTATTTTGTTGTAGCAGCCTGAGCTGACAAAGACATTAGTAATTTAGTATCTTTCATGTCAAACACAGAATATAGTACAGGGCAGGTGCTCAGTACTATTAAATGAATGTTTGAATAAATGAATGAAATCAAACCAAAAAAAAAAGTAAAGGCTTTAATTTGAGAAGATATTTTTTTAATCTCTTTCCAAGAAACACTATCTATACATGCAAGATTGTGAAAGGACCTTACATTTTGTGAAGACATTTGCTTACTCATTGTGCAGGCAATTATCTGGGGCCCTGTGTTCCTGATCTTCCTGGCAAACATTAACGTGCACTTCTCCCTAAATCCACAAAGCACAGTCTGAGCTGTAGAGTGAGGATCAGTATTTTGAACACATTCAGGGCATGTTCTCCTCTTTCAGCAAGGGGTTTACTATACAAGCAAAACTGAGTACCTGTCTGAAGAGTCAAGAGTGAGGTACTCTTGCTTTGTGTTTTAGGCAAGGACACAGGTGAGGAACAAACAGAAGAGAACACAGGGAGGAAATGATGCTCTGAGAAGCAATGGGAACTTAGGAGTTTTCTTTAGCTGCCTTAATGTTCATGCATTTTCCTCAAAATTAAGTGCCTGTTGATAAAGAGCTCCTCCGTGCGGGGAGGGAGGGATATTATTCCCATCTCAATGACAGCAGGTTTGCCTATGTAACATTCTTTGGCTAGTGGGATGTGAGCAGTAGTGACATATGCCACACTTGAGCAGAAGCTTTAAGAGATATTGTGAGATCTTTCTATTAATCTTTTCCCTCTACCTGGCATTTGCCTGGCAGAAATGAAGAAGAAATGGAACAGAGGCACAGCTAAACCACAAACTTTGCTGTTGCAAGAATATAGATTTTGGAGGTTATTACTACAGTATAAGCCAGCAGAAGCTAATGGATACTGAACTCTTCTAAGAGTTCATTCTTAGGGCAAATACCTCTTTCTGCAAAACGCCACAGTAGCTTCTCCCCATCCTCACTTACAACACACACACACACACACACACACTCTTAGACTGGTCTGGGTCAGCCAATGTACTCACTTTGGAGAACTCAGCAATTAACAATTGCTACACATCTATCCAGCCTCATTATGTTTGTGCAAGTTCACAAGTCAATGTGTGTGTGTGAATGTGTGTGTGTGTACAATGTATAATTCTAACTGCATATTCAGATATGCACTGTGATAAAACACGATTCCTGCTTTCTAGGGTTTACAATATTAGTGGGATTACATATGTAAACCTTGAGAACATAAAAAAGTAGTTATCATTTCACTATGTTGAGCATACTTCATCCAGTGCAGCCTGCTAAATATGCATGTCTTGTTAGATCTGGTTTCTGTTATCAAGAAAATTATCTCCTAGCTGGGGATATAAGTTTGCACATCACTGGATATAACCTATCTTAAGGATATAAACGAAATATTTCCATAAAGGAGGGTGCAACAGAGTACTGTGGGAAGTCACAGGCAGGAGAGATTCAGGCAATGTGGTTTTGAGAAGACTGTTTATTGATAGGACAGTTGCAGCATTTGAGAATGAGAAAAAGGCATGATTGAAAGCACAGAATGCAAAATAATCACGTTTTGCTTAAAGCGTGGGACCATAAAGGACAGAAGTGTGTATGAGTTTGTTAGGGCTTTCATAAAAACATACTACAGGACAGACTGGATGGCTTAAGCAACAAAAAATTTATTTTCTCACTGTTCAGGAGGCCAGAAATCCTAGATTAAGTTGTTGATAGGTTTGGTTTCTCTTGAGGCCTCTCTCTTTGGCTTGCAGATGGGCACTGTCTTACTGTGCTCCACATGGTCTTTCCTCTGTGTGCATGCATCCCTAGTGTCTCTCTGTGTGTCTGAATCTTGTCTTTTTTTTTTGTTTTTGAAATGAAGTCTTGCTCTGTCACCCTGGCTGCAGTGCGATGGTGCAATCTCGGCTCACTGCAATATCTGCTGTCTGGGTTCAAGCAATTCTCCTGCCTCAGCCTCCCAAGTAGCTGGGATTACAGGAACCTGCTACCACCCTCAGCTAATTTTTATATTTTTAGTAGAGACAAGGTTTCACCATGTTGCCAGGTTAGTTTTGAACCCCTGACCCCAATTGATCCACCCACCTCGGCCTCCCAGAATGCTGGGGTTACAAGCATGTGACCCCATGCCTGGCCTTGATTTCCTCTTCTTATAAGGATAAAGTCAGATTGGATTAGGGCACACCCTAACAGTCTCATTTTAACTTAATTACTTCTTCAAAGGCCCCTGCTCCAAATACATTCTGAAGTATTCTGAACCGGGGGTTAGGGCTTCAACATACGAATTTTGTCCACAATTGAGGTCTATAACTAGGTGAATAGATAGAATAAACTATAGGCTGGTTGGCAACTAAAATAAACTGAAAAATTGTAAGTAGGAGAGAGGGACACACAATTTGAGCTCTGATTTAGAAAGATCATGTCTCTGTGTCAAGTGTATAGGACTGAGGAAGAGATTGGATAGATCTTTTCAAATGCACACAGCAGGTGACCCAGTTAAAAAGAATGTCAGTACAGACAGAAAGACAGGGATACATGTGGAAGCCAATGTGACACATAATGAATAATTCCTGAATGAGGGACAGAAAAACAGTAAGACGAAAACATAAATTATTCATTCTTGTGATCAATGACTATATACTGATGGCCACAAAAGGGTGAGATTTCTTTGGAAAAGAGTACAAATAGGAGTCTGGAAAATAGAAACAGAGTCTAGAGAAGTAGAAACGTCCTGGAGTGAGCCAAGAAATTGGAGAAGGAAGTTTTTGCAGTCAGTAATAGGGTCTTTATAACTATTTATAGGGCAAAGAGATTGAGAAGAGTCAACTCTGAGAAAGACCATTATATTAGGCAACGAGGGGATGAATGTGTAACCTTATCAAATAGTCCTCTTAGGTTTGGAGGGGGTGAAGGCAGAGGCAGGAGAGGGCAGTTTGATCGTGTAGTAGTAGAGAGAAGTATAGTACATAAACAAGGTCTTAAATATAGTAGAAAATGTAAGAATAAAGATAACTTTGTTAACTATTTGATGAGTCAATCTTTACAAATCTAATGAAGTAGATACTATCATAATCCCCATCATACAGATGGGAAAAATGGGCCACAGATAGATGACATATTTTATCTACTGTTACATAAAATAAAAGAGATCCCGGGCACCTCACTCAGGAATACATATATTAAGTGCTATTCTTTTATTTCTCTATGTAAATTTAGTTTGGTGGTTAAAAAAAAAAGTTCAATTAAGGTGACAAGAAAAACCTGAGCAATTGCATGCATGAACACAGTATTGTGTCTGCTTGTAAGGGGTTAAGGGATTGTGTAAACTGAGATCAGCACAGATACAGCAGAGGGCTTTTGCTGAGTACTCATCACAAGAAATAAGATAGGAACAAGTTGACAGAGTAAGTATAGTTCATGTATTTGAACTTAACAATAGCAGGCATTTCCTACATGACAATCATATATATTACATTTCGTTGATACATTCATTTAATGAATATTTATTGAACACCTACTACATGCCAGGCACTTACATTAGAATCTAGGGATACAATGGGAAGCAACACACACAAGGTCCCAGAAATTATGGATTTTCCAAATAGTAACACTTAAAGGGATCATCAGCAACTTTATAAGCAACGGAACTAAACATTTGATATTAAAGGCCTTAGATTATAATAAAACTACCGTCATAATTAATGGGACATACAATGCAGGGAAAATCATTACACCTCTGGTATCCCAGTTTGTCCATCAATGAAATAGAGATCAAATTACAACAGGCTATTATATCCTTGGATAAAAGGTACATTGAAGAGGCAAAGTCATATTAATAAATGAAGATAGCATATAATACTATTTAATAAGAAGAAATCTTCATTTTATTTTCATTAGGAAAATATTAATTACTGGATTTGACCCAGACAGACTTGTTATCTTAAATATATCAAATAATCTTTAGAGGCTTTTATCATTTCCTGCAGAAGTAATAAAGATACAACTTGTAAAATCAGAAGTTAATTAAATAAAATATATTTTATAGTAAAACGATGTTATGATTGAGATTTAACATGAACATAATTTAAGACATTGTTATGACTCCCACAGTAACCGTACCTGGCCACACTTAATCCTCTCTCTGCATATAACATTTTGCTCTGTTTAAACAATAGATGCTAATCTGATGCTTTTACATTTTGATAATTTCCATGCCATTTTAAAGTTTAAGTAGAAATATTGCTTTTCCTATTGCTTATCAAATTATCATCTTTGAATTCAGAAAATGACCAACTACAAAGAAGCCAACATAGATCCACAGAGATTCTTCTTCCAAATTTATCTAATTTTGTTAAATAGAATTACTATATTAGTAAATGAGAGTCCAAGAATGTTTTTATTTTAGCAGAGCACTCCCTTGTGTTTAACCACTTGGGTCAGTTATTTAAATAAGAATAAAAAAAGATATATAAAATTTGAAGATACTACAAAACATGAAATGATAGCTGTTGCAAGAAGTGACCAAATCAAGATTCAAAATTATCTTGACAGATGCTAACAAGCTACTCTAAATCTACACGATGGATAACTTGACAAATAGGCTTTTACTTTCAAAATACCAATTGTGTAAGCCTAGTTTTGTAGATAATCCTATTAGTAAGAATTCATGGGAAATTATCTGATAGTTTGTACTAATAATATATTTTTAAATGATTCTAACTAATGTTAATAAAGATGCAGTAATAACAAAGCTGACAGGAATCCTTAGGCTACACAAATTGAAGTTCAGATTCCAGATTATTGGAAGTGATCACTGCTTGTGGATCTGATGCTTGATTCAATTCAGAGAACCATATTTTAAGTGACACTGAAAAACAAAACCCAATCTACAGACATGGACAAATAAATTGCAGAATTGGATGTATATTGTTTTAACTCACTTATAAAGTTTATTCCAGCATTAAGATTATGTGATTTCATGCAAAATATATACTACTATAGAGTATGCTTTCATCAAACAAATCCGATTAAATGCATCACATATAATCTTTGATTATATACTATAGTACTTCTGAAATCTGAGTTTTGCATTGAAAATTATTATTATTTTGATACATTCAATTGCAGAAAAATACCAGTCCTTATCATATTAATCCAGGAGAAGGCATCTAATCATTCAAGATTTGCAGATAAAATAGATAAATGTCCTTTCCTTAAGAGTCAAATTTCCCATATTTTTTAAAAATAAAAACAAGTCTTATTTTTATACTGAAATATACACAGAGAGATATGTTAGAGTTTTTAAAAATTCTTTCTATTCTTGTAGAAAAATGTATCTATTGAATTAAAGTCTTTTAAAATTGTTTTCAGCCTAAGCAGGATTTAGAATATGAAATAAAAAGTTTCCACAGATCATTTGGTTTGAATGCATATCTTGACTCCATAATTTACAGAAGTGCTTCTCAAATTTTAATGTGTGTACAATACATTTACATATTTAAAGTGGGCCTCACATTATGTATTTCCGGCAATCTCCCAGGTGATACTAGTGCCACTGGTCCATGGACCACTCATTAACTGGCAAAGATTTAAGAACTCTGCTTCGGTGAAGCTATCAATTAAATTCAAATAATGCCTGCTAAATATATCAGGTAAAGTGAAATAAGTTATTTTCATGAAAAGAAAATAACCTTTGCAATAGTCACTTTCTTGCAAGTCCATAGTCCTTCTGATATTATTCTTCTGAGTAATGTCACTATTATTTCTTTGAAATACTATTATTTCCTCTTCTTTTCTAGCTCCTTCACCTAAAAGTGGGAGGTTCTCTCTGAGCAAACTTGAGCTTGTTCCTTGTTAACCCATTGCCACCCAGCCTCACTCATCCTCAGCTTTCTGCTGTGTTCCTTCGGTATGATTCTCGACTCTTTTCTGCATGCCTTTGAAGTCATCTATATACTTATCTAATTTCTCTCTGCCAAAGCATTGACAGTTGATGGATAAATGGACTACTCAAGATTTTATCCTGACCTAGCTTAAAATCTTTACTTACAAGTATAAACCAATTTCTATTTGCAATGAATAGCTTGCAGCTGCCTGACCTGAACGAAGTCACGAATGAGAGAAACTGGAGCAGCACCAGTCTGTTTTACTACCTACCTCCACTTTTCCGTCCTTTTTTTTTTTTTCCCAAGGGATGCCATAGAATGACTTCTTCGCAAGGCAAAAAATTTCACTAGAAATTCACTGTGGTCTTTAACATTTGTCAGTTTCTAAGAGATACAAACTAAAGGTCAATTTCATACATTGTTCTACCTATTAGTTATTTCATGAGGGGTAGCAGTTCTCAACTTGTGGTACCACTAGAATAATCTGAGAAGTTTAAAAAAAAAAAAAGACTGATTCCTGGAAGTGTTAAAAAATACGGATTACAGTAATCACTGATTACAAGTCATAAAGTAAAAATGATTCACTTAACATTTTAAGTGTTAAAAAATACTGATTTTCATCCGAGCATAGTGGCTTACACCTAGAATCCCAGCACTTTGGGAGGCCAAGGAGGGTGGATCATTTGGGTTCAGGAGTTAGAGACCAGTCTGGCCAACATGGTGAAACCCCATCTCTACTAAAAATACAAAAATTAGCCAGGCGTGGTGGCGGGCGCCTGTAATCACAGCTACTCGGGAGGCTGAGGCAGGAGAAATGCTTGAACTCGGGAGGCGGAGGCTGCATTGAGCTGAGATCATGCCATTGCACTCCAGCCTGGGCAATAGAGCAAGAATCCATCTCAAAAAATAAATAAATAAATAAATACTGATTTCAACCTCCTTCCCCATAAAAGTCTCAGGCCTTTGAGTAGGGCCCTAATCTTGGTATTAAAAACAAAAAAAGTCTGTCTAGGTGATTCTGTTATCCTAACTTAGCCTAATTTCATCCAGGACTCCCATATTTCTATGGCATCTTTTTATCCATGTCATAGCATTTCTTTCTACATCAGGGTTTCTGAAGTGCAGCTCTATGGTCATTTGGGACTGGAAAATTGTTTGGAGATTATTCTGTACATTATAAGATGTTTTTACATGAACTGTCTCCAGAAATTGGCAAATGTCCCCTAACAAGCAAAATCACATTGAGGACCACTGCTGTACATCATCATCATCATCATCATCCCATTTCCTTGTCACCACCACCATCGCCATATTAACCAATGCTTTCCATATGCCAGGTATTCAGCTAACTGTTGTACACGGATTATCTGTTTTATTTAATCCTCAAAGTATAGTAACGAGGTACATATACACACTATTGATAAGGAAACAAGGTCAGAGATGCACGGGTGTAGAATATAGACCAACATCCATCTGCTTTTGTCTCAGGGGACTATCCTGTTAACCCCTACAATACGTTTTTCACTGTAGACTTTTCATTACTGATCTCTTCTCAAGACTACAAGCATTCTGGAAGTTTATCACATAATGACTTAACCTCAATTCCTGACACAGAGTAGGTGTTGAATTAATATTGACCAAATTAAATGGATCTAAAGGTGAGTTTATGTTTCTTATCCAACACTCACTTCTATTCCCAATTTTCTGATTTTTTCTTCAAAGAAAAAAAATCTGTTTCTAACTCTGGTACTGAGTCATCATTTAACCTCCCTCTCACTGATCCTCTCAGTGTTCAGTCTGTCTTGCCAGTCCAACATTTTTCTGGTCACCTCAGACCTTTGAAATTAAACCAGAAAATGTTAGCTTGGCAATTGAAAAGCCCATTTCAATTTTGCTCTCATCTGTTCTTCCCTTTCTCTTCCCTGAGAAATTTTGTAGAGTGTTTTTTCCAAAGTCTTTTGCTGATACATTCTCTGTACAATTCAATCTTTCGTCTGAGCCCAACATGCAAAGTATAATTGAATTGTCCGTGGAGGTGGGTGGGGAGCAGGTAGTGTGCATTCATCTGGAGGACCACACCATAGACAATACACGTGGAGTCCTTGACTGAACTCCCAGGATATCCTGGGGTTCAGAAAAAGTCAGGAGAAGACCAGTGTCCGCCCAAGTGTCCACTCAGCAGAATTTTTCTGGCGCACTGCTGGTCTGACACATGTCTGGATATGGACATGTTGCCACAATGAACAGGTCAGGTCTTACCTTTTCTCTCTTCATCTCATGTGTATATTTAAGTCTATCCATTATTTAAGTTCAGCTAACCTCATGAATTCATCTTTACTATCCTCCAACAAACGGATCTTTCCTTTGCCTTCTTGCCCTCATTGTGTGACTTTCACATTTGGTGCTTCATACATTTCACATTACACAAGATGTAAAGATAATTTCTTAATTAATATACTAACATTTTATTAACTAACCTTGATGTACTCAACTGCCTGCATTAACTATGGCTCTCTGTCACTCTGTAAAACCTACTGACTGCTTTTCAATACCAACAGAATCCAAAAGGAGGTAGGATTCGTTCGGATTCATCAACTCATCTTTGCCTCCATATCTGGAGTTGTCTGTTTGCCAAAACGATTTCTGACATTGTTTATGCCAGTTGAATTTGTTACATATATAAATTAATTATTTCTTACAAAGAAGAAAATGAATGTGAATAGAGCAGTTGTTATGAAAACTAAGTTAAATGTTTTGCAAAAATTCAAGTTGCTGTAAATTGGATGTGAAAGTGCAAAAAATATAAGTAGAAATTCTTGATGATAAATTTTCTTTAAGGTTTTACTCTAAAAAAATAGAATCTGGAAATGTGCAGTCACGGTATTATAGATGAGAAACAATGAGAGGAACCATCATCAGTGGACCAAATCACAGATGAAAATACTCAGTCCTGCATCAAAGATTGGTACAATAATATGTACTTACATGTTTCGAAATAATAAAATGTTTAAGATATCTACCATGTAACCCTTTATTATGATTCTCTGCTTTGATGGGCTTGCAAGATCCAGTTATATCAGAAAAAAAATCTGTTTGTTATTTCTTCAAATTAATGACTCTAGAAATTCAGGCAGTTACGACATTGTTTAAGGCAAATTTTTACTCTTCTTTTGGAAATGCTGTTGTACTTTGAAATGTTTTGCAGAGTTTACTTATTAGTAACATGTTTTCACTCTTTAAAGGTGGATTCAGGTCTTTGGAATCTTTCAATTGAAAGGTCAATTGAAGCTACTTTCGGGAATAAAATAGTGGTCATGCTGGGTAATACCAGCTTTGGGCAAAATGAGGTATAACTAGAAAGGAAATTGATGTCTTTGTCTTACAAATTGGTCCTGCAGGCAAATGAAGAGGTAGCTTCCCAAAATGTTATTAGGATTTTGTTAAAAATGAAGTGGTGTTTGGAGAATAAAGGTCAGTATTTTTTTCCAAACATATTCTATGAAACTTCCCTTACTTGTATCATCTAAGTCTCAGCAATTTTCCCATTATTATAAGATATACAGTTGAAATTATATTTCTGGTTTTTTACAACATATATTTAGAGGTATCAAAGGTAAAATCATCTCCTAGAACTCCTCTAATGTTATTTATGACCAAGTACTTCAGATGAAATTCAGTCCTAGAATTTTTAAAGCCTTGCTGAGTAAAGTTGGAAAAAAAAAAAAATATCATCTCAAAGCTTTCTTGAAAACTCCTTGAAATCATTTTGGGGCAAATTGTTCTTGTGTTCCAGGAAAACCACCAAGAAGACCTTTTATTATGAGAATATAAGCAGTCATCTTCTTTGGAAATGGATGAGACTTTTATTCAATTATAGCTCTAAGGAGCTCATCTGTTCTGTCAGGTAACAAAGAGGTTATTTTATGGAGCATCTAGAGTTTCACTGTCCTTCTAGAGATACTAACTCCCTTAGAGAGAAGTTTCTAAGTTGGAGAAAACATGCTCTATGCCTGAAGATTATTGCTGATCCTTATAGAAGTAAGTGTGTTTCCTTTGTTGGTGTGTGCAACTACGGCTAAGAGTTTAGAAGCTGAAGATCAACAGGTGAAGGAACTATTTGAAAAGGATGTTTATTAGACTATAATGGGTAATAACACTTTCAGAACCAAGTGATGGCATTCAGCATGAAGTTGGAGGGTGCATGTAAGTGAATAATGTGCAGAGCTCAGAATCACACCAATATTTCAGGGGTTGATAGCTTTGAGAGAATTGGAATCAGCATGACCACTGGTATCCTGAAAGGAGCAGTCATAGAACAGAGTGACTCTCTCATGAGAATAAAACAGTGCAAGTAGACTTATAAGAATAAAGTCTTATACGTTTTATTGCCTCATGAGAAGAAAACAGTGTAAGCAGACTTAATTCTTAACACTTGGCAATGTTTTGAAGACTATGAAACAACTGAATTCTAGGAAATTAAATTCTTAGTGGGCAAGGAAGGATGAAAATATCATAATTTGGGCTTTAATAAAAGTGATGTCTTTTATTTGATACACATAATCAAGTGAAGCCTCACATTGAAGTTACATTTTATTGTTTCTTCTTAATTTATTTGAGCCACATGCTGAAGGGAATCAGAGCATTACGAAGTACTTCCTCTACTTAAACACTCAAAGAAAATGCAAGTTTCCTCCTAAAGTTGTAACAGTGTGTTGTAAGCTTGGATAAATTCCAAGCTTGGATAAATGCAAAAGCTTCCTTTGAAGTAGGATGTTCTGATTCCCAAAGTAATGTGGCAATGGGGAACCTGGCCAACGAAATAGCAGTGGATGAGGTGAACAGAATAACTGCTTTGAAAGCAGGCTGTCTAGGATGGAAAGGCTGCCTGTGACCCTAACAGGTAACACAGGAAGAGCTATGTATCCTTGTTGGGATTTACTTTTCTCCTTCATGAAACAGTAAGAACAAGAGTGCCTGTCAGGAGGTTTTATAGATTGTGAAAGTTAGCCATAGACAACTACTTGGCTAATCTCAAGTATTGCTCAGTCCATAGAGAAACTTGTATTGATGTTACCCAGTGTACTGACAATGGGCAAGATCTTGGTCAAATGCTTGTTGAATGGGAATAATATTAAACAAACTGAGGGATCGCAATTCTAGCCCTAAATCTACTACATCTATGGAGTCTGGTTCTAATATTTTACTTCAGTAAGCTATAAAAACCTTTATAATTAAGTGGCTAGAATAAATAAGGATATTTCTTAAGTGGGTGTGTTTTGAGCTCTGTGGTGGTTTTGCTATGAGAATTAGAGTATAATGGTTAGAACACAATCTGGAACCGTAGCAATTTACTTAAACTCACTATGCCTTTGTTTCCTCAACTGAAAAATGGGGTGATAATACTACCATCCTTACAGGATGATTATGAATATTGCCAGGAACATAGTCAGAGCTCAGTAAATACCATCAACAAGACTTAGAATCAATTTGATAAAGAGCTTTAATTCAAACAGGACTAGGGACTATGAGCCCTGGAAATCTCAATAAAACTCTTAGAATTCTGTAAACGTATTTTAAAAGTCACCATAAAAAATGATTCTGGATGTTCCCTCCAGCTAAAAAATGCAATGAGTTTTGAAATATTTGAAAGATGCAGAATCCTAATCAATTAATATGGATCAATTAATATAGATGTCTGGTGCCTCCTCTGTTTGACAAATTATCCATAGCCTGGCTGTAGAATGGGTATGGTGGGAATAGTGTTCCTCCATCATCATCATTTTGCACAAAAGTGTACTAAGGTCCCATTCCAAGATTAATTATGTTTTTAAAATAATTAATAATTATTATCTCATCCACTTCAAAAAGTTATTGAATGTAGTTTACTGTAAATTTTTATGACCACGACTTATATTGTACAACATGTTTCACACTATAATAATTGACCTAAGTATAAGATTTATTCTGCTATTTTCCATTCTATTCAATATTAAAAAAATAGACATAACCCACTAAATATATTTACTCACTCACTAATATGTCACAAACCACTATTTAAAAGACTTTGTCTTGTATAGATGTGGGACTTATATTATGCCCTGTTAAAGTGGTTTTGCCAAGGAAATTCCTGGTGTCCTCCACATAAAGTCTCACTGATAGTCACTTTTCACTGACTCAAAGAAGTCACCTCTTACAGTGGTCCCCAACCACCTCCCCTGCCAGAAAATAAAACATAACACAAAGTTTGCAATTCAGATTACTTTGTTGCATATTCTCTTCTTTATAATTTTCCCTTGATTCAGAGTGATCCCTTGGTTACACAGTCTGAAGTAGTCCAAATCGTAGTTCTAGGAACGAAGGTAAAAATTATGAATTGATTTGAAATGTTCAAGCGTACCTGGTGAGGCCAGTGTTGTGGAGAGTGTAGGTGTTAGTGTGTAAAACAGTCTCTCCAGGGAAGATCAACTTCAGGAGGGCCGTGGTGAGAACTAAGACTTTAACCTGGAAAGCCTTATTTCACTGGCCCGCTTTGGAGAAGTTGAACTTAATTTTATTTAAGGCAATTATATCTCAAATTGTGGTCCAGGACTAACATTCTCTAACATTCTCTACCACTAAGTTACAAATGGTAACTTACTGGTAAAGGTGCATTCTTGGGGCTCCACTCCAGACTAATTGGTTCAGAAACTCTGGGTGTGAGTCAGCAATCTGTGCTTTAACAAATTCTCCAGGTGAATCTGAGGCACCAGACAGTTTGGGAAGCACTGATTCAGGAAAACAGCATGTCCTTGCACTATATATACAGCAAGGATCTTAAAATAGAAGTAATTTTAAACATGTGGACTAACAAGAAACCATTATGTAAATTATAGATGCTGAGTTACCACCACGGAATAGAAGCAGGAATTAAGAGTTTTCTATCTGGCACCATTCATAATTTTGAAGCTTACTTTTAAATTTGAAAAACGTCAACGAAGACATACATTAATGCTTAGACTGATACTCTGCTCTTTGTGAGCTTTCAGTAAATATTTGTTGATATTTTAAAACAAATTAAAGTGATTGTTGTGGTTAAAAACAAAACACGAGGGCTGGGTGCAGTGTGGCTCACACCTGCAATCCCAGCACTTTTGGAGGAAGAGGCAGAAGTATAGCTTAAAGCCAGGAGTTTGAGAGTAGCCTAGGCAACATAGTGAGACACTGTCTCTACAAAAAAATTAAAAATTAGCTGAGTATGGTGGTGTGCACCTGGAGTCCCAGCTACTTGGGAAACTGAGGCAAGAGGATCACTTGAGCCCAGGAGCTCAAGGCTATAGTAAGCCAAGATGGAGCCACTGTACTCCAGCCTGGGCAATAGAGTGAGACCCTGTCTCTAAAAAAATATTAATAAAAATAAAAGGAAAGAAAAAAAAAAGAAAGAAAAAGAAAAACATCAAAAATAGACTAACACTAATTGGGGCATTTTGGAGTGACTGATCAATTCACAATACTCTTTCCCTAATTCCGTCTTCACTCGGGGCAGAAAGCTTTCTGCAGCCATTTTGTACAGTGGGATACCATCTTGACATATTTGATTGAACTAGGAAGAGCGCTTGACCTATTTCAGCTCAGTCTCCTTTTTAAAATTTTGGGATTAGGATTCATAAAGATTCATTGTACTCCCCCTTTATGTAGCTGTATTTGCAACATATAACTCAAGAACTGAGGAGTGGCCATGTTTTCTTCCATGTCTGTGTGAAGGAAAGAAAGCCAGTCTACAGAGAGGAGAATGAGGCCGGTGAACAGAGAGAAGCAGGCAGCAGAGATGGCAAAGAGTTCACTAGGCTTGAGGCCCCTGACTCTAGTTTCTTCCTTTGGAACAACTGAATTCTGGCTCTTAGGTTTCAAGACACGTGAATAACCTTTGGATAAAATGTTTCTTGGCTTAACCAGCTTTAGTTTATTTCTTTCATATGCAAGCAAACATTGCAAACCTCGGGCTAGCAGGCTGGATAATTTTTAAGAAACTAGCGGCAGGAAAAATGAAATGAATTCTTTGGTCCAAGAAAATCCACAAAATTAGGTGTGTAAATAATGGGAGACAAATATAAACAGAAACTTATACTGACAACCATTTTATATATATATACTAGTTTTTGAGGGTTTGGTGCCTAACTCCATTAACTTTCATCTTTCTCCTTACGTGTCCTCTTTGCAAAGGTAAAGTTTCAAACATTTCTTCTGGAAAGCTGTTGGTGTTGGTCTTGCCTTATGCTTGGTAGTACTGTAATTATTTGACATTTGTAAAATGCTCATGGTGTTCCAAAATCTGTTCAGAATTTTAAAAACAAAAATATCAATAGCCTTCAGGCAAAGCACATGTGCCCAAATCTAACCTAAAGCCAAAAAATTAGACGCTAGTAGAGAGAAATAAAAGATTAATGCTGTCACCTAATTTTGCCTGGATCTTTGCTAAACAAAATGTTTCAAAGTAAGAGAGACATGAATCACGCATGAGCTTAAAATTTTGCCATCAGATGTAAGATAAAGAGCTAAATTTTAATAGGTTTTAAAATAGAGCTAATGCATTACTAATTAGGCTCTCTTTTGCTCTCTCTCTCTCTTTTTTTTTTTTTTTTTTTTTTTGCTTTTTCAAGGTTAAATTAAAAATTTTCATACAAAAGAAAATCTCACTGAGAATTATCTACCAATACATGCTGGGCACAGTGGCTCACGCCTGTTATCCCAGCACTTTGAGAAGCCGAGGCAGGCAGATAGCCTGAGCTGAGGAGTTTGAGACCAGCCTGGGCAACATGGCAGAACCCCCCAAAATACAAAAATTAGCCAGGCGTGGTGGTGCACTCTTGTAGTCTCAGCTATTCAGGAGGCAGAGGCAGTAGGATCACTTGAGCCTGGGAGGTCAAGGCTGCGGTGAGTTGTGATCATGCCACTGCACTCCAACCTGGGTGATAGAGTGAGATCTTGTCTCAACAAACAAACAAACAAAAAAAAGAATTATCTACCAATACATTCTCTGTGTATTTCACAATTTTTAAGTGAAACATTAAACTTTATATTTTTCAAATTTAGGTTAGTTTTCCATAAAAGTTAAACATTCAAAATCCTTTTGGCAATCTACTTATATTGATTGATCTGGAATATTTACTTGCGATAATATGAGACGATAAAGAATTTGCCTTAAATTGGGTTCCTAGTTACTATATATACACATACACATATATGTATATGTGTATGTGAGTGTGTGTGTGTATATATATAATATATATAGTATATATATACACACCAAAATGCATGGATGTATACATTTTGTTTTTGTGCAGGGTAAAGGAAAATATTATATATATACAATACTATATATATATGCCATTTATATATATACTTTATATATGTACTTCATTATTAAATTAATGAATGGAAAAACTGAAATACTGTTAGTTGGCTCCTGAACTATACATCTATCTATTCATCTATCTATTATCTATCTATCTATCTATCTATCTATCTATCTATCTATCTTTCTATCTATATTCTGTTTTGAATAAGGCCACAGTATCCAAAAGAAAATAAACATGTCTGGGACCTGCAACTCCATCTACTGACCAAAAGTTACCATAGCATTGTTAGGGACACAAAGAAACACACACATCATTCTTAACATCTGACCTACCCACTAGTAGCTCTATTTACTTCATGCTATGATAATTTGTATCTGCTCTGGAACAAAGAGAGTGAATCATATCTCCAAATTCAACCTGACATTGTGCCACAAATACAGCTAGCACAAAATGCACCATTTAGTGGACACATGGCATGTCTTTTACCAACTGCAAATGGCAACATGAACAACTATACTGGTGATTTGCTTTGGCCACATACAAATAAACCCATGAGGCATTGATCTTTAAGATGGTTTACATGCTTCCACAACACATTTAAGACATTTCTATGAAGCTGCTATATCACTGAATACAGAATTCCAAATGTGTCTACGCCATTCATAATGACAGTATTAAACTGTGTCCCAATGACATCAAAAAATAATGAAAATGCCTGTAAGCTGTCCCTCTTCTATTTATTTACATATTTTAACAAGAAACAGGAGGATAATAAATGATAATGAAGAACATTTATCCCCCAGGGATTAAATCGCCTCTTGTACTATTACTCCACACAATCATTAATTTTAATTGCTTCAGATTTGTAACCCACATGGATAACATTAAGATCCGTTCCAACAGGAGAAAAAAAAAATAGACTAAGATTGCTGTAAATGGAAATCTCTTCCAGGTTATTTTTAAACAAGCACATATATTGCTGTATTATTTGGCATAAGGGTCTGTAATAAGTATTTAGGTTCATACAAAGAACAGATGTATAGACTATATGTGTGCTCTCAATATCTTCTTGTTTTTTCTGGGTCTATAAAAATGAAAGAATACATTAAAAACTAACATTACATACCCTAAGAGTGCCTTGAAACTACTCACTTACTGTTCAGCATGAAAAGTCACCACAATATCTATTTTTGGACAAAATCAACATCATACTTTAAAAAGATAAGCTTATTTAACTTATAAAAATAACTCTTTCATGGGACATTTGTGTTTGATTTTTATGGCAGTTACATCATAAATATGTGGTTTATTCTTGAATCATTTAAAAGAAAAAAAGAGCCACTGGTACATTTGTTGAATCAGACATTTCTTAGGCATGGGAGAAGGGTGGAGCAAAAAAGCCTTTCTCAAGTTGTTCTTTCTGTATCTCTGCCCTAGAGTCTTGTGTGCAGCCTCAGGGCCTGAATTATGGCTATTCAGCACAATGTTTTTTTGATTCGAGTCCTGACACATTTTATTGGATCACTACCAGATTCTGAAAAATTAAATAAAGTAAAATGTAATTTAAAGGATGAGAGTTCACATAAAAATATATGTATACTTATGAATAATACACATATATTGTGTGTGTGTGCGGGTAACAATAAATCTGTTTCTTACTATGAATTGTGAGCAAAAAGGCAAATATGTTTGAAAGTTGTTATTCTAGTGAGAGTGTCTGCTGCTGATAGTCCCTATGGACAGGCAGGGAGGAGTATATAGGCACACCCTAGAAAAGAGTTTCACAGAGTGTGGTTCTGAGAACCAGTATCAAAATCACATGATCTTAGGCTTTACCCAAAGTCTATTGATCAAGCATTCTGGTGCTGAGGATCTTCATTTAAACCAATTCTCCTTTGGTTTTACATGAACATCAATATATTTTGATTAAGCATCTCTGGTGTTGAGGATCTTCATGTAAAACCAATTCTCCTTTGGGAGGTTGAGGCAGGTGGATCAGCTGAGGTCAGGAGTTTGAGACCAGGTAGACTGACATAATGAAACCCCGTCTCTACTAAAAATACAAAAAATAGCCGGACGTGGTGGCTGGCACCTGTAATCCCAGCTACTCAGGAGGCTGAGGCAGGAGAATTGCTAGAACCGGAATCGCTAGAATCCAAGAGGCAGAGTTTGCAGTGAGCCAAGATTGCACCATTGTACTCCAGTCTGGGGGACAGAGGGAGGCTCCAAAAAACAAAAACAAAAAACAAACAAACAACAACAACAACAAAAAAAAAACACCAATTCTCCAGATAATTCTTCTGTGTCCTGATGTTTGCAGACCATTTTATTAAAGAACATCTCCATATCCTGAGAAGGGGCATCCGGAGCCTTCAATGAGGTATGAAAGAAGAAGTATTCTTTCTCCTACTTTATACTTCCTTCTAAATCTGTGATAGCCAATGTAGTAGAACAAGTCAGATATGACTCTTTAAATTTAAATTAATTAAAACTTGATAAAATTGAGAAATCTATTCCCTGGTTACACGAACCACATATCAAGTTCTCAATAGACATGTGTGGCTAGTAACATTGTATTCAACAGGGAAGATATAGAACATTTCTTTTATCACAGAAAATTTAATTTGACAGCCCCGCTCTAGAGGTTTTCAATGAATTACAAAATTTGTCACACAATGTTTTGTCATTGAATATATTCATATTAAGTGAAGAATACTAAATCACATAAAATTTCTAAAAGGTATAAAAGTCATATAGAAAATATGTTTTTATTGATGGTAAAGGTATTTTCTATTAAATTATATCAATTATTAAGGTTTTTTAACATTTTAAAAATCAATCTATGGGCAGAAGGAAGGGGTAAACAGGTGGCACACATAGGATTTTTATGGCAGTGAGGCTACTCCATATGATATTAGGAGGCTGGATATATGTCATACATTTGTTGAAACTCATGGAATGTACAACACCAAAAGTGAGCCCTAATGTAAACTATGGACTTTGTGGGATAATAATGTGTCAATATCGGTTCACCAATTGTAATAAAGGTACAACTCTGTGGGAAATGTTGATAATTGGAGAAGCTCTGCATGTATGGAGGTATATGGGAAATCTCTGTTCCTTCTGTTAAATTTTGATGTGAGTTTAAAACTTCCATAAAGTTTATTAAAATATGTTTAGAAAAAATGTTTTAATGAGAAAATGAAACACAGCCTTAAAAAGTATTTTTATATTCTAATAACCATTACAATTGTTTCTTTTAAAATATGGAATTAATATCTTTTATTAAGATAAAATATTTATGAATATGAATATTCATAACTACGCATGCACATTTCATACCAAAACAGCTGTGGGTTGTTTACTAATTTTCTCTTTAAATTATAATGACATTATCTGAAGAAGGCACATACTGCTTGAACTGCCATTATAATTATGGAATAATCAAGTTGCCAATAAACGGTTTTCAGTATACTGGCTGCATCAAATGATATTTAAAATAGATTAAGACCCTTTGAAAAATTAAACTTTAAAAAGATAGATGATTGTTAACTGGAATTGTTTTGCAAGTGATAGAGTAATATAAAATTTGCACGCTCATTTGCAAAAAATTTCAAATAAGTTGCAATCTTAAGTATGTTTGCACCAAACAAAATGTATTTCTCTATGAGGTACTATTGGTTTACCCTTTTGTGAATGTCTTCACTCAAGATTAGGAGAATAAAGAAAATGGTCAGCAAACAAAGAATTTGTAGAGAACTTTTTGATCGAGAAAGGTACTGTAAGCAGTACATGGGGAAAATGGTGAGTTTGCCTAGCACCCTAAGTACTTGCAAATATAGAAAGTCATATAGATAATACGTTTTTATTGATTGACTATCAATAAGACTTGTCACCATGTTGGTCAAGCTGGTCTCAAACTCCTGACCTCAGGTGATCCACCTGCCTCGGCCTCCCAAAGGATAATTGGTTTTACACGAAGATCTCTGGTGTTGAGGATCTTCATGTAAAACCAATTCTCCTTGGTTTTACATGAAGATCCTCAACACCAGAGATGCTTGATCAATAGATTTTGGGTAAAGCCTAAGACTATCATAATCACCCAACAGAGTATGATGTGATAATCTCTGTTGATTGTCTATTTAACAGCCATTCCCACTTCTTGCTTACTAGGGAAACAACATCCTCCATCCCCACCCAAGACAATGTGTCTAGCTGCTGAGGATGGATCATGATTATTCTGAGCCAATATGCCAATCTTATTCTTCTCGGCCAGTAATTTTTCCATAAGTGAGCTGGTGATCCAGGTATACCCAAAGAGAAGTAAACTGCAAGGAAGAGCTTGGGCAAGGTAGAGTGCAAAAATGGCTCTGATAAGAGAGTGCTCCGAGATGAGAGAGGCTTTTTATCCCTTCCCTCCCTTCTTGGTTTGTGTGTTGTTTTCTGAGGACATGAAGCTATGACAGTCATGAACTCCGAAGCCAAAATGCTGAGCATGGGGAAAAGGAAGGGTGGGAGGAGAAGGTCTTTGATTACATAATTAAGCTACTTGCTGCACCTGCCGTAAGACTGCAAACCATGGGTCTTCTTTGTAAATGTACTTTTATTTTAAGCTACTGTGAATAAGATTTTCTATTATTTTTAGTTGAACACCATCGAACTATTATAGTGAGTGAAATCAGAGATTTACAAAGTCATATTAACATTACAGGAGACTCCTAGATTGGACTATACCTTGATTCATTGCACCATCAGAATTTTTTTAAATATGTTAATCCTAAAGGAGGCTTCTCAGACATGGAAGTATAGAAAAAGAAACATCAGAAAGAAAAATAAACCCTGACTTTCCACATTCAAGTGCTGCCCACGGGAGAGGAAATTTTGGCCAAAGATTTGAAGTATTATTATTCTGTGGTCAAAGCTATCTTTATAGTGGACAAGAGTTTTTCAAGGTCTCTTAGCTGAGGATTACTTCTTTTTAAAAAACTGACTTAGATTGTTCTGAGTACAAGCATGCGATTTCCCATGTAGATTTGCCCAATGGTAAGGAATGTGTAAGTCACGCTGATGCTGTTTTATCAGTTGATGTGACCGTTAAATTTCTCATTCAGAGATAACAACTGCCTTATCCCTTGAGCTCTATGGGTTTAGTTATTGAGTAACAACCTTGAGAGATGTGACAGAATGAAATTAGCTGAGGCAAAGTCTGGTGAATTTACCAAATTAAGTGCCAACTCATCAAAATTATTCTCAATCTGCTAGCTGTTCTCTCCCACCTTGTCTTTCCTTCAGCCTCCTAAGTGTGTAAAACAAAAGTGGATCGGGCAACAGAGAAAGAGAGAACAAGGTTGAGAGGGGATTAAATAATATCACAATGATGGTAAGTAGAGATGGCAGGGAGGTTGATAAGGTGTTTAGGAGAGAGTAGTGGTATTAAAGGCAAGAAGAATAAGAGGTGTACATTTAATAAGAAACTTAAAGTAGGATCAATCAGTTCAACTGAAGAAAGTACTAGATAAAAATTATTTGGAGATTAAAAACATAACTATTTGTGTATGGAATTCTGGGAAGTTAAACATGGAGCAAAAAAAGTAGAAGAGAAAAGGTTAATTTCTGCCTGCATAGCTACTCTTCCAGGAGGCATTATTAATAATTCTTGGGACAAATAGTATACCTTAGAAGTCATGATAGGCAGCCTTGTGCTTAAAAAGTAAGGCCTTGCCACCCTAGTTACTCCTGTTAAGGTCTGAGCAACCTGCTATTTTCCTTCATTCATCCTGAAATGGACTAAAAGTAGTGGCTATAGGAAACTCTTAAAAGAATCCGATTATTAATAAAGGATTGGTGATGACATAAACATAGTAGAAGAAAGAATGAAAAACTTTGTACCTTCATCTATTTTGATAGAATGAACTTGTATCTAACACACACAAAACCTGGATCTATACAAAGAAAAAGCATTTAAACAAGGGTCTGTTTTTGGTTGTAACTTTTCTTATATAGAGACAAGTAAAATGACTTTAGGCCCAGATTCTAGTCCCCTGACTAGGGCTATTAGATTATAGACAGATTCATGGACTTGTTCTTGTTTACTCTGGCCTTTGTGTCCCCAGATACATTATACATTTGAAAACTAAATAAGAAATGCACTCCTGTATGAGAAGCTACATTTTAAAAGTGGGCATATTCCATAATTGAGAATCTTTTTATTTTGGGTGATAGAAAAAGGGTGAGTTTTCCCAAAATGTAGCTATGCATCTTTATATTGTTCAAATAATATGATCAGAGTACCAAACTACTGGCTTTGATAAAATGAGAATACACTTTAACATATTACCATTGATAAGGAAAGGCATTTGGAATATTTGACAGTAAAGACATGACTACAATTGACAATTTCATTAGTTGTCAATACAAGTGAGAATTCAGAATTAAGACCTCCCTTACTGAAAAATGCCAAAAAGAATTAAGTCATTTGCCAAGTCCAACTGAACCACAGTATGGCATATTCTCAATACAACTAAAAGTAACTACAGGGTAGAACTGGGTTTAGGCATTGCCTTTGCACAGTTTCAGAAGGGTACCGAGTGACTTTTATTGGTGAAAATGAAGTTAATCATGATAATTGTGGTGTGTAGATGATGATATTATTATTCTATGGTAAACTGGATTGAAAGAGATAGAAAGAAACTATAAACAGAGAAAACAAAAAAGTGGCTCTAATTTTCACAAAGTTTTGGATTCAAGCCTTGTTATTTTTCATATTATAATTATTTTCAGATTTTTTCAACCCTCTTATATTGAGATTAGTGCTAAAGAGAAGTTAAACATGGGCAATGAATTCCTTTTCTAGCTGCAAAACATAAATGGTGACCTAATTTTCCCTGTTCGTAACATTCTCACAGTTGATTTCCTCAGATCTGGATTTCTTGAGTCAATAACAGAGCCAAAGTGAATTTGAAATAACATCTGAACTAATTAGTGACAAGAACAATTTGGCTCTTCTCTTTGTTACAAGTGCCATTTTAAAGCTCTGACCTCTTAGTGTTAGGCTGAAGAGGTATAAATTGCATTAGACTGGTCCTCAAAGAACAGTGGTAATGGTAGCAGTAATTTCAGGGAAGATTCACTTCAATTTTTCTATATTACCTGCTTCTAACATCCACTTTAAAAATCTAGGCAGTTTTGCCCAAAATGTTGTCTGGTCAACCTTACAGGGCTGTACAAAGTGGGTTTCAAAGTAATTTATTGCCTTTTATCTTTCCAAATATTTGTAATTTCTTCCAATCTCTGCTTAGTATGACTGAAACAAAATACACTAGAACAGTAAAGGAAGATTCACCAAAATGATATTAAGAAATCTGCTCCAAGACTTGAGCTAAACCAGCTACTCTAGGGCACGAGAACTAAATAAAGTGGTCTGAGGAAGATTGTTCACTGTCCTGCTCTGTCGTGTCCCAAGACTACTCAAACATTTGGTAGTCTGGAAGGAGGAATTTAGCTGGCAATTGGCTAGATTTCTATATAGGTCCCAAAGACTTGATTCCAGCATCTAGACTGTATTCATTTGCTAGGGCTGCTGAAACAAAGCACCTGAAGTGGGCAGCCTAAAGAACAGAAATTCATTATCTCACATTTGTGGAAGTTAGAAGTGTGAAATTACGGTGTTGGTAAGTAAAGTTGATTCCTTCTTGGTCATCTTCTTCCTGTATATCTTTATATTATCTTCCCTTGGTGCATGTCTGTCTTGGTGTCCAAATTTCCCCCACCCTTTTTATTTATTATTTATTTATTATTTTTTTGAGATGGAGTATTGCTCTGTTGCCCAGGTTGGAGTGCAGTGGCCTAATCTTGGCTCACTGCAGCCTCTGCCTCCCGGGTTCAAGCAGTTCTCCTCCCTCTCAGCCTCCTGAGTAGCTGGGATTACAGGCACGCACCACCATGCCCATGTAATTTTTGTATTTTTGGTAGAGACAAGGTTTCACCATGTTGGTCAGCCTTGTCTCAAACTCCTGACCTCGTGATCTGCCCACCTCGACCTCCTAAAGTGTTGGCATTACAGGCATGAGCCACCGTGTCCAGCCCAAATTTCCCCCTTTTTATATGAACACCAGTCATATTGGATTATGGATCCACTCTATTCCAGTATGACTTCATCTCGACTTAACTAATTACATCTGGAATGACTCTATTTCCAAATAAAGTCACACGTTGAAGTACTGGGGATTAGGATTACAATATGTGAGTCTTAAGGGAACCATAATTCAAACCACAGCAGCCCTTAATAGTTTCTTTCCCCCTCTCCTCTCCTCTCCTCTCCTCTCCTCTCCTCTCCTCTCCTCTCCTTTCCTTTCCTTTCTTTCTTTTTCATTGTTTTTGTTTTTGAGATGGAGTCTCTCTCTGTTGCCCAGGCTGGAGTTCAGTGGTACCATCTCAGCTCACTGCAACCTCTACCTTCCAGGTTCAAGCGATTCTCCTGCCTCAGCCTCCAGAGTACCTACTATTACAGGCACGAACCACCAAGCCCAGCTAATTTTTATATTTTTAGTAGAGGCGGGTTTCGCCATGTTGGCCATGCAGTTCTTGAACTCCTGACCTCAAGTGATTCACCCACCTGGGCCTCCCAATGTGCTGGGATTACAGGCATGAACCACCACACCCACACAATAGTTTCTTTTTAAAAAATACTTTATTACAAAATGTATGACTTCAGGGGTACATGAACTTTCTGGTGCAGAGTTATTTAAATCACCTCATGTATGACAATATTGTGCCAGTGATAGTCAAAGAAAAGCTTTTAAAATTCCTTGCATTGTTTACTCAATGCATATTTTCTATAGACAAAAACCAAAATGCTTTCTGTTAGTCTATCTCCTGGCACTAGATTGGGTTCCTGCTACCAAGATAAAAGTTCTCTTGGCCTGAATCCCTTAGTCTTTGCATAGCTTTTTAGATGTAGGACTTGCCTGGATGGAGTGAGAAGGTGGTAGGTACAGGTTCTAATGAAAAGGGGTTGATCTCACACAGAATGACTCCAAGCCTAGGGAATGCTGACCAGTGATTTCAGCATTGAAAGCAAAAAGGTTCAAATTGTCATAAGTCTCTATTTCACAAATAGAGCAGTGAATAAGACAGAGAAATGTTATTGTGCTAGTGGAGTTTCAAATCGCCATAATTCTCTATTTTGCAGATGTGAAGCCAGCCCCATGGGGATTACAGAGCTTCTAGAGTAGAATAGATAGCAAACATCCTTGAAATTTGGGACCAGGCAATTTTTTTTTTTTTTTTTTTTTTTTTTTTGAGACAGTCTCCCTCTATTGCTCAGGCTGGAATGCAGTGGTGCTATCTCAGCTCACTGCAACCTCCACCTCCTGGGTTCTAGTGATGCTCTTGCCTCAGCCTCCCGAGTAGCTGGGACTACAGGCACATGCCACCATGCCTGGCTAGTATTTGTATTTTTAATAGAGACAGGGTTTCACCATATTGGCCAGGCTGGTCTCGAACTCCTGACGTTGTGACCAACCTGCCTCAGCCTCCCAAAGTGCTGGGATTATGGGTGTGAGCCACCACCCCCAGCTGGCATCAGGCAATTTTTAACCCTAAGAACCACAAGATATAGTATTGGGATAATCTAGTTCAGCACTTCTCATGCTGAATTTTGTGGAATGCTACTGCATAGTTCGTACAGGGTAAAACAAATGCTGTGATTAGATAAGTTTGATAAATGTTGGGTTAAATAAGTGTGAACAAATTTATTTCCTGGAGGATTGTTAGTATTTTAGCACTGCAAATATGTATTGTGAATCTCCAAGTGAGAAAGAGACATAGTAATTTGAATCTCCAAGAGAGAAAGAGACATAATAATTTGAATTTTTTGACCATATGAGCTTTTGAAATATCTTGCATTATTTCTAGGGAGTCAATATTTAGGTCTCAATGAATTAGCATTTTGTAGAACCTAGTATGGGAAATATTAATCTAGTCTCGTTCTCTTATTTTAGATATGCAAATATGTAGGCCCCTAGAAGTAAAGCATCTCAACAAAACCCTGAAGTCCATAATCTTTGATTGTTTGGCCTAACGAAAATACATAGTAAGACGCAGAAGCAGGAGCCAAAGCTATAGTCCCCATCCCAGCTCAGCAAACTTTCACACTGCCACAGAGTTTCTTGATGTAACTAAGTACTCTTGGAGGTTTAGGTGAGATTCATTTGCCTCGGAGAAGAGCCACTTAACCAGATAATTAAAATCACCTGGGGCATCACATTGTTTTGTTTTTAATTGAGAAACATATGCTAGTCATCCTGAGACATCCTCTAGTCCTGTGGTGCCAAATTTGAGGGCATGTGACAGCCACCTGAATTTTTGTTTAAAAATTCAGTTAGTTAATCCACAAGTATGTATTGGAGTACCTTCTGCAAACACAGCAGTGAATAAGACAGAGAAAAGTAATTGTGCTAGTGGAGTTTCAATTTTAGTAAAAAGTGACAGACACTAAACGTTAAAAATAAAACATATTGATGTGATAGAAAATGTTATGGTGAGGATGGGGGTTGCATTAGCTTGGAGAGTCAACGACTTCTGGTCTGTGGAGGTGGCACTTGAACTGAGGCCCGAATGAGGGGAACCATTCATGAGAAAGTTGGAAAATAAGAGATCCAGGCAAAGGAAGAGAGAGTGCATGGCTTTCTAATGGAGACATACTTGGCACGAGTCAGAGACTAAAAGAGGCTGGAGCATAAGGATCAAGGAGTAGGTAGAGAGACAAGCACTGAGGTTAGGTTCCTGGAATCCAGCCCCAGAGACTGTGATTCAGTAGGTCTGGGATGGACTCAGGAATCTGCCCTTCAGACAAGGATCCACGTGTTTCTGATTCAGGATGGAAAAAGTTTAAGGAAATTCTGCACTAATCCTTTGAGTGCCTGCCGGACTCAACCAGAAGCATTTCCTGAGCACAGTGGGATCAGTACTCCTTCACTTACAGCCCATATATCCAACTCAATAACTGACTTGGGAAAATTAAAGAAAAGGAGTATCCTGGAGTTATGCTATCTGCAAATAATTACAAGTTACTTCTAGCTTATGGCATTTGACATTTGGCATTGACTAGTACATGGCAATTGACAATGCCCAACTAAAACTAAGTAATGTGCTGCCCTTCAAATACGAAGGTGAACTAAAAGAAAATTAACAATATTTATGAGAAACATGATAACTTACCCAAAATAGTGAGAAAAAAAACAGAAGAACTTGAAAACTTGTATGTTAAAACTTAATTATTCCATATTAGCAATTTTTCCTTGAGAGAAAAAGAATAAAATAGAATAAAAATGTTTTTATAAGAAAAAATGTGGAACTCTATCATACTAATTCTGTCTATGATCTTTAGATGACTATCCACATTCTATCCATTTGTCTAATGACTGATACCTTTTCTAAGATAGGGACCTGGGTATGGAGATGCATCATGTTGGCACACAACAAAGAAAACTTTTTTAACCACAAGGGAATGTAACACAAGACCCTAAATTTGGGCCTTATATGTTTTATGGTAAACTGCAATCAAAAAGCACTTAAATGTTTCTGGTACATGTCTGCACTGTCTTCACTGAAACTCACAGCAGCAGCAATAGAAAGGAAAACTGGATCAACCTAACCAATATGACAAGAAGTTTGACTCAGAAATTGATACAGAGTGTATCTAGCTGTGACCATCAATGCATTCACTGCTTTTCATTCTTAAACTTTTATATTCTCCAGAATGATCAATAATCCTTTACCTTATAGAGTTAACTGCCCTTATTCTAAATTTACTATGTCCATGATATACTCTGGCTCCTTATCTAGGAGGTCTATATTTCTATGGACCAAGCATTTAATAATACATGGTAGAGTTAGAATGCTAGAGAAGCTAAGAGAATTTCGTTATTTTCTCCTGTGTTTTGATCAGCCTTATTCTTTCTCTTTGTCTCAAGAAAAAGCAAATATGTAATAATTAAATATTAAAATATAAATTATCCAATTACTTTTTTATCTGTTATTTTAGATAAAGCTTCCTGGTATGTTTCTCAACAGAATTAAATATTTTCCTTTTATCCTCAGAAACAAAAGTGCCTCTGTCCTGGAGTTAATATATACACCAAACCAAAGAAAGGCACATATTAATGGTTAGAATAAAGCTGATGGTTAGAGACCTAAGTTCTAGCCGTAGTCATTTCATCTTCTATTCATAAGACCATACAAAATATCAATTAATGCTGTGGCATCTTAGTTTCCTTACTCATAAATTAAGGATACTAATAGGTTTTCTATTCCTCAAATGTTTGAGTTGAATATCAAAACAGATTTTTTTCCAACGTGACAGCTAGGGTACTTCAAAAATCATGAATATAATATAAAAATATCAGCTGTTAAAATCATTTCACTTGAAGAAAAAATAAAGCAGCTTGGAAGTTGATTGCTAGATTATGACACTCATATGCATATTACTTAAGTTAGGCAGCGTGTATTAAAGAGACAATGAAAATTAGTAAAATGAATTTTTAAATGGTAAAGTATAAATATGTGTGTTATTGTTAGAATATGATTATATGTAAGAAAATATACTTGGTATGATGATGAATATGAAGAATTGTACTACACAGAGAGGAAACACTATTATATAGGTATAAGGCATTTCTCTATACACTTATATAAAAATACAGCCCCAGCAAAGTTAAACAGCATATCACAACATGGCCTTACATAGCAGTATAAGAAACAGAAGACATATTCAGCCAAAACTATTAAACAAAAATGTAATGTACCAGATAAAATGAGATCCCTGCTTTAATGTAAGATAGAAATAGTTGGAGTTATGTGTTACACCAGTGATACCTGTGAGCCATGACCTCAACTCTTCCAGCACTTTGAGCTAAACCAACTTCATACGGAAATTTATTTGGTCAATATTCTTACTAAGGATTTTACCATTCTATGTTTTATTTCTGCTGTGAAACCACCCAAATATTATCAATTCCAAAATTTGGTGAATCTACAGGCAGATGAGAAAAATCAAATAAAACCAATATCCTGGGTTGGCTGATAATCTAAATCAACAAATAGCCGAATATTGTTAAGCACAATGTTTAAATACTTTATATGTAGTCCTCACACAACTGTCATGCTGTTGTTATTCTTATTCCCACATGAGGAAGCTCAGAGGATTATGTCACCAGGAGGACAATTAGAGAGGCAGAGTTGGTTTTCAAATCAAGTTTCTCGTGACTCCAGTGCCCACAGCTTCAGCTACTAATTTATTCTGAAATATAGCTGTAATTAGGATTTGGTATAAACTTATGTAAGAAAATATTTTATGTAGAATTGTATATAATAAAAATAACTGAACTAAAATAATTGGGAAAGTCTGGACTGAAAAAATAAGGATCAAAGGATCAAATTACAAAGTATTAATTTCTCCAAAAGATAAGTCAAATGGATAAGATATAGCTAATATTCCTCAAAATCTAAATGGGTCAATCAAAGTACTCAAATTTTGGAGGATTAGTCACATGAGTTTGAAATAATTCCCACCCTTGCCATTCCATATATATTAAATTAAAAATTTTTATACCTGATGCTGACAAAGATAAGTTTGAAGCACTGATATTGTGTCATTATACAATCTTTTTTGAAAGCATATCAACTTTCATGTGAATGTCTTTTATCTTTTGATTGGTAATCCCAACCATAGGTATGTATCCTAAGGAAACAATCCAACAAGAAATAACTATATTCCCAAAGATGTTCATTAAACTATTATAATGAGGAAAAAATAGAAATAAACTAAATGTCAAACAAAAGGGGAATAGCTGTGTACATTATCATGCATCAACCCAGTGACATTTTGTGCAGTCATTAAAAATGATAGATATAAAAGACTATATAGCAACGTGGAATAATTTTACAATTTAATGAAGAGTGAAATAAGCTGTAATATTTTATATATACTATGATTAAATGATAGAAAATATGAATGAAAGCTGAAAATAACATGAAGTAAACTTAAAAAGAACATACATTAAGATAATGTTAGTTTTGTTCAGTGTATACATTTTTTACTTTCTATTTAATACCTAATATTTTTAATGAGGAGTTTATATGTTAATGCTTTAGAATAATTTTTCAAATTTATTTTTCAGTGATTTAAATTTATCCAAGAGGCATAACTGCCTGGTACAACCCAGTGTATTTGTATTGAGTAAGTTGATGTAAACAAGGGGCAACACCTTGCTACTTCTAAAACTTCAGGTCCTTAATACGTCATGCTTCAATCCAGAAGATGAGATGTAAGCAAATGCGTGCTACTGCTACCACTTGGGAGCTGAAGATTAATCACAGAGATATAAATACAGTTATTGATAAGGTGCCAAATGGAAAACTTTACCTCAATCCATTGAACATGTTGAGTATTCTTATATTTAAAACACTTTGGTAGGCTCAAAGAGATGCTCTAGGGGCTCATAACCTACTCATCTAGACAGATGCACGAGCAGTCAGTAACAGGATATGGTGATAGAACCAGAATAGTGACACAAAAGTACTATGGATGTATAGGAAAATAATGTGTCCCTCCAGTAGCAACCTTCAGAATACTCCCAGTTCCATGGTAATCTCAAAAAATTCTGCAATGTGTACCAGGCTTAGCATATGCTATTAATGTTATAACAGATCATACTTTACATACTGGTGCTCGATTACACTAACCATAGCTGTTGTTAATCTCATCGGTGTCTTCACATTGTCACTTCTTTTTACCTCTTACCCATTTGCCATTCTTATCCTCACACCTTTTCTCTTCAATCTAGAGTCTGTCAGCCATTATTTTAACAAACTCTTGGGCTTAATAATCCTCTTTACTTGCACCTTGTGCCCACCTTGTAAAACATGTACTCTAAATTTCATTCTTTCCCATTTATTAATACTTCTTTTATTTTATGTATCTTTAATATTTACCTATTTCTTGGATTATTCCTGTCATTCTTTAACATGCCTGGTGTTTCTCATCAAACAAAGTCACCTCTTGCTACCCCACTTTTTCCTTTAGCTATTGCTCTATCTATTTCTCTTTATAATCTGTTCTTCTGGGAGAGTTATCTACATTGCTAACCAAGCCCTCCACAGTTCTTGTTTCACCATTCACTCCTCAATATACTTTAATCTGACTTAATCCCCCTTCCCATTACTTGTCTCCTTTGTCCTTAGTATATCAATGAAACAGTTCCAGACAAGATCACCAATGTCCTCAGTTGCTCATTAATATAGATATTTTATTCATTCTTGATTCATTTTTTCTTTTTTGAGACAGAATCTTACTCTGTCACCCAGGCTGGAGTGTGGTGGCATGATATTGGCTCGCTGCAACCTCTGTCTCCAGGGTTCAAGTGATTCTTGTGCCTCTGCCTCCCAAGTAGGTGGGATTACAGATGTCTGCCACCACAAGTGACTAATGATTATTTTTTTTTAATTAGAGATGTGGTTTCACCATATTGACCAGGCTGCTCTCGAACTTCTGACCTCAAGTGGTTCACCTGCCTGTGCCTCTCAAAGTGCTGGGATTACAGGCATGAGTCACCATGCCTGGCCTCATTTTACTCAATTCTCAGGAATATTTGACAAAGGTTGACCACTGCTTTCTTGAATGCTTTTCTTCCCTTGGCTTTAATGACATCACATTCTTTTGATTTTTCTTCTTCCTGACTGCTACTTTTGGTCCTTATTAATTGATTGTTCCATGTGAACCCGCTCCTTAAATACTGAAGTCTCTCAATTCTAGATGGTAAGCCCCCTTAACTTTCTTTGTATGTTTTTATAGGTACTTCCATGAACATTCATGACTTCATTTGCCAGTTTCTTTAATTTTATCTATGTACTCAACATCTGCACTTGGATCTTCACATATCTTGCAAACTTAGCATGCCCATGACTAAACTAAAAATGTCCCTCCTAAACTGCTCTTTCTCTGTATTATTCACCCAGTGATTACACCAATATATAATTATATAATCACTTATCTCCCATCCAATCTATCACAAGTAAAGACAGAGCCAATGCCAAAGGAGGCAGAAGAGAAGAGACATTTGGTCCTTAGTGGCATTGTCTGATGAAGGCTTAAATGAAGTCAGACTGATGCTAGACATTACTATTCCCTGAATCAATAAAAACCATTTATTTGTTCCTTGTAAAACAATGTAGTCATGACCTATTATCTTTTCCTTATCTCTCATAAACATTGACATAATTGGTATTTTCTCTTCCCTTGGCTTCAAGGCAATTCTCTCCTGGTTTTCCTGTTGTTACCTTGCCTCTCCCTACTACTCTATTGCCATTCCCATTCCCCTTCAAGCCACAGAATGTTGACATTCCTCTAAGGTTGCTACTCAGCATTCTCTCCTTTTCTCATTTGATGTTTTCTCCCAAAGTGATCTCATCCATGCTCACAGATTCAATTATCATCTTGTCACAACTGATTCATACAGTTATATCTCTAGGCCATAATACTCTTTTGAGTTCCAAAGTTGTTTAACCAACTGCCTACTTTACATCTCATCTTAGGTATCTTACATGCACCTCCAACTTAACATGGTCCAATCTGAATGCATGATTTTCCTTCCCTTGCTCTCCCAGAGTTTGGGCTTTGTCCATAATTTTTTTTCTACGTCAATAAATAGCACCACTAGACTTCCAGGAACACAAACCAGCTTGTTGAAGTCATCCTTGGAACCTCTATCTTCTAATATAAAGATTGTTAATTCCTCCTTAAAATCTTCAGTGATGGCCGGGCGCGGTGGCTCAAGCCTGTAATCCCAGCACTTTGGGAGGCCGAGACGGGTGGATCACGAGGTCAGGAGATCGAGACCATCCTGGCTAACACGGTGAAACCCCGTCTCTACTAAAAAGTACAAAAAACTAGCCGGGCGAGGTGGTGGGCGCCTGTAGGCTCAGCTACTCGGGAGGCTGAGGCAGGACAATGGCGTAAACCTGGGAGGCGGAGCTTGCAGTGAGCTGAGATCCGGCCACTGCACTCCAGCCTGGGCGACAGAGAGAGACTCCGTCTCACAAAAAAAAAAAAAAATCTTCAGTGACTACCAATTTCTTCGGGGCTTAAGAAACTTCTTAATGTATTATACATGATCCTGCAGATTCCAATTTCTACCTGTTTTGTCAACTCAGATAAAGCTCCCCTTCACTTTTTGTACTCTACCTACCGTTACACTTGTCTTTTGTCTACCCTTCACCATGATCCTTCACATATTACAGAGTTTATGCACGTGCCCTTCCCCCATCTCCACTCTCATTTAAGACATGCTTCCCCCTCCTATTTGCTTAACTGCCATCTGGTCATATTACAGATTTCAACTGAAATGTTACTTTCTCAGAGAAACCTTTTCTGACCTACTTGGCAATGCCAAATATTCCTATCATAGGTTCACATAGGATGAATATCTTTCTATTGTAGCATTTGTCACAGTTGCAATAGTGTGTGTGTGTGTATGTGTGTTTGTGTGTGTATTGTTTTTCCTCCACTTCAGTAGTCTGTAAACTCTTTTATAAAGGAAGTACTTTGACCATTTGCTCACAATTCTGTCTGCCATACTTAGCATTGTGTCTGGCACATGGTAGGCATTCATATTTGTAAAATGAAATAATGCATGAAAAATGAATGAGTAAATTTTTTTTCTGTAGTGCTTAAAAGGTTGAGTTTGAACCTAGATACAAGTCAGTGAAGTGAAAATATGCACACTGAGTAAATTGGCAAGTGGCTAAAAATATCAAATTATTAAGAGGTTAGAAAAGTATCTATGAGGAAAGATGGATAGACCTGCCAATGTTTGCTTGAGGAAATGACAGCTAAGAAACATGAAAGGTTATAGACTCCTTAAGGGCAAATACCAGGGAAACAATCATTGGCTTGTAGAATCATGCTCTTCAATACAGCTGAGAAAAACAAAATGAAATAAAGAAATCAGAGAAATAAGCTCATGGTAAGACACATTTATTCATGGTAGTTAATCAGCAAAAATAATAACTAGAACTTGTAAACACTTAGGGGAAAATTGCTGATTGAGAACCAGAAAATCTGGGTTTCAGTTCCAGCTCTACTATTACCTCCAGCTTGATTGGTCAAATCACTAAAATATGCTGACCCACATCTTCATCAGTACATTGTCTGTAATAGCTCCAAAATTCTGATCCTGGTACTCCAAAAGAGTTTTACATGCAATTAGGCTATTAGCTACCCAAAACTAGGGACCATAGTACATTCATTGTTGTGCTCCCCAGGGTCTAGAATGGAATTTTGTGGAATCTCATACTTAGCTAGTCTGTGTTGTTAAGCCTGTAGAATAATTTATCCTATAGCCAATACTTAAGAATACCTTGGGTCAATAAATATCTTATAAGAGTATATGCAAAATTTTGTGGTGTAGTTTAAATGGGCATTTTTCAGGAAAGGAGGAGAGCAATACATTTTGCAATATAGTTGAATAACACAATAAAAACCCGAATGTAGAGTTGTGGAATATTTATGTTATCTTCACAACTCCAATTGTACAGAGCGCATATCACTCAGCTGGAATTATTCTGATTTATAACCACCTAGCCCACTTTGTATAGTAAATAAATAGTCAGTTAGTAAATGTATATTGCAGATCTACCAACGCTGTATTAGGTGCTGAGGATACAGCAATGGTAATCAGATTTAGAAACATTAGTGAACAAGATATATGACTGCCCTCAAGAAACTTCATTTCTAGTGGAAAGAAACTAAATAATCTCACACATGAGAAAATCAATCCTACAATAACATGAACAAAAAATGCCACCAAAAATATGATAAAGGACGATGAATGGAGCAAGAAAATGATAGTGTGGGAGGGAGTTGGTAGGGTGCTCAGTGAAGACCTGGGCATTCTTGGTCTGAGTAAAAAATGCACTACAAGAGGAATTGGAAAGTATTATCTCAAGATAATATCTTACATAGACCATGCAATCTTGGGTAATGTCACATGCCCTGTCTGAATCTCAATTTTCTCATCTTTTAAAAGAGATTCTATACTCATCTTTATATACTTCAAAGAACTATTACACTTTGAAGTTTTAGTATTAAGGTATTCACTTTCCTTGAAAATCAATTGCATTTTTGTTCTGTGATCAATATTATCTTTTGGTTTGCACAGCACCAAACTGTCAACTTTTTCTGATATAATAATTCTTGTCTTGTCATTCTCTCCTTCCCAGAGCTCCCTTCCCCAATCAACCACTCTTCATTGATCGGAAAGGGAGGTGGAAGATAGGAGTGAAGGGCAATGAGGAGAGATCTGGAAGAGATCCCCAGTGTTGAGACTACCCAAAAACACCCAGGTAAACTCACTCCCTATTTTCCCTGAACCCCCAAATTGGTGATACATAAACTAGATTGCCTTTAGCCCAAGGCATCCAAGAAGAGACAATTAATTTACCTAAAGACAGCTGTAAGCGTAAATGTGCACATCTTACTATAGTGGTTCCAATCCATTTCCATGATGCTGACACCGCCACAGACCCCAGCCCTAGAAACATGTGAACACAATTAAGCCAATTTTCTCTCTGTCTCTAGACTGGTGGGTCCTTGGGTCATTACTATATTTTGAACTCATTGAACCTAGTAATAAATATTTAGGGTGGCATGTGAGAAAAGGTTATTGGCTCTTGAATCAAAGTAAGACTTGAAAGCCTAATATTTATGATTTATGACTCATGGCTTTACTTCTAGTTTCATCCATCTAGGAAATAAGACAATAAGACTATAAAATCAAATATATGCTTTCAATTATAAAGACGATATGCTGGGACTGACAAAACAGAAAATAGGGCTCACTGTAAGGAGTATTGTAAAGCAAAACATTCCTATCTTTGCCAACATATGTAACAAATTCTTCAAACTTAAAAGACTCATGAAGGAATCTTAAAGCTTTCTTTGAAGCCCCCCCCCGAAAGTAATCACTTCTTCCTTTTAATCATTCAAATATTTTATTCATATGTTTCTAAAAAGCTTTTCTACCTCTTCCCACCTCAAATCACAAATTTTTAAAAAACATATTTTAGTTCTCTACTAGACTAAAATACTAAAGGTCAGCATTTGTGACTGTTTTACCTTTACTTTTATTTCTCTTTGGAGACTTGTATATAGTAAGTGCTTAATAATTGTTTGTCAGATGAATGAATGAGTCGAAGTTCAAGGACTTATTTAAGTAAATGTGTGTTATAAAAATACCAATGTAGTATGAAGAGTCCTAAAATAAATGTTTCTTAAGCAATGTTGAAAAAACACGTATGAGAATTTCCTTTTTCAAAAATTCAATTACTACTCCAGAATACCAAAACCTTTTTTTTTTTTTTTTTTTTTTTTTAGGAATGAAGTAAATCTTTCATCAAATACCCTCCTAAGACTTTACAGTTTTATCTTTCAGCCTTTCTTAATCCTAAATGCACAATAAGACTTTTATTAACTCTAATTGCTCTTTGATCAGACTTTTGATTATTTATCCTGAGGCTACATTGTAGATTTCAAGTTGTTCTGCAGAGTTGTAATTACCATATGTTTTCATTAATCTAATTCTGTTAGCTGGCTGTTTACTGAGCGGTCTTAGTGTCAATCAATTATCCTGCTAGCCCATGCATCAAAGCAATTACAACAGGGTTTAGTTCTCAAGGTGTAGTCATTAGGGTATTTTATTACATATTTTCAGCCTATTAGGGTGTAATCAGAAAAACAAAAATAGCATACTTTTGAATGTGGTTTTATCAGTAATAATAAGCAAAAAACTACTGGGGACTCATCTATGTAGCCAACATTATTACTATCAAATTATTTGGGTCTTGGAAAATATCATTAAATACTTTAAAAATGAAACCATATAGATCTAAGTAAATGAAAATATAATCAATTTAATTAGACATTTCTTTCAAATGCACTGGAAACCAGATTCTCTAGATACCACAGAATTTGTCTTTTACCAGGCTACTATATTTGATGTGGCTTCTTAGCATTATTTCTCAAAGAAACATTTAAAGTGTTTCCAAAAAAAAAAAAAAAAAAAATTTTATTCCTCAAAAATTTGTTATCATATATTTATTTGAAACTCCTACAGTACTTAACTAATTCAATATGCATTTCCCTGCACACATTACTTTGCTTCTTGGTTTATTCTTCCTCCTTTCCTCCATTTCTTTCATCAAAGTAGCCTTATGCTGCTGAAGATGGTGCAGAAAAAGGAAAAGACAACAGGACTCCTGGATGGGCAGGCTTGTGGCAAGGGACTAAAACAAAGAGTCTTGGCCATTAAGGGGTAAATTGTCACAAAGTACATACAGACTAATCAGAACTACCATTGTCTTATATGTATACTTAGAAATTTATTCCATTTTTCCACAATGATAATACACATTTGTTAATTATTATTTCAATATGCTAGAGATTGTTCTAAAGACTTCCAGCACATTGAGTCATATAGACTTTACAAAAATACTATGAGTATGTTATTGCTAGGCATCCTCATTTTACAGATGAAGAAATGAGACAAGGAGAGGTTAAATATTAGTAATTTGCAAAAGACCATAGTGGCAGTGCTGTGATTTAAACACAGAACGTGTGCTTTAAATCACTAAACTCTTACAGTGGTTCTTAGACTCTACAGTGTGCAGGAGAATCATTAGGAGGGCTTGTTAAAATACAGATTGTTGGGCTCCACCCCTAGAGTTTCTGATTCGGGAAGTCTGGTTGAGACTTAAGGAGTTGGATTTATAACAATTTCGCAGGGGATGTCTGAGGACCACACTTTGAGCACCACTACTCTGTTTCATTCTAAACCTCTCTCAATTTTTAATCTTCCAATCTAATCACTGCCTCACCAGGACTGTTAACTCACAGAAGGGAAGCTCATCAATTCCCAGAAAAAATAAGGCTCATCAAGTCAAATTTCTCCTCATTTATTTCTGTTCTTTTAGGCTCTTTGCTCCAACGAAATTTTATCATTATCTTTTCTCATTTTTATCGCTTTCTCTTCTACATTTGTGAAAGTTTGCTATTCAAGGTCAGTTTTCCTAAATGTGGATTCTATCCACTCACACTTCTTTGGGACCTTACTGAACCAAATGTACCAGAATGCCAAATAAGTGTGATTTGTATATTATTAAAATTTAACTGTATTTCTATGTTCTTCTGCACCTTTGCATTTATTCTGCCACCACTGTAGACCTCTAAGCAGTCTCGTGACTTTTCTCGTCATTTGCAGGTAGTAGAAAAACTGAATCACTTTAAATTACATATAATAAATCATAAAGTAGTAAGCCAGTCCTAAAGAATAATCAAAACTCTAAACTTTTCTCCAAGCTGAAGCTTCTGCTGCAAGCAAGCAGGTTTCCTGCCTTCAGGAAGGGGAATGTGGTAGTCTCACTTTTTTACTCTCTGCTCTCCCATTAGGAAAAGAAAGGTGGGATACTCTTACTTTGTTAATGTTCTTTTTAAGAGGCTTGATGCCCCGTAGTCCTGTTATATGCTTAAAACTGGCTCTTTCTTGGTGGCGCCTTCTGTGGGCTCTTCAGAAGCTGCTCCTCAGCTGGGTACTTTCCATTGAACTCCCATGCTGTGAACTGCACCTGTGTACTCCTGGTTTCCTGGAGTCCACTCCCCATAGTCTTCTTTTTCTCATTACTGTCCTAAGCAGTCCACTTGCACAAGAGTCAGAATGACTGTATAACAGTTTTCAGTTGTAGTCCCTATCTGGTTCAAAGGTAATCCTTACATATCCTTGGCCCTGACACATTCTGGAAAGTTTCACTTACTTTTTATATGTGCACAAGTCTTGGCTTTTTGGTATGAGTTAGGCACCAGCCCCTTATGGCTTGTGACTGCAAGGAACCCATGTCATGGTCCCAAGGAAGCCCAAGAAACTTAAATCAACAATTCAGTCATCGCAGGAGTTTGATGCCTTACTTTAGCATTTCATATATACTGTTTCTCAGTGTTTGGGGGAAATTTTTTAACTAAAATTTCTATTACAAAATTATTCCCCATTTTCTTGTGTACATATTCTCCTTAATCAGCTCTTTTCCTGCATGTAATGTGATAATATGCTCAAATTAAAACTAAAAAGTCCTTAAGCTCTCCTCTCAGTATCATCATCATCATCATCATCCTCTCTCCTTTTCAGACAAATCTCTAGACTCTCCATTTCTTCTTGTCTCAATCACTTCCTATTCCACTGAAACTCGATTTTCCCTTTTCCTCTCTGAACACTGACAGTGACTTCCAGTGACTCCTTCTTGTGAATATTTTCTAGCATTATCACAACTGACATCTCATTGGCAATCAGTATTATAAACAATTTATTTCCTGGAAATCTTTCTTTGACTTTTGTAACACCATTTTCTCTTATATCCCTTTATGATTTCCTCTCATTCAGGCATTTTATTTTTCCACATCATTTTCAAATAATAGTGAATGCACGTAGTTTTTCACCTTTGACATCTTCTTGTCTATCTCCTCTATGTAGGCAGTTTCATCATTCACTCATGGTTTCGTCTGATACCTCATTTGCTGATAGCTCACAAACTAGTATGGATTCCATTGGATTTGCACTTTGGGTTTCAAATTTAACATGTCTAAAATACCAAAATCCAAACCCATTCTTCTTCCTACATTTCTAGTGAGTTCTCCAGTAGCACTCTACTCCTCCATTACTGCCAGTATTCAGTCTTCAAGTCCACTTTTTAAGAAGTGGAAGTAGCAGCCAGAATCAGCAGCAACAGCTACTCTTTACTTCACAGTAATGACGTACCAGGCAGGTATTTTGCAGATAAGAACACTCAGGTTTAGAGGTTAAATAACATGCTCAAGTCACATAACTCTTAGTAGACAAGGCCTAGATTTAAACCCAGGTTTAGGCAGGTCCTTTTAGCTGCTATGCTATACTATGTTCTTCTAATAGCTCTGGAATCTACCCCCTCTATAAATCCTCAAGCTTTAATTAACGCCTTAACACTTTGGATAAAATCCAACTTTTTTTTTATTGTAAGCAAAGTCCTTCATTATCTGGCTTCCACATCCTTTCCTACTTAATCTCCTCCTACCTGCCCATAAAACATCTGGACTGCAGCCACACTGAACTTCTTGCATTTGGATTCAATACTCCTTAAATTGCCATTCCTTCTAGTTAAAATGCCCTTCACCTGATTAACAACTAAATGGCCTTCGGGACTCAGGCCAACAAGGTGATTGTCCTCTGTTTTCACAACGCACCCTGTACATGTTCTCTCACTGCATTTATCACAAAATATTTCTAGTCTTTACTAATGTTTACCTGTTTCACTCTCCACTAAACAAATGCTTTGTTAGTCTTTAGCAACAAGGACTGTGGTTATCACATCATAGGTGCACAATAGACTAAAGGACTTGTTTAAATAGTTTTGTATTGGGAAAATAGCAACCTTAATTTTACTCTTTTAGATGTTAAAATATATGAAAGTAGTTAAAAAAGAAACGGTAACTATCAGAAATGCAACACTTGATATGCACATACTTAATGCATATCAAGTGCATATAAGTGAACTAGTATACAGTTCACTTAAAAATATTACAGTTATATAGTAAAAATAGGCAATTAAAGGTTTTATTTTGTGATTAGATCTTTGTTTTTTTTTGTTTTGTTTTGTTTTTTTTAAGCCCAAATATCTTCTCCATACAGAACTCTGAGATTTCAAATAAATTAGTGGGCAATTAATTGGAATGGGTCAAAACTCTTTTTCTGTAGCAATTTTGATTCTACGCAGAGGCACCTTTCTATATGAAAGTAGTGACAATAAAAATCAAGTTGCCAGATTTTCATAATAAATGTAAGTTCTGCCATAGATTTATATTAGATTTAAAGAATATGGATCGCTTTCAACAGCATGGAATATTGGCATTCCAGATAGTCATCACAGAATCTAGCCCTGAACTGACTATAACTTAATCCTGAAACAAGCTCACGTAAGTCAAGGATATTTGAGATAGACTTCTCAATGGGCAGGCTAAACCTTGCTCTAGTTTTATATATGTTGTCAATGTATTAATTTAGCATCTAAATTACCTAAATTCTGGATAGTGCCCACTATATTTGCTAGTGATATTTAATTTGTAGTGTTTATGGATGGGTAAATATAGGAATATTAAAATAATTTTTATTTTTCCTATAAAATACCTAGCTAATTATGTTACTTTAAAACCCTTTGTCGAAATTTATATGAGAGATTTTATTTAGAATTTAGTACTAGGGGCCGGGCGCGGTGGCTCAAGCCTGTAATCCCAGCACTTTGGGAGGCCGAGACGGGCGGATCACGAGTTCAGGATACTGAGACCATCCTGGCTAACACAGTGAAACCCCGTCTCTACTAAAAAATACAAAAAACTAGCCGGGCGGGGTGGCGGGCGCCTGTAGTCCCAGCTACTCGGGAGGCTGAGGCAGGAGAATGGCGCAAACCCGGGAGGCGGAGCTTGCAGTGAGCTGAGATCTGGCCACTGCACTCCAGCCTGGGCGACAGAGCGAGACCCCGTCTCAAAAAAATAAATAAATAAATAAATAAATAAATAAATAAATAGAATTTAGTACTAGGAAAAAGCTGTTTCTCCAAATGAACTGGCATGCATTCCTTTATCAAATAATTAAAATCATATCATGTGGCATATTGTCCTTATGGCCCTGACTGAAGGAAAATCAAAATATCTTATAATTTATTTCTGGTTCCTTTTTTTGGGTCACATTTTGATGTTGAACTCATCCTTAAATCTTTTTTTAGACAATAAGTAAAATATAAAAATAAGCAAAATAAAATAATTTTATCAACAAATTAAAAGTAACAAAAAATATTTTTAAATCTTCTTGCATATTCTTTTCTCATCTAAATAACAGTCTGGTAATGTTAAAGATGATTTTTAGGCCAGGCACGGTGGCTCATCCCTGTAATCTCAGCACTTTGGGAGGCTGAGGTGGGCGGATCATTTGAGGTCAGGAGTTTGAGACCAGTCTGGCCAACATGGTAAAACCCCGTCTCTAGTAAAACTACAAAAGTTAGCTAGGCATGGTGGCATGCATCTGTAATCTCAACTACTCAGGAATCTGAGACAGAAGAATTACATTAACCTGGGAGGTGGAGGTTGCAGTGAGCTGAGATTGCACCATTGCACTCCAGCCTGGGTGACAGAGGAAGATTCCATCTCAAAAAATATATATACATGATTTTCAGTAATTGTGGGGTGTTAGAGAATATGAACACATCAAACTTTATTCTGTGATAATTTTCCAGAAGTCTTAGGACTCAATAAAGCATTCATTGTATATATTCTTGCTATAAAGTTTTTTTTTTTTTTTCTGATTAACACACTTAATTATAAGCCTCATCCAGTATTTCTGTCAAAAAAGCAAAAATTGTCATTGACTCATTTTTTAGAACTGCTAAATGTTCTATAGGACTATAATTGGTTGAGGGATAGATATAGATATAGAAATAAATATAGATACAGATATATCCCATAATCAGTTGTTTTTAAAATTAGGTTGAATTATTTCTGAAAAGCAAAACTCCAGTAATCAAATAGCTTGTATGGAAGATAAAATAATAGTTCAAAATTAAGTCATTATTTAAAATATTCCTTTTCTATAGGGTGAAAAGATGTTCTTCATAGTAACTAAACAAGATCAGGTGTCATGGACTTGAGAAATATGTAATTCATAAGATCTATTCTAAATCTCTACAATTGAAAAACTCCACGATGTTTTCAAGGATTGTAGAGTTCTTAAAATGAAATTTTATACCTTATTGTAACTTGGAAAAGAAAAACACACAAGTCTGAACCACACAACCTTTCAGGGATAAAGTTCAAAACTACAGCAAACTCTAGACAGTAGCATTTGAATTATATGTTACTGGAACATGCATCAGCTACCATCAAAGCTCAAAGGCCCTGAATCCAGTTTGCTTAATGGGATAAAATTAAACTTGAATATGTTCTAATCAACTTTACTGGTTTGGGAAGCCTTCATGCTAGGGCTAAGCTTTATGTCAAATTTCTAAAAAAGACAAATGAAATATATAAAGAAATGGCAATGAGGATAAATCACATAACATGTGTTCACTGGATCTCTTATTTGTTTCTTAGCTCCTGTGAAAGTAAAGGCTCATTGAACTGGTAAGTTCGTAGACAGAATAAAGCAAAAGGAAACAGGATGAAATGCATTTCAGAAGCATTGAGAATCACAGTAAACCTTGAAAATAAGAAGTTAGCATTACAGAGAGCATGCCAAAGAAAACAGAAACTAAATTAACATTTCTGAGAAGCTAAATTATATAGCAATGTGAAAATGTAAAGAGAGGTTACAGGATAGTTTGGGGTAACTTGGGAGTGAAAAATCACTTGTGAGGGCCCTAAGGGACAGATTTTGACAAGAATTCTTTTGTAGTAGAAATATTAGTTGTGTTCAAATCAATGCAATAAAGACCTAGCTACATCTATTTCAAAAGGAAAGCATGCCATTATACATCTCTATACAGCTACCTTATTATAGTTCAAGCAAAAGTCCTAGAGTTTGCATAGCACAGTCACTAGAAGGGAGCCACACAAGTTCTGATTGCTGTGCACCAGCATGGTCTGTGTGCTGCTATCACTGTCCACCAGTCGGAAGTTATGCCACATTGCTTAAAGGCCTTAGAGTACTTCTTTTCCCTACTGTGCTTACAGTCACTCCATTTCAGCGAGTCTATCAGCTGCTTCGCCACCCTGCTGATATTCATCTTCCACACACGTCCAAGCCCAGTAAATCTGAATTTCAGTGAGCTTGACTTCCATGCTGATGTCCTGGGATCCTGCTGTTGTTGACCTTGTCTTACCGTTAGATGTTAAGTATGACTCATAGGCAAAGTTGGTGAAACTGTATCAGAAACTATATGAATTTTTTTCAGATTTTAGTCTCCAATTCATCTACTAAAGATATTTGAACATTGTCATCATTTATAGACCTTTCTTTCTGAATAAACATAAAAACTTGGTTCATGTCATAGGGTGTACACTGACCTTGCAAAATACATCCTGGTTCAGCAAACTGCTTTCAGTTTGGGGATTTTACCAAGGTCTGTTACGAAGAGTGCAATGCACTACAATGATGCTATTTTAAGAAAAAAAAAATTGCCTATTTTTATATAATGCTTTATTTACTTTGGTATTTCTAAATATATCAAATTATCAAGGTTGATACTGCTGATTAAGCAAGCATCACAACTTATCAAGTTCACTTATCACTAAGTCTGGCAATGCATGGCAGATGGAGTCAGTGTAAGAAATGTATAGGTGCTTTCAATGACTAGCTGGGGCATCTGAATATTCTTAGACTGATATCTACAGTTTTCCATATTGTTTTATGCCATTAAAAATAGATGGCAGAAATAATTCATGCACTTTCTTAGTTTATTGTTCAATTATCTTTATGTCCTTTGTTAGATGACACAGTAACATGTTTCAAATGCTAGCCCCTTCAAGATGGACTTTCTACTTCACAATAGTATTTCAAATCAAAACAAAAGCAAATCTCTCTTGGCATCTTTAGATTAGTCACATGTTAGGTTCTTTTGGGGCTTAGGAAAACATGTCACCATTTGTAAGAGGAGTAAGAGGAGTGTGCTGAAGTAAGCTTTGAAAGGCAGAGCTGTGGACTTTTACTGGGCCAAATATTTAATATTAAACATGGAAAAGAGAGATTTTAGGCAACTGGTCATTGGCTCTATTGTTACAGAAAGGACAATAAACCAAATTATTATGGAAATAATACTTATTTTGAATATCAGTTGGTGCTAACCAAGGTTAAAATCTTTCATTATTATAAAGAAGGCAAGGTAAATATCAATGAGCTATACAAAATTTAGACATTCCCAAAATACGAACAAGCCTAATTAAAAAATAGATATTTGTACTGATAACACCTGCCCCACAAAATGTACACACAAAATGTATACACACAGAAAATGTACACATAATGTATATTATGCATATAATATAAAATATATATATTTATATACTGAAAAATTATGTTTTACAATGTTAGTATTGATAGAATGTAAACGTACTATAGCAAAGCATGCCCTTTTTTCTCTTTAGCTGTTTAGCTCTTAGCTCCTTTAGTGTGGCAAATGCACGTTTATTTCAGAGAAAGATAAGTATTTGTGTTCAACAGATGTCTTAAAAATTTGGATACTGAATAAAAGATCCTGAAAAAGAGAAAATCCAGTCTAGAAAATTCTCCGCCAATTGTGGAACACTTTTACTCTTGAGATGATAATAAATGTTTTAGGAATGGACCAGCGCGTTGGGTGGTTCACGTCTGTAATCCTATCACTTTGGGAAGCCGAGGCGGGTGGATCAGGGAGGTCACGAGTTCAAGACCATTCTGGCCAGCATGGTGAAACCCTGTCTCTACTAAAAAGAAAACAAACAAAAAAACCCGGGTCTGGTGGCACACATCCGTAATCCCAGCTACTAGGGAGACTGAAGCATGAGAATCTCTTGAACCCGGGAGGCAGAGCCTGCAGTGAGTCAAGATCACACTACTGCACTCCAGCCTGGGTGATGAAGTCAGAATCTGTCTCAAATAATAATACTAATATTACTAATATTAATAAGAAATATTCTAAGGGAAAAAAAGAAAGACAAAACAAAACCCTGCTTTGTGGTTAAACAAGTTTGGAAAACATGGATTCAACAAGATAATTGGAATTCTTAGATTTCTTTAGGTCTTCTACTCTGTAGGATTATTTAGATCTTTAACTTTGCATTGTAATTTTCAAGTAGGGGTAGGAGAGGATACAGTGAAAGTATGGCAAAATTTGACCACAGACTTCTTTATTCAAAAAATACCTATAAGCAACTTGGGAATCAAAATTTGGAAAGCGATGACTCGAATATAAACCAAATTTCAGAATACCACTATTCAGAATTGTGCTGCATAGCTACTTATGACTGTGAATATTTTTACTCAAAACAGCCTTGAAGGTCTCATATTTGAACAGCTACCACAAACTTCCAAATTTCCTTACTTATCCATGTGATTTCCAATCCCATCTTCATGTACTCATACCTGAAAATGTTTATTTTCCATGCTTGTTTTTCAAGAATATTGGCATACAGTTTCAAAAATATGATAGTTATTTAGATTTGAGAACATATACATATAAAACTATCATGCAAAATCAAACTGCCGTACATCTACCATTTTTAATCCACTTTGGAAGAACCATTATTAAAAATTAAAAGTCAAAATTACAGTTGATTCATACAGATTTCAGGAGTAGGGCAAGTTTAGAAAGCAAGAAAAATTAGTTTTTCTAGTCCTCACCTCAATAAAAGGTGAATTCAATACTCAGGATGCTGTTAAGAAATGCTTTGATATTCTACCACCAGAAAGTATAAGCTTGAGTCTGTGTTTCCTGGTGTACCAGAAAGAACATTGAATTACAAATCAGAACAAAATTCCGGTCTTGCTTCTGTCCCTATGTAGTTATCTGACCCTAAGCAAGTCCTTCACTTTCCTGAATATGCACAAATATAACAGCTGCATGTTGCAGTAGATAACCCTAAGGACTTTTCTATCACGGACATGGTGTAATTTCAGTATGGTAACAAGACTTTGTGTTGTCCCTCACCCCTCCACTCAGTGCCCTGCAGATGATAATTTGTGGCAGCCCTGCCAGGACAACTTGAGATTTATGCACTGGACTTCCTTCAAGCATCACTCTCCTATCATCTGTCTGCCCTATGTCTCAATCTTCTCTCTCTCTCCACACATAGATGTGTTTAAGTTTCTTTAATAAAAGTCTTCTCTCGATTCTAGCTACTGACCTTTTAATCTCTGCACACCCTGGCTTTTATACTTTCCATTCACTTCCTCACCTACCCATCTACCATTCACTCCTGTGCAGAGATAAATGTGTTGTAGTCTCTCTAATAAAACTATTTTCTTGATTTCTAGCTACCGACCTCTTAATCTCTGCACACCCTTGCTTTATAGAATTTCCATTCACTTCCTCACCTACCCACCTACCATTCACTCCTGAATACACCAGAAAACTGAATTCCAAGTGTGCCCACCTCTGTTCACCAGGAATGGGTGTCTGTAGCTGACTAATTGGTGAGCCAATTAGATACCTTTCAAGCTTCGTCTTGTTTGACAACATAATTCAACATTTTCAGCTATTCTCTATCTCATATAATCTTTATTAGTTTTGATCATAACACCCTGTCCTAATTATACCATTATTTATCATTTTAATTGCTTTTTGAATATCCAAATTCCACAATCATACCCTTTGTCCTTTTTTCTTCTCAGTTCACAAAGCTCTTTTAAAATGTCTTATCCATACCTGAGACTTCAACTTATATCATATACTGATAATTTCCAAAGCTATAACTCAGTCAGACCTCTCTCCTGAATTCCAGATCCCTACATAGAAGGGGTAGGCAGTTTCTGGAAATTTCCCACTCATGTAAAATGTAACCTGTGAAGTGGAGTTTATGATTTTTATTTTCTTATGTGTTGTGCTTCGTCTTTCCATATCATCTAAGGCACATGTCTACTACTAAGGCAATTTTAAAAACCTAAAACAAATGTTATTACAATATCTTAAAAGCTTTTTAATGAATCCTGTTTTCTGATGCACCTTCCATCCAATCACTCAACCCCCTGGCGCCCATTGCTTTGTTATTGAAAACCATCCTATTTTCTCACCTCAGCTGCTTTAACTATAGAATTGATGTGATAATTCCCTCTTTCAGTTGTAGCACAAGTCAGATGAGATAATGCATTTTAAAGGCCTAGAACACAGCAAGAGCGAGTGTGTAATAAATGGTAGAATATTATTATTGTTGGAATTATTATTTTTATTACCAGTAAGATTATGAGGTTCCATAAATTGCAACGCGACCATAACTACCACTAACTTTATTTGCTATAGTAATAATAGTTTAGGATTGAACTTGATCTGATTTACTAAATTAGCATTTCTTCAACTGCTACATAGCAGTGAAAGAAGAGATTATAGACTAACTCAATATAAGAGATCCCAGCTTAATTTAGAATTGCAGACAGATATGGTAACTGAGCATCAACTTTCAAAATTTTAATTAGAAAGCACCTTTAGGTTATTCTGTATCAGAAGGATAACTTTGTAGTTATTGAGTCAAATCCAAGAATGTATTTGTTAGTTAATGGAAATAACATGCCTTTATATTAATAGAGAATTTTCTAGCTTATTACATTGTAAATTCTTTATTCTTTCAGAACTTTAATTTGGGAACTAAATCTCCCATTCAAAATAATAAATGACAAATTTAGGAAATATTGGACTCAATGTAACATTTGTTTTAGAATTCACAACTATGTTCAAGAGTTTTTAGGTAAAATTAAGAAATACAATGTTCATGTTGAAAGCTTTGAATAAAATATGACAGTCCATGGTAGAGTATTTACCAAACACACATTTGGGGTAACTAAGCCCAGCTTGAAAAAGATGTTTGACCTAATACATTATATTATAAAAGAAAGAGTGAAATTCTCTCTTAATGGGGCTTTCAACTTAAGGTAATGTTTGTCAAAGACACTTCTTATTTAACTTCTTCCTAATATGACTTTCAAAATGTGTCTGAAAACACAGAAAATAATAAAACTCACCTAATATGTAGGCTAAGCTTAATTCACAAATTGCCAGACTGTGGAAGGAAATCCTGCCAACTTTTGATGAAGGCAGACTAAGAAACATATATATTTCAAATTTCACTTTGTTGTGTACTCTTTGTCTTGTGTTTGATTTTCAAAGACCAAATTAATTTTTTTAACTCTCTTCTCAGTAACAAAGGTCCATGAACTAAAAATAAGACTTTTCAAAACTGGACTTTTTTTTTTCATCTCCTTAGCACTTTCTACTTAGAGACCAGAACAAAGTTAAGAAGCAGGAAGCAGAAAAGACAGCTTGAGGAAGAAGATATCCATGGGGGACAAATTAGCCCAGAGTTACTTTTGCGGGGAGAGCTGAGTAAGCAGGAGAGACCTCCCTGTTAAAGTTTAAGGTAGAACTTTAAAGCTTCTCTAACTTAGGGTAGCCTATGTGAGGTTATGTTATTAATTGATTATAATAAGAAAAAAGAGGAAGAATCATTAGAAGCTTGAATCCTAATATCTGACATTCAAGGTCTAACCTTCCTCATTTGCATAAGGGCACCCGTCCACATTTTTGATGTACTCTGAGTCTTCTACCTTGTCATATGGTTCTTCTTTAAGACTACACAGAGTTATATCCACTTTATACTTAACACCTATATCTAATGTCCTTCACTAATTTCATCTTAAGTAGTTTACAAAAATGAACTAGTTACATATGCATATATTCCAATGAATATATGACTTCTTTATAATCTTTTCAAAAAATAATCCATATGCATAAACAGTATTTTCACAGCACTCTTAAATCAGCCCAGAGATGAAAGAAGAATCAAATTATAATACATTGTAATTAGTAAAGTTGTAAGTAAATTCAACATGTCCCCAAAACCAAGCTCTGCTAGATGTCCTCAGCGTATGTTCTGGGCACTGATTTTTTTAAGGACCTCCTACAATTGTTTCTACCATTTTATTTTTCTACCTTCATACAGAGCCAATAGGTCTAAAAGGAGAATAAAGCAAGAAGGAATGGGGCAGAAGGTCAAGAGATTGGCTGGAAAAAACATATACTGTATACTTTATATTCTATATTTCATGTTTCTGAGGAAAGTTAATTATAAATAGGAAATAGCAAAAAAAAAAAAAAAACACAAAAAATTGGAAAGTAGATTATCACATTGGTTTACAAAACCAAATCTAAATGCTATTCATAAAACCACACCTAAAGAATGACTCACAAGAAAATTAAATGTAAAAAGACTGATAAAGACATATTACTCAAATTCAATGTGAAAACAGGGATCTCAAAAGTATAAATTTAAGTAGTATTTCAGACGTTAATGTTGCATCATTGATAATCTGTGAAGTATATATTAAAGATAGATCAGACATAAACACTTGCAAAATGAATAATCTTGCATTTAAATATATAAAGATAAACCCTTTAGAACTTTCAGTGTAGATGGACAGAAATATTAGAGGACTGGAAAAAAAAAACAACTTGTCTTCCTATCTATTTTAACTTAAATATGTAACAGACATTGTTACATAATTGTAACCCTCTACAAATATCTAAAACTTAAAAGAAAAAGAACTCCCCAAAGTTACACTGGAGTAAAGGAGAAACAAAAATTCCACTTAGATATTAGTAGAAAAATGACAATGGGAATACTATATATCAAAAATTTTTAGAATGATCAAAGGTTTCATCAGAAATCAAAATTTTTATCTGCAAATGTTTTTCTTGTTAAGCAAAAAAACCTACAATATAAGTGAACTAACCAATCAATTCAAGAAAAGAAAAACACAAAACAAGAAAAACAAAAAGAGAGCCTGTATTGCAGGAAGTAAGTGAATACATTGTAAAGAAGAAAAGTCAGTGGAGATTATTTGACAAAGACAATTAAATAGATAAACTTCAGTCTTATGTAATGCCGAGGAAACAGTAATGTGTAAAACTGAAGAGCACTATACTACGAATGAGAAAGAAGATCCAAAATCTGAGAAAATGTTTTTGAATGTCATATACAAATCTGTGTAATCTGATATACAAATCTCAGTATAATATGATTTTCTAAAAACATACGGTTGATTAAAATTGATCAAAAAAAAAAGGAAGCCTAGGAATATCAATAATTATGTAAGAATGGAAAAGTGGGTGAAAATATTTAGGCCATACTGATTTAAAAGCAATTTCCTTAAAGTTTTCCAAAGACCAATATTTACCTGACATATAAATTATGTAGGGGCATAGAAAATATGGAAGATTCTGAAAATTATTTTATAAATCTAGCACAACTATAATATCAAAACAATTAAAAAATAAAAATTTCAGACTAATAGCACTTTTGTATATTGATGTAAATAGCTTAAATAAAATAGAAACAAACTGAATCTATTGCAAAGTTGACCAAGTAGAGTTTTTATCAAGAATGCAAAAATATTCATTCTTTGATTATTTTATTCAATGTTTATGTAATTCCTCATATTATTAGATAATGGGGGAAAACCATATGGTCATCTTGATAAATAACAAAATTTGAAAGTTAGGGTACAAGAAGCAAGTTTTCTTTCTTTCTCATGTATCAACATAAGCATTGTCAGTCCAGGATTCCTATGGTGACTCCAGGCATGGAAGACCTAAGACTCCTTTTCTCTTTTTACTCTGCCATCTCTAGGTGTTTCCTGCTTCTAGTTTGATAAATATGTCTCATTACTGATGGCAGCAGCAGCCCATCTGGATCAGCCACTGCAAAAACACTGGCTGCAGTGGGAAGGAGCAGCTGGGGCTGTGGGCTCCACAAAGCAGGTAGGAGCCCTGCCCTCCCAGGTGCAACTGCAACCACCAAAGCTGTGACTGTGGACCTGAGCATCCCTGTGCTCTTGGAGGCTGGAAGTAGGCAGGTGTCCTGCCCTCCCAGGCATAGCTGCAGCCACCCAAACCACAGCTGCAGATCCAGGCATCTCTGCACTCTCAGGGGCCTGGGAAGTCACCCCCTTCCCTCATAGGCTCAGAAGTGCCTGCTTCTACTGCCTGGCCTCTCCCTGCTCCTGGCACTTGCTCTGATCTTGGAGCAAAGTTGAGACTGAGCTAGGGCACTGTCACAACCTGGCCAGGTGTGTGCATGCCCAGGGCAGTACTGACATGAAAACCCCCGGCTGCCTAGGCCCCCTCCAGACATTGGGCACCAATGAGCATGGGAGAGAGGCCAAGGGGGTGCTGAGGACAACTCAGCACTGGCCTGCAGGCATCTCTCAGCATGAGCAGCCTGGGTGCTATGAACAGTGGTAGGAGGCAAACAGGCACCAGGGCAGGAAGGGGAGAGTCCCAGTGAAGCCCTACCTTCAAGCTGGGGAAGGCCTGAATCTTGGGGGACAGGCTGCCAGTCTCACAGACCAGAGTGGGAACTTATGGTGCTCTTTCCAAGCCTACCCATGGCTGCCCTTGGACCAACTGGCTCATACTTCCTCCCCTCAGAAGCCCATAAAAACCCCAGACTCAGTGAGATTCAAGGAGAAAATGGGATGACCTCCCTGCAGAGAGGAGCTACCCATGCCAGGATCTCCTCTCTGCTGAGAGCTGAGTAAATGAACTGACAACCAGCCACGGAGAGGAGCTACCCACTCCAGGGTCTCCTCTCTGTTGAGAGCTGAACACTCATCAGGATGCCCTGCCAGTGGAGAGGAGCTATCCACTGTGAGTCTCCTTCCTGAGCTGTTCTGTCATTCAATAAAACTCCTCTTCACCTTGCTCAACCTCCACCTGTCCATGTACTTCATTTTTCCTGGATGTCAGACAAGAACTTGGAACCTGTCAAACGGCGGGGCTAAAAGAGCTATAACTAACAGGGCTGAAACATGCCCCTTGCTTGCCATGTTGAGGGTGACAAGAAGGAGAGAAGGAGAGAAGAGCTACAGCCCCTATAAGGATCCCAGATCTAGGAGCTCTCCAAGCCAGAGCTGTTACACCTTGTCTGGGGCTCTGAAGTTCTTGGTGTCTCCAAGCTTCTGGTGCCAACCATGGAAGCTGCTTGTGGTATGCCTGGTCCAGCTGCAGCCTCACAGGGAGCCAGCACCTGGTGTGCCTGGCTGTGTGCAGTGGCTGGACCCAAAGCTCACTCACTCACACACCCCTTGCTGTTTTACACTTGACTTTCCTTGGCAGGTGTGGGATCCAGGCCAGTAGCAAGCCAAGCACAACCTGCCAGGCTGAGTGGACAGAATGAGCCCAGCAGGCCCAAGCAAAACTGAGGCACAGGTGCCACTGGCTACAGAGGTTTCCGGCTGGTGAAGCAACACCCCAAGAATCTCATGACAATACCAAATCTACATTCAGGCCCACAGGAGGGAGCAGAAACTATAAGTAAGATTTATTCTTTCTCTTAAGAGTCCAACCTGTAAGGAGCACATAGCATTTTCTGCTGTGACCCAGTAGGTCAAAATAATGCAGATGTCTCTTGAAATGATTGTTTAGCTGCCTAAAAATTATTGTTTACGAGTCTAAATAATATAGCTGTTACTCTGGGCTAAAAGTCTCAGGTTCTCCAAGAAGGGGAGAATGGATATTGGGGGAAAACTAGTTTTAAATCATGTTTCTTTTACATGTCAGTATTTAGTTGTAACTCATGAGAGAAAAATAGGCAGAGCAAAATAATAATTTTCAAAAGTGTGTAATAGACTCCAGCTATCTAAAATATAATGAGCTATGCTATTTATATCTGCATTATGATGTGCAGAGTTTGAGCAGCTGTTTGGGGAAGAAAATGTTCATAATATTGCCCTTTTTGCTGTAATATAGATAATAATTAATAAATGTTGATTAATATTTGTCTGGATAAACAATTTATCCGGTCAAATAAATACATTTGATTTTCTCAGAAAGACATATACTTTTACCACTAAGATATTTAAAATTTATCTTAAATAGTATTTAATTCTCATTAAATCACTTTACTCTCCAAATATTTTTGCTATATTGTAATATGCATCATAATTCTGGAGATATATCTCTATTTTTGTTATTGATAGCTTTTCATACATGCCTAAAATCACCATTTTATAATGTTCACCATATTATTAACTCATTTAAAAAAAAATCCAACTCAGTAGGAAACCGAGTTCTCTGAAGAAAAGAAAAACCTCCTTATGTTCTGATCAGTGGGAAAAATAAATTTTCCCAACTCCATAGAGGTCTGTGAGCTGTTTACTATGTAGGATTTTACTAATCTTTCTTAGGAATCATGAGTGGGAAGATTATATTTAATGTTATTTATCAATAAAATGTTTCAATCGTGACTGGTATCACTATGCTTTCTTCTATTTAGAATGTTTACACTGACAACTCTTTAAAGAAAACTATCATATCCATACATAAAAGCCACAATTTTAAGTGCATTTAATACATCAGAAATATTCAACCATACAGTTCGTACTACCATCATGTCAGAGTTAATGTTTCATAAAATATAATTAAATTGAGAACACATAAAATTTTATTTTTCATGTTAGCAATAACCCAAATCATATTTATTTTTTCCCAGAATAACATTTAACTAGCTTATGAAGGAAGAAGACATAAGGGAACAAGGAGGAAGAGGAAGGGAAAGAGGAGGAAGGAGATTACAACAATAAAGAAAAACCTTTTGGTCAATTTCAAACATTCTTATTTCCTCAGATCACAAGCTAGATTTCTCTTGCTTCCTTTGGTTATAGAATATTGTAATAGAAAAAGGCTGTATTCTTGTCTTGATTCACTGCTAATTTGCTGTGTAACCTTAAATAAGTCCCTTTGCATCTCTCTGCTTGATTTATTTATGTTAAAATGACAGGCTTGGACAAACCACATGATGAAATGAAACATTTAAACTCTGCCTTATCAAATTTGGATACTTTAATATTAACATCTCTGAAGATCTATATAAGCTCTACGAAAGCTTATGGTATGAAGTTTTGTATTTTAAAATATTTATTCCACTAGTAGGAATATAACATTAATTATATTTTTTTGCTAATAATTGGTATCAGATTATAATTTATTCTTTCATACATTAAACTATATTTATTCTTATGTATTCTGAATGACCTCTAATTGTATCAAAAATACTTATATTTGTAATAGTGATCTATTTAAAATGACCCATTTGACTAAACAATGAATTAAATAATAATAGAAATTTCCAAGGTTCGTTCTCTCATCATTAGATTACATCTTGACAGTTACAGAAGAAACAATTTTTAGATAATTTCTAATACATTCATGTTAGTAATATTAGTCTTCTTCAACAATTTTTATCTGAAGTTTAAGTCAAGCAATTATTCTCCAGTTTCTTGTTAATATTCCATATTCCAGCCTATCAGTCAAAACTGATTATGCCTGAACATAATGTCACACCTATCTATAGTATTATTTGATTGGCAAGGAAGCTGGCTATACATGAAAATGACATCATATCTCTGTATAACAAAGCATTGTTCTGGAGGTGTATTTATCATGGACTCTGTATGTAAAATTAGAAACTGTTGTTTCCATAGCACTTTCCTAGCACTGTAATAATCTGTATTTTCTAAGGGGAAAAATGCAGCACCTCATTTTAACAACATTACATGCATCTTAAAGCATATTTGGGAACCTTTGCTAAATGCCACACACAATTCTTTATTTTTTTCTCCCTGAGAGAGAACAGTATTAATGCTCTATGAGCAGCATCAGCAAAGGATGGTTCACATACCAAATTTTGCCCATTGACTTATTTTTCCATGGCCTATGAGCTAAGGATGAATGATTTTTATATTTTAAGTGGTTGAAACATTTCAAAAAAAGCATTTGATTTCATGACTTATGATAATTCTATGAATATCACATTTCTGTGTTCATGAATAAAGGTTTTTATGGAAACACAGCCACACTCGTTTGTTAGTGTTTTGTCTGGGGCTGCTTTTGTGCCACAATGGTGGAGTCAAATAGTTGTAGCCAAAATCATATGGTCCACAAAGCCTAAAACTTTTACTACCTGGCCTTAGACTGAAAATAATTGCCAATTCCCTCTCTACGACCTTTTCGTACCTAATGGAGATTTTATGGATTTTACAAGTACTCAGTATTATTTCCAGATTCAATGACTAATTCTTGTATTTGTGAGCTAGCCCTATCCCTGTATGTGTGCATATATATGTATGTTTATGTTGCTATTTAAAATACTCTACATAAAATGATGGAAATAAACTAAAAAGGAGTCTGGAAAGAGCAACCTTGGCTTCAGTTTGTCCTCTGTGTCTGAACCTTAGTTTAGTGACCATATGAGCAATAGTCAGTTCTACCTAATCAGTGATTATTTCTCTTATTGCCTCAGAAGTACATTGGTTCTACTGAAAGAACATACACGAAGAAAGTGGGACGTGGGAAGAAGCAACTCAAGAAGTGACATTTGAAATGGTTGGCAGACATTGTGAAATGCTGATTCCACTTCAACTGAACAGTTTATTCAGGAAGCTAGAACTGAAATTTATCTTGCAAAGCAAATTTCCTACAAATTTCAAATGCAGGTTTCCCTATGACAGCAGTTACACTTCTATGCACTTCAATGATAATGATAAGAACAATAATAAGCTTTTACACTTCTCTCAAGATTTAAAATTTAGAAAGATTTTCTTAGTGGTGACTACTGATGTAGATGATTGCACCTGTGCTTCACCTGGCACCGAGTTTTGCTATAGAATGCATAGATATACAGAAGCCATGTGCTATCCCTGGGTCAGGCTTGATTGCTATTTCTGAAGAATAGTTCATTGAGGGTTAGTGGTGCAGCTAAATTCAGCAAATAAGCACATAGTTTTCTTTCATTTTTTCTTGTCAATAAGTTACAGTAGCCTGATGATGATAATATTTTACATTTTTGTTGATTTTACAAATTCTTTCCATATTTACCATTGGTAGTTGTAAAATGTCTGTCAGACACCTCATTTATTTTCAAAGTGTTACAAGTTCATCACTATATCATTTTCCTTTATCATTTAACTTTGGAACATCTTTGGTGGCCATACCTGGGATGAACACATAATTTTTCTCATAACTGGAATACTTTTGATAGCAAAATGGGGGACCATTAGCAATTACATCAGGAAAGCAAATATAAATAGAGATGAGTTAGGTACAGTGGCTCAAGCCTGTAACCCCAGCACCTGGGAGGCCAATGTGGGAGGATATCTTGAGTCCAGGAGTTCAAGACCAGCCTGGACAACATATGGAGAACTTTTATCTATAAAATATTAGCCAGACATGGTGGTGCATGCCTATAGTCTCAGCTACCTGGGAAGCTGAGGTGGGAGGATCACTTAAGCCCAGGAAGTTGAGGCTGCAGCGAGCCATGATAGTGCCACTACACTCTAGCCTGGGTGACAAAGTGAGATTCTGGTCTCAATAAATAAATAAGTAAATAAGTAAGTAAGTAAGTAAATAAATAAATAAATAAAATGGTCCCAGGCAGTCCAGGACAGTCTACCATTAATCAAGATAATGTTCACCTTAGTTTAGTGCCCAATTGGATAACAAGCAGCTCTAAAATTGAACAGAGCTTAATTCAGAAACATAACAAATAACTTTTTTTCTTTTTCATGAAGTTTTTTCTGCAAGAAAATCAATAAGTATTATTTTTTGTTTACACAAAATTCATCTTTTTGAAAAACAACTTAGGTAATGATAACAAGATTTGGTAAGCATCATGTAAGAGGACCTAGTATTATAACCTGTTTTATAAATGTGAATTGTTTTCTCTGACAGTCACTTATATGTGTAAATACAATAAGTTGCCTTTTATTAGTAATTTTTAAATAGATAATTCTAAGCCACTCTGAAAGCTGATAAACAGCAGAGTAATCATGGAAAGATATAGAGGTTAAAAGTAAATTTTAGGGCCGAGCACAGTGGCTCACACCTGTAATCTCAGCACCTTGGGAGGCCAAGGTGGGTAGATCACTTGAGGTCAGGAGTTCGAGACCAGCCTGGCCAGCATGGTGAAACCTCATCTCTACTAAAGATACAAAAATTAGCCCAGTGTGGTGGTGTGCACTTGTAATCCCAGCTACTCAGGAGGCTGAGGCAGGAGAATCATTTGAACTTGGGAGGTGGAGGTTGCAGTGAGTTGAGATCACACCATTGTACTCCACCCTGGGTGATAAGAGCAAAAACTCCGTCTCAAAATAAAGTAAATTTTAACCACTTAAAAAAACTAGCAGTAAGATAAAATATAAAATGAAGGAAAATAATAAACATTTTCAGTTTATCCTGATGTAATAAACACATGGGATCTCTGTAATTAAGTTCATGCTGTTATACATATAGACTGATTTCTGAAAGGGAAATCATGCAATAGCTATCTATTCCAGTCCCTTGCTTTGTAGAGGAAATAACCACAGTACAGATGACTCTATTAATCAGGCTTCTTTAAGTTGCAAGGGTTATAAATACAATTCAAACAAGCTTAAGGAAAAATAAGGCCATTTGTTAGCTTCTATAACTGAAAAATCCAGGATAGCACTAGATTAAAACCTGACAAGATTCAGGGGTAAAAAAAATGTCACAAAGACCATTCCTTGTCTCACCTCTTGTGTACATTCTTAGGCAACAGCTCTCTTCTGGAGGGCAGCATGACTGCTAGCAGCTCCAGGCACACATTCTTCATCTCAGTGACTCTGGAGAGAGTGAAGTCTGGGATTCCAGGCTTGTTGCCTCTTACTGGGAAATGTGCCCACCTTTAAACCTATCTTTGTGGGACTGGCTGGACTGACTGAACAGACCCATGCCACGTGCCCATCTACAGACCTGGAGGAAGTTTGCTATGCTGGAAGTACACAGACTGATAAATGGAACAGTGTTTTTCCTACCTGCATCCCACCCCTCACATAAAAATATTGTCCTTATGAAAAGAAAGGGAAATAATGCTGGCTATAATATCAGGTGCAATATTAAATGTTCTCAACAGTATGCCTTTGTTCACAGACACGTACTTGTATTGCACTACGTGTAAGTTATGCTGTGAAAAATCTAACCAAAATGGTTTAACATTAAGTCACAATAAAATTATGTGAAAATGCAAGGCACACATTAAAATTTGCAAGAATGGTATGGGATATATATACATGAAATGTCGATTTTACTATTTAGAGGACACTAAGATATATGATATAGGATACAGAGATAAGAATGATACCTGGTCTTGGCCTGGTGCGGTGGCTCATGGCAGTAATCTCAGCACTTTGGGAGGCCGAGGCAGGCAGATCACGAGGTCAGGAGTTCGAGACCAGCCTGATCAACATAGTGAAACTCCATCTCTACTAAAAATGCAAAAAATAGCCAGGAATGGTGATGTGTGCCTGAAATCCCAGCTATCAGGAGGCTGAGGCAGGAGAATCACTTGAACCTGGGAGGCGGAGGTTGTGGTGAGCCAAGATTGTACCACTGCACTCCAGCCTGGGTGACAAGGCAAGACTACATCTCAAAACAAAGAAAAAAAAAAAAAAAAAGAATGATACCTGCTCTTAGAAAGTTTACATCTAATAGGAAAAAGAAGACATAAGGTAGACGATGTTGTGGCTTCAGAATTATTAATATACTAATCAAAATTGCTAAAAAGTTTGAACACAAGTCTTAACCAGAGTCTGATTTTATCAGATGACATATACATGTATTAGACAAATTTTAACAAATTGAAAGACTACCATATAATTTTCCAAAGAAAATTTTCTTCATTTTCATTTTTTTCCTGTCAGGTAGACAAAGAATTGTGCTGAAACTCTATTTGTATAATTAATAACAGGCCAGGCATGGTGGCTCAGGGCTGTAATCCCAGCACTTTGGGAAACCGAGCTGGGTGGATCATCTAAGGTCAGGAGTTGGAGACCTCCCTGGCCAACACGGTGAAAACCCATCTCTGCTAAAAATACTAAAATTAGTCAGGCATAGTGGCTCACTCCTGTAGTCTCACCTACTCGAGAGGCTGAGCCGGAGAATCTCTGCTAAAAATACTAAAATTAGCCGGGCATAGTGGCTCACTCTTGTAGCCCCACCTATTCGAGGGGCTGAGCCGGAGAATCGCTTGAACCCTGGAGACGGAGGTTGCAGTGAGCCAAGATCACGCCACTGCACACTAGCCTGGGCGACAGAGCAAGACTCCATCTCAAATAAATAAATCAATAAAATAAATAACATATTTATTTTGTATTGTCTAGGACCTTTTTAGAATAAGTTTGAACCTCAGTATATTTTCTTAAACTCTCCTTTGCATATAAACATATGTATTTGTTAGTTCAGTGCTTGCCATTGAAAGTAATGGCAAAACTGCAATGACTTTTGCACCAACCTAATGATAAGACTGAAGTTCCAGCATACACATAAGCATTCTGATACCATATTTTTGTAAATGTGAAAACAAATGTTATAGTTCCCAGTAAATATATTTTTATGTCAGCAAATGCTTACATAATATTTATATGTGAGCTAAAACAAACTTGGCTGAATTAAAGTTTTACATTCACAGAAACAAAATTCCAAGGTGTTTGCCAACAGTTCCATTTGTTCAATAGTTAAACGTTTTAGTATACATTACTCTATTAACTACTCTTTGAAGCATTTATAGATAACAAAGAAAAACAATAATTTTACCAAATTTTTTATTTTTGTTAACTACAAAAGGATACTAAATCTCATTATAAAATGATCATGTGGTCCCAATGTTTGTCTATGTCACAGTAACCACAGAACTGTATCTATCTTTCAGTTGCTAACAGTTAATAAGTACTCAGTTGAAGCATTTTCCAGGTATATAAATGGAAATCTCTCCAGAGCAGATGGTTAAACATCCATCAAAATCAGAAGACGAAATTTATTAGAGGCCACAAAGGTAATTGATCCAGCAATGCCAGACATAATGATTTCCTCCTCTGACATCTTAAACTCTAGCAACACTGGTAAACTCACTGTAATAAATTTGTATAAATTCTAGTTCTATTAAATTTTCATTTTAGAATTATGACAATGTCATGCTTCACTTTCTGACATAATATTATACAGATATTTTTTAGTATTTTCAAACTGAATGTTTATAGGATGTCTTCATTTTTTAAGACTTGGTTTTACCAGCTGAAGATTATTTAACAATTCATCACATTCAGTCTGAAAGTAGTAAAGACAAGGTCTCAAAAGCACAATCCAGATGCCTCTTTTACCCCAGAGTCTATAAATTGACATTTATGCATTGGCTATTAGGGGAATTTTTCTGAAAATATAAATAAGCAGAGGAAGAACTTTAAAAATGCCCCAAATCATATAAGAAGATACATCTTTCTAATTATGTCTTATTTACAGTTTTGCTCCTTTCCACTCTGTAGATTAAGAAGTTTTCTCTTTCTTAAATATATCACTTCTGCTAGAAGAGAAAAATGACTAAAGGCTGAATCACACATAAAGCCCCTTTTTGCAACCAATTATTGAACTATTAAGGAATATATTCAGAAAAACATATTTACACCTTGAGATTTGCAAGTATAGTAAAAGGCATCTAAAACATGCTATTTTTATATAAAGAGAACTGTGTGTTCAGAAAGACTGTGCTGAGAGCTTTTTATCTAAATTCTCATTTATACTGATTATCTTGTTTAGCTGTTTCAATTTATGAGTTAATATATTTTTACATAGGTTGACCATAGTTAAAAAAAAAAAAATGGAGTGAAGAGAGGTGTCTGCATATAGGGCAAACTTTTTTGGAGATATAAAACATTATTTTTTAAAATTTACTAAATTGTATCTTCTGCTTGTTAAAAAAATTCTTTAAAATATATTATTATGATTTTCCCCAATTCTCTTTATTTCATCTAAAGTCTGTCTGGGTTGCCACAAAATTTGAGTTTATCATAATCAAGTATAATGTCCAATCATGGAATCATTCAAAAATAAAACTTTAAGAATAACCAGGCAGGAAAGCATTAATGTTTAACACTCATAAGCACAGGTACTGGAGTTTCAGAACAGTTTGAGACAAACATGTAAATATTCATGCATCTATCTGTACCCATCTTGGTCTATCTTTCTGTTACTATGGCATAGATGTCCTTCTCCCTGTTTATGGAATGTGTCCTCTTCCTTTGTCCTCGACTCTATTGTCTCTCACCTTTTCAGGGGCAATCTTTCTCCTAAAACTTCTATCCCTGTCCATTTACTCACCCTTCTACAGAGGACAAATTATTTCTCAAACTCTGGTCTTTCCTCTGAGTTTCAGACTAAAAAACCTATGTGTCTTTTGGCCGTCTCAACTATTTTGTCCTGCAGATACTTCAAAGTCAGGTCTTGCACATCAATAAAACACGTGTTGAATAATCTGGCATTGTCTCTGCTGTAATGATAAAATCAACAGCTAACAGCTTAGTTACATGTTCTTGGCCCTATGCTATGTGCTTGACATTTCTTATTTCATTTAATTCTCCCATTAGCCTCTGAGGTAAATACTCCCATTATATAAATAAAGAAATTAAAATTTGGAGAATTTAACTAACATTCCCAGTGTCAACCAACTCTAAAAAGGAAACCTGTGGTTTGAAGATAGGTTTTCTAACAATAAAATATGTGTTCATACCTACAGCTCTGTGCTATATAACATTGTATCATAGAGTCCTGTGTGTTGATGCTAACCTTAGGAAACAGAGACTCACCTCACTTGAAGCCAAATGTCAGGCCATGAAGAAGTAAATGAACATGGTTAGCTATTTTACCATTCAGTTGCTTGACCTCATATAGCAGCAGGTACAACCATACTACCACTCAGTGAGATGAAGAAATCATTCATTTTTTGATTATCAAATAAAGTCCCTCTATTACTCCAATTGATTAGATATTTACTTAACTCTATACTTAATTTGTATATCCCAAGTATGGCTAAGAGGGATATTGGCATTTGATAGTTCAATAATCATTATATTACTTAAAAACCTATTTTTGAGCATCTTATAATCTTATAATTTCATCTTACATTAAGCTAAAAATAAATTCTAAGTGAATGTTCATGGTACTTACTCAATGCCTGTATTGTATATTTTAAAGGAATTTAATGTTGATGATTTGAAGATGTTTTGATAAAATTAATTTTCATCCATAAAATTAATCCATGTGCACTTTTGGCAGCACATGTTATCAGAAAAGTTTAATTATTTAAAAAATAACAGTTAACATGTATTGAGAGTTTACTACCTGACAAGCATTGTGCTAAGAACTTTATATATAGCTTCATAATACAGTAAAAGAGTTAAAATATACAAAGGGCTAAGGACAGTACCTGGAATACAGTAAGTAATATGGAGATGTTCAGGCCATTATTATTTTTCTTATCACTATTGTATGTTAAGACTTGATTAATCCTAACAACTGAGCCAGGTGTGGTGGCTCACACCTGTAATCCTAGCACTTTGGGAGGCTGAAGCGGGCAGATCACCGGAGGTCAGGAGTTCCAGACCAGCCTGACCAACATGGAGAAACCCTGTCTCTACTAAAAATACAAAATTAGCCAGGTGTGGTAGTGCACGCCTGTAATCCCAGCTGCTCGGGGGGCTGAGGCAGGAGAATCGCTTGAACCCGGGAGGCAGAGGTTTCGGTGAGCTGCGATCATGCCACTGCACTCCAGCCTGGGTGACAAGAGCAAAACCCTGTCTCAAAAACAAAAACAAAAAGAAAACAAAAAAACCTAACAACTGTTAGATAGTTAATCATAACAATCTGTGATTTCATTTCCATTACCGACTACATTATATAGACAAGTGAAGACAATTCCCAGTCCACATGAATTGGGTGAAGTGTTGTGGAGGACCAGGTTTTCTGATGCCCTAGAGCCCTCACTTAAACATGATACTATGATGCTTCTGAAGTTGCATTTTCTTGTTTGAATGAAGTGACCATTAAATATATGATAAGCATTTGTTCTTGCCGGTGTAAAGAAACAAGATTCCATATTTCAATGGACATATTGGCAGTGATTAAAGATAATGAGAGACCCATTGAGTAGAGGACAGTGCATAGGAAGAAACTTCATTCTTTGCTGGTGGAAGTACAAGATTAGTTAATCTTTCGGTAGGTCAATTTGCGATTGCTATAAAAGATCCAACATGTACATAGCGTTAGATCCAACATGTACATAGCGTTTGATCCAACAACATCATGGCTGGGAATCTATACTAAATACATAACGTGAACTGCACAGAGATAATTTATGAATATCAAAAACTGAAAAATAACGTAAACATCCATTAATAGAGGATTAAGTAAATTATTTTATTGTCTTATGCTAGAGTGGTATTAAAAATAGTGCTGTAAACAATACTATTGACAAAGGAAATATTCATAAACTATTGCTAAATAAAAATACATGCTATGAAAATAATATGTAAAATGCAACCTTCCTATGAAGAAAATAACAAATATCTATACACACACACACACACACACAACCAAACACAAATCATTATATAAATGTCCAAAGAAATGCATTAAAATATTAAGCTGGTCATCTCTGCATGATTGATTAAGAGGTGATTTTGGTTTATTGAGTAAAGTTTTGTGAATTACTTACATCCTTACATTGAACGTGTATTACTTCTTTTATTAGAAAAAAAATAATTTGCATTTCTAAATTCTAATTTAATGAAACGAAAAATATTAGGTGAACCTTTTTCTGTTGTGTTAAGGTGAGTCTGTGTGGAAAAAGCTGATGACATCTCTAAGGAAAAGGGCAGATGGCACAGACACATAAATATGTGCTCAACATCAGTTTATGGCACCAGGCAAAAATCATATTGTATTTGACTCAAAGTTGTAAGGCTAAGACCTACCCTGACAGCCCGGATATACCTGCCTTAAGAAGCACAGTCTGTTTTCACAGGGAGATTGCAACTCATCCTTGTCCTTTCTTTACAAATGCAACATATAGAGTGGAGGATTGACAGCTTGTTAAAAGCTAATTAGGAAGAGTAGGAAAGAAGCAAACCTTGTGCAACCAAGTAGGTACATTTTCTTCCTTCAATTATGCTGACGACTAAACCTCTCATAAATGCGAGTGGGGAAAAAAAAAGTACATTTTACATACTGAACATACAATGTTAATATTTGTTAAGAGTAGACATTCTGGTTTCAGAAAAATAATATATGTATAAAATAAACAACTTTTCACTGGCATTGAAAATATGTGCGTATTTCTTACAGCGGAAAATGGCATTCCAGCTCATTAAATTATGTCAAAAATCATAGCTAAAACTCAACACAGACTGTCACCAAGCATCACACAAATAATATGGCATGGGTTGGCAGCTGAATACTACAGACTGCAAATAATGACAAGAAAAGCCTTTATTCCCAAACCACTTAGAGCACATTCCAGCCAGCTCTGCACACTCCAGAGGCACTAGCATTATGCACAGGAAAATTAGGTTTACACCCACATCAAAAAATGTATTTGTTAGGATAGAGGTGTAGGAGGAAACACTGATAGCTGCACAGATGTAACCAACATCACCAGAGAGCAGAGTTTTTGGTTCCTGTCCCCACCACCCCCTCTAAAGGGAGCCCAGGCATGATGGAAAACACCCACCTTTTTCCAATTTTCCAAAGACTTTTGAAATCAAGCAGATGAGGCATAAATTAAAGTCCTTCTATCAAACCATGTTATTGACTTTCAAATCAGATCAAATGAAGCCCAGATTGGATGAAAGCAATCCAATCAAATTTCCATTTAAGTCCAGGTAAAGGGGGCTTAAGGGTCCAAATTATTCAGTAAGTGGCCTCCATCTCATTTTCTCTTCACCATCAAAGTTTGTCAAATATAAAGTTACCCAAAGAATGCTAGCCAGACAGAACAAATAAAATTTTTGGTTAAAACTCTTCTTTATTACACATCCATTTATACAAATCATGATCACTGAATACCAACTCTCTACACCCCATGTGAATTTGGTATGACCATTTCCTTCAAGGAGCTAACAGTCTACAAATTACACAGTTAACATACCCAGCATTAAATTTTCAGACTAGAAAGGAGCAAAGATGTACTCAAAAAGCCGGGCGTGATGGGAAAAAGTAAAAGACAGCCTTAGAGAGGAGTTTCACACTTTCCAGTTGAACCTGAGTTGATGATAGGAAAAGTTATTAAGAGACTTGATTGGAATCATCCTTTTTTCTAGCTCGAATCGTATCTCCATTCCTTCTTAGCCTTGCCAGTCAGACTATAACCTTGATAGCAAACGTCCTAGGTTTAGGAGAGGGATAACTGACTGGTAACATTTCATCCAGTGAACTTTTCCAGGGCCAGAGAAGGTTGCCCCTCCCAGTTTCTCTCTTCAGTTCTAACATAGAGCACCAAGTAGAGCACCAGCTCTAACATAGAGCTGCAGAGATGGTTTCTATTGACCTCACGGTGCCTATATAAACAAAGCTTCAGAGAGAAATTCAATTTCTCTCCTTTTTTAATATGGCATTTTTCTCCACATGTTCATTTGTGATTCATTTTAAATAGGCTCAATTGGGAATTACCGTAAAATAAAATACGAGCATACATTATATTATAAAAAGGAGGAAGGTGACACAATGCTTCCTTTCTGGAAGGTTTCTAATCCTCCTTGCATAGGGATAAAACACACACACACACACACACACACACACACTCATACTATTAACTGGACACTTAAAATGACATTTATAAAACATTATACAATGTTTGAGTTCATTGTTTTGTATTTTTCTTTATCTAATATTGGCTGGCACATTTGTACATGTCTGTCAAATAGTCACTCATTATCTGCGTTTCTTGTGACTTCTTTAGAAAATATAAGCAAACATATTTATTACTAATGATGTTGGGAAAGGATTGTTTTTTCTCTGTTTTACTACTTTGTAAATAATTCTTTAGCAGCTGCAAAACATTAAATGTTAAGTAGAAATAAGACGTTGCTTTCTGAAGTGATTCTAGAATAACAAAATGTCACAGCTTCACACTTGGGAAGCTTTGTTAGGCTTCCTAAATGCTGTTCTCACGTTTCAGCAATAATGCTAAGAGATGTGCAAAATAAAATGGCAGAGAAGAAAATCTGCCTGTAAAACACAAAAGCACAGACCTACCCCTCCTCCCACAAACCAAGAAGCCGAATTCCTCCAAAAGCTTCAATCATTGATTCATTATCAATTCTTAGAGCACTCTAACAAAATAGATGACACGATATGTTACCCAATTCAAGGGGAGCAGACTCGCCATTACCTAACAAAGAGGAAACAGCTCAAACATAATTCATTCTGAATGTGCTTTCACTGAAGTTGAGTTATAGACTTAGGTGCTTTCCTGGGCTCGCTTGTTTTCCAGATGAGAGTTGTAGGGGCAGAACTGAAGCTTTAAGAGCTGTTTGTTTCTGAAATCCAAAGAAAGAATACTTGCCCCCACAAGGACAGTGTTGGAGTTGCAAAAATTAGATAAATTTATAATGACCCATTTAAAAAGTAATTAATATAAAAATGCTCACAAAGGAAAAATATATTTTTATATCCTTCATTACTTTTTTTTTTTTTTTTTGAGACAGGTTCTTCTGTCCCCCAGACTGGAGTACAGTGGTGCCATTACAGTTCACTACAGCCTCTACCTCCCAGGGCTCAGATGGCCCTCCAACCTCAGCCTTCTGAGTAGCTGGGATCACACGCATGCGCCACCATGCCCAACTAATATTTGTATTTTTTGTAAAGATGGGATTTTGCCATGTTTCTCAGGAGGGTCTCAGACTCCTACTCTCAAGCAATACACCTATCTCAGCCTCCCAAAGTGCTGGGATTACAGGTGTGAACCACCACATCTGATCTGTCCTTCATTACTTTTAGGTCTACCAATATGTTACACTGTCGGTCCAAAAAGAGAATAACGAGTAAATAAATTGTATGTTTAATTAAATTAATATGTGAAAATGTAGTTTTACCATTAACTTACGGGTCTGTATCTTTCACTTCCCTGGTTTTCATAAATATTATTATTTCAGTAGAAGATTTAGTCAGTCATGGAAGGTAATATTTGAGGCTGTCATTAACTAGGAAAAAAGGGATAACAAATACAACTTTGTTCTCACAGGCATCAGAAAGTTGCACATATCTTTTGACTGTATTTTGTTCTTTTTTGGCTGCATTTTGCGCTTAAGGAATAAAAACTGTTTTTTTTTTCCTCCAAAGCGAAAAGAAAATGTTGAAACTAAACCTTGAACTATGAAGTTGATGCCACATTTTCAACTCTTGTTGGCGCTATTCTGAGCTCAGGATATGCTGGTAAAATCTGAACCATGTCATAATGATCTGAACTAGTCTGAGGTACCTGATTTTCATCCTATAATGGCTACTAGGTCGGTCTTCACTAAATGATACACTGCAAGTTTACACTGATGATCTTGCTTCAAGCCAACACTATTAGAATGGGGTGCTTTTCTGAAGTTACTTTTATAAATGAACTAAGTAGATGTGACCTAAACCTGACCTACCACAGATAGTGCTTGGTTCTCAAACAGTACAACAATCATTATAAGATGACAAAAATACAGGCAGTGCTTCACTATGTATGTATATATGCATCTCTGTGTGTGTGTGTGTATATATATACACATATTTTATATATATATACACATACACATACATACACACACATACACACACATATATATCCCCACCAACAGCCAATATTCCTGACCATGATGTTTTCCTGGAAATATATTCCAAACACAAGAACACACTTACTAGTAAATAAAGAGGGAACATCAATAGTGGACATCTCTCAGTGTCAGCATCGTAGCTAGGAGTAAACAGCCAGTGCCCCATAGCATCTGTGGATGTCACTTGTTCATAAGCAATATGTTTTTAAGATGGATAATGGGCATGTATTCATGGTTTGGTGTTAATTAGAAGCTCATGATGGCATGTGATGAATAGGGAAATGGCCAAAATGGGAAAGGCTAAAATCTAAGTAATTCATCAAATGCATAGTTAGTTCCTGAATAATTGCAGAAGGACAGTTAGTTGTAACTTTAGTTTGTTTCCTATAACACAGTTTTTCTACAAATGTATGGTATTTATATATATACTATATATATACATATTTTAATTGATCTATTATCTATCTGTCTCCATCCATCTAAATAAGCCCTCAAAATCTTTCGTTTGTGTTTATTTGAACATCCAGCACAATAATGTGTTTTGAGGTGGTTAATGTAATGCATGGAAATGAAAGTCAAATCCAGTCAACCTTTTGAGTCGATTGCCTTGTTTAGGCCTCCAACCATTGGAAGGCCGGGGGTCCAATAGGATGATCTGAACAGTCACTCTAAAACATTTAGTGATGCCTGATTCTAATTAAGCATATCAGCTCTGATGCCTGACTTCAGTAACACAAAGGGTGCCATCAATTTGATAAGACTCTGCTAAGCAAGGTTTAAAATTAATTCATAATTTCCTTTATGTTTGTCATGTGTTGTGAAAATGAACTGCCATTCAATTTTTATAAGCCATGCACAAGCAGAAGATTTAATTTCAGGCGGTGTTCTGGAAGGCCTGAATGGTTTGAAGAGCAAATTATGATTCTGTACTATGATCTTTGGATAATTGGAGCAGCAAGCAAAAACTATCTGGCATGTAGATATTGACATTCACTCTCAAAGTATTTACACATTTACACAGTTAGAGAACTCTCACATGTTTTCTCTTCATAATTAATGTATGAAAGCTACACAAAAGCCTCTTTATCAAACTGTACCAAGTGTAACATTGAAAACTTTTCTTTCTATAATTATGGAAAATGGGGTAAGAATCATGAAGTTTCAGAAGTGGGGAAAGTAAATGGTGACCATTAAGCAATGCATAGTTAGTGTTTATAAAATATAATAAAAGTATTTACTAGTATGAAATTTATAACAAGCAGTTGGCTAGTTCTAAGAATACGTCATAGACAAAGGCACATAGATATTCAGTCATCTTAAACTACGTATGAGAAATATAAAACTATCAAATATCACTGGGGGAGAAATTGTAAGACAAATTTATGAAATCAGGAAATTACAGGATATGATTATTGGAAGATCTCAAGGAAATTTTGATATTCTGTCCCCCTATGTGCAAACGTTCTCAGACGGATCAGACTCCTTCATTCTTGTTTTTGGCACTTGGAAGGAAAGATCTATTTCTAAATTGAATTTTTTCAGGACAGTTTTTCTGAATGACACATACAAATCTGTAGTTTTATATAAATATTAAATGTTTTGAAACAAAATGCGGAAAGATAAACTGGTATTGATTGAGTTAATGAGTTCCATTATTTCCTCAAATGAGAACTAGGTATACACTGTAGACCAGGAACCTAGAAGATATAACTATTTGAGGCCGGGCATGGTGGCTCACGCCTGTAATCCCAGCACTTTGGGAGGCCGAGGCAGGCAGATCAACTGAGGTCAGGGGTTCGAGACCAGCCTAACCAACATGGAGAAACCCTGCCTCTACTAAAAAATACAAAAATTAGCTGGGCATGGTGGTGCATGCTTGCAATCCCAGCAACTCGGGAGGCTGAGGCAGGATAATCGCTTGAACCTGGGAGCCGAAGGTTGCAGTGAGCAGAGATCGCACCACTGCACTCCAGCCCGGGCAACAAGAGCGAGACTCCGTTTGAAAAACACAAACAAACAAACAAAAAGATATAACTATTTGAGTGTAAAATTTATAAAGAATAGTTTTAATTTCATTGAAGGTTTTAGTTTCTGTTTTTAGTCCAATGCCTGAAACATAACTTTCAATATTTTTAGTGGATTATACACAATGTCCTTTGTGTTTAAGACTGACAAATCATTTTTGAATTAAAAGTGCATTAAATCGATTTTAAGAATCTTAAACTAATGTTGTTCAACCTCTTTTGGATAACAAAAATGGACTCTTGATTAGATATTTTAGGCATTAGTGAGGCAAAACAAAAACAAAAACAAAACCCAGTAATATTCCAAAGGAGACAAAAGGCATGTTTCATTATTATTTGGGGAGAAAAGCAAAACAAGCATTGAATTCTCTATTAAAAGAAATTTTGAAATGCTTTTTTTTCATTTTTAATATTATTATAGTGAGACAAGAAAAGTGGATATGAAAACCAAATGTTAAAAACATTTTCCTGCCAGCTGGAAACCCTTCTGTCTGTTTTGACAATCCTATCACACATATACAGACTGTCACAAAGGGAAAATCTTTCAATTTCCTCTCAGGAAGATCGTTATGTGCCTTTTTTATTGATTGTTTCCTGTGGTATATATAATCCTCCTTGTGGTTTTGTGCTGTCCAGGGAACCTGTTGTGTGTAAACAACCACAGGTGATTAGCGATCAATGAATGATTTTAACCCACGAGATAAATGCAACAGGACATGGACCTTCATGTAAAGAGCTGTTTAGTTTTCATTCCCTACAGATTTAACTTGATTCTTTCCAGTTGAAGGGATAAGAACATGGAAAATCAATGTTGCTGGTTGAGTCCAGCACAGTTGAGCTCTTTTCAGGAGAACTCTGTTAGATAAACATTTCTAGCTGAAATTTTAGGGCTATACATATATATACACACATTACATATTTCTGGAAGCATGCAAAAACTATGTACATTAACTGGTTTTTGGAGTAAGTCTTACAGTTTAGGTAAAGAAAGAGATGTATGCTTTATATTGTGTAACCTTTTGCTATGGCTTGCATTTTTTCTCATGTGTTCAGTAATACTTTAAAATATTTTTTTCAATTTTTTAAAAGAGATTCCTCTGGTCATTGTGTTGACAAGTTCGGTTTGGAAAACATTGATTTACTTATTTCACCCCAAATTATATCTCTGATTCAGTTAGGTTGTAGAATGTTGTGTGGGCTATAGATCACCATCCCTAAATCCTGCTCTTGCCACTAAGGACGTCTGTCATAAATCACTGATGCTGGGAGCCGCTGAGTTGGTGCCTGTTCTCAGTACTTCATTCTGTAGAAGCTGATCAGATAAGAAGCAGAGCAGAAAATAGGGTGCGCTAAGGGCTTCCTCTAATCTGGAGGGTGTGTGTTCTAGTCTTCTTGTCAAGCTATAGCATTAGAGAAGCCAAATTAATGATTAATTACTCATTTGATCCTATCTATTACAAGCTTGAGCAGTATGCTCACAAGTTTTTCCTTTGTACCTCCTTGACATTTTGTAAGTGATAGCAGTATATGTCAGCACGGGCTAAGTCACATTGCAGTAGCAAAGAACTCCAAAATCTCAGTGGTTTAACACAACAAACATACATTTATTGGTCATTATGCATGTTCACTGGAGATCACTAAAAGGCCTCTGCTCATTCTAGTAACTCAGCCACCAAGACCATGTTTCCATGGCAAATAAGTGCTTCAGTACTCAGGAGTAAGGGGAAAAAGAAACAAGCTGAGTCATGCTCTGGCTCTTACATTTTCTGCTATGGAGGGGCACTTCCTCACGTTTTATCAACTAAAACAATTCGAATGGCCATACCTAACTTTGAGGCACTGGGAAGTATAATTCTACTCTAAGCCTGAAAAGAGGGGAACTGCAGTTCTTGTGAATAGCATTAGTGACTACTCAACCATACTCAAAATATGATGCAATTTCTGTTTTCCCTGCTAGAAAGTGAGCTCCTTGAAGAAAAGCACCCTCTTTTAATCATCTTTGTATTCCCAGTGTCTGACAATTAATAGGTGCTCAATAAGTATTCGGTAACATAATGGCCTATTTATGTTTATTGTTATAAGTTTTATATGTACTTAATATAAACCCAGATGGATTTTTTTAACATCAGAACAACTACATTATTGGGTCACATTTACAAATATTACATTTTAAATTTTGAAATATTAATGGAGCATCTAGGGTTAATGTTGAAAATGTAAACACTAATGTATATCTTCTTACATAATTGACCAGAGAAATTGCCTTGCATTTTTTGATGAAAGACATTTCCTTCTACTATCTTATTTTGCATTAATCACATTTTGACAAAACCCCAACATTTTAGAGATATAATGCAAAGATGTTACAGATGATATGAATAAAATCACTTGTCAAGTGATTAGTAGCTATTAGTAATTTATCTGTAACAATCGCTTACTAAGGGATATGGCATAGATAAGCTGCAGATTATATGTTTTCTCTTGCATACAAGTCCTATCTAATTTTTTCCATTGTAATTAATTTTAAAAATTCACAGAGTTCAGATTTTTAATTCTCAGTAGTAATAAATAACTTGCAATATAAAAATTTGATCAAGTTATACCTGTTGTTTGAAGTATCATCATTTTCTGAACTCAATGATAAATCTCATCTCCCAATTTGAGCCACTAGTAACATTCATGAAGTGTATTAATTTGTTCTCTGAACTATAATCTTCACTCTATTTGTACATATCTCAACACCTCCCATTGATGGGTGAATTATTTCATAAGCTCAGTAATCTGAAATCCAGTTTATAATTAAGAAAAAAAGTACCTATGATGCTAATATCATCACAGAGTTCATTAGCTGAAGTTTATGTACACATAATTAATAGCTCATGTTCTTACTCAGAGTCAGTGAATCCTAATTTTGGTCACATTTCTAAAAATATTTTTGGTCTGGTTGCTCACCGAATGGTCTGAGACCTATAGTTTGGGATCAGAGGAAGCTGAGGGGGATGGAAGAAGGAAAGTTATTAGTTCCACAATTTGAAATTTTAGTTAATTTAGAAAACTTTCATTGTGTTTCTGTGTATACATATGTCCCTGTGTTCAAATGAGTTTTATTTTATATGGTCTTTACATGCTACTTTAGTTAGGGAAGAAACCTGATTATTTTCTTGCATTTCTAAATAGTGAAAATAAAAATATTAATCCAATACAGATACAATAAAACCATTGTCAATTCAAAATTCTCTAATTTTTAAATATACTTACTGCCTAGCACATAATGATGAACGCTGAAGCAAAAGCACCAATTTTCAAGAGAAAAACTGATGCCAGGAAGTCTGCCTTTTCAGGTTATCATGTTATAACAGTGTATTACAACTAAATAAGACATATACCTTGAGGACCTAAAAAATGATAGAATCAATACAGTAATTAATGAATGCTTATGAAAGTTATTTCATTCTGAAGGTCCTAACTTTAATCTTGTGTCACCCTTTCAGTTGAGAATTTTAATGTAAAAACTTGTGAAAATGCTACAGTAAACTGCGGTTATAACGTCCAAGGGTTGCCATCTGCCATTGTAATCCTAGCCATCCAAGCAAATTCACAGTGGTGTCACACTGCTTAGATGTAATTACCCTTATAATGCTAGAATAAATGAGAGAAATACTTCTTATAGTGTTTACTGACCTGAAATTTCTAAACCCGTGGTGTAGGGATCTAGAACAATGCAAATTAAACACAGTAATAAACATAATATGCATGGTACTTATGAGGAAGTATAGGAGGTAGGCATCTACATGGCCATGCTTAAGATGAAAAATGGTGCCCTTAAGGAGAAAGCAGACGTAGAGACTGAATTTATAAACTATAAAACTAGAATAAATGTTTGAAACATATAAACACAATACAGAAACCAACTACTTATTTTAAGTCAATTTCGTGAGAACCTTTACATAAGATCCATGAAAAAAAAAAAAGACTTAATGTGGAAATCCAAAGGTCTTTATAAAAAAATGATAACTTTGCACAACAGAATCCATGCCTATGAAAAGTTTTGGTAACTAATTCAATATTCTCCATGAGGTATTATCCTTGAAAATATGCTTAAGAACTTTTAACTTGCTCAGAACAGCTTTTGCTGTAGGCTTCACACTGTCCAAGGGGATTAGTAGGTCTTAGCGTCTCAAAATCTGTATTAGCTATCAACTTGCCTCATGATATAATTCAATATTTTCTCTTAGTTTACAAATTCTAGTGATTTTTAATCATTGGTTGCTAAACATTGTTTCTTTCACTAACAATTGGTTTAAAATATTCAAAAATACATACATACAAAATAAAACCAAAACACACTAGTCTATCCAAAATCTAATTTCTGGTTTTAATGGATTTTTATTGGTCTGAATCAATTTAACAGTGAGAGAGAGAGAGAGAGAGAGAGAGAGTGTGTTTGTGTGTGTGCGTTTAGACTATATTCTCATGACAAATGAAACCTGCCACTTTGAACTTCAAGATTCTAGAATTGGCCAACTTTGTGGAAGAGTGTCATTATTGGATTTTTTGTTTCTCTTGGGCTCCAATAAAACTAGTATCTACTGACATGCAGGGCACGTTAAAAAAAAAAATCCATATTTTCATGCTGGACTACATAAAAGGAAAGTTTTAGATTCGACTTTAACTATTAATTCTCATTACAAGATTTTAACCAAGAATTGTACCTTTCATTCACGAAGCTGCAGCTAAACTTCATCTCTGATATTTTTAGCTGTATGACCTTAGGCAGGTCCCTTATGCTTTACAACCCCCAGATAGTTTAACTGTAAATTAACTGACATGGGCAAGATTGTGATAGGCTTTGCTTGCTAAAAAACTAGGTTGGATTTGATGCAAAATGATGAGGGCCTGAACTAAGGCAGTGGGAATAATAACGAAGAGAAAAACTCCAGAACTCCCAGAAGATGGGAACATAGCACAGAATTTAAAGAGCAATGATTAGTCTGAAAAAGCAGCTTTGCTTGCAAATAATGGCGTGGTCTGGGACAGACAATGTAATCATTAAGCCTTACTTTCCTCATCTGTATAATGGAAATAATAATACCTACCTCACAAAGTTGCAATAAAATTTTGAAACAGAATACTAGGATAGAGACTCTTTTATTAAGAAATTTGCCACAGGCATACATAATATCTTATGTCTTTATTGGTTTCTAATCAGCCTTATCAAATATTTAAATAGTGACATGTGAGTGACAAAGGTATGGCCTCAACTTGCCTTGTGATTTAATTCTTACCTAAAGGCTAATTTTGTGATGAAGATGGATTCATTACGAGGTTTTCTGAGAAAATACTTTGAGAATGCTCATAAAAGAAAACAACAAAGAAACTGCTTCTTATTTACAGAATCTGGTTTTTCAGGGTGTTCAGGGGAAGATAAAGTGTGAAATTTGACTTCTGTTTTGAGAAAAGGCCAGAAAGCTAAGAAGCCCAGTGATAAGTGGATAGTTACACAAAGTAACAATTCTTATCCTCCATACAAAAAGTCACTATTTGAGTTTTATCATAATATTAATGTAAAATGTGGTTTGCACGCAGTCAATAAAATATTTGCTTATAATTCAAATGCAAATTTTTACTATTTGCATCACTATTCACTTTTTCTTGCAACCTCTTCATAAAACAACAAAGTGAAATAAGTTACATATCAATTATTGTATTATTATATAACATAATGGTTTATTATTAAATCATATTAGTATATTAATACTAACACTAATATTAACACTATATAATATTGTACACTATAATAGTACAGTATTATTAGTATTATAACTTAGATATTAGTGTTTTTTTACCTGCCACAGAATGCAAAACATCCCATATTTTTTAATGATTCTGGAAAATTGTCAGATGTTATTTGAAGTTATTCATTTACATATGGTTATTTTATTGCACATATGGTTTTTCTCTAATGATATTATACAGTTTTGCAAAGCAATGCAGTGTCCTTTGTACATCTCCTAATACTAAGAATAGCATTATGCATTATTTAGGTGTTAAACATTTCTCCTTCAATGAGAGGAATAGTTCTTTATTATATTATTATTTAATAAAAGATCCTTATTCACTTATAATATATATTAATAAAAAGAAGTGTGATCTGACAAATATCTTAAGAAAAATTTACCCAAACCAAACTGAACCTTTCAGGTTGAGAGATACATGTGAGATTAACATTTATGAAGTACATTGAGAATTTGCTTGATATTATTCAGAACAAAGAAATAACCTAGTCACTGCCTAATGGGATTTGTTTCTAAATCAGGGGAAAGTAAATAAAATATCAGAAGAAAGCTCTGTTGATTTATCTGATAGTCATTATCATTTCATCATATGTTTCTGAAAGAGGAAATAGAAAAGACCAGAAGGAAGAACTATGTCAAATCTGACTCCTCTCAAAATCCTTGGGGTCTTCCCAAGCACCATGGATCTGAAGCACTTGCCATTTGTGGCAAGCTAGATAAACTGTCTCAGATACCTGCTGTCTTTAATTGTCAACCAATTAAAATGACCCTCTGGTCATTTTTCTAACATTTTATTACACTCTAGAATCCCCATCTGTACTCATCAAACTCCCTTAATCCACAGATCCTTTGAAGTTCTGGCCTTAACTGATACGGGGCTGATTGAAAAGTCTCCCACTAGTGGAGGCCCATATTTACCTTTCGAAGATCTAGTGGTGGGAATCAGCCCTTCTTCTCTCCACAATGAGGCTTTCTAATCATTACTCTTCTACCTCCTCTCTCCTGCTACTCTCTGAACTTCTAGTGCTTCACCAGAGGTGCCCTTCTGAATAGTTAATTTGTTTGTCTGCTTTCTTATCTCTTTCATATTGACACCTATTTTCCCCATTCAATTACTTAATGACTCTCAAGATAACATTTTTCACACTTCACTGAGGCCCCTCCTATTTTCTCTAAAGGTTTTCTGAGCCTTTCTGTTGCCTCAGAGTTTGTTTGTTTAGGATTTCTTGTGATTCTTTGAGTATCTTCCAATACATCCCATCCTTATCCACCACCCCTGTTACCTTTATACATAAATTAATATTTTCTAATTTCAGATGGCTAATGCCAAAAGAACTGTGGCAGCTATTCTTAAACTTACACATGAGCTAAGCTATAATACAGCACCTCCCTGGGGCAGCCAGTGTCTGCCATGAGTCACATCTATCTGACTCTTCATATATGCAAATCAGCTATTCCCTGGCACTCAGCAAGTCACCTGGCCAAAAAGCCTTCAAGAGTGCCAACAGTTTAATTCTCTTTAGCCTCTAAGAAATTTGATGAAACCATCGCTCTCATCAAGATTAGCAAAGAAAGAACATTTTAGTCATCCCACAAAGAATCTGGTCACACATCCTACCTTCTCAGTCCCCATTGGTGCTGTTACTATCTGGACAATTCTCCTGAGCAATAGTATTAAAGCTAATTTCTTTCTTTCTGTTCTTCTCCAGATTGAATTTGTAGACAAATCCTACCACATCCTTTTTTTTTTTTTTTTTTTTTTTTTTTTTTTTTATAAAAATAATGTGCATTTCCTTTCTCTCTCATAGACAGATGTCCTAGTTAAGTACTGGTTTGCCTTCTGCTTACACACAACCCATTGCTCTTCAGCATTCTTGAATTAATCATATCAGAAAATTTCCCTATGTAACTCTAACTTAGTGTTAAATAACATGATATGAAAGAGGAGTTATAGATCAATTTATTTCTTCAGAAGCAACTTAAAGAAAAAACTGAAAACTGAACTATTGCCACAATGACATAAGACAATTTGAAACAGTACCATTTTTACCTTGATCACAGTAGAAACAGGACAACTGATTACAAATAACTGAAAAAAAATAATCAAATAGCTCATCTAAGATTGATCCTGTGTACCCACATGCTCACCTAGACACAAATGCATTGAAAGAAGAAAACAAAACAAATAAAATAACTCTCCTCTTTCAGTAACGGAAATGCAATCCTTCTATTTGCTCTGGAAAACAAAACAGAACAGGAAAAAATATTAAAAAAAAAAAAAAAACACAGAAAAACACCTTAAAGTCATCTTAATTCTGCTTTTGTCTGACACATCAAACTGTGAATAGATTATTTTGGCTGTACCTTCCAAGACAATTTATATTCTCAGTGCTTCTTACTACTCTTAATGCTACTACCCCTTCCCAATTCACCATTTTCTCTCACTTGGACTATTACAATAGTCTCTTAACTGGTCACTTAATTCCATACAGAAGCCAGAATGATACGGTTAAATGTAGGTCAAATCTTTTCACATTTCCTCTCAAAACTCTTTAGTGATTTCCTTCCTTCTACCCAGGCAAAGTAAAATTCTTCGATGATCTAAAAGTTCTTATGCAATGTGGCTTCCTACTCTCTGACTCTATTTCTACTCACTCTTTCTCTCATTCAGTTTTCAATCCCTCAGTTACTGCTGTTCCTTCAATATCCAGGACACACTCCTGCCACAGGGTCTTTGCAATTGTGATTTCTTCCGCCTGGAATGCTGTTCCCTAGATAGCCACAAGACTTAACTTCCTAGCTTCCTTCAAAGCCTGTCTTTAAATGATCTTCCCTCATTGAAGCCTTCCATGACCAGTCTATTTGAGAATACTGACCCAAGCCCCTCCACCCCTGTAACCCTCCATGTTCCTTATGCTGCTATGCCACTTCCACACTTTTTTTTTTTTCAAAGCACTTCTCACCTACTAACATTTTAATTTTTATGTATTTATGATGTTAGCTTCTTATTGACTTCCCCTGAATAGGACATAGTTCCATTAAGGTGGAGACTCTCATTTTGTTTTGTTTATTGGTTTATCTAGAACCCCTAGAATGATGCTTGGAAAAATCATAGGTTTTCATTCAAAATTTATTGACTGAGTTTCAAAATTCGTGTATTAATTCATTCTTTACAAAAAGGAAAATAGAAGCAATGAATATAAAAATGTCAATATAACTAAGCAATCATAGAGATTGAGATTAGGCTCCATAAATGCACTGAAATGAATACTAGCAAATTACAATAATGGATAGTTTCATGGTGCTTTATAGTTTACAAAATACTTCTAAATATACACACACTCTGTCTTCTTAACAAGACTATGTGAGTGAGGAGGTTGTACTATTTTCTCTTTCTAGGTAAGAAACAACGTCAGAGAGCTTAGTGACTTACTGGGGGCCACACAGATTTTAAGCAGGCCACCTTGACTTCTTGAACAATGCTATGTCCTGGAGACTGTATTTCGTTATCTACTCCGAGAGAACTCTCTAAACCTTCAAATCTCCTCCCAAATTCACATAATTATAGGGTGTTTAAAATACACTGTGTTCTCTTTTATTGTGAAGATTGGACTTCTGAAGCACCAGGATGAATATGACAATTGAATTAACACTTCATTTTCTTAATTCGTATTTTGGGGTACAAAAGACATCCTCTAAACTCTATCCTTCTTTCTTAGATTATCTCAGTCTATCCTGGTTTCTTAGCTAGGGTGAAATAGCTTTTCACTACTTGTATTACACTACCTCAAGTACTTAAATTTCATTTTCAATGAAACCCTGTTTAATGAATATTTATGAGTATGTCCCTGCAGTGTTCATTCAATGTGTAGACTTCCCTTCACAGCAGGTTGCAGTTTTACATTTTGCTTTTTATTGCTGAAATGTTAGTCATACAAATTGATGTTGCTTAGGAAATATGAAAATAACAGTTCCTCCTCTAACTTGAACATTTTTTGCCAGAGTTACCTGGTGCAGCACTGATGGTGCTAAAAAATAATAAATAACAATAATTAGAATAATCAGCCCCAACCTGGAATAATATGCAATTTACATTTTTAATAAATGATATTAAAGTATAACTCTCCCAGTAGGTACGGAGTTTCCAAGCTAAAACATTCATCATTTATAAAAGCATCAAGTGGAGATGCTGAGATAAATATTCTCTTCTCACCGTGACTAGCACCTACTAGTTTTTTGTTTTGTTTTGTGTTTTGTTTTTTTTTTTGCCATCAGACATCATCAGAAAAAACCATTGTAGGAAGGAATTTATTTGAAAAAGCTTGGCCGCGCGGTGGCTTATGCCTGTAATCCCAGCACTTGGGAGGCCGAGGCAAGTGGATCACCTGAGGTCGGGAGTTCAAGACTAGCCTGACCAACATGAAGAAACCCTATTTCTACTAAAAATACAAAATTAGCCCGGTGTGGTGGCACATGCCTGTAATCCCAGCTACTTGGGAGGCTGAGGCAGGAGAATCGCTTGAACCCGGGAGGCAGAAGTTGCTTGAACCCGGGAGGCAGAAGATTGTGCCATTGCACTCCAGCCTGGGCAACAAGAGTGAAACTCTGGCAGAAAGAAAGAGAGAAAGAGAGAAAGAGAGAGAGAGAAAGAGAGAGAAGAAAGAAAGAAAGAAAAGAAAGAAAGAAAGAAAGAAAGAAAGAAAGAAAGAAAGAAAGAAAGAAAGAAAGAAAGAAAGAAAGAGAAAAGAGAGAAAGAGAGAGAGAGAGAGAGGGAGGGAGGGAGGGAGGGAGGGAGGAAGGAAGGAAGGAAGGAAGGAAAGGAAGGAAGGAAGGAAGGAAGGAAGGAAGGAAGGAAGGAAGGAGAGAGAGAAAGAAAGGGAGGGAGGGAGGGAGGGAGGGAGGGAGGGAGGAAGGAAGGGGAGAGAGAGAGAAAGAAAGAGCGAGCTTATTGGGTAGACATACACTTTAATAAGGAGATTCGTTCCTCTCAGAAAATATTTGGGAAATTTTAAGTTGTTTTCTTTCCTTCTTCCTTTTTTTTTTTTTTTTTTTGTAAATGACAGTGATCATTTATAAAATATTCCATTGTAACTACGGAATCTAAAGTCACATAATACCTATCCACTCAGCAAAAGGTAACTCCAATTAAATCTCTCTGTGGGTGGTTTGACTTCAGATATTGTGTGGGCAAATCTGACAACCTGCCATATCCTTTGAATTTCTTTAAGGTGAACATACAACTTAGCTGGTAATTTTCAAGAAAGAAAGAATGTGCAAGAATGCAAAATAAATGACACCAACCATATGGTGCTCAGATTGTAAACCCCTGATGATAAGAAGATAACTGATCATCCTGCAACTGTTACAAGTTTTTCTTCCATCTGAAGCCATCCTGAGCTATTGAATTATGCAAGGAGCACTTTGCTCCTTTCAAATCAGGGAAAAGTAAGAACTTCATGTAAGTTTTGTATATTAAACACATATTAAATGGAATATATCTAATTTTCCCAGTTGATATAAGATGTTTGGATTGGATACATAGAACCTATTTCACTAAAAAATTTAGAAGTTCTTTAATACAGAATTCTACAAGAATAGGATTTACAATAATCGACCTTTCCTTTTTAAATTTTCATCCTCTCAAAAATTAACTATGTCAGGCCAGGTATGGTGGCTCATGCAGGTAATCCAGCACTTTGGAAGGCCTAGGCGGGTGAATCACTTGAGGTCAGGAGTTCAAGATCAGCCTGGTCAACACGGTGAAACCCCATCTCTACTAAAAATACAAAAAATTAGCCAGGCATGGTAGTGCACACCTGTAATCCCAGCTACTCGGGAGGCTGAGGCAGGAGAATCTCTTGAACCCAGGAGGCAGAGGTTGCAGCTAGCTGAGATCATGCCACTGTACTCCAGCCTGGGCAACAAAGAGACTCTATCTCAAAAAAATAAAAAAAAATAAAAAATAAACTATGTCTAATCTATTGTGAGCATACCTCTAAATATTATTTAATTGAAGGGAGACAGAGAGACCTCACACCAAATACAAAGTTGAAAATTAAAGCAAAGACGTTTTATTTAAATCTGTGAGACTTAATTCAATTCAATGAATATTAAGTGCCTTTTATGTGTCATGCACTATGCGACATAGTTCCTATCTTCAGGTATTATAGACCTCAGTTATCCCAATAAATCTTTGAGGCAAGTATTTTTAAGATTCTTTTGTTTTAAGAGATAAGATAATTGAGACTCGAAAAGTTGACGTGCTTTGTCATGATCACAGAGGATAATGTACCACACAGTTGAGGCTCAGGTCACTCGTGAGGCAAAAAGGAAAGTTACCAGAGAGGCTGTGTGGTGATCCCCAAGAACAGAGCATCAGAAGACTCTGTCACTTAAAAGTGTGTGACCCTGGACAAATTAATTTTCCAAGTCTGGGTTTCCATATATAAATAACACTAGCCAATTTATAAGATTAACAATAGGTAGCTCACAACTTAAAGTTGTCAAATTGGAAGTTTATATTAAAGTTGTTAAGAATAATCACAATAACTCTTTTTGGTCATGGTAATACAAACAAATAAAGGAGACTTTGCTACACTTGTATTTCAGAAAAGGTGTGCGTAACTCTGAATGTTAGGGAATTTCAACTATTCAGAGGGGTGTTCTACAATTCCTACATAAAAAGCACTTTGCCAGACACAACCAGATCTTCAGAGAAGTCAGGACTCTTGGAGCCCCTCTCCCTATCACTGAAGAAGCATGCTACAGGGATCACAGGGCCCTCTCTGCAGCTGCTCTCGGGTTCAAAAAGAAGAAAGCCTGTTTCTGTGACACACGAGAATACCTGTTTATGAATGTACATGTATGTATGTATGTGTGTACCTGTATCTGTGTGTGTGTGTGTGTGTGTGTGTGTGTGTGTGTGTGTTTTCCGGAGCAGCAGTTGAGAGTGGGAGAACAAGGTCCCCATTGTCTCCTCCAATCCTAAAATGATGCCACTTTGGAAAATGGCAAATGCTAACTTCCAAGGGAAGTCTTTCTAACTTTACTCCCCATCTTCTTCCTACACTTTGGAAAGAGCCGGAAGCAGCCTGGGCAGTGAATGGGAAGAAGTGTATAGCAGCCAGGAAGAGCAGGAGGAGAAGCTAATTGTGCCCCCATCCCTCCCTTGAGTTTCTGAGCCTACGTCACAACTGAGTTAGAAGGGGAGGATTCACACTAGATGAGAGATTTTGGCTTAGATATTAAGCTAAACTCTACACTTTTAAATACTAAAAAATGAGGCAATTCAGCCAGGCGCAGTGGCTCATGCCTGTAATCCCAGCATTTTGGGAGGCCGAGGTGGTCAGATCACAAGGTCAGGAGTTTGAGACCAGCCTGACCAACATGGTGAAACCCCATCTCTACTGAAAATACAAAAATTAGCCGGGCATGGTGGCATGTGCCTGTAATTCCAGCTACTCAGGAGGCTGAGGCAAGAGAATCCCTTGAACCTGGGAGGTGCAGGTTGCAGTGAACCAAGATCATGCCACTGCACTGCCTGGGTAACAAGAGTGAAACTCTTGTCGAAGGAAGGAAGGAAGGAAGGAAGGAAGGAAGGAAGGAAGGAAGGAAGGAAGGAAGGAAGGAAGGAAGGAAGGAAGGAAGGAAGGAAGGCAGGCAATTCATAATTCAGAATGTGTCCAGAAAAGCAATGCAAAGTTTGTTGATCATGGGGAGAAAAAAATCATTTGCCACATCTGGATAAAAGAGAAAGTGGTAAGAAAGACTCAATTGGCTTTCCAGTTACACTCTACCAAGATAATTCCAGGTAATAAAGCAGTTAATAGTCCTATAACTTTGAAGGTGGTACTGAATTGCCTAAGGGTATGGTTAACAGTGGGTGGGTTAAGGTTTATATTAACATTGGGACTGATAATATTTCCTGCACTTTCCCCACCCAGTCCCAAACACAGTTTCTAAAAGTTTCTAACTTGGATGGATGCATATCCTGCCTTCATGGAGCACGATGCCACATAAACATGGAACAGTACAAGGTGAGATAAAAGATAGCTGCAGGTAATGAAAATCTTGTGAGGTAAAAGAAATGAGATTCACTGTGCTCTAGCCTAGATAAAGAACTCTGTAAAAGTGGGTAGAATGTGAATAAATAGTAGAGAATGATAAATATATGGATGTATACACTGGTAGGTTTGTTGGAAGCAGACTATTCTTAGAATTTAGTGGTAAATAAGGTTGGGATCAGACCATGCAATTCAGCAAACCACTCAGGTGAACCTGATTCTCTGTGGCAAGCTATGAGTTATGCTTCAGTTTTGTGGTTAGGGAAAATGATGAAATAAAACAGTATTATTTAGAGAAACTAAAGTTGGAGACTTAGACTTTTTTGAGATTTCATTGTATACTTAAATCATAATTAGTAAAATTATCTTTTCCAGAATAGAGATAGTTCTTTTAATAGTTCTTGAGACTTATTTTAAGTTGTTAAGAGTGGTAGTCTTTTTTGACACAGTTATCTTTTTCCTTAGATAACATGAGAGCAGAAAAAAAAATACTATTTAAAGTTAAAAAAAATTATTTTTTAAAAAATCTTTAGACCTGAAAATCTAAATGTATTTCATTTTTTAGTCACTAAATTTTTTAAAAAATAGAATTAGATTATAGTAAGATCTTAGAGTTTTTAGTATACCAGGATTCTAATGAAAATGACAGCACTAAAAATAAGAATGAATGACAGCTAAAGAAGTTTTGAATGACATGTATGCTTTTTGAAAATCTTTACTTTCTAATTGGAGTGAGAGAAATCGGAACAATGACATAGATTTTATTTTTAAAATAATCAACTTTTTAAAGGTAGTGTAATGTTCTATTTCTTAATCTGGGTGCTGATGCATTATTATTCTTTCAGCTATGAATATATATATTTATATTTTTATATCTCTGGTCTACTTTTAAATAATTAATCTCTTAGAATACATTTACATATATGTTTGTCAACAGATTCACTTTTTGGGAAAAGATATCCAACCTTATCTTCCCCTATTCTGCAGACAGGGTCCCCGGCCTTTGCTCTGGGAGCAGGCTCTTCCTTCCTGTCCTGGTTCCACACCCAACAATTGGACTGTAATTCTTCCAGCTCCCAGGTCAGCAGAAAGTGGCACAATGGTTCCATGAGGGAGGCAGGTAAACAAAACATCTGGGCAATAGTAACTGTTACTACGCTACACTGGGTCCAGGTGGATGCCATTCTAATTATTCTGAATTGGTGAAATTAAAAAAAGCAGCTGCGGTGGTATTTTCTTCCCTTATTTCTCCCATGGATTGGTCTCATTTGTCAGAAGGTTGCTACTCTCTGCATTCTTTAAATGAACTCTTTTTATTTCTTCAAAATGTTATTAGTCCAAAACTTGCATCAAAATACCAACATCCCCAAAAGATCCTCAGTGGCTTGTTTTCATTATCCAGGTACAGTTTTCTAAAATGTCACATTTTAATTAAGTACTTAAAAATGGATAACATTATTAACATCTACAAATGTGAATTTCTAGTACACTAAGTGGTGCTTTAATTAATATTCCTGCATTTTCTCTTCCCCCACCAAAAGAAAAAAATAGGTTTGATACATTTTGTGTTTCAATGTTTGCGTGTTCTTATTTCTTTTATTAACTTTTAGAAAGAATATCAAGACGCCAAAGAAAATATCCACAGGCAAAATTAAAAAAAAAAAAACTCAAAATTGGTTTTTAAAGATCATACTCTAAATATTTCTAAGGAATTCTAGAGAGAAATTTAAGTAAAATGTTAATAAATACATCAAGCAAGTATTTCATTTTCAAAATATTCATGCAATCTTAGAACCAGATGATCTTTGAAAGGGTTCAAGTTAGTGGTTTTTACGTATTTTAACCCATATACCTTCTAAAAGAATATTTTAAGAACTATACAACTTAAATGTCTTCTCATAAGTTTAACATTTAAAAATATATAATTCCCAACATACAGTAAATATTGGCATGTTATAAAAATTGTTTTGACTCTTTTATTTGTACCTAATTGAATTTTTTTTTTTTTTTTTTTTTTTTTGAGACAGGGTTATACTCTGTTGCCTAGGCTGAACCGCAGTGGTGTGACTATGGCTCACCGCAGCCTTGACATCCTGGACTTAAGGGATGCTCATACTTTGGCCTCTGAAGTGCTGGATTACAGACATACCTAATTGACTCTGAAGGTCACATCAATTTAAGACCTACTAGCTTAGCATACATTACAAAATTGAATGCATCAAAAAGCCCTGCACAGTTTAAATAGTTTGCATTGTTTCTTTCTCTCTTTGGACTTTTATTTCACCTTTCCCATAACATTATATTTTAGTGAAATACACTTTTCACGTTTGAAAGACCTTTATAAGGTCTTAAAATTTTGTGCAATGAAAACATGTATATAAATAGAAATTTAAATTTAAAAAATTCCTGTGATGACAATCTAAGTGTTAGTATATAATCTAAGTGTTAGTATATTTCTTTCAGATTTTTTGCATAATTATTATTGATATGCACTTGATCCAAATAAAGAAATACATTTGATAATTCCTAAACAATTTTTTAAAATGTATTAGGAATTGAGTCCTTAATGAGATGGATGACCTCTGCTCCTCCAATCAGTTTTTGTAGTCAGGGCTGAATTTGTTTGCATTGCTATAAGGTAATATTAAACATAGGTTTATGCTTACTTTTTATTTTTATAGATGTCAATTTTGAGAAAATGAATTCACATAAAGTAAATGAGAATGGAAGAAGTTTTATTCTAAAAAATGCCATTCAATTATTTGAACTGTTTCCAAGTTACATGCCAAAAATCACATAGAGATCTATGATAAAAATTACTGTTAATGATCTCTCAGCTGACAACTCAATTATCATCACCTTCAATTTTGTTGAAAAGAAATAAATGAAGATTAACTGACTTGTCAAAGGATTTTTTACTCAACCATTCTTTTTCTAAATACAATCACCAATATTTTAAATTTTTTCTTTACTTAATGATCTAAGGATTTTTTGTTTCAATTTATTTATCAGATTTATACTGAAAATTTAATGAGATATGAGAGGGAGATTGTGTCATACATCATTCAGATAAGTCTAAGAATATTTCCTCAAGATTACTTCGTCTTGGAAGATGTTTAACCCACACCAGCAATTTTTAAATCACAGAATCAGTAAACTTTAGGAAGAGAGAGATGTACACCATTCTTTATGAAGTGCCCTTCTAAAGAGGGAAGAAGAAAAGGAATACAGTGTAATAGTTCTCTGTGGCAGGCACATTCTCTAGCCAGTTCATTTTAGGGTGGGGTATGTATGACCATTCAAGATGCAGATCTCAATTCCTTTAGAAATGCTCATTCCGAAACTTTTGGAAAGTCCTTTTGAAGTTCCAGAAGTTTAAGAAGAAAACAATTGCCACAAAACAGACCCCTCTACTAAGGCTCCTATCTCTGCTACCTTTCCCACAGCCCATAGCAACCATGGTAGTAAAGTGACTTTTTTCCACCTCTTAGCTTCCTATTTCCTCTTCACTTTTAAGACTCACAGACTTAAAAATAGAAAATATAGTCAAATAAATTTTGAAACTATTAGATTAGGTATCTTAACTTTCGGCTTTGTAGGTAAGATTGCTGAAAAAATGTTGATGAAATGTGATACGAAGTTACAATGACAATGATGATGATAATAATTATATTGTACATATGTGCCAGTCATCATTACAGAAGCTTTTCATACATTAACTTATCCAAATCTCAGAACAGCCTTATGAAGTGGACTCAATTTCTCTTCCCATTTTCAGGTGAAGAAACTGAAGAATAAAGAGTTTAATGGAATTGCTCATGAAATTTAACCCCAAGCAGTCTATCTGCTATGTCAGTTCACCTAACAAACACTATTCCATTAAAATATTATTCTATCAGTTGGGGAAATTGCTTTCCAGAGAAGATACATGGCACTAGAAAAGAAGCCAAAGTAGTTAACTGTTTCTAATAAAGAGCTTCAAGCTTCCTTTTATCAATAATCCTTACCAAAAATCTTCCATCTCCTCTATTCTGAGAAGATAAATATGCAGTTCTTGAAGTGTGTAAAATTAATATAAATAACCAGCTTTAAAAAATGTACCCAAAACTCACTTGGGATGAAATTTTAAATAATTTTATGAAAGTATAATAGTCTTCCAACACATAATATTTAATATTTTTATTTCCTAGGAAAAACAGAATGTGAACAAATATGTTCAGATGCATGATGAGAAATGGCTTTTTAAAAATTTGAGCTGTGGGGCCGGGCGCGGTGGCTCAAGCCTGTAATCCCAGCACCTTGGGAGGCCGAGACGGGCGGATCACGAGGTCAGGAGATGGAGACCAGCCTGGCTAACCCGGTGAAACCCCGTCTCTACTAAAAAATACAAAAAAAACTAGCTGGGCGAGGTGGCGGGCGCCTGTAGTCCCAGCTACTCGGGAGGCTGAGGCAGGAGAATGGTGTGAACCCGGGAGGCGGAGCTTGCAGTGAGCTGAGATCCGGCCACTGCACTCCAGCCTGGGCGACAGAGCGAGACTCCGTCTCAAAAAAAAAAAAAAAAAAAGACTTCATGTCTAAAACACCAAAAGCAACAGCAGCAAAAGCCAAAATTGACAAATGGGATCTCATTAAACTAAAGAGCTTCTGCACAGCAAAAGAAACTACCATCAGAGTGAACAGGCAACCTACAGAATGGGAGAAAATTTTTGCAATCTACTCATCTGACAAAGGGCTAATATCCAGAACCTACAAAGAACTCAAACAAATTTACAAGAAAAAAACAAACAACCCCATCAAAAAGTGGGCAAAGGATATGAACAGACATTTCTCAAAAGAAGACATTCATACAGCCAACAGACACATGAAAAAATGCTCATCATCACTGGCCATCAGAGAAATGCAAATCAAAACCACAATGAGATACCATCTCACACCAGTTAGAATGGCGATCATTCAAAAGTCAGGAAACAACAGGTGCTGGAGAGGATGTGGAGAAATAGGAACACTTTTACACTGTTGGTGGGATTGTAAACTAGTTCAACCATTATGGAAAACAGTATGGCGATTCCTCAAGGATCTAGAACTAGATGTACCATATGACCCAGCCATCCCATTACTGGGTATATACCCAAAGGATTATAAATTATGCTGCTATAAAGACACATGCACACGTATGTTTATTATAGCACTTTTCACAATAGCAAAGACTTGGAATCAACCCAAATGTCCATCAGTGACAGATTGGATTAAGAAAATGTGGCACATATACACCATGGAATACTATGCAGCCATAAAAAAGGATGAGTTTGTGTCCTTTGTAGGGACATGGATGCAGCTGGAAACCATCATTCTTAGCAAACTATCACAAGAACAGAAAACCAAACACCGCATGTTCTCACTCATAGGTGGGAACTGAACAATGAGATCACTTGGACTCGGGAAGGGGAACATCACACACCGGGGCCTATCATGGGGAGGGGGGAGGGGGGAGGGATTGCACTGGGAGTTATACCTGATGTAAATGACGAGTTGATGGGTGCAGCACACCAACATGGCACAAGTATACATATGTAACAAACCTGCACGTTATGCACATGTACCCTACAACTTAAAGTATAATAATAATAAATAAATTAAAAAAAAATTGAGCTGTATTTCCTAGCAAAGGTAACATTATATATAAAAAGTTGTTGAGAAATAATTAGCCATAGCCACTAAGTTGTGACTGATTGGTTTTAAAGTGAATTATGTGATATCTGTAAGACATTCAGTTTTCTTATCAATTTTAATTAGAGCACATTTTCTCTCTTAATATTCATGTGGGAATTATAATTAGTTAAAAGCTGTAAAAGGAAAGTATTTTAAGTTCATAGTTGTTAAATGGTCAAAGAAATATATGCAGCTCCTTGGTATTTATACAGCATTTTTATTTTGAAGGTTCTATGAAATACATAAAGAAAACTATAGTGAATACAATTGCTTATGTAATTATGATATGAAATCTTTATATATCACTGTTAGAACTTAAAAAGAGTATTTTTAACATAGTAATACTAGCTTTCATATATTCAAATTTTTTTGGATTTTGGTTGTATGATGTTGAATTATCCTGTCATGTCAAAAAGCTCTGACAATCTGCAGAATATGGTTTATAAGATGTTTATTGGTCAGAAATTTAAAATTTCTAATCTGCTCCTTTTACTGTTGTTATGGGTTAATATTAATAAACAGGACCAGCCATAATTAAAATAACTAAAGATCTATGTCATCATAATAAAGTATAGTACATAAAATTAAGTATGAATGAGCCCTTGTTAGAAAATATAGCTTTGAATTCTTCATGTTTTGTCAAAATAAATCATACATATTTTTTACTGTACTAAATCCATAGTTTATCTTAAAAGGCATACAATGAGAAAAAAGGTAATGACATACTTTATCTTAAAAGGCATACAATGAGAAATAAAGGTAGAGAAATAAAGGCAGAAAATCAAATTTGAAAATATATAAAAGTTTTGAATACTACACGTATGTTTATACAATAATTATAAAATCTATGTTCGCATCATTTAAAAAAAATTCCTTTATGCTGGTAACAGGCAAAGGTCTCAAGCCCAAATATTTACAGTGGCTAGGAGGGTAATAAATATACAGAGTGTGGGGAATGGAGTTTTCATGCCCTATCTAAAAGAGTCAGCTATTACTCAGCTACAGGGAAGGGTGGCCAGAGCTTCCACTGATCAATGGAAAACAGAAATGCAGAATTTTAAAAATGTAAAATCTTCCAGTTTTTCAATATTGACCATTAACTCCATTTCTTTTTAAGCCATAATGTTAGCTTACCTCCATGATGGCCACCATCAACTCTTTATGCCTTATATGCACATGCCTTTCCCTCATGAAAAGTTGCCACAGGTGACTCTGTGTCTTACACACACACACACACACACACACACACACATTATGTACATATATATGATGTACAAATTATGATAAATATATTATATATATATTTGTCAACAGATCCATTTTGGGAAAGAAATATCCAACCTTATCTTCCCTATCTTGCTCTATCTAAAAGAGTCAACTGTTACTGAGCTACAGGTAAGGGTGACCAGAGCTTCCCTAGTAGATATGTCTCTAAGTAGCTACAAGGCCAGTTTCAAGGGCATGTAACCTGCACAGTTACACAGGACCCAATGCTTAGAAGGGCCTCAAGCTTGGTGTAATGTTCTGTTCTCACTGTTTTGAAGTTTATAATTATTGTGGAACATGGGGCCCATATTTTTATTTTGCACTAGGCTCCACAGATTACATGGTGGCCCTTAATAGGACAGTAATTTCTGCTTCCTGGCTCATATTAAGACACCTTGGCTTAACCTGCCGCAAAACACACTTCATAAAGGAACACAGAGGTATCTAGTATATGAGTAAAGAAGCCATTTTCGTCTTTAAACCCAGTAAAGTTTTCACATGACTTGAAGCACAGACACCATCTGACTGAAAACCCATGAGGCTAAAGCGAGGACTACCCAGTTGAGAACAGTCAACCACAGAACCAGAACACAACTCAAAAGTAAATTGTTGTAAGACACGACATTTTGGGTTGACTTGTGATGTAGCAATTGATAGGCAGAACAGATAATATGCTGGCTATACAAACGTGTCTTTGGGCCTCAAGCTTGTGACCTCTGGTTCGCTGTCCTTTGGCCACCAGGGTGATTTGCAACCCAGAAATTCAAAATATATTCATAATATATAATTATATGCATAATTATATTCAAAATAAAATCTAGAAATATATTTAAAACATAATTTTATTTGAGTGTTTTAAACAGTTTTATTAGTTTGATTATCTTGATTGAAGGAAGAGTTCAGACAATAGATTTTATTTTTCTCAACAGAGCTGTTTGGTATCAGACAAAAAATTTAAATATGATGTAAATTACTCAAAAAAGTTGCTATAATTTGCCAATTACTTGATATACATCTAATTAGCATATATTGCCAATTCAAAGTCTTTTTGTTGCTGTTTTTATCTGAAGATAACAACCTTAATTGAAGAAATTGCCTCATTACTGAGTCACTCCAGATACCTTTCACAGACATATGCCTAGCAAACCATCAAATCCTCCCTTGAGTTCCCAGTTCCTAAATGTACCTAGTATTATTGCATTCTTCCATAAGGCAATTCCTCCACACCTTTAGGCCATGTACCTTAAGGTACATGAAAACAAAAGACTAAATAATTCTCTTCAAAGTTTTATAGTATACATGTAGCTACAGGTATACTGTCTAAACTATATTTGTCCCTTTTTCTTCTACAGTGCTTGGCAAATAACATATATTAGCCTGATTCTGTCTACTTAAAGTTCAGGAAACATTTATTAATAAAAATCGATCGAACATATAAAAACATAAATATTTAGTTCTTTATACAAATTTTAAAATTCCAAGTCATAAAAAATATAGATTTCTATATTATTCCCTTAATATGTGTAGTTGTATTAACCTGGATCAATGAGCCTGTTTACTTAAAACATTATTTAGAAACGGATTAAATTGCCCAATAACCAAGAAACACCGCCACCCCTAAAAGATATTAGGTAAAGTTTAGGAATTATGTAGCACGACCCTGGGTTGCTAAGACCCTGAATTGGGCTCTGCTGTAGCTGTTGGTATAATGTATTGAGAGTGGCACAAAGAAAAACCTTCTGCTTAGAAAATGAGTGGCAAGTTAGAATAAGCACGCCCTAAGGGTCTGTTTCAGTCAGCCAGTGATTCAAATAGCCCCAACTACTACATAGCAATGATAAACACCACTTAATTCTTCATGATGTCAATTTCTGATGACTGTATTTTCAAAGGTTATATACACAGAAGAAGGAACAACCTGATAAGAATGCATACTAGTTGCTAGGAGGGTTCAGCTCATTTCAAGTTTTAACACTCATTAGCTGTATGACTTGGGACAAGTCAAAGAACTCATACACATGCTAATTGTTTCCTTCAATGAGGGTAATATAATCTTGTTGGAAAAATATCTTGATAATCTCTTAACTAAAATAAAAATTTAAATTAATAAATTTAATTAAATTTGAGTTGCTGAGAAATAATATTTTCCTAGGGTAAAATAAATGAGATTTGATCACAATCAAAACAGTATAAATGAAGCCTTTAGAGAAAGGAAAGAAAACCTTTTTTTTAATGTCTAGATGCATTCCTTGTAGGAACTGAACTTGAACACAGAAAAAATAAATTACTACAACTGAAACAATATATTACTAAAGTCAACTGAATTATTTTCTACTATATATAATATATAGTAGAACTATATACTATATATTATATATGCTATATATAACATACTATATATACTTAATATATGTATATATACTATATATTATATATAATATTAATTATATGTAGCATATATAATATACGCTATATACTATATTTATATATAATAGATAGTATATACTATATATAATATATAAATATTATATATAAATATATAATGTATACTATATATAATTATATATATTAAAGACCAAATTCTAGTGAAAACTATTGCTATGAACTTCATGTAAATTCCAATTGCTTTGGAGGATTTTTGAGGTTTAACTCATTTAAACCCCCAAAACATAAAGCCATCTTAAAAAGTAAGTTGGATAAGTAAGTCAACAAAAGATGTTGAAATTGAAACACATATGCTGAATTCCAATTCATTGTTTATATTGTGTTCCTTGAATTTGTGATTCAAAATTTGAAACTATAAGCTTCTCATTTTAAACATATGTATACATTTGTCAGCCAGCCACAAGGTTCTAGAACAGTGATTTTCAAACATTTCTCTCTCTCTTTCTCTCTCTTTCTCTCTCTCTCTGTCCCTCTCTCTCTATCTACTTAAACAAGCTAAGAACTGGAAAGTTCTGACTGACAGAGGTTGAAACACCTGAAGCACTTAAGTCTTCTATTATTCACCTATCTTTTCTCCTTCAGCAGGTGACTCCAATATTTAAAACCTAGAGGTTGAACCAGGGGTTGTGAATGTTTAATAGAGTGTGATGAGCTACTGACTCTTAAACTCTGAGTTTCAGAGGAAGTTAACAGCAAATGTGATGGCTCATATGCACTCTCACATGTTTGAAGGTGGCTGAAGATGAAAATAACCAAACTAGCAGGTTGGTAGGTGTTATGGTAGCATCTGTCCCTTCAACCAAGAACAATCTGCACCTGTGACATTTGAGTAAACTTTGTGCTAGCCTGTGTCTTCTATTTTTCTTATATGATGTGACACAACATATGGCCCAAATCTGAAAAAAAACAAATTATATTACACTTTTCATTATTTTATGAGCACAGTTAATGGCAGTATAACATTTACATTTGCACTTTCTTTCTAACACACCTACTTTAGGAGTCCATGAATCATTCAATCCAACGAGCCATTTATTTGGTACTTCATATGCAGTAATCTAGTCTAGCAGTAGGGTAGAACACTTGATAACCATAAGAGATAATCCAAGCCTTTTTTATTTCTATCTCACATAAGTGGTCTCAGAGTATCTGTATTTAGTCTCTCCTTTCAGCCTGAAGATTAATATTAGAATTTTCAATTTCATAAGATATTAGGTTTGCTCCTTTTTTCTCAGTGTCTCTCTCAACCCTGCTCTGGGCAGTTTGCAATCTAAAGTCCTAAGACTAAAATTAAAAAAAAAAAAAAAAAAAGGCATCCCAGCATTCTCCTTTGATTAAATTAAGTACAAAGCTCTTCAGCATCCATGTTAATATTTTAAACATCGATTGCATATATTTTAAGATTTATAAAATTTTTAGAAAAATATATATTATCTATTAAGAAAGAAAAATGAGTCCTCTATAGCAAAACTGTGCATATTTAATAGCTGTATATATGTACTAGAACATTTCTGTTTGCATATTTTTCATTATTAGTTCAATAGAAGATAAAATCATGGGTAAAATGTACAATCAGCCATTTAATGTGACGTAGAAATTCTTAAATATTTTATTCATATTTTAGGAATTCTTTTAAACTGTTCTAGCTAAGATACAATGAGTTACAGACAGAGCATGACCTACTTAAGAGTGTGGATTTTTGAATTGGCCAGGCTTATTTCAAATCCTTAATTCTATGATTAACTGGATGATTTTTGACAAATTTTCCTAGGAGTCCTGTTTTCTCTTCTGTGAAATGTGGCTAATTAAGTGAGTGTGGCTTAGACAATTTAATGAAATTGTGTAAATTATCTCGCATGGATTCTGTCATATGGTAAAAACCCAAGAAAATGTTTTTTTCTGCCCTATCCCCTTTGAAATATGCTTGTAAAGTAAAATATGACCAACATTAAACTTGAATCTTTTCCTTAATTTGTCCTTTATGTCCTCAAGGTGATAAACAGCTTTTTCCTTCATCTTCTCTGTAGCAGATAGAAAATGGCCTCCCAAAGATGCCTGAGTCTTAATCTCCAGAATCTTGAATACGTTACTTTACAAATACATTTGTCAGGAGATTTTGCAGATGTGATTAAGTTAAGGATCTTGAGATACAGAGATTATCCTGTATTATCCAAGTGGACCCAGTATAATCACAGGAGTCCTTGTAAGAAAAGGAGAGAGGTAGGAGAGTGAGAATCAGGATAACAGATGTGGTGACTTAAGCAAAATGAGAGAGAGAAAATGACAATTGAACATGCTGAACTCCTAGTTTATTCAAAACCAGCAGAGGAACTAGCCAAGGAATACAGGTAGCCCCTAGAAGATAGTAAAGGAAAGAAAATAGATTCTCTACTGGAGCTGCCAAATGTAATACAATCCTGTAGACACATTGATTTGAAGACTATAAAATAATACATTTATATTATTTTATAACACTAAATATGTGGTAATTTGTTACAGCAGCAATAGGAAACTGATACACTCAATAAAGGCAACAAATGGACTAGAAGATGCTACCATTCTATATATATACATATATACATACACACACACACACACACACATATATATATATATATTTTTTTTTTGAGATGGAGTCTCACTATCACCCAGGCTAGAGTGCAATGGCATGGTTTCAGCTCACTGCAACTTCCACCTCCCGGGTTCAAGCGATTCTCCTGCCTCCGCCTCTCAAGTAGCTGGGACTACAGGCACATGCCACCACATGGGGCTAATTTTTGTGTTTTAGTACTACTAATTTTAGTAGACGGGGTTTCACTATGTTGGTCAGGTTGGTCTCGAACTCCTGACCTCGTGATCCGCCTGCCTCGGCCTCCCAAAGTGCTGGGATTACAGGCGTGAGCCACCGCACCTGGCCCATTCTATGCATTTTAAAATTCAGGTGTTTGATACGTTTTGTAGATGTGTAGCAAATACAGAGAACTGTAATGATACTTAATAATAGTGAGGTCATTTCATGTTGCAACACTTAACGAAGCATTAAGTAAGCACAGTTAAGACTGCACATAAATACGTTTAAAGAACTACAAATTTCAAACTTTGGAAGATATTAATAAGAAATGAATACATTACTTCTATTAATAAATAATAAGAACAAGTACTATAATTGACTGAATACTTAATAGGTGTCAATATGATAACCATCTTACATACACTATCTCATTTAATTCATAAAACAGCCTTAGAGGTAAGTGTTCTTATAAGCTGCAGTTTTACAGACAAGGGACTGAATTTAAAAGTTTAACTTACCAATGGACAAACTGAAAGGAAGTGAAATGGTTTAAATCATAGCCTGTTGATTTAAAGTCAAGCCATTCATCAACAATAAATCCAGATAAGGGCCAACACACACATTGTGCGCATGCATGCACAATGTTGCTTTGTAAGAATTTCAGAGCGCCCTTCCTAAGTTCAGTTGATAAAATTTCGCCGTGTCATGGATATGAGACTTCTCAATCAGATGGAGGCAGTTATACACTGTGTCTGCTGATGGCCAGTTTCTCCAGAATTTCTGCCTTACTTTTGGCTTAGACATCTTACTGACTAGGAAGTAATTGATGTAACTATCACTAGGGGACTTAGGATGAGCCATTTTAGGTCAGGGCTTAGAAAAATGTAGAAGCAAAGAAGGATATGTTTACTTTTCTCTTGTTTTAGTAAAATCACTTTTGTATTCAATCTAAGTTCTGGTTTTGCTATTTTCTTAAGAAAAGTATCAGTATCTGTATTAAAAATTTAGGCAAAATTAAACTAATATGTAATGAATATTGATTATGTTCCTGGTGTTATGCCAATCACTATTGAAAATTTTATACATATGAATGTTCCCATTTTTACAAAAGAAATAACTAAGACTTACAAGGTTTGTCTAAAATTATAGTCAGTTTAGTTTCATATGTGACTGATTCCAATACCCGTGATAAAGATAAATCCAGAGAAAGTACAAAGTAATCCAAGAGATTATTGTCTCTTTGTAATCTTCCTTTATTATAAAATCCATGAAATCCCTTCTCATATAATGAAGCAAAATCAGATTCTGCAAATTAGATCTTTAAATTTGTCACTAATTTCCATTATATAGTTTATCAGTTTGACTTTGGAGTGCACAGATTCAGGTTTTCTTGCTAGAAGCAGTTTTTAAGCAATGTGTGCCTTCTTTCCTTTCTATGCTATTCTCACTTGATTGAGTAGTAAGCTGGAAACTAGCTTATTCAGCAATTGTAGTCTGAAGTTGGAAAACAAAACAAAACACCCACATTTACATAAAACAAGTCTGCTTTTCTACTTTCTGCTTCCTTTGACAGTTTGGTCCAATCACAGGAAACCATCCAGAAAATTTCATTTGTTCTGATTTTTTTTTAATTGTACTAGTTAAGGCATTTTAGATTTGCTGTCAGTATTCAGCAAGATCCAATGAATCCTTAACTTCAGAATATTAGGGTATCTTTATGGATAAACTGGAACACGCATCCTATATTCCAGTGTGGTCAAATTTAAGCATTTTTATGAAAAGGTGGCCTCATCTGAAATTTTCATGTTGTTTGTGTATGCCTCACTGGAATATGTATTTCTTTAGGTATTATAATAAATAAAAATAGCATTAAAAGAGTCATTCTACTGAAATTGCTCTCTGGGAGGGCACCATATCTAATGCCTTTCATGTAGTCCTAATTATTGTTATGACAACATTTACAAAAAACTTTGACATGTATCTAAATTATTTGATATAAAATATTATAATTAGGCTATATTGCAGTAATATGCCTCTCCTATCTATTTCCTTAAGCTATAGCTTATATTCTTGTTTCCAGTCCTTCCACTTATGGTGATCAATAAATGAATGAGTGAATGAATGAGCAAAATATTTGGAGCATGCCACAGCCAATTGTGTTTTGAGCTCTGTACTCCATTAGAGGTCACTCATTAAACTCAGCAATAGTAGGGTAGCTGAAAGGCAACTGAACTTAAAACTCCTCATTATCTGATGATCATAGTAAGACATCATAATCATACTAACTTTTAGTATGTGCTACATGCTAACACTATGCTAGTTTATATGATATGCTTATCTAATCTCATTCTCACAAGAAACTTAAAATATAGGGGATCAGTACCTACATTTCACAAATGTAAAAACTGAGGCTCGGAGGAGTAAGACATGCTCATGCTAACCCATTGCAGTGAAAGACAAGCCCTGCTTGGAGCTCCACATTAAAGTCCATGACCTAAAAAACCCTGCTACTTTTCTCACACAATCCTGATTCAGCCTAAAATGCTACTATAATCTAAAAAAAAATAAAAATTAGAAAATAATAAGAAAGACTAGTATAGGCTTTGCATACAAGTATTAATATGAAAAAAAGCTACATGATCCTTGAAAATAAAAGAATACAAAAATATAAGTACCATGGTTTTTCAAAAAAAAAAAAAAAAAGAAGACTATTCAATGTCTCAATATGGGACTACCCCATGACAAGAACAGTTATAGAATGTGAGCCTCTAAAACTGTGGGTTCACATGACTATCTCTAGCAAACTTACTTAAACTCACAACAGTATCTGTATAGATTACAGATAAAATCGGCCTTCCTCATGATATTATTTTGAATAGATTGTATCAGCAATGGTGAGAATGATTCTAGAAGTTACCTGGTTAGTTATAAGGCAAAGAATCCTTGATAAGGGATATGTTTTCCTTCTCAAATGCTCTTGGAAAATGTTGAAAAGCTTACTTGGATATTATTCAAGAGCAATACATTTTCCGCCTGCAGATATAGACTTCAGACTACTGATCTGTCAAGAGTAAACAATGTTTTTAATGTAAATTTGTTTTACCCTGACATCCTTGTAGACAGCTCCATTTGAAAATGAATTAATTAATTATGTTTCTTCATATGCAGAGGTGCTGGTTACTCATGAGATATAGGTCATAAAATTTGAGTTTTTTCCAATAGGAAATCGATTTTTATCGATTTGTTCATGTGTTCTTACAAAATACTGCTTGAGACCAGAAGAATGCATTTCAAAACTTGCGGGCTGAGGTTAGAAGTACAATCCATAATCATGAAATAGAGTCAGCATAGCCGGCCCAAGATATTCAATGCCTGTGATCTTGGTCCTGTTAATATGTTGCCCAAATCAGTTAATCTTAAGAGCCCAAGCCTAACTGAAGGTGTAAATGATTAAAAAGAAAATAATGTCATAATTAATGCTGTTTGTAATTGCAGCAATTATTTTAAAAACCACAAGGATTATTTGCCATTCAAAATAAAATCTTGTGCTCCATTCAAGTACAGGCACATCTTCTAAGGAACACCACCACACAAAGTATGGCACTGTTTTAACTTAAAAAAGTCAAAACACAAATCTTGAAACAGTTGATTTAGGAATCAGTGATCTTTAGAGCTGACCTAGTGTGAAGGGCCTATGTCAGGAAACTCAAATGGTTACTCCGCTCAACCTGGTGATTTTGCCTCTATTGATTCATGTTTGTTTTAGTGTCTTCCCGTTTCAGTGTCCCTGTGCCTTTGGGGCTTCACTTTTACATAATAACCCCATCCCCTGCCACCACACACACACAAATTCTCTACCTTGTACTTGGTCCCAGAGCTGCTTGACGATGTAAGTCTTCATCAAATATACGTGTGTGTGTGTGTATGTGTGTGTGTGTATGTATATATGTATGTGTATATATACACACACATATATTCATTAAGGCTTATTGTGTGTGTGTGTGTGTGTGTGTGTGTGTGTGTTTCTATTATCTCCTTTCCCTTTTGCCATTCAAGTAGCCTCCATGCTTCACATTCTTCATTTTCTCCGGGTGAGTATAAGGCTGACCACAAACCAGGCAGAGCCTGTAAGTCTTGCTGGCTTTTGTTTCACAAAAGCCTAAACCCTTTGAAGAAGAGGCAAAGTGAATGTGAGAGGTGGTAGTGGGGCAGAGGCTTCCTTCAGATCCAAGAGTGATTTCTTTAAGGATGTGGGGGAGGGGAGACTTCTGTCACGAAAACAACAATGGGAACTCAGCCACAGGCTAGAGAGTGGTGAGACCTCAAAGAGATACGGCTGTTGGAGTATCTAGGGAGGCAGAACCACAGCCCAAAGATATCAACTGTGTATTGTAAGGAAGCACAGAGCAACCAAATTTCATGTGATCACTTTGACTTTCTAATGAAGACGCCAGTTGCGACCACACTAGACTGGAGTTTAGATGTCATTTCCTTGTTTTGAGTATACCATATAAGTTTCCTGCAGTGCAGTGTGATTTTGACTTAGGTAGGGAACCCTAACAATGACTAACAGAATTTCCATGAAGACCAACAAGATGGATTTTCAGTCTATATTTTTAATCGTTTTAGTATACATTTTTCTGCTTTAAAACAGCAATACTCTTTAACAGAGACTGGTAAATTAAGAAACCTCATAGTCAGGAGCAGAGCAGTTGAGCTAAGAAGAGTGTAATAAAGAATCAAGCACTTTTCTTTGGCTGTTCCTGAGTTCTTCTGCTCGACATACTTTTTGCATGAATTGAAATGTGGCTGTCCTTGCCTGAGTAGATAATAGTTCCTGGACACTAGCCAGTTTAGCTGGGATGTTGAGAGAGGAAAGCATGTCAGCATTCACTGAGAGACCTTCCCAGCTGTCCCTGTCAATGCCTTCTTATCTGCCTTCCTCGCTCCATCCTGGGCTGTCAGCAGTGAACCTGGCCCTCAGTGAACTGCTCAACTGCCACTTAAAAAGACTCAGCTAGAAAATCCTGTGTCTCTTAGTTCTTGTGGCCATTAGTTCCAGGTTATAATGAACTTCCAGTCCTATGGAAAAGACTTATAGCTGCTATTCCCACATGCCAGGGTATCGAACATCTAAATCTTAAATTTGAACACAAATTCATTCCAAAGGTGAACCACATCTTTTAATCAATCTTGCAAATTGCTCTCATTCTCCCACTTTTCTTCCACTTACTCTTTCTTTGTTGGGTAATTTAGAATTCTTTCACACAGAGATTCTTTCTTATAAATAGTTTTCTGTTTTTTCCTTGAGGCAGTACTGGTCAGAGAATATCAAGAACATGCACAAAAGTGTTTGCAGAGCCATATTTAGTTAACTTTGCCTCTGCCTCCCATGGACTTGTGGTGAATAGGTATTCTTAAGTGGAAGATAAAGAAGGATTTTAAAAGCAATCTAGTTGCTGTTGGTGGTGGTGTAAGCCATTGAAGACGTTCCTCTCACCACTCCAACCTCTATACTGTTTTCTTTCCTTATATTTTTAATGGAAAGGACAGTGAAGTGCCTTAAAGGAGGGATCAATATTAACACAGTAATCACTTGTAATCATAATTTCTATAGTATTTTCATTCAGCCAGTTGCCATCTTCAGACATGTGTATTTTATATAGTGATAGAATATTATAAAGTCCATAATTTTACTTGTGCTCTTTGTAATAGTATTATTTTTGTTATATCATAAAATTTCCCCTGTAGTCCTCTTTTTAATCAAAATTTTAAATGATTAGATCACGCTTAATTCTGTTGATACATCACATTTATAAAGTTTACTAAGTCATTTTTCTAATTTTTCTCATTTTTCTAATTCTAGTAATACTGATTGTTTCTCCAGTGTTTTTAGAGATGATACTGCACTTAGAAATACCACATACTGAGAGCTCTGGTAGATACAAGGGGTATATACCAGATACTTAGCACGTATGATTTATAAGGCTCCTGAACACCATTCAGGGTGGATACTCTCAAGTCTGTTTTACAAATGAGAAAACTTGAAGCTCATGGAGGAAAAATACTTCCCCAAGGGCAGTCAGTGAGCGAGTGGCAGAACCAGGATTTGAAATTCATATCTGACTCCAAATCGCATTCTTTCTCCTCTATGGCATAGAGCTATTCCTTTAGTGAGGTTTCCCCAAGATAAAATCACTCTTTGAATCAAAGAGTGTGACTATCTCCGTGGCCCTTGTTACTTGCTCATCAATGAAAATAACAGCGAAAAGGAGACAAGAAGAATAAAGTGAATACTTATTGTCTACCTTCCTTAAAGATCTCATGCTCTCTTCACATCAGAGGGGAACACTGTCAGGCTCCATTTTTTGCATTTGAAAAAATTATATGCAGGAAATTTAGTTACTGGCTTATATTTCATGCAACCAGATGTCTTGTGATCTTATGAAATACACTAGAAAAAGATCTGTAAAAAATTTAGTGCATTGTAAATAAAACATTATTATTATCTTGAAAGATTTAAATGCTTGTTGTTTGCAACTCTATTGGCATAGATAGAATTCTTAGTAAACAGAGGGACATATATTTAATCTGTGAATAAATAAGGGGTCTTTGTGTAACAAAAATTAGAGGGATCCCTTTAGCCAGCTTAAAAATAAACTTCGAGGAAACAAAGGGATGCTTTCAGGGTTTGAGATACACTATTATTATTATGCCTTTTCAACAAGTATCAATGCTCTCTCTTCCTTTTCACTGCAAACAGTGGAACCTTTGCTGAACTGACAGTCAGTTAGAGCCAGTCAACAGAAACTGCTTTGGGTCACATGGCACCAAGAACTGTTGTTGCCATCGCAACTGCACTATGATAAATTAGCCTGTCTCCACTAAGTATTTGGTTTGCCTACATGCCCCAGAAGGTGTCGTTTTGATATTCTCCTTGACAGTTTTGAGCTAATCTCTGATTCAACCTTTCATCAGGCTTGCTAACATTTACATATATTGAAGGAGAGAAAAAGGAAATTAATATTTTTGACTCATTAGACATGTGTGTCAGTGTTTCTGGATGATTACAATATTTAAGGAGTATTTTTGCATTCTCATAAAGTTTGATCATTGTTTTAGAAGCCATTCTATACAAGGTTAACATAGATTTATTTCACCTCTTAGATACTTACATATTACTGTCACTTAATAATTGAGATAAACTACTAAATTTAGCAAAGCTAGAGAAAAGAATATTAGCTATAAAAAGCACTGGAGCTTGCAATAGCTTAAACAACTATTTTTCAAAAATTAGTACATTTTTATTGTTTGGGGGATTGCTTTCTTAACAAATTATCTTTGGATATTGTAACAGTTTGTTTTCTTTCTGGAGATACAGTGAGTTTAGGAGAATTTTCCCAAATGTAGTCTCTTATCCTTACATTTAGTAATATTCATAAATATTGGTGTGTGAAATGCAATAAAACATTGTGATTTCAGGCAAGGTAAATTAAAATGTAATTAATAATTAATAATTAGCAGCTATTTAAAGTGTCTTCAGTTCCCAAAGCATTTCAAATAATTTGTTTTCCTTTTGACTTTCCAACACCCTCTGATATAGTTATTATACCCATTTTACGGATGAGGAAGAACACTTGGAGAAGATAAGAAAATGGCCACAGTGACAATGAGATTAAAACAGCTCCATCTTAAAATCAAGTCTCTCATTCCAAATGGATATTTTTATGCTACATTATTACTGAAATATTTTTGTTTCTCTTTTCCTCAAGGAAGTACACACTTGCTGAGAGCATTATATATTACTTATTAAAATTTAGTGATTTTAGAATCTTAAGAAGTTTAGTAGAATATAGTTGAAAATCTGCATACCTTGTATAGATCTAAATAAAAGGATACTAGAAAATACAAGCTATATAAAGGGATTACTTAATTATTCTTATTTTATCCTATGTGAGATTAGAAAAGAAGAAAATCACTGTAAAGCAAAATAAAATGGTAGCAAAAGTTCAAATTTCAGGCTTAGAATGATCACATGTATTACTGGAATGGGCAATGAACACTGATGTCCAGTCTTGTTTCTTGTAGGAAAAGTGTCATTTTTTTCCTGTCCTTGTCCTTCAAGGTTTAGCTCATTTCCCAAGCTATTCAACAGATACTAGAGATAAATAACACAAGCGGCAGCATCAAAAGGCTTATTATAATTGCAGAATCTGAAGCCCCACCCCAGTTCTGATGAACCAGAATCTGCATTTTTAGCAGGATCCCAGGTGATTTGTGTGCACATTAGTATTGAGAAGCAATTCATCCTCTGAAACTTCCTCTGAAATGATCAGGAAGGAGAAGAAAGAAACTGAGCATGAACCACCCAGTCGTGTCAAGTGCCTGGAATAAAGTCTGAGGAGAGTTTAGGGTTTAATATTAGAGACTCCTGTGTTAGCAAATCTCTCCCCTATTGACCTAACATGTCTTTACCATAAGAAATGTTGTGGAGGCCTGGTGTGGTGGCTCACGCCTGTAATGCCAGCATTTTCGGAGGCCGAGTAGGGCAGATCACCTAAGGTCAGGAGTTAGAGACCAGCCTGACCAACGCAGAGAAACCCATCTCTACTAAAAGTACAAAATTAGCTGGGAGTGGTGGCGCATGCCTGTAATCCCAGCTACTCCGGGGGCTCAGGCAGGAGAATTACTTGAACCCGGGAGGCAGAGGTTGCGGTAGCCGAGATCGTGCCATTGCACTCCAGCCTGGGCAACAAAAGCGAGACTCTGTCTCAAAAAAACAAAACAAACAAACAAACAAAAATGCTGTGGGGAGGGTGGCTGCATCCAAGCTTCCCTTGAGAAGTCCGTACTTAAATGTAACCACGGGAAGGTGAGAAAATAATATAATCTCCCAGCAACCATTAGCTTCTCCAGGCAAACTGGTTGCTCAATAGCGGAAATGGAATAAGTGAGTCTTCATTTCAAATTGTAAGGTCTAGGACACCAGGGACTGTGGCTGTGCCTGGCACAGGATACACACAAATCCCTATTTGAATTACACTGTTTTCAGGGAAGGGCCCGAAGGATGAGATGCTTCTGTTTGGGAAAGTCCTCTGATAAAGGATGATTTGCGGTGTAGGTCCCTGGGGAAAATGTATCGTCAAAAAGATGGCTAAGTCCAGGGTTAAACTGAAGTTCAAGTTGCTTTTCTGTTCTAGGTGCCAAATGCCATTATCTGGGCCTTTTTTTTTTTTTTTTTTTTTTTCCTTTAAGATATCTTAACTGAACTTCCCCCGAAACCAAATATGACTTTCCTTGAATCATTCCGCAAGGACTTCCTGACTTAATGACTAGCTAATAGAATGCAATTCATACGCTAGTTATTTCCTTAAAATGAATAATGTTAATCTTGGGAGACAATGTTCTAATACAAATGTTTGCCAGTAATGGAAAAATGATCCATTTCCCCACCTCACTGGAAGAGAGGGAGCCTTTGTGATAGTAAAAGACTAATGATTCTTACGACACTGGGTTTAGGCTACTTGAGTCTGACCAGTTGATGTTATTACATTTCAATCTTTAGATAAATTAATAAAGCTAAAAACATCTTTAGCCTGCCAATAATTCCTATTAAAAATGTTTTTATGGACATCAAAATTATGTTAACAGAATTCAAAATGAAAGAAAAATAACTTACCCAATGCCATTATCTCAACAAGCCAAATTATTTTCATTTTTCTCTATTTCCTTCAGTTGTTTACAAGCAGTGTCTATTTTTTAACATAATTTCCACAATTACATCAATATTAATTGCCCCTGAGTTTGCCAGTCCCACTAGAGTTATAGACATTGCTACACGTAGGCTGTACCATGCCTGATTTCATAGTCAACTCTGCACTAGAAATACTTTAAAACCAGCATAGGTAGGTGCTGTTGATGGGGATAGAAATTACTACATTGCACATTCAATATTTAGGCTGTTTAAAATTTTAAAAATAATAAACAACTCTGAGCTTTTCTCATGCAGCTTTTTCCTAATTTCCAGTTTTTTAAAGATAGCTTACCACAAGTGAGATTGTGAGGTTTGAAAACACAAACATTTTTGTGTGGCTATTTAAAGATATTATAAAAATTACTTTTAAAAAGCATCCTTTGTGTTACTCCATTACTCGGAATTTGAGGTTGAGGTGGAAGGTTGGTATTGGTAAGTTGCAAAAACTCCCCAGGTGGTTCTAATGCACAATTCTGGGTTAAGAATCACTAGATATGTGTGATGTTTTTACTGCAATCAAACTAGCCTAGGTATTACCATTTAAATATACATATTTTTCCAATTTAGTTGGTATAAACGGTCCCTTATTTGTGTCTTATTTTTAGAGTTTTAACATGCAGTAATTAATATTTCTATAAAAGTTGTCCTGTTTTCTCTTTTAGCTCTATAGTAGATTGAAAGGTAAAAGAGATAAAGCTATCTGACAGGCACGGTGGCTCATGCCTATAATCCCGGCATTTTGGGAGGCCAAGGTGGGTGGATCACCTGAGGTCAGGAGTTCGAGACCAGCCTGGCCAATATGGTGAAACCCCATCTCTACTAAAAATACAAAAATTAGCCGGGCATGGTGGTGCATGCCTGTAATCCCAGCTACTCGGGAGGCTGAGGCAGGAGAATCGCTTGAACCTGGGATGCAGAGTTTGCAGTGAACCGAGATCATGCTACTGCACTACAGACTGTGTGACAGAGCAAGACTCTGTCTAAAAAAAAAAAGAGAGAGAGATAAAGCAATCTAAGTTACAACTTCTCCTGGATCCTCATTTCTTTCATAGTCCCTAAGAACGCTCTACATGTGATAAAAAGAGAGAGGAGGACTCAGCTCTAATACAGAAATGTAGGGAAATGGGGAAGTAGAGTGCTTGTTCTTAACTCTGAAGAAATTCTCTGTAGAATCCTGGACTCTTGGAAATACCACAAATGAAGTATTCTCCACTAACTGGACAAAGCTATAGGTAGGTATTTTAAGTGATGCCTCACAGTAAGAGGAAATCAACTTTACATAACATTGTGATATGAATAACAAGGAATTGCTGGGGAAAATATCCTTACACTTAAATATTCTTTCCAAAAGAAATGTGAGAAGTGCTGGTGGTGGCGTTTCTTTATAATGAAGCAGAGCTTTAGGCTTCCTGACTTTTGACTCTTTCCTGCCTGCTGAGCTTGACCGGGAACAATAAGATGTGGATATTTCATGTCACTAATTATACTTCTTTAAGTTTTAACGACTACTAGGCCTGGGAGATTGGAAAGATCTTCAACTGTTTCTTGCGGGAAAATGCCCAAACCCATAGAAGTAGATAGTTTACAATTTATTTAGTAACTATTTGAGGCTTACAAAGACCTTTTCAAGCATTTATTAATTAAAGAGAGCCTCAGTAACATGGCTGGCTTTCTTTCTTTCTTTCTTTCTTTCTTTCTTTCTTTCTTTCTTTCTCTCTTTCTTTTTTTTTTTTTTTTGGTCTGTTTGTTTGTTTAAAGATGAGGTCTCACTATGTTAGCCATGCTGGAGTGCAGTAGCTAATCATAGGCACGATCATAGCACACTGCAGCCTGGAACTCAGGCTCAAGTGATCCTCCTGTATCAATCTCTTGAGTAGCTGGAATTACAGGTGCACCTATTATGCCTGGCTAACATTTTTAATATTTAATTTAAAAAGGGAGACAGAAGGGAAATAAATACAGTGTTACAGAAAAGTAGATTTGAAATAGCGCAAAGAATCACCCACTGTTTTGCCTCCATCATGGGAAAGATGAAAAAAATGTAGCAATAATTTTATCACAAATTTGTTTACAAAAATGTGACAGGTTGACTAGATAGATGGAAGCACAGGGCTACTCTGGAATTTTTCAGGGCAGGGGTGACATTTCTTTTATATCCTTAGAGACTATCCCAAAGTAGGTACACAATAAAGGTCATAAGGCATTGAGTTTCATCAACTATTAATATAAATCATCAATTAGTTTATCAGAATCTTACTGAGGTCCAAAGTAGAAGAGATCAGATTTCAGTAGAGTGAGATACACACACAGTAAGTGAATGGGATAGGGAGGAGAATGGATGGAAAAAATGCTAATGAAAGAGAACAATGCGATCAAGTGCAAAGGGCACGTAGGTTTAGGCACCAGATAAAGTTGGATTCAAATTCTGATTGTGGCGCTAACTTAGCTGTGTGATGTTAAACACAATACTTAAACTCTCTACAGTTTCCTAATCTATAAAACAATCTACAGGCCGGGCGCGGTGGCTCAAGCCTGTAATCCCAGCACTTTGGGAGGCCGAGACGGGCGGATCACGAGGTCAGGAGATCGAGACTATCTTGGCTAACACGGTGAAACCCCGTCTCTACTAAAAAGTACAAAAAACTAGCCGGGCGAGGTGGCGGGCGCCTGTAGTCCCAGCTACTCCGGAGGCTGAGGCAGGAGAATGGCGTAAACCCGGGAGGCGGAGCTTGCAGTGAGCTGAGATCCGGCCACTGCACTCCAGCCTGGGCGACACAGCCAGACTCCATCTCAAAAAAAAAAAAAAAAAAAAAAAAAAAAAAAAAAAAAAAAAAAATCTACAGTAACTAGTGAACAAATACTGGTTCTCTTTCCCCTTGAAATTAAAGATAATTTATTGGTTAAGGTGCCTTTGTTTCCTCAACTAGAAAACAATTGTATTAAAATCCATCGCCCTTGTGTCTGTTCTCAGTCTGAGTTCTTTAATTCCACATTCTGTTTACATAGTAGAGCTCAATCTCCTAGTATACTACAGGAATACATCCCCTGTGATTAAATTTCAGGGACTACCCGCAAGCTGATGAAAGAGATTTTTATTTCTGTTAGACAAGAATTGTCAGAACCCCACAAATCCTACCATTCAGTGACAGACATTTTGCTTCAAGGAAAGGCTATGCCCTGAGACTTCTTTTGGAGTTATAGAGGTAAACCTCCTAGGGAAAGTGCTGCTGGATCCATGTCTTCTGTTATTTTCACCAAACATTTCTGTGCTTGCTTGAAATGCCCCAAGTGATGTATTTCTTATCACATCCACCCTTTAAGAGAGAAGGGAGGGCCACATAAGAGGTCTCTCTTCTCTCTCAAAGATTTAGGATGGTGCTAGACCAGGAAAGGGAAATGTCAGGAATGCGTGCCATTATTCCCTTCCCTTGTCTGTGGAATACATAATGGACCAGAGCTCTTTCTCAGTGAACCAGTATGAAGCCTTGAAATCTTTCTTAATGTGTTGCTTTAAGTGGGCAGTACAAATTGGGGTTGGAAGCTAATATGGACTCTTTGGCTCTCCTCACTCTAGAGTCTTTTTAACGAATCAGCTGAAGTTGCAAATTTAAACTGTGTACAACAAGAATAAACAAATAACAAGACTTTGCAGTGCCATTCATCTGTAAAAACTAGCAGAAGTTGGCATCTGCGGGACTAGACCTCTGGCAGGCCCAAGGCCTCACGCTGCTATGGGGATAGTCCACATGGGAAAGAGAACCCAGGTAAACAGACAGGGCAATACTGAAATTGTTACCTAATTCTTTGCATCAGGCAGGTAGCCAGAACTTTATTGTCAGGAGGAGCCACGGAGGTTTAAAACCCCATGAAACTAGAAAGAGGAGCTTTTCCAAAATTTTGATAGGCTTCTCACCTCAAGAAGAGAGCAGAAGCAGCAATATCAGGCTCTTTACGGGCCTGGAAAGCCAGGGCAGGTTGGTCCTCTCACTGGAAACACTGCAATATCACCAGTCTTGTGGAATCAGTGTGTGCTATTGTAAGCTTTTCCTTTACCTACCTGAAAATAACTTGCTCTTGTTCTGTATCTGTTGGCATTTTCTGTCAAATCTTATCACCATCACTTCATTGACCAGCAAGCAGAATCATAAATGCAAACATATCTTTGTGTGGTCAGAGCTAGTCTAGGGCATTCCCTCTTAGAAAAAAAAGTGGCCCAGAAAAGAAATATGAGCGTCTCTTCCCCTGAAATTCTGAAGACATTAGGATGGGTATTTCCCTCAAGATATGATTCCATATCCTCCTCCAGCTGCTATACTGAAATGGGAACATTCAATGGGCCTATTTATCACATATTCGTGCCTGTGTACTTGAAACTAAATGAAAAAAAAAAGAACACTTTATTTTCACATATACCCAAAAGTGTACTTCATTTAGGCAGAAAAAAAAAGGAAGAAAAATTAAGCAAAATAGAAAAAGGTGAAAGTTAAGAAGAGAGAAGCCAGGACAAAGAGATTCTAACCCCTTCACCCTAGAGCTATCCTCCTACGTTCTTTGTCTTTCCAGGGCTAGCACAATGCCTTAAATGTAACTAGCCCAAGAGTAATTTTTTGCTAAATTGAAATTGGAAAGGGGAAAGGGAGAGGTAAAAGGAGAGATTAAAAAATAAGAAAGGGAGATATTTACATCATACCTCTTTTATTTTAAAAAGGCCATGCAATAATGAAACAAAAGGAGTCCAAAAGAATTTATATGCAAACCAAGAGCCACTGATACTTTGACTTTCCAAATGATAAAATAAAATTGGCAGCCCACAGTCCTATAAGTTGAATCTATTACGAAGTTCTTAAAGTTTAAATTGTACTGTCATACAGGAGTCCTTCAAAAATTTCTTAGAAAAGTAAACCTTTACTTTAAAAGTAAACTTTGTAGCTGCTTGGAAATGGAAAAAAAAAAAAAAAAAAAAAAAAAAAGAAGAGTCTTCTGAGTCTGTGCTGGGGAAAAAAGACTACAATTATTTTAAAGCCAACTTCTAGAGGGCACATCAGGATTTGAAAGGATGTAATAAAAGATCTCCTTACAGCTCCCTGAAATATATGACAGTATTTCAAGGAATTTGGCTGAGACTGACACCAACTCTCATTTGAGACTTTAAAATAGAAGACTAACTGTCCCAGCTTTCAGCAATCGCTTCATTGTTTCAGGAGGCCCTCCGACGCTCCTTGCCCGCAGGTATACCTTCCTACCTTCTCTTCTATATTCTGTACCTAGAGCACAGCTACCTTGATATGTAGGCCTAGCCTCACCAATAGATAATTCTCACTGTTTAAGCACCTCTTCCCAATCTGCAGCTTCCATCTGTCCCCTCTAGTAACAAATAGGTAAATGCAGTAGTATAGAGCATTACTTGTTAAATAATTGAGAGAAACATGTTTATGTTTTACATAAATGTATTTCAGATCATCAAAGTACAAAGATTAAATTATCTTTACCATACAAAAACTCTTCAACATAGCACATATGACCAAAGTTAAAAGGTTCATCATCTGTCCACACCATTCTTGACCCTGAGTACTCCATTTCCATCACCCCCTTCATTCAGTCAGTAGCCGAGTCTGGTCTGTTCTCTCTCCTGATAATCCTCTCCTCCCCATACTAATCCCTTTTCCTTAGATCCAGTCACCAGTTTTCCTCCTGGATTACTGCCGATCTGATCTAATAAGGCTGTTACCCTCCAAAAAGCCCATCAATGCTCTCCGTTTTTCCCAGGGATAAATTCCTAACAGAACACGCAATGCCTTTTCTGACCTGTCCACTGTTTACTTCACAAGTCTCTTCCTCACGTTAAACTTTTCCAGACCTTTACAGTGCCATTCATCTGCATAGAATGCTGTGACACACCCAAGCCAAGTTGAGTGTTAAACACCCAAATTCCTATAGCATTTTTATTATAGCAGTAAACACACGGTACTTTTATGTGTTTATCTGTTTTACCCCATGAGACCTCTTTAACACAGATACTAAGCCTCCCTTTGATGCTCTGTTTCCAGCATCAAAACAGTGCCTGGTACACAGTAGTTCACAAAACTCATTTTTGCTAAATGAATGCTCCTGGTATCCTCTCTAGACTTAATGCTGTGGGTTCACAGAATAGTTATAGTCTCATATAATTATAATCATGCTCTCTCTTGGCCCGGAAATAAACCAAAAATCACTATTCCATGCCTACTCCATGATTATCTCCAAGTAATAAAAAAGAATAAGACTATAAAGTCTGTTGAAATAACCACAATCAAATATTAACATATAGTTGCCAGAGGCTTGCCAACTTGAACACTGGGTTGAGTAGCCACAGGTTACTCAAAGTTCATGTGTAATAATAAATGTAACCTTAAATTATTCCATATTGTGGAGAGAAAGTCTATGTAAGAATAACTATCATGAAATGTTGTTATGAAATCAGGTTGACCTGTAACTTTGGGATATAACATTTTTACCATTCTTATATAAACTCTCTGAAAAATCATATTTTCAGTGTCAAACATAAGCTATGTCTATGTCAATTCTGAAATCCTCACTAGTTGAGGAAATAAGTAAGACATGGGCCAGTCATGTGTGTATTCCTATGGAAAGGTCAGGACAACAGACAGAAGCTGTGACCTCTAAGTGAACTCACCTCCTTTTAATGGATCCTATTCAGGAGGAGTAGAAAAACTATGAGATTTGCAAAAGTTAAAGAAAAAGTATTCAAGCTCAAAGAAGTTAGGAGTATGGGATATGGCAGAGTGCAGGAAATTAATTTTCTTCAAGGTTTCTTGAAAAAGTGTGAGTACTGATTTGGATAATCAAATAACATTCTGTCAAGGGCTATCTTTGTAGGGAACCAAATTTTGGATGCCAAGCAAAGTACTAATAATAAAATCCACATCAGAAGATCCAATCGTCAGTTTTAATACTAGCTTGCCATTAAAATGACTTAAATGTAAAAGCTGTATTTTAGACAAGCAAAATGTATCTGAAGTCTCAATATATACTGTGTAATGTTGTGAGACAAATGGCTCTGACTCTGACACAGCAACTGCAGTACGTCCTTTCAATTCAGCTCAGATTTCTTGAAGGGCAGTGCAGTGATTCTCAGAGCAAATCAATAAAATTCAACAGCATTTTAAGGCCTATTCTCGAAAAAGAAATTAACTCTTCTGTGTAAATTCAGATCATTTCCCAATAAAGTTTCCAAAATGAAATTATCAAATCAGGATGTCTTGAGTACCACAAAGGGAGATATTACTATTTCATACTTCAGTTTTGCAAAACAGAATCCTTTATCATTTCGTATGGAATCTTAGAAATGAGGATCACACATACCGAAGTCTTACATACAGAATACGCATATCTTGAATAAGCAAAATAAGAAATACTCTTTAGTGGCAGCTAACAAATGGAATAAACTCCAAAATGAGATTGTAAACAGATTTAAGTGTAATTTTATATTATCCAAATCTAATATGCAATAGGGAGAAATGCCAAGTCACTGTTTTTAAACACACACACACAACCAAAAAAATACTAGTTTTTCAAATATTCTGTTTGTGTTTCTATTTTTTTAGTTACTGGTTTCGGAAACATGTCTATGTATTAACTGTACTCCTCATCTCCTTCCTCCAGCTATAGTGGATTACGTAGCACATGCAAATATCAAGGAGTGCATATATATGTGAGCTTCTAATGCTTTCTTAATCTCAATTCCGTGTCAAACACTAGCAAAGGGATTTTTTGGAACGCAAGAAAAAATAAATCTGTATTCTAGATTTTTATAGGCCAAATAACATTAAATAAATATTATTTAAATTAGATGATCAAAAAAGTCTTAAGAGTATTCTTAGGTGCTTTTCTTGAACTCTGTGATGTTTTCTTAAACAGTAGTTCCAAAAGACATGAGTCTGGAGTCAGAGGACCTGGCCTTAAACACGGCTACATTAGTTATCACTTTTGTGACTTTGAAAACGTCATTTCATAACTACTAGTTTTCTTTCCTGCCATGTCAGGAAAGAACATGCTCCCCTATCAGAGGTTCTATCAGGGTAAAATGTTGAACAAATGATAATTGAGCCTCAATTGTTTTACTGACATCCTAGGAGATTACTCTACTGGTGAAAATAAATTTTGCACCATCCCGGTGTTAACAGACCTCTCTCTGGATCTTTGTACTTTGCATGACTGTCTTCTCCTCAAACTCTGAAGAACTCAAAGTCATTTGACTTTTGAACACATAATCTTAAGTAAATCTTGCCTGTTAATAATTGTAAGTTAAATTCCCTTTTTCTCTGCTCCCATACTTATGAAAACCTAAAAAGAACAGAGATGGAGATAGAGTTATTCTAAACCATATTTAATAATACCATATAAGAAAAGTAATTAAAGGGATTCATGGAAAAAAAATCCATGAGTTTTCAAAATCTATTTCTGTCTGTGTTTGGCCAGTCTTAATCTGGAAATAATTACTTTCTTTTCCTCTGGGTTATTACCCGAATTTGCATATCAGCAGGGCAATGATATTAGGGCATATTCACATCTCTACTGTAACAGATGCACCCAAAGTCACGGTCAGGTCCTGAGAAGGTCCAGTTAATTCCAATCATTGGAAGTTCTTGGTATTTAAAAAATGAAGTAGTAACAAAACAGAGTTTACAAAACTTGGGCACATTTTAAAGTATACATTTGACAAATTAATGTTTTTAGCACTCAAAAATAGAACACAGTATAATTATAAGTTCTTTTTATTTTCTCTGTCTTGAGCATTATCTTTGCTAACCTCTTTTTAATAGCTTCTAAGTTTCGCCCTTTTATCCTCTCTGTTCTGGGGAGGAGAAGCAGAAGATTCACCAGCTGCTCAACAGCCTTTGGCTGGAGATGATTGAAAGGAAAAAGGAAAATCTGAACACATTATCTCTTATGAACTCAGTTGATTGCATATGCATCATTTATTTCTTTGTTTACATGTTTCATAATTAACATGTAGCTATTTAATATCCTTAAGAAAACTGTTGATCTCAAATTTGATTCAAGTTAAAGAAAAGGAATTTAAATATCCAATTAAAAATAAGTGTCATTTAGTCCATGGGTAAGCAAACTTACACTGTAAAGTAGCAGATAGCAAATGTTTCAGGCTTTGTAGGCCGTATAATGTTTGATAACTACTCAACACAGCTTTTGTGGCCTGAAAGCAGCACAGATGACATGTAAAGGAATGAGTGAAACTATATTCCAAGAAAACTTTATTAATGGAAATTTGGATTTCCTATAACTTTCACATGACAAAAATACTATTCTTTTCATTTTTTTCTCAACCATTTAAAAATGTATAAAAATCATTCTTAAATCAGGGGCTGTATAAATCAGCTAGGTGGCCAGGTTTGGCCTACTGGTCATAGTTTGCCCAGCCCTGGTTTAATCTAGCTGGACTAATTTAGCTAGAAGTGGTTTAAAAAATTGCCAAGGTTTACTTATGTTCTCAATGAGAAAGTTCCATTAAAAAATGTTCTATGCTTATTCTAAATTGTTCTTAATAACATTGAGTATAATCTACTAATGTAAGTCAGTCCGAAAATTTTTTACTAGTTTGAAAAACTTTCAATGTTTTGATTGCTCTGATTCTATATCAAGTTCAACAAAATTTAAGCTAAGACCCCATTTTAGGTTTTTAAAATGTATTTACCCCAGAACCTCTAAAGCTTCTGCCTTTGCTTAATTAATAGAAACCCACAGTTTGATGGCGGTGGGAATGGTACACTGGAGGAAAAGTTGAAGGAATAAAATTGGGTGCTTGCTTATATTATTTTGCTAAAAGATCCAGAGATGTACATGTTTATCATTCTGTCTCTGACCTGAATTACTTTAACACTTAACATTTTTAAATAATTTTATTATTCTTTGAAACCACTCTAACTCCTTACCCCAGATCAAGTTTCATTTTTATTGTTGCTATTGTTTTGGTGTTCTCTTAAAGCTCTATCTGAATGGTCCATAGAACAATTTCATTTTTTCCTTTAAAGTTTGTGTAAAGTCATTGGGACAGCTTTAATCCAATGTAGTTTATGAGGTCTCTTTGAAAGTGTGTTAATCCTGTGACTGATACTCCATTTACTACAGGGAATATTTGTAGTTGGTACCTTGTCAAAGTAGCATACAACCCTACTACTAAAAAAGGATTCACAGTTAATGGTGACAGTTTTACTACAGAAATGAATAAGTCCCTAGTTAACTGTAAAACATATACACCCAACAACAACAACAACAACAATCAGTCCATTTGACTCCCCAGAGCTAGAAGCTACTACATTGTTATAGAAGTTGTATGTATGTTAACATGCAATACCAGTAGTATGCTGGTTAATACTTAATACCAGGTCTCTGGGATGAAAAGCCCTGAGATTTGGAGCATTTACTGATTTCTGTGGTGTGAATACCTTGCCATGGTCTATTTCTAGCAACCAGAGTGACATCTCTGAATGCACAATGGGAAGAGATGCATACTATTTGCCTTTTAAAGCCAAAATCAGCTGGCTTCAGCACCTCACTGCCTGGTACTAAGAAATGCAGTATTTTTCTCCTGATACCTAAAAGAGAAACTGAACATCAAAACTCTATCCTATGTTTACTTTCTGCAATATTATATATTTCCACAATAAAATGAAATTATCTCAATGATTAAAAGATTACAAAATGTTGGATTTAAAGCACATCTTCAGGATAACTTACAATTAAAGGTCTTAACACGAGTACAATTTAGAATTGTTACAAGTAATAGGGAGATGCCTAGGCAGAGAAATTACCATTTATAAATGTCAGTGAAAGCTAATTTTCAAGGCAGAAACTTTTATTAGGATTTTTTTTTTTTTTTTTTTTTTGGCCATTGAATCATGATAATTCAAGTATAATCTAGAAAAGCATTTCTTTTACATGTGGCTTTCGAATTCTTTAATTTTTCCAGTGTTAACTTTTACAGTACACCATGGCTTTTACAAATGCAAATCTGATTGATTGCAATGATTCATGTTGTCTAAAGGGGGCAAGAACACCATGCAATTCTATTAGCATTGATTTGTAACATGAGTGGTAGATGTTCATGACAAAGAGAGAAGAAATCTACGGCTTAATTGTAGAATTGAGTCCCTAAAGCTTATCTGGTTCAGTGAACAGGACTTTCCTCTTACAAGATATCTGTTGTTTATCTTGCCTTCATTAGTTAGAACAAGAATGCCTTATTTGTTTTACATCCAAATGAGGGTATCAGTATAACATTTTACCTAACCTAGACATAATGAGATCAAAATGTAAATTGTCATTGGATTTTACTCCAAAAGTAAAATTGCTTATATTGGGATAAGCCATGCCTACTGGTGACTGAGACTATAGTCTTAGTAGCTCCACAACTCATTTAACCTCAGCTATTTATATTTGGATCTCAATTTCTGTTTCTACAAAACTGCAGAGGACATCAGTGCAGGTTGTTTGTTGAATGATATATTTACAGGAACTAAACAAGGCAACAGCAATATGCCAATGTCCTCTTCAAGGGAAGATACCAAATTTTACTACCTTAATTTAATGGGATGGATATTTGGGAAGATAGTAGATATTTTATGATTTTATTGCAGAGGCATCAAGATGCTAGTCAGGTGATGATCTCTAGAGGGATTGCCCGGAAAGAAAATCAGTGAAAGTGAATTTTGGGGAATCTTATTGCACAACGAAAGAGTAAAAAATGTGGTGAAGATTTTAATAATATGTAAACAATCATGGGATCAGTGGAATAGAGAGTTTGAAGAAGAAAGTAGCTAAATTTGAAAGGGAAGAAAGATACTTACTTCTGGATGAAAGAACATTGGTTCTGACAAAGAATATCTTTTGGGACCCTGGTAACAGGTTGAATAAGAAACAAGAGTAGTGTGTAGTGAAGGATTGAGGGATGTGTTTAGTAGTAAGGGTGGTAATCAGGGCAGTTTGTGATCACTAATTGACAGTAAAATTCAAGGAAAAGGAACAATGAGTGTGGCAGGGAAGAGACTATTTATTTGAATGAAATGATAATTGAGTGTCCAGGTCTCTAGCTGAGGGAAAGGGGATTGGGTGAGAAGAGTGGATGGGAGTGGCGCTAGATAAGGAGGTGGCATTGAGAGAGCTGGAGATTTCAGGGCTGGCTGGCATCTTATAATGAAGCATGTCAGCATCTATGGTATGAATGAGAACTGTGACCAGAGACTGAGATGAAGAAGAGAATGAAAAAGCATAGGTAATATCAGAGAATATATGCTAATAAAACATACACCAACTTTACTCCAGATGTTCATATTTTGTAGGATAAAACTAACAAATGTCAAATAAGGTCATAAATACTATGAAAGTAAAATGCCTTCTCAGGGCATGAAGAACTCACCCAAGCAATTTTAAAACTGCTACCGTAGAAACGCAAGTCTATTTCTAGCCTTTTCACAGACACTGCACACCAGGGTGCTCAGAGAACTCAATCTGAAAGGAGAGACTCTACTTCCCAGAACCAGAGAAACTTTTATTCTACATTATCAGGATTCTCCCAGCTCACAGAAGGATCAGCTGGACAGTAATTATTTGGTCCTATGTATAATAGACAGAATGGTTCCGCCATGAGGACTTCACAAAGCAGATCTTTTGGGAAACTGGAAACAGATTAAGAAATAAGCACTTATCAAAGGATGTTGCCATTATAAGCATCATTATCATCATCACATAGCTAGTGTATTCCTACTAGAGGCCAAAATCAAGCACACTACCTAGCAGAAATCTGAGTGGAACCAATGGAGCACGGTGACTTACCAAGAGGTAAAAGGAAGGCAACCAAGTTAATTGCCATGCATAGTTCATCTCCAGAGACTCAAGTTGATAGGAAAAGTATAGTCATTGAGGCCAGGTGCGGTGAGGCCAGGTGTGGTGCCTCACGCCTGTAATCCCAGCTCTTTGGGAGGCCGAGGCAGGCAGATCACCTGAGGTCAGAAGTTTGAGACCAGCCTGACCAACACGGCAAAACCTATCTCTACTAAAAATTCAAAAATTAGCCATGTGTGGGGGTGCATGCCCATAATCACAGCTACTTGGGAGGCTGAGGCAGGAGAATCACTTGAACCCAGGAGGCAGAGGTTGCAGTGAGCCGAGATCATGCCATTGCCTGGGCACCAGAGTGAGACTGTCTAAAAAAAAAAAAAAAAAAAAAAAAATTTGGAAGCTGGCAGGTTTTCCTTCTCTGTGAGGTCTTCTTTGGGGAAAATTAATCTATCATTCAAAGAACCAAATGATTACTGGTCTCTGGTCTTTCTGGAAGCTGGGAGGCTCCTGGTAACATGGAATAAAAGTCTCTTTGACACTGGGAAGTTGAGTGTCTCCATTCAGGTTGAATTCTCTGAGTACCCTGTTACATGGTGTCTGCAAGGACACATTTTAAAAATCTTTACCATATTTTGGACTCTTTTTGCCTCACAGTAAGATTACCCAAGTTTCAGTTTCATTGCTTTCCTTTCCGGGCAATCCTGGTAGAGGTCATCACCTGCCAGCATCTTGATGCCTTTGTAATAAAATCATGAAGTAGTCTCCCAAGAACCTGTGACTATCTTACCTTACATAGAAAAAGGGACTTTATGGATGTGATACTCAGATGGATCAAGTCTAATCACATCAGTCCTTAAAAGGACTGTGCTCAGAAAGATGCAAGAGGAAAGAGGAGGCAGGAAGGATACAAAGTGAATGTGGGAGGCCTCTAGAAGCTGGGGACCCTCCTCAATAGTGCAACTACAAGAAACTGAATTAGATCAACAACTCCCCCCAACAAAAAGCAAGGAAACAGATTCTCCCTGGAACCTGTGGTAAGAAATGCAGTCTTTGCGATACACTGATTTTAGCCCAGTGATACCTGTATTAGACTTTTTAACTATTTAATTATAAGAAAATAAATTCATTGGCTGGGTGTGGGGGCTCATGCCTGTAATCCTGGTACTTTGGGAGGCCGAGGCGGGTGGATTACTTGAGGGCAGGAGTTCGAGACCAGCCTGACCAACGTGGTGAAACCCTGTCTCTACTAAAATTACAAAATTAGCCAGGCGTAGTGGCCCACACCTGTAATCGCTGCTAATTGGGAGGCTGAGACAGGAGAATCACTTGAACCCGGGAGGCAGAGGTTGCAGTGAACCAAGAATGTGCCATTGCACTCCAACCTGGGCAAAAAGAGCAAATCTCCACCTCTAAATAAATAAATAAATAAACAAATAAATAAATAAAAGAAAGACAAGAAAAGAAAAGAAATTTGTTATTTTAAACATTTAAAAATGTTTAAGTTTGAGGTAATTGGTATGGAAACAATGGAACACTCATTTACTATATGACTCTGAAGTATCTATGAGACTGTATCTTTAATAAATATCAAAGAAAAGCAAGACTCAATTTATGTAAATCATACAGGAGAATGAATGACTTAGAGACTCCTTTCTCCACCCCAGGAGACTTGCAAGCTTCCAATAATTATTCTTTTACTATCAACTTGAGTCTCTGGAGATGAATTATGCCTGGCAATTAGCTTGGTTGCCTTCCTTTTACCTCTTGGTAAGTCACGGTGCTTCATTGGTACGACCTAGTTTTTTGCTAGGTAGTGTGTTTGATGTTGGCCTCTAGTAGGACTACACTAACTATATGATGATGATGATGATGATAATTGTAACACCCTGTGATGAGTGCTATAATGGAAATCTATACCAAGCCCAACTTGTATAAAAGAGAGAGCAGCCAGCTCACCCCAAGTGATGCAGGAAAGAGGAGGTGAAGGTGCTTCATTGGGTTTGAAATAGTGAGTAAGGTAAAGTGTGAAAGTTGGACAAACTGGCAGGACATTTCAGGTAGAATTACTGTCACAAAAAAGGCATGAATAGGTGAATGGGAATAAAGGATGTGAATAGCAGGAGGCCAAAGATGTTGTAACGTAAGTATTCAGGGTCCACACATGCAAGACTTGTTATGACATAAAAAGGAGGTTGGAATTTATAAATAATAGGCAAGCTACCACAGAATTTTAAGCAGAGGAAAATAAAATTGTATTTATGCTTCTGGGGCAACACAAAAGACAAAGGGAGGTGAGTTAAGTAGGAGGTAAAAAAAAAATAAAAACAGGTTTGGAGCCCATACAATAATAATTATGCAAAAAATTAATTAAGGTCTAAGACAAAGTGATAGACATAAGGTAAAGATCTGAAAGTATTTAGTTAGAATGTGCAGGATTTGATGCCCTTTAGGGTGAAGGATGGTTGAGGAAAAAGTCAAGTATCATCATTAATCATCATGATCATCAGTGTAGCTAATTTTTCCTGTGTCTTAATACCTGCGTGCTATTTTATTAAACATTTTACTTGGATTATATCATATGGCCGGTACAACAGTGCTATGAGAAATGTATGATTGATACAACCATTTTATTGATTAAAAAACTGAGACTTCAAAAGGTAAAGTAACTTTCTCAAAGTCCCAATTTTAGTATCAGAGCTGAAATCTAAACCTTGGTGACTGAACTCAGAATCAACTTACTTCAAAAGCTATGCTGTTAACCACCACATGTCATTGCCTTCCCACAGCTGACATCCAGATTTCTGGCTTGGGTGACTAGACGGATGAATGTCTTTAGTTAGGAAGGTCATAAAAAGAGGGATGAGTAGCTAGAAGTTGGAAACATGTTCAATTTGAGATATGTTGGGTTTGAGGTGCCTATGAGAGGGCCCCTGATTTTCTGGGCCTGATTTCTCAGAAAAGTATGGATAGGAGATACCTGTTTTCTGTCTGAGTCTCTTGCTGGCTCAAATATTAATGTAATTAGCAGGTATACAAGAGGCAAGGGCTCAGAAGATGCATAGTTATAATACAGATTAATTTTAGATATTAAAAAAAGGGGAAAAAGGCTTCCCCAAGTCTCCAAGGTAGTGCAATATTGCCACCTACTGCAATGGCTGTCAAGGACAACATAGCTTCCAAGTCAGGTTAAAACCTAACTGTGGGGTTATGATGGTGCGTCTCTGGCATGCCTTACTTCCTCTTCTCATCTGCCTGCTACAGTCAGCTTCCTCTGTGCCCTCACATTTTCCTGCCCAGTGACTCCTGAATCACAACTTGGATATAGAGCTGGATGGAAGCCCCACAAGTGTCTGGCAATTGGATATCATGGCAGTGTTCCAGTAGGTAGTGTTAAAAATAATGTTAGTTTAATATAATCTCTTATTCCTCATTTCTTAACTGTCTTTTTTTTTTTTTTTTTTAGGTTGCCTTCTCTTCCTGGTTCTGAATATGATGCTGACACATATTAGCCTGCAGGAAGTGATCTACTTTCTGAGACTCAGTTTTCTCGTCTGTAAATTGGGGCTACTCATCCTTACCTAACAGGGCCATTGTGAAAGTTAAAAGGAAAATGATGTATATAAAACATATATAGGAAAATCTGAATAATGTTTTGTTCCTCCCAACCTACATTTAGGAAGGTCCTGAAAAAGAAGTTGCATAAAGTAAAAACAGAGAACAGAGATGCCAGGATCTACTGGAGGATATGACATAGAGACTTATAAAGTAATAAGTTTTCACAGGCCCAAGCAGGACAAAGGATCTAACATAAAAATACATAAAAATAAGGGAAATGCAAAAAAAAAAAAACCACACACACACAAAAAAAAACACAAAAAAAACCCTTAAATATACGTGACAAATTCTTTCTGTTTTAATGACATAATATGTACTTAACAGGAGTAAATGCTTGTAAAGATAGATGATTTCTCTCACGTATCAGGATTCCATGACATACAAAACCATTTCAATGATGTGCTTAAGTAGAACAGTAATTCAGGTGATTGTTATTTTCCTGTGACTCCTGCTTCTAGAAACATAATTGCTGTGACCTTGGCTGTGGAATATACTTTCTGCCATTTAGTGCACTTGCTTCCATATTCATTCATCAAGTATTTATTACTCACCGTAAGGTGCGAGGCAGTGTGTTAGAAGCAATTTTGTCTTTTCTGCATGATGGGCATTATTGTGACTTGATTAGGACAGAGCTGGAGAGTTTCCTGTATAATTAGATTTCTTTTGAGCACAGGGTATGAGAAAGACCCAACCTTTCTAAATTTGATTATGTTGGATTTGAGAAGTGTCCCAAGGATCCCTCAGCGGTGGCCACTCATATCCACTGCCTTGGTAAGTTTTAGAATTCTGCTGGGGAGGTTGGCAAATGGCCCTGGACATTGGCCAGGAGTAAATCATCCTCAATGTTTAAGGTTTGTGGATGGTTCAGCTAGGAAAACATGGGTTTGGAAACTTTAGAAGAAGAAATAAAGGCCAAACTAGGCATAAGGGGAAGGGAGGTAGACTGGGCAAAGGGCAAAACACATATGGAAAAGAGGAACTATTTTAGGATGGCATCTTGCCAGATGCAGTACTGTGAAGAGGTTTTTGCTGCCTAAATATCTAAAATGACTTTCTGACTATGCAGATAGCTTGAAAATCTGACAAAATACCACATTAGGTTAAAGAGAATCTAAGGAGATATTATCATCAGCCCATAATCTTTCCACTTGGGAACTGAGAGATCAGGCTATATATTTGCTATTTTCATAATTTAGGCCATTGCACATGATCAATAATTCAAATAATGAGCAGTGCACAATATTAGCATTGTGTCCAAAGTGCTTTGCTGTCATTACCTGCCAACCTGTATGACATCTCTATGTTGTAGTAGACCATGTGGTTTGTATTATTCTATTTTATCACAGAATTAAATGTGGATAGAGAAGTGCCTTGCTTGAATAAGAGCAAGCTACTTCACCATAAACAATAAACACGGGAGAGGTTATATCTGCTGATCTCCACTTGTCTTCAGTCCATACATTATTCCCTTCAAGATAAACACTCAGTGATGAAGGATTCAATATTTAATTTCCTTCTAGCTTTTTTCCAAGATCACTTAATTGAACTCTCATTACAGGTACAACCAATTCTTTTTCAATTTGTAGCTGAGAATTGCCATGGCACACAGATTCCAACCATATTTTAATGAAGGCTTTTATTAGAGCACTGGCTCCTATTGCCATGTGTGAAGGAGCTCTCGGATTTTGCCATTAGAGACCACGCTTTGGATGGGTTTATAACTAGGAAGTAAACCTTTTCGTCAGGTTGAAGTAGGGCAAAAAAGGTTTTAGCCTTAAGAATACTTTGTTATTTCATAATAATAAATCAATTTTCCTTCAAGATCAGAGTGCAATAACAATTTTCTTTCAATGCTATCTCCTAGTATTTCTCCAGGTTTATATAAATGACCACCTTTCACACATTTATGTCTTCAGAAAACATTCATTTGAGGTCAGGGAAAAGGGTGCAAGAGTAAGGCAGCTGAACATTTTGTGCACGATGCTAATGCAATATCTATAAAGGCCAGTTAGATTTTGCACCAAAGAGAATCTCTGTACCAGAGGCACACACTGCAGTCTCCGGCCCAAGCAGCCTTCTCATAAATGCATTCTGTTGGTCACCCAGGGACTAAACAAGTGTGTGTGGGTGGTTCTGAACAAACCTCTGACCATTAGCTGCAAAACAACTAAAGGGACAGGTCTTAGAAATGAGAGTCAGAATTATTATCTGAACACCTGAAAGACAGTTCTCTGTGTTAATGGTAATACCTTCAGTTTTATAAGGGAATTTCCTCCTGTAACTCAAGTTAATGCATGTAGAATTTTAAAGGGAATGACTTTTGGTTTCAGATTTCTATTCATTGCTCTTAACAGCTAAGTGTGATAACTGAAAATGATTACTGGGTCATCAGAAAATGCTGCAGAGCCTAAATGAACTTATATAATTTTACCTAATTAAACACACACACATGCGTGTGCACACACGTGTACACACACACACACACCCTCATGCATACAGAAAAGAGTAAGCCCTTATGTTTAGCAAAATCTCTACCAATTCCCACAATTTATTGCATTCTTTATTATGTCTGTAATCTTGAAGAATTTAAACGTTTTCTTTGAGTCATTCAATATTGAAGTTCATGGTGGTGTTTTTAAAAGTATAAATGTATGCACCGTATCTCTTTTGAAGGATGCATATTTTTTTTGGATGCATCTGAATTAAACAGCTTTCTCAACCAGTACAACTAGTCCTTATTATTGCTGTTGGCAGGCAAACAGCTATCATGGTCGTTGCCAGACCTTATGTTTGCCGTGTTCTTTTATTCCTTTTCATGTATCATTGTCTTTCAGTCTCAACCTCCATAGGTACTTTCTTTAACATAAATTGGACAGGATTTTAAAACATCATTTAACAACAACAAAAACCCCTTTTTACTTCTTGACAACTGGATTCTTTTAAAAGGAAACAGACTACCTTAAAAACGACATGTCACAGCTAAATGGTCATGCCATTGAGCTATGTAGTAAAAGGTATTAACTCCTTGGAATTCCTACACTTGCCTCTGTTTTGCTCTCTTTGTCACAGTTTCTAGTAAAGCAGTGGAAGGTAGCTGGCTAGAGGCTACAGCTATGCAGAAAGAAAGGTCAGAAAGGCAAGATGTCTGCAAAGGTGGGCAATTCACATACCCTCCTCCCAATAACTGTCTTGTCATACTGTCTACAGGCAAAGCTCCTTTTGCTTATATGCAGCTCTGAAAATTATGCTTATTAATGCCATGATCTCAAAAAGGCAAATTATTATTATTATTCATTCTCATGGCCCACTTTCATGCTGAACAATTATGACTTCAGATGAGAAATAACAGTTTCATGTCAAAATGCTCATACATTTATGGAAATACATAGCTGTCACTCTGCATAAAATTAGAAGCCTTCAATTTTCATTTCAAATTATTCTACATGGAGATAGTGAATACAAACAAAAAACTTGTATAGCTGGTTTGAAATGTAGTATTCTACTCTAATAACAGAAAATCTCCAGCCAAAGTGATTAATTAAGAGCTTAATTATAATAAATCTGTCTTTGTGCATGTCTTGTAAATGGTGAGCTGTCAATAGTCCATATTCAAATGACAATAAAGGTAACAAAACGAAAACCTCCGAGCTTTCATTTTTACTGGGATATTGCAGAGTTTAAATACTCCTAAACATTTTAATGTCTTCTTCGACACTCAAAAAAGATGTAAATACATAATGTTGGAAAAAAATACATCATGATAAACTTTCCCTGGTTTATATATAGAAGTTTTGGGACATCAAATATTCATATTAATAAAATGTGATAAGTTTATTATCTATTCAAAAAATTAGCATGTATTAATATGAACATAACATGAAAAATATGCTCACTGCTATTTAGTTTATGATGTTTTATAAGCACTTCAGAATAGTTGGCCTCTGTATCTGCAAGTTCCATACCCACAGGTTATGCATCGACAATTCAACCAATGGCCAGTCAAATTTATCGGGAACAAAGACCAATAAAAAATAATAATACAACAATAAAAATATTTTTAAAATTATAGTTTAACAACTACTGATATAGCATTTATATTATATTAGGTATTATAAGTAATCTAGGGATGATTTAAAGTATAAGGGAAGATATGCTTAGGTTATATGCAAATACTACAGCATTTTGTATAACGGATTTGAGCATCTGGGGATTTTGGTATCTGTGGGGTCCTGGAACCCATTCCCTGACGGATACTGAGGGATGACTGTATCTCACTGTGCTTTAAGCTATCTATTATTACATCAATTATATTTGGACTAGTAGCTCCAGATATGTCTATAATTGAGAGACTTGGGAATAGAATAAAGGGAACATTGTGATTCACAAAGATTTTATTATGTGCATTACATGGGTAATTCATATAAACCATGTTTCACTGTCACTACAAGCATTTCCTATTGGTGCTAAATATCTGCATTATTTTAAGGAATAGGATATAATTAGAAGATCAGTTAGAAGTAATTTAGAAATTTTCAATTAAAGTTTATAATTTTATTTCTTGAAAAGGATCCATATTTAAGTGATGATAGTAATGGTAGAAGTGGTTTTCTTTTAGTGTTATTTTTGTTGTAGTTAAATTTTCTGAGTGAAAATTTTACTAATATAGGTTGATGGTTTTAAAAAATAGTTGTTAAAATAATGATAATGCTTGAAAAGATCCCTTTTAGAGTTGGTTATTTTTAGAAAGCAAAAACTGTTTTACTAGTATATTTTAAAAATGATTGTATTTTAAAACTAACCATGGAAAATTAGAATTTAAACTATCCTAAATAGCAACATAATATATTGGTTTAAGCATTGGAAATGAATCAAGAGACTTAGGTTTTCTATTGGAACTCTGCCTCTAATTAGCTGTGTCCCTTTAGAACATCACATATAGTTTTCAAAATTTTAGTGAGGTGAAGAGTGAGAATTAGATAATATTTTCCACGACTTCTTGCAATTCTAAAATTTAAATTTTTTTGATGTTTTAGAAAAAAATTTACCAAGCATTTGTTTTCATGATCACTAAAAATAATAGGTTCATATTTCTTTTGGACTGAGTCATTATGATCAAGTGTTTAGCTACAAAAGTGAAAGAAGTTGAAAAAGAAAAGACATGCAATCTAAATTCTGAACTCTTTAGGATTCTAGAATCACTGTGATCCAAGAAATATAGCTAGAATTCCACCAAATAAAAGCAGTTTTTACTGTGATCAAGTACTGAAAATAAGAAAAGTAGGCCGGGCGCGGTGGCTCAAGCCTGTAATCCCAGCACTTTGGGAGGCCGAGACGGGTGGATCACGAGGTCAGGAGATCGAGACCATCCTAGCTAACACGGTGAAACCCCGTCTCTACTAAAAATACAAAAATCTAGCCGGGCAAGGTGGCGGGCGCCTGTAGTCCCAGCTACTCGGGAGGCTGAGGCAGGAGAATGGCGTGAACCCGGGAGGCGGAGCTTGCAGTGGGCTGAGATCTGGCCACTGCACTCCAGCCTGGGTGACAGAGCGAGACTCCGTTTCAAAAAAAAGAAAAAAAAAAGAAAAAAATAAATAAAGAAAGGTAGATATTTTCACTCTGCAGTAGTGTCTACAAGCTTTTCAAATGAATATTGTTTAAGAATCACAGAGGTCAGGTAAGAAATGTACTTTGTTTCCAATGAGAGAAATAAGCTATACCTTACAAGGTAGCTAACGGCAATGATGAATACTACTTAAATTCAGACTTACATGCTGAAAGGTGAATATCTCAAGGCTGATTAGTATGACAAAGAACTGTAGAGATATTTTGTCTCTGGCAAATTATGAAATCTAATCAGAAAAAAAGTCATATTTTTAAAATCCATTTTTTCTTGAACTCTCCTATATTTAGTCTATTTTATAGTGCAAGGAAAATCATAATATGGAGTAATTACAAAGACATGTGGTGGGTTGATGGTTATTTTTATTGGTTTCAACAGTCTCTGGTCATGCACTTATTATACCTCCTATGGAGTCAGGAGGCCACTGTTCTCCCTAGGAATTGCCTGAGTTGAAACACCAAGGTGAAATTTTATGACTGACATATTTCTTTTATTTTGATTTTTACACTCATCCACATTTTATATTTTACTGATAAAATGCATTGTCAGAATTAATTTTCCTTTTAAACTATTTTTGCCTTATATATAAGTGCTCAGTTTATAATTTAAGAGCTGTAGGAATCCTGAGAACCAGACAGATGCTTGCATTTGCCCCCCACTGAATATTATTTGTCTTAATAAAAGAAAAATAATAACTAGTAAAATGGATGAAACTACTGCTGAAAAAATGCAAAATGTATTTTAGAGTATTTCTAGCTAAAGAAGCACATTTTCTTCTTCTTCTTTTTATACCTTAAACTTTTTTTCACATTTGAAAGGCAGTGTTCATGTAACAGTAAATTTGAGGACTAGAAAAATGAGAAAAAAATACTAACAGTCTCTTCTTCATAATGCAAATCACCTTATAATTTTGAAGTAGTTACTTTCGTTGTTTTTTCATGAGTGTTCTACTTTTGCCTTGCTATAATTATACTATTTTCCCTGTTTTAAATGATGACTTTTCATTGAATAGTAAACATGTCGCCACGATCTTACATGGTCCATATTTGTAGTGGTTACATAATAGTCTGTGTGTACCATAATTTACCTGAGTATTTATCTACTGATGGGCCCCCAGGTGTTTGGGATATGACCGTTTTAAATAATGTTGAAACAAACATCCCTATAACTTTCTTCATGTTTTAGATTCATTCTTACTAATAGGTTCTGTAAAGAAAATGTGAAATACAAGAGGAGTGACATAGTTACGTTTTTCATAATTATCACTTCGTGTCTTTGTCCATTTATCTTCTGGGTTTTAACATATTCCAGTATTCATGAATACATTAAGTAATGAAGATTTACACAGTTTTTCGTATTTGCTGAAAAAGATGTCTCAATTTTTTATTTCTTTCTTCCCTGAAGTTTATTTCTTCTTTGCGTTTTCTCTGCTTCCTAAATTTTGACATTCAGCAGTATACAAATATTCAAGTGTTTAACTATTTAGTGAATGGATCATGGTGGCATAAATTTTATTTTTTTGTACACTTATCCCTTAGCCAGTTATTGAATATCCTTTCTTTTTATTATAGATACATAATTCCTATTTATTATATATTAAAATAGCAATATATCAAATTTTTACCTGTAAGTGGATCTATTTCTAGCCTAACTATATGGCACTTCGCTTACTATGTTCAGTATTTTGGTTTTACAAAATGTATTAAAGTGTTTCCCTTGCCTTTACACTTTAATATAGTAGTGAAAATAAATAACTTAAAAGAGATTCTTTTCACTTCTCAACCACCTACTGTATACCAGCACAGCTACTTTGAGTTTCAATTATGTAAGGTGCTTCAAATGAACTAGGCAGAGACAATATATGTTTGAAAAAAATTACAGCACACAGTATATGAATATGTTCTAAATTGTGCAGATTTGATTATAAAAATGCATGAATAAAATTCAGGGTAAAGACAAAGTATACAACATAATTTCTACACGAAATATCAATATTTGCTAGATTGCTCAGTAAAGACCCTCAGATCTATGGAGATAGTGAATTTTCAACTGAATCTTACCATTTTGGTTTCTGTGGTTTGAATGTGTTCTCTAAAATTCATTATATTGAAAAATAATCACCAATTTTATACTATTCAACGGTGGGGCCTTTAGCAGGTGATTAAGTCATAAGAGTGTGCTTGTATGTATGAGATTAGCATCCTACAAAAGGGCTTGAGAGGGTAAGTCCCTTCCTTACGTCTCTGCGGCCATGTGAGGACAATTCTCTTCAGAGGCTACTCAACAAGGGACTATCTTGGAAACAGGGAGCAGCCTTCAAGAGACATGAACCTGCCAGCACCTTAATCTTGGACTTTCCAGCCTTCAGAAACGTGAAAAGTAAATTTCAATTGTGTATCAATTATCCAGTCTGTGTTATTTTGTTATAGCAGTACAAATAGACTAAGAAATTGGTAAATTATATATGTGTTTCCTCCATATACTTTGTAAACTTTGTTTCCTCCATATACTATCAGTATGTGTGGGTGTAAAAATTTCAACTAAACTCAAAGCATGTAGGTTCTTTTTAAGTAATCTAAATCAGTATCTTCCGTCACTCATTGTCAACAATATATTACCAGACACTACAGAAAGTATTATACTTATGCTACTTACTTAAAGATCATTATGAACATATATAGAGCACATCATAAATCAAAAGTCACCTAAATTCTTACTCTGCCTCATTACAAATAGCACATAAGGATAAAATGTTAAGACTAGGACGGGATGTTTGCACATGCCTAGAAATAGAAATTAGGTGCTAGGAAATCAAATCAGAAATTGCAGTTGATCCCTTATCTCTAATATTTCTGGCTTACTTTTCATTTTTTTAAAACATCAATTTATAGTTTTATCTCCCCCAGAGAATTCTTGTCAATTATTGAGCAGAGAATTCCTTCAAAGATGATGTAAGTTAGTAAGGCATTGCAAATAAAAGTTTTGGGTCAGCACTTTAGAGGGCAAACAACATCCTAAGATGATTTAGTTGCTAATGATTCTTTCTATTAAAAAAAAAAAAGTCAACAAGAAATCTTTAGTTTACCCTACCCTAAATGCAAAAGGAAAATATGTATTCAAAGGGGAGGATAATTTATTATGGTTGAATGGTACTATTCAAGGAAAGAGTAAAAATGCTAGAATGACAATTTTTCATGTGAAATATCAATGTGATTGTGTCACCATTTCTATCACCAAGCTGAGAGAATTTTTACCTTTAAAGGTTATGGAATTCTTCTTAAAAAAAAAAAAGGGTTTCCCTTTATTCAAAACTAATAAAACAATTATTTTGAAAATATCATGGCTCATGATACCGCCATGTCAACATGGGTAATTACAAATCAATATATATAGTATAGGGATTTAAATCAGAAACAGGCAATGACATAATGTATATATGTTTCAAACACATTGTGCACCATAAATATACAGGCATCCTTTATTGCACTCTATTGCACTTTGTAGATATTGCAGTTTTATTTTATTTTTTTAATATAAATTGAAGGTTTGTGGCAACACTGCATCAATCAAGTCTATCAGCACTGTTTTTCCAACAACATGTACTCATTTCATGTGTGCTCACCTCTCTGAGTCACATATTGGTAATTAGTGCAATATTTCAAGCTTTTTCAATATTATTATTCGTTATGATGATCTGTGATTTTACTATTGCAATTGTTTTGAGGTGCCAAATTCCACACCCGTATAAGAATGCAAACTATACCAATAAATGTCATGTATGTTCTGATTGTTCCACTGACTGGCCATTCCCTCATCTCTTCCCCTCCTCTTCTGACTTTCCTATTCCCTTAGACACAGCAATGTTAAAATTAGGCCAATTAATAACTCCTCAATGGCTGCTAAGTGTTCAAGTGGAAGGAAGAGTCACACATGTCTCACTTTAATCAAAACCTAGAAATGATTAAACACAGTGAGACAGACAAGTTAAAAGTTAAGATAGGGTGAAAGCTAGATATCTTGCACTAAACAGCCCAGTTGTGAATACAAAGAAAATGTTCTTGAAGGAAACTGAAAGTGCTACTCCAGTGAGCACACAAATAGCAGTAAGTGAAACAGCTATATTGATGATATGGAGAAGGTTTCAACAACAGTCCCTTAAGCCTAAGCCTAATCTATAGTAAGTTCCTAACTCTCTTCAATGCTATGGAGGCTGAGAGAGGAGAGGAAGCTGCAAAAGAAAAGTTGGAAGCTGTCAAAGATTGATTCATGAGGTTGAAAGAAAGAAGTCACCTCCATAACATAAAAGTGCAATGTGAAGCAGGAAATGCTGGTGCAGAGGCTTTAGCAAGTTACACAGAAGATCTAGCTAACATTGTGGATGAGGGTGGCTACACTAAAAAACAGACTTTCAGTGTATATAAAAGAGCCCTATACTAGAAGAAGATGCCATCTAGGATTTCATATCTAAATAGAAGTCAATGACCGGCTTTAAAGTTTCAAAGGATAGGCTGACTCTCATTAAGATCTAATGCAGCTGGTGATTTAAGATGAAGCCAATTCCCACTCCAAAATTTCTAGGGCCCTTAAGAATTATGTTAAATCTACTCTGCCTGTGCTCAAAAAATGGAACAGCAAAGCCTGGATGATAGAACGTCTGTTTAAAGCATAGCTTATTGAATATTTAAAAGCCATTGTTGAGACCTACTACTCAGAAAAAAAAAAATCTTTCAAAATATTATTCTTATTGTCAAAGCATCTGGTCAACTAGGAACCATGATGGAGATGTACAAGGAGATTATTGTTTTTATGTCTGCTAACACAATACTCATTCTGAGGTCCATGGATCAGGAGCAGTTTAGACTTTCAAGTCTTATTATTTAAGAAATACATTTCGAAAGGTTATAGATGTCATAGACAGTGATTCCTCTGATGAATCTGAGCAAAGTAAATTTAAAACCTTCTAGAGAGGATTTACCATTGTATATGCCATTAAAACATCTGTGATTCAGGGTAGGAGGTCATAGCATCAATATTAAGAGAAGTGTAGAAAAAGTTGATTCCAATCCTCACGGATAACTTTGAGAGGTCAAGACTTCAGTGGAAGAAATAACTGCAGATGTGATGGAAATAGAACAAGAACTAGAATTAGAAGTAGAGCCTGGCACTTTGGGAGGCTGAGGTGGGCAGATCACGAGGTCAGGAGATCGAGACCATCCTGGCTAAAATGGTGAAACCCCGTCTCTGCTAAAAAATACAAAAACCTAGCCGGGCGAGGTGGCGGGCGCCTGTAGTCCCAGCTACTCGGGAGGCTGAGGCAGGAGAATGGCGTGAACCCAGGAGGCGGAGCTTGCAGTGAGCTGAGATTGCGCCACTGCACTCCAGCCTGGGCGACAGAGGGAGACTCCATCTCAAAACAAAACAAAAAGAAGTGGAGCCTGGCCAGGTGCAGTGACTCACGCCTATAATCCCAGCAATTTGGGAGGCAGAGGCAGGTGAATCACGAGGTCAGGAGATAGAGAACATCTTAGCCAACATGGCAAACCCTCGTCTTTACTAAAAATACAAAAATTAGCCGGGGGTGGTGGTGTGCGTGCCTGTAGTCCCAGCTACTTTGGAGGCTGAGGCAAGAGAATTGCCTGAATCCAGAAGGCCGAGGTTACAGTGAGCTGAGATCGCACCACTCACTGCACTCCAGCCTGGGTGACAAGAGCCAAGCTCTGTCTCTAAAAAAAAAAAAAAAAAAAAAAAAAAAGTGGAGCCTGAAGATGTGACTACATTGCTGCAATCTCATGATAAAATTTCAAGTGATGAGGAGTTGCCTATTATGAATGAGCAAAGAAAGTGGTTGTTTGAGATGTAGTCCACTCCTGGTATAGATGCTGTGCATATAGTTGAAATGACAACAAAAGATTTAGAATTTTGCATAAACTTAGCCGTGGTACATTTTGAGAGCACTGACTTCAATTAGGAAAGAAGTTCTACTGTGAGTTAAATGCTGTCAAACATTGCTGAATGCTACAGAAAAATGTGTCATGAAAAGAAGAGTTAATTGAAGTGGGAAACTTCCTTGGGGTCTTACTTTAAGAAATTGCAACAGTAACCCAAGATTTGGCAGCCACCACTCTAATCAGTCAGCAGCCATAAACACTGAAGCAAGAGCCTTAGTTTAGGCAAGAACAAAATAGTTTACAAGTTTCTAAAGGTTCAGATGATTGTTAGCGATTTTTAGCAATAAAACATTTTTAAATTAAGGTGTGTATATTTTTAAACATACTTATATTGTACACCTAATGGACAACAGTATAGGGTAAACATAACTTTTAAAAGCACTGGAAAATGAAAACAAAATTTGTGTGAATCACTTGATTGTAATGCTTGCTTTATTGCAGTAGTCTGGAACTGAAACACAATATATCTGAGCTATGCCTGTATACTATTTTTATTTATTAATTAAAATAAATTAGTAAAAAGAAAATGGCAATGGTACAGTTAAGAAAATTGTTAGAAAACATCTACATTCATCACTTTCTGGCCTTTTGGTTAAGATCAAGTCTAGAAAAGGTCTACATTTGATTTTATTTCTTTTTACATTCTATCTTGACAATAACACAATTTACATATGAGCTATATATTTCTTCAGTTATGTATCACTCAGCTAAAGTTATCTAAAAACTTCTGTAGCTCACTTTAAGTTAGGTATTTACCTAAATTTATTTTTTTAAGGTTGATCTACTTTTACAAAGAAGAAAATATTTTTGGATTTTCACACACAATATATTTTTAAGATGAGAAAGAAAAAAACTATGCTTATAGGATACAGCCACAAAGAAATAAAATTTAAACAACGTTTAAAAAACATATATGTCCAAATAATTTTCTGTCTGCAAAATAATACTCTGATGCTCAACATATTTTATTTTATTTTTTATTTATTTTTTATTTTTTTTAATTTATGAAGAAAAGAGGTTTAATATTCTCACAGTTCCACAGGCTTAACAGGAAGCATGACTGGGAGGCCTCAGGGAGCTTATAATCATGGCAGAAAGTGAAGGAGAAGCAAGCACATCTTCACATATTAGAGAAGGAGAGAGAGAGTGAAAGGGGAAGCACCACACACTTTCATACAACCAGATCTCACTGTCACAAGAACTACAAGGGAGAAGTCCGCCCCCGTGGTCCAATCACCTCTCACTGGGCCCCTCCCCTGACATGTGAGATTATAGTTCGGGATGAGATTTGGGTGGGAACACAGAGCCAAACCATATCACCTTCTGTGTCTTAAGTATTTCCCGTAACTTCTCTATTGTACTCCAGTGTTCTCTCCTAGTTGTTCCATCTGAGGCGTGATTATCGATTCATAATTTTGGCTCTTCTTTCTGGAGAGAGTGAGTATGCAGTGTCTCTAGTCAGCTATCTTCAACTGGAATCCCAAGATTTAATATTTTTAAAGCTTGCTTTTTATTATTCTAGTTCATATAACTATCTATTGGAAATAAGCATACTCTATAAGTACTTTGAACTCAGGCAAGAAAACATTTTACTTGTCCTCCTTGCCTTTGTAGGGTTTTCATTACATATCTGAAAGACTATTGGAAATCTCCCTTTTGTTCTTTTCTTTTTGATGGAATGTTTTATTAAAGGATATTATCATAGAGGCATCACCCACTCTATATGCATTGTTTTGTTTCTCCTTTGGAGAAGTAGCTCAGGGTTGAATAGATCTATAAATATATGATCCACGAATATTATTTCTTTTATATTTTGTTTAAATTCTTTCCTTTCTATCTAGCTCTAAGTGTACAATATTTTTTTTTTATTATACTTTAAGTTCTAGGGTACATGTGCATAACATGCAGGTTTGTTACATATGTATACTTGTGCCATGTTGGTGTGCTGCACCCATCAACTCGTCATTTACATCAGGTATAACTCCCAATCCAATCCCTCCCCCCTCCCCACTCCCTGTGATAGGCCCTGGTGTGTGATGTTCCCCTTCCCGAGTCCAGGTGATCTCATTGTTCAGTTCCCACCTATGAGTGAGAACATGCGGTGTTTGGTTTTCTGTTCTTGCAATAGTTTGCTGAGAATGATGGTTTCCAGCTGCATCCATGTTCCTACAAAGGACACAAACTCATCCTTTTTTATGGCTGCATAGTATTCCATGGTGTATATGTGCCACATTTTCTTAATCCAGTCTGTCACTGATGGACATTTGGGTTGATTCCAAGTCTTTGCTATTGTGAATAGTGCCGCAATAAACATACGTGTGCATGTGTCTTTATAGCAGCATGATTTATAATCCTTTGGGTATATACCCAGTAATGGGATGGCTGGGTCATATGGTACTTCTAGTTCTAGATCCTTGAGGAATCGCCATACTGTTTTCCATAATGGTTGAACTAGTTTACAATCCCACCAACAGTGTAAAAGTGTTCCTATTTCTCCACATCCTCTCCAGCACCTGTTGTTTCCTGACTTTTTAAAATGCACTTGAGAAATGCTTTTAAGAATTCATTTACATGAAATTTTATTTCTCATCATGACTAAGTGCCTCCTATTGGAACAACTGTCTCAAAGATGACAACTAGAAATTCTAGAAAACATGCAAAACTATCTGAAGACATTGGACAAAACTACAAATGGGCAGATTCCAGAGGGTTCAAGATTCCACATTTGGAAGAACATAACTAAATCCAGAGTCTCCACAGTGTATCATTCATGATGCCAAGGATATAAGCCAAATTAGATAAAAACAAACAAATAAACAAAAAGAAAGTCATCAATATTCAATAAAAGAGGCAACTGATGAAAATTGATTCTAAAGTGACCCACATGTTGAACTTTTGTAGACAAGTATTTTAAACAGCTATTATAACTGTGCTCAAGGATGTGAGGAAAACCATGCTCAGCATTAACACAGTGATAAGATATTTCAGCTGAGATATAGAAACTATTTTAAAAATGAATCTTTTAGAACTGAAAAATACAATATCTGAATTAAAATTTCAGTGGATGAGATTAACAGCAGATTGAAGCTGGCATTAGACCCAGTGAACTTGAAGACAGATCAATAGAAATTGTTCAGTCTGAAGAACAGAGAGAAAAAGTATTGAGGAATCAGTTTACCTGAATTCAATAAAACGTTACTTTTCCTCCTTCCTTCCTTCCTTCCTTCCTTCCTTCCTTCCTTCCTTCCTTCCTTCCTTCCTTCCTTCCTTCCTTCCTTCCTTTCCTTCCTCCCTCCTTCCCTCCCTCCTTCCCTCCTTCCCTCCTTTCTTTCTTTCTTTCTTCCTTTCTTTCCTTTCTTTCTTTCTTTCAAGACAAGGCTGGTCCTGAACTCCTGACCTCAGGTGATCCACATGCTAAGGCCTCCCAAAGTGCTGGGATTACAGGCGTAAGTAACTGCACCCAGCCTCAATAAAACATTTCTGAGGGAACTGTCAATTTCCACCACTTTCCTTTTTTTTTTTTTGAGACGGAGTCTTGCTCTGTCGCCCAGGCTGGAGTGCAGTGGCAGGATCTCAGCTCACTGCAAGCTCCGCCTCCTGGGTTTACGCCATTCTCCTGCCTCAGCCTCCGGAGTAGCTGGAACTACAGGCGCCCACCACCTCCCCCGGCTAGATGTTTTTTTTTTTTTTTTTTTTTTTTTTTTAGTAGAGACGGGGTTTCACCGTGTCAGTCAGGATGGTCTTGATCTCCTGACCTCGTGATCCGCCCGTCTCGGCCTCCCAACGTGCTGGGATTACAGGCTTGAGCCACCGCGCCCGGCCAATTTCCACCACTTTCTTAGGCAACAATATGCCGAGTGAGTCAAAAGGTGTAAATATTCACATAACTCTTGATTCCACAATTCCATTTCCAGGAATTTATCCTATGAAATATGAGATCCTTGAGTGCAAGGGATGATTGTTTTCTTCTCTGCTATATCCCTAGCACCTACACGGAGCCTGAAGCACAGTAGGTTAAATATATATATACACACTTGTATATGTAAGTATACATACATATATAAGTATATATATTTATGTTCATTTATATGAACTAATAAAAGACCGATAAATGCATGAATGTGAACAGAAAATGATACAATAATTTGTACACAATGATCTTCATAGCAGTATTTTTTCTGAGTAATAGATTCAATTTTTCAAAAAGATACTTGATTATACGAAGTCTTATATATTCAAGCAATTAAATTTTTTCATATTAAAAATAACGCAGAAGATTTTTATAGATACAGAAAGATATTCATGATATAATGTTTAACAAAAAAGCCTGCTGCAAAACAATATTATATGTTATGCATTTTAGCTGGGTGCGGTGGCTCACACCTGTAATCCCAGCACTTTGAGAGGTCGAGGCAGGGAGATTACAAGGTGAGAAGTTCGAGACCAGCCTGACCAACATGGTGAAACCTTGTTTCTACTAAAAATACAAAAATTAGCCAGGCGCGGTGGCATGCACCTGTAGTCCTACCTACTTGGGAGGCTGAGGCAGGAGAATCGCTTAAACCCGGGAGGTGGAGGTTGCAGTGACCTGAGATTGCACCATTGTATCACTCCAACCTGGGTGACAGAATGAGACTCCATCTCAAAAAGATAAAAAAAAAAAAAAATCCCCAAGGTGTTTAAGGTAACATTATTGTGGTAACTGTATTCCTTAGAGGTAGATCAGTTAATTTGAAGACCATATAACAGTAGTTAAGAGTACATATGCCAGAACTAAAATTCCAGGTTGAAGTCCCAGCTGTACTGTAAACTCTCTCTGTTTGCCTCAGTTTTCTCATCTATAAAATAGTGATGTTAATGGCAGCTACTATTGCAGAAATTATATAAATCAATATATGTAAAGCATTTGTAACAATGCCTGGTACATACTACAACATAAATGTTAGCTATTATCTTAAAATTAGATATGTATATTTTGTTATAAGAGATTTTATTTATAAAAATTTTAATGTTGAGATAATTTTAGACTTAATAGAAGAGTGGCAAAAAGTACAGAAAGTTCCCACATGCCCTTCACCCAGGTTCCCTTTATGATAGCATCTTATATAACCATAGCCTATTGATCACAACTAAGAAGTTAGCACTAATACAATACTACTAGTATTAACTAGAGTATAGAACTTACTCAAGTTTCTGCAGGGGTTTTTTTTTTCACATTTTTTTTTTTCTGTTTTAGTATTCAATCTGGGACCCCGCATTGCATTTAGTTGTGATGTCTCCTTTGTCTCTTCCAGTCTCTGACAATTTCTCAATCTTTCATTGTCCTTTATGTCTCTGAAATTTTTGAATAATAATGGCCAGGAATTTCATGGACTGTCCCATAATTTGGTCTGTCAAATGTTTTCTCATGATTAGATTGAGTTTAGTTATTGTTGGCAAGGTTATCAGAGAGGTCCTGTGTCCTTCTCTGTACGTCATACGAGAAGGTACATCATATCAATAGGTAGTACTAGTAATTAAAATTGATCACTCGGTTAATGTAGTGCCTGCCAAAATGCAACATTGTAGGGTTATCTGTTCCTTTGTTATTACCCATTTTGGGAGCGAGATACCTGGGGACTATGCAAATATCCTATTGTTATTTAAACTGTTACTCACCAATTTGAATATCCATCAGTAGATCTTCGCTAAAGCAATTATTACTTTGGTGTCCAAACGCTGATTTTCTATTTCCCTCATTCTTTTTGTATTAATTCTTTGCAATTCCTTGGTAATGAAGAGTTCTCACTTCCATGGCATTTATTCATTTATTCATCTATATATTTTCGTCAAGATGTATTCATAGATACTTATTTTAGTTTTTGAGTTTAATCCAAAATTTTCTATTTGCTTATTTTATGTTTTTGTTTATGCTATTTATAATGTTGTTTAAGTTGTTCCAACTTTGGCCACTGGGAGCTCTTTCCCATTAGCATCTAAGCCTTTTTGGAATGCCCCATTTTTCTCTTCAGCACATTTTTATTTTCTGGCAACAAAAGATGCCCCAGCTCATCTTATGTTTCACTGCCCCAGCTCTGGAATCATAGAATAGCTTTTAAAATCACACTATTTTTAGCAGTGTTCCATATTTTTCACACAGCAATGTAAACCAACAATTTCCCTTTAAAAATCTATAATTATTGTTGAATTTAGTCTCCTCATTAATTATTCTGAACTGCAAGAAGTGTTTCAGTTTGATGAATGCAAACAAACAAAGCCTGAACATTATTTTAATTAATTAGAATTAATTAAATCTTGTTAAATTTTTAAAGTAAAATGAAGCACACCCAAATCTTTTAAACTATGATATATAAATATTCGGTGGTTAAGTTACTAAGGCAAAAACACATTTTGTAAAAGCTAATTGACCTGTTCCAACTCAACCACCCCAAAAGCACTGTCAAAATTATCACTTCCACAGCCATCATAACCTACTGTTCAAAAATTATATATCTTGTTTCCTTTAAGAATCCCTACCAACTTGATATTTCTTAATATGTTACTACCTTCCAGGGGAATCAGTTTGATTTTTCAATTCTTTATCACTATTGCTATACTTAGAATCTTATCACATTCATCAATCATTATCTTCAGTTTTAAAATTTTCTCAGGGATTTTTTTTGAGAGGTTTTTAAGGCATGTGTTAAGCTTTTAAAACTCTCATCTACCCCAGCCTGACCAGCACTAAACTCTTTGTAAGCATCTCCTAACTTCTTTCTGAGTAGCTGTATTTCATCTACAAAGTCGTATCTGAGGTTTTGCTTCCTAATCATGTGAAAATAAAAACTGTTATTAGATTAGATAAAACGTTCAACTGAAGTGCTGAATTCTTGCTGGAACTTCAGAGAGGAAGAAGCTTCCTTATATTGAGGGTCTCTATCCTGTTAATATTATAAGCCTAATTGAAAGCATAACTCTGTTTTAAAAAGCAGGGCATTATGAGGATTCTGTTTTTATTAATAAAAGTTTAAAATCATAATATTTTCTCATTTAAAAATAATGGTACTTTTTTGTTTAAAATTATTTTGAATAAATAAAAAGTCTTGCTACATTAATTTGCAGTTCCTAGTATAATGTTAACTATGTTTACTTTACATGTATTATTGCCTTACATTAGTATTGCACTTCACCACTTACATTTAATGGCTTTTGCATGTGTTTCTACATTTTATGCTTTAAACAAATGTATTTAGAAAGCAGATCAGGTATTTTTATTATACCCATTTTACAAATGAATAAACTAAAGGTAAAAGATATTCAGTTTCCAGTGGCAGAGTCAGGACTTGAGTATAGATCTTACGAATTAAGGCTCCAGGCACAGATTCTACCTGGCAAGTAAAGTTCAGATGGCAGAGGGTCACTGTCACGTGTAGAAATAGTAACTGACATGGCTTCAATTTTTATACTGACCCACCAAAACATGCATTCAATGTCCACAGTGGTCAAACACCCTCTATGCTCTTCCTATCCATGGTATGTCATGAATGGCAAAGTCTGACAGAAAGTGAAGAGGCTTGTGAAAAATTCCTTGCTCTGCTACAGAAGTAACAAAGGGGATGTGATTTATACCCCCAATAGTATATTGCTTTGAAAACCAAAGCCTAAAGACTTTCTAAGGTTACTAAACATAAGTAGTTGCATAGCCTGTAGTCCACATCTTCACCTAAGCACTAGTCATAAACAACAACAGTCCTAGGGCTCAGGTTAGGTTTTCTCTATGTCTAATCTCAGATTACTTCCTTCTTTTCACTTCCTTGCAAATACCTACCACTAGTCACAAAGGTGAATGATTAAGAGATAGAATAGATCTGTGCAAATTTATCACCCAAAATGTACATTCTACTTGGTGGTCTGTAATCCTAAGCTTTTTTCACAGTGGAGATCACGCTGTTATTATTTCTCTAAGACAAGGATTCTTAACTGTGGAACTTGGATGAGGGGGAATATTACTGATTATCATCACTAACCTCTAATTGAAAATTTTCATTTTCTTCCATTTTGAACGTTGGAAATAAACCACAGGAGGATAAATAGTACTTGTGACTTTGTCTTTAATAGAAACCACAGATATTTTCATATTATATTATAATTATAGCCCCAAATACTAAAATTATATTCACTTGCTAGATGTTATTATTCACTGGCTAATAAGAATGCCCATATAACTTCAAATCTTACATGTAAAAAATATCTTGAAAACTGTATTTCCATAAAATTGGTTCCCTTTGTAAGTTTGTGTATTTTATTTTATACATTGAAATATCACTTTGAGAAGGGATCCATAGGATTCATCAGACTGCCTAACAGGTCTGTGGAACAAAAAGCAGTTAGAACCCAGCTTAAGGGGGAATAGCTGGGTTCTAACTATAGCCTAGTCATCCTCCAGGATGAGACTAGAAAGTCTCCTGACTGCCCAATATGAAAAGATAGTCACTGTATTAGTCTGATAGTGCTACCATAACAAAATGACACAGAGTGGGTGGCTTAAACAAGTGAAATTTATTTTCTCACAGTTCTGGAGGCTGGGAAGTCCAAGATCAGGTGTTGGCAGGTTAGATTTCTTCTGGGGCCTCTTTCTTTGGCTTACAGGTGGCCATCATCCCACTGTGTCCTCACATGGCTGCCTGTTGGTCTGTGTGTTGTCTCTATCCTATCTCATTTTCTTATAATGGCACCAGTCATATGGGATTAGAGCCTACACCTATGACCTTATTTTACCTTAATTACCTCTTTAGAGGTCTTATCTCTAAATAGAGTCACATTCTGGGGTACTGGATGTTAGGTACTTAACATATGATTTTTTTGGGAAACAGTTCTGCCCATAACCATCACTGTTCAAGGTCTTTGGTCCAAGAGACAGGATGTGCAGCTGAAGGAATACTATATCTGAAATGAGGTGATGACAATTAAGAGAAGAAACTTGAAGAGATGATCAGGCCATTCTAACTTGATTGAAAGACTACTACAAAAATTTATGCAAAATGCATAAACCATCTTCTATGACTAAAAAAAAAGTAATAAATCCACACTGAAATACAATAAAATTTTTAAATAATTTCTTGTTTTATGTTAACACCCCCCAAAAAATCTACACTTACACATGCTTCTGTCTTTTAAGTACTTTCTATTTATAACTTCATATAGTTATGTTAGTTTTTCTTATACTGACAGGGAATATTTTTCAAAAATCATCTTCTTAGCTTAAAAGTACAATATTTAAAAATTCATCAGGCTGGGTGCAGTGGCTCATGCCTATAATCCCAGCACTTTGGGAGGCTGAGATGGGCAGATCACTTCAGGTCAGGAATTCAAGACCAGTCTGGCCAGCATGGTGAAACCCCACCTCTACTAAAAATACAAAAATTAGCCCGGTGTGGTGGCATGCACCTGCAATCCCAGCTACTCGGGAGGCTGAGGCATGAGAATCACTTCAATCTGGGAGGCAGAGGTTGCAGTCAGCTGAGGTAGCACCACTGCACTCCAGCCTGGACAGCAGAGTGAGATTCGGTCTCAAAAAAGAAAGAAAGAAAGAAAGAAAAAATCCATCATACACGCATCCCTGCGTTTAGCAAGTAGTTATTGAGCTCCTTCATGTGCCAGCCCCAATTGACCTTAGGCACTGGGGACATTTCACAGTAATTACTGTGTATGTGACATTATATCGTCAGACTCTAAGATCATTTCACATCCTTTTTCATCTGCTTGTCCTATATCCCCTGTGTGTCTCCTTATGTAATAAAGAACAAAAAACAAAGCTGAAAAATGGGGGTGGGGAGAAGTTCCAGATATTATTCAAATGAAAGCCCTTTGTGTTGAAAAAATAAACTATGGATACTTAGTGAGATTAAAAGCTTTATAATCCACTTCAAAACTACATTTAGAAAAGCTAGATAGAAATTTGAACAGTAAAATCCTTGAAGCAAGTCAGCAGGACCTCAGTGGGAAAGAAAAGCTGTCATTCTGATAGCCCTGAAGAAACTTTAACTTACTTTAAACACTAAAAAATCTTGTGAAGTGGGGCTTCTGTTTAGCCTGAGGGAACTAAGGTGCTTCAGGGGCATTTGCATGTGTGCAAGACATACAAACTCACACCAAAGTCTTTTCTATAGTAAAAGCAGAAGAATACATTTTCTATTTAAAACGAAACTTTGTTTTGTCAAGATCATTGGAAAAATCCAGTGGTCATTTTTTTTTTTTGTATTTTTCTAGTGCGTGAAGAAAAACAGGGAACATGGCCAAGAAGCTATTTGCCATTCTAGATTTCTTTGACCCATTTTAGTTCAGACTACACTGCAGTCTAAATCACATTTGTTCAATCACTAGCATAGGTCCACACTGGGGATGCATTAGAAAACCTTTTATTGTCCACACGTTCAATTTAGACTAAATAGCTAGTCAGTCAGTCAGTCAGATCAAATTGTCCTCCTGCCTGTTTGGCCTAGACACGTGCCTGCCACTTACCAAGGAATTTCCTTGGCCACCCTGTCCTCTCTCAGTCCACGAGAGGGAGACAACTTCCAATACTCTTCCCCATGAGATGCATGGTTTCCAGTGCATCTTTTGTGACCCACCCACCTTCACTGCAGCTAGCCCTAACTCCCCTCCTCACGTTAGGTCATCCAACCAGTCTTCATTATTTAAGTTATAAACAAAGATGTTATTCTCATGAATTCCAGCTAACTCTTAGGAATGGTTGAAATGGAAAGGTCCTATCATAACAAATATTTCATATTTTCTTGAATGTCACCAAAATCTTAAAAATGTTTGTATCCTAAACAGTGTCCTAAACACTCCTGGCTCAAGACAATGACTGGACATATAACATCTTCACTGAAGTACCCAGGCCTGTTCCTATGGCCTTTGTCTAGACCATTCTACTAGAGGAAAAAGAACCAAAGCACGAATATGCAGGCTCCAGCCAGCTGGGAGTCACTCTTGATGTATCATCAGCACTGTGTTCCAAGCATGGCCTTGTACAGTTTCTGGGTTTCAGGGATTATACATAAATTTAGCCACCAGTAGAGCTATGCTATATTTCAGAGAATTAAAATCAGTGAAATATGTTCAACTTGATTTTTAATTGAGCTTGACATCTTTCTATTCAGGTAACATTTACTGAGATCCTCTTAGGTGCCAGGAATTTTGACGAGCCCTGGGAAAACAAAGATCAAGATCTGTCTATGTCTAGTGGCTCTTCAATGTAAAATCTTCACTGAGTAAACATTTAATTTCATACTTCCTGTTATCATTAAGGGCTAATACAAAAACTGTAAAGATTGTATTTTTCCTTTTTGAAAAAATCATACATTCGCAACTCTATTCCAGCTTGATACATATTTTTTTTTTTCACATCTACTGGTTTATTATAAAGTATATAAGAAAGAATACAGATCAACAGCCAGATAAAGAGGCACATAGGGTGAAGTCTGTGGTAAGGGGTGTGGTGCTTCTAGCCTCTTCAGGGCACATCATCTTCCCTGCCTCATCGCATGTTCAGCAGCCCAGAAACTCTCCGAACCCTGTAGTTTAGGAATTTTTAATAAATGCCTCGTCCTGTAGATATGACCTATTATTAACTCAAGTTCCCCTCCCCTTCCCGGAGAATGGGATAGTGGGGTTGAAAGTTTCAAGCTCTTAATTATGGGTTGGTCTTTCTGGTCACCAGCCTACATCCAGGAGTCTACCAAGAGCTGCCTCATTAGAACAAAGGACCCTCATATCACTTAGGAAATTCTAAGGTATTAGGAGTTCTGTGTCAAGAAATGGGTTCAAAGACCAAACATTGGAATATAAGATGTACTTAGCATCCCCATTGCGCAGTAGCTCTGTGCCAGGAACTGGGGGCAGAGACCAAACAGGTATTTTTCATTTGATAACAGTATCATAACCTGCCTCTCAATTGCCTCAAGTACTTTTTCTGCATGTATTGAACACCACAATGAATGTTATAAGTTTTGCATCAACCATCAAATCAATCACCAAATATAAATTAGGAAACTCAGAAGGAGAATAATAGTCTATTATACTTACTTCTCTTTTTAACCATTCTGTTGACACATTCTTAAATTCAGAACCAGATAAATTTCTCACCCTGGATGCTCCTTTTACTGAACAGTCAAAACCAAAACCAAAACAGTCCCCTTTTTGTTGAAACTGTCAGAAAACTCTGAGATAAATTTGGTGATAAATTTGTTATCTAAAACCAGCTTCCAGGCCCTGTTTGCTTTTCTAGTTCTTTTTAATTTCCCATTCTGCCTCAAACTGAGCAAGTATTTATTCTTTCAACACTTAGTCATTAAGCACCATCTAGGGAAGATGTACTTTATTAGGTTTTTGTGAAGATATAGCACTGAATTTCATGGAATTTATAGTTGTTGGATTTGAAAGCAAGAGGAAATATATGTAAATGAATTTATTTTAAAACTGAGATTTTAAATATATAAATAGAAGGGCAAAATATAAGTATGCAATTTAATAACAGATTAGAAGAGATAACATGTATATTAATTACATGTATAATAATTATATTATTTGACACAAAAGTAAGGATCTCTATTAAAACCTAGGAAGGCTTTCTCTAAATATACTTTCTGATAATCTAGCATCCTTCACACATTGAAATGCATTTGCACTGGTCAGCATTTCCTCTCTTCCAGCCTCTAGATCTATTGCTGAACATCACAGCTAGCAATGAAGTCAGCCGTGTCTAGAATAAAAGACTTTCTTTCAAATGTGTGCTCAATTTATCTGAATCAGATGCCTCTGTCTGCTGGAATTCTTGATACAGTCTGAAACTGTAATTTGTCCTCTGTTGAACATCTGATGTAAACAGCAAAAAAAAAAAAAAAAAAAAAAAAAAAAAATTCAGTCAAGGAGACAATGAATTAAAGCCTCATTTGTGTGACATATATTTTAATTCCAGTAAAAGCCAGTTAAAAAAATCGGGGAGTAGAAGTTGAAGGAAATACTCTCTTTTGTGCTATATGTCTCCCAATACCTGTGACGATTTCTTTTTCTACACCAAGAAGCTTTTGTTTACATTAATGTGCTGAGATTAGGTTACTGAATACCAGCAAACGTGGCTTACTACAGACAGATATTTTCACCCATTTCTTACTTGAAATACAGAAAAGCTGACCTTTTAATAGTAGATTTGGGTTATAGATTTAAAGAGACCTTCGGTTTTTCTTAAAATAAAAGATGACTAGTTCCTGATGTCCGGGGAATAAAACCAAACAACCTTTGCCATAGGCCATTAGATTGCATGCATATGCAATCCAAAATATTATCCTCTCACAAAGCTAAAGATTATCATTTTCATTAAGTTTATGGATTTCTTTACTAATATTTTATATGTAGAACTTGTTTTAAAGGCATATATTAATTTATATGTTAAGAAAATTAGATCATTTTTGTCAAATAGGAACAATTGCTAATTGAAAGGTATTATTTTTATTTCTTTCTAGCAGTGCATGATTATGTCATTTAAACTACAAAGTTAGGATTTAATGCTAATTGCCACTTATCTGCACTTAAAAATTACGATGTAGCTTAATAATATCTTCTGCTGTTGGAATTAACATTTTCTGATTTATTACTATGTTCCTTAAAAGTATGGAATATCATTTAGCAAAATATACTCAAAATATGAAAAATAGCAGTGAAGTAGAGAAGAGACAGGACCTTACACTTTTTGAAAACTTACTGATAACTTTTGTTTTAGCGTCCAATTCAGAGTGTTTGTAAGGTTTTTCTTTTACTTCTCTCTTTGTTCTCTCTCTCTGTGTCTGTCTCTCTCTCTCTCTTGCTCTCTCCCTACTTTTTAAATAGCTCATGTAAATATTGCGGGTTTAAGCTCAACTAGAGACATGAAACATTATCCTTAGCCCACCTGAGATGCTTGCTAACATTTCAGATGTTGTGTCCCACGACCTAGTGAATCAGATTCTTTGGGAATAGGGCCCCAGTAAAGTCTACATTTTTACTAAAGATTAATATGCCCAGTGAAGTTTCGGAGCCACTGGTGTAGACTTTCTTTATCTAGAACTTCTAAGCAGTCAGGCCCTGCCAAATTTCCAGTTGAATCCCTCCTTTCACTATAAGCGGAAGTATTTTGCTCTCACTCCACGGTAGGGAAACCTGGACCAGGAGGAACATCAGAGGTCTAAGAGACAGTTTATTCACCAATGAATGAATAGTAGTCAGTGTAACTTTATTCTGAGACTTACCGTATACTAATTTTTCAAAACAATTATCTACCACACAAACCCTGTTATGTTTCGTATTTGCCAGACTATCTGGTAGCCAAACCACAATATTTTTCAGTCTCTGAATTATATCGATATAGTCACAATTGTTGATTGAACATATATAGATGAAACAATCAAAATAGTACTGCCTTCAATAGCTTCCCTAACATCTTGGTCATCCAATTCCCATGACTTTTCCTGTTCACTTTCTCTCATGCCCGTACCCACTTACTCACCTTGCTTCTCCCTCCACTAAGTAATCAGCCCACCAGGATTCTGTAAATGCTGGAAAGTTCAGAACTCCCGAACAGTTACACTGTTCCTTCATGTGAATGAAAGCCATAGATATAAATTGGATGACATTGACTAATGTAACTGGGAAATATTTAAAAGTTACAGGTTCGTAATATATTTAAAAACGTTAAGATATATAGAAGATCTGGGCTATTTTCTCAGTGGAGATTAAGATTTTCCAGTAAATTATTTTAAAGGCAATAAGCCACATGAGAATATTCTCCTACGGGGCTGTAGCTGTTATATCTAAAGCAAGTCCAATTTTCAATTCAAACCGAAAAAAAAAAGCAATGGCCTATCTCACTTTGAAAATATTTATACATTCATTTACTTTTAATAAGTGGATTTTAAACTTCCCAATCTATCACATGTTCCTCTTACTTTGCCTCTTCAGGTGATTTTTCTAGGGGACAAATGTGACTGTATCATTACAACGAAAGAGCAGTTGAAATGTATCCTTCATCACCACTATCATATAATAATGATAAATCACCTTTTTATTCATTATCAGATATTGTTTGATAATTAATATTAATTAAATAATATTTTAATTTACTAACATGCTGTGAGGTTAGAGAACATACCAACATTATGTTTCTTTAAAAACTGGTATAGTTATTTAACTTATGGAAAACAGATTCTCAATATTTAGATTTGAAAAAGAATTATTCATAAAATAAATACAATAAAGCTCAATTTATCTATCAAAGATAATAAAAGTCAGAACCGTATCATAAGTAACACAAATTGCCAGTTCCAGTAACTCTGTATTTTAACCTTGTGCAAATCATTCTAAAGTAACAGATACAGAAAAATGTACATTTCTCTTTATTTAATATAACGAGTTTATTAGATGTATAAAATCAAGCTATAGGCAAAGATTGTCTCTACTTTCTGTATCAATACAGGAAAGACATTTGTTGCTTGGATGAAACTAAATTTTGGAGAGAAAATTAACTGATTGCTGTGCTGTAATCTGATACCATCTAGGCATATTTTGGTCAGGAGGGGGTTACATTTTAAATTTTATTTGATTGTTTTTATCTAAATCAGTTTTAAGAATGCTTAGTTGATCAGAAAAAATTATCCTTAGTGTGCTGCTAGATCTTTCTAGGAGTACAGACAGACAGACTGTGCTGTTGGAAGATAGTACTATGCCATTTATGGTTGTTTTAAGCCATACACATTCAAAGATACAGATTCACTCTTACAATTCTGAATGGCATAATTCTTACATTTGTAACTCTTTTCCATCTTTGACCCTCCTTCCCCACAAATACATTAGAAACATCATATATCTTTATGGAACGATTTCAACCCTATGACTTCTAATGACAAAAGGATGACCATCCCCAAAAGGCTGCTATATAACTAACCCCACAATTATATAAATCTCCACTGCCAACCTAATGAATATACAAATCAGAAAACATGGCTTTATTGAAAAATTGGTCTCTTCAGTGGCTATGTATTAACAAAGGCACAACATCTTCCATGAGATTCCTTTTTGTCTAAAACCAACAAATCAATTGGATGCCGCTGAGGTTTCAAATTTGATATTGATGTAAACTTAGTAGAAAATATAAAATCAACTGTATATAAGTCAATTGGTAAAAATTCAATTCTAAAATAGTTTTGCTCATAATAGATTATAACAAACATATGTCCAATTTCTCAACAAAATATCACTGTTCTCTCTCATTCGTTTGTTTATTTTTAACTCATGCAGAGAGACATACATTAGTTTCTAACAGGTAAATAATAAATAATGCAGAAAAAGAATCACTGCCTTTTTTTCCTCTTTTTGAGATGGAGTTTCGCTCTTGTTGTCCAGGCTGGAATGCAATGGCACAATCTCAACTCACTGCAACCTCCGCCTCCCAGGTTCAGGCGAGAATCACTACCTATCTAATTACTGTCATTACTGTTTTCAAATGCCTGTTCCTAACATCAGAAATGTTCAAGGTACTGAGCTGCCTTAATTACCTGCTTGCAGTTCACAAATACATTCTTTCAACCACATCTTCCCAAACTACAGAAGTACCCTGATGAAAGAACAGGTCTCAGGCTCAAGGGAAAGAAGCAGATGTGGTCACAGGTGTCTGGTTCCTTTAGGGGGCTGACTCAACTGTGCAGATCTAACCCTGCTGAAGTAGAGTTAGTTAAAGAGGAAGGCTGCTTGCTGCCCTCCACTTCTCAGATTCCAGGCCCATGTGGTTAATAGCAGAATAAAGTGTTTACACATTTTTCTAATGAAAGTTTTGAAGTAAGGGTCTTATGTTTATAAGATTCTAGCATCTCAGTTCTTCATCATATTTCCTCCCCTAAAAATAATCTTTCTTCCAGTGTCAGGTTTATGCACATCAAAGCCTTCTTTCAGACTATTCATTTTGAAGCATAAATAATGTCAAATAACTACATTTAAGATCACTTTTCCAAGAAGCAGCTTTACTTTTAAATATCAAAGCTCTATGATCAAGTTTCAGGGCAATGTCTCTGGAATCAAGTTACCTGGATTTAAACCTCAGTTTGTCTACTTCCAAGCTGGGTTATCTTGATCAAGTTTCTTTCTTTTTTTTTTTTTAAATCTATCAGTGCTGCAAGTTTTTATCTGTAAAATTGTGAATATAATAGTTTTCAAATCATAGGTATTTATTGAGGAATAAATTACTTAGTACACATAAAACACTTCGAATGGTTTCTAGCACATACTATGTCCAATAAATGTTGGTTATTATTATGTACATGTAAGAACTAAGCAAACTACTAGAAATGATTGAGCATTTTGGAGATAAGGATGTATCTTTCCTAAAGATATTAAAATGACAGTACATATGCAATCAAATAATATACCATGATTTTAAGGTCTTAGGAGATTAAAGGGTTGAAGGTAAGTTCAAAATTGAGATTTTTAAAAAAACAAACTCAGTGAAATAAACATAAAACACACAAAGAAAGGATTAATACAACTGTGGTTACATTTACTTCACATTAAACCCCTAAAATAAAGCTAAAGATGCCACGTAACGGGGAGTAGCATTCACTTTGACAAATACGCTGAATTCACAATCGTACCCTGGAATTGGTAGCAGAGGACCACACCATTAAGTTGACAATCCAATCAGAAATATTTAAACAAAGTTTCACTGTTTAAACATGATCTAAATATACTTTTTGTTATATTCCCAGCAGAAATGGATGACAAGGCATCATATATCCCATCAAAACCATCTTTTCTCCTCTAAAAGGCAGTTTAGACTTTCTCATTCTAGGTTTGCCATCTCTCTCCTCCACCACTCCAATTCCCAGAGTACCTCTACAAATATCCCTTCTTACCAGTAGAACTATTTGCTTTAACAATCTTTCTATGGGTAAGGAGATGCAGATGCCAATGTGAAAACTATGGACGGGACTCCTGCCTTCAGTGCTGACTAGAAACATTGAATTACAGCCTGCAGGTAAGTTTCAGTTGCATACATAAACAGAACATAAATTTAATCAAACTTTTCATGGCATGGTTCCAAAATTAATGGTAAAATAATAATAGATTTATGGTAAATAGCAAAATTAAGAATGTTTTTGAGAAGACAAATGTGCAAATATCAGTGACTTAAAATATGTTTTATTATTGTGTTAAAGATGCCAGGTAGTCTGAAAATTCAAAAGCCAAATGATCCCAGTTACGATTTTCCCCTACGATGTGTAATGATTTTGGTAAAAATTGTCTCATGATAAATAAAGATTTTGCTTTAAGGGAAAGAAATTTGTCATCCATGTTGTAAATAGATTACAGACAATGGAAGATCACATTCTAATTAAAAAACTGACAGTAAATGATAATCTACTAAGCAAATTGCCAATATGTACATCTATTAAGTGTCACACCCTTGAACTAGGACAAATCTATAATATGTTACTTATATCTCATTTCTAAAATGGAGACAAAAGGTTATTTTTCCTGTCATATTATGCTTGTGAAACTAAGGGGCATATTATCATATTTCATGAACACTTCACTAAATTCTTGCATTTAAACACGGCATTCAACAGTCCATTATTGGGTTGACAATTTTATTTACAAGAAAGTCAAAATATTTAAATGTTTCCTTTTTGATCATAGCTTTCCCATTTGGGACAGATCACTATTCTTCCAGTTTTCTTCTCACCACCATCATCCAAATATGGAAGGCAGCTCTGTCACGTTGTACTTGGGATCTGAAGGAAGAGTTAATTAACTATGTCTGCTGCAATAGATAGATCACTTTTTCTTCATTAGTACAATATGAAAGCTCAATGATGGCCAATCAAGCTCTCTTCTGCCTGCAGACTTCCAGACCCCACTCTATAGGGTTCTGTATTATGGTCACTATCATTCTGTGGAATGCTAGTCCTGCCAGTAACACCACTGATTTGCATACAGCCACATCAGAGCAAGGGAGAAACTTAAGCCTCTTGAATATTCTTTTGCTTTCAGCTTTAGTCCAAACCCTGAAGGGAAAAAGAAATTCATTGGAAGCCATAACCATCAAGTTAGTCCATGTGCACATCCTCCTTTTTCCTCATTCTGTTTATGACTGAGGCTTATCGTTTATTAAAGATATTCAGAATGACTTCATTGACACAACTTTTAGTGCATTTACAATGAAATTAATTGAGGAAGTAAATGCCATTATATACTCATACTAAAAAAAAATTGTAGTAATAGGACTTACAGAAAAGAAACATTATTCTACATATTAGCATTCAGAAACCTAAAGCAAGCAAAGATTTCTGCTGCTGCTTTACTGATACGAAAGATGATAATGAAGAAGCTTTAGGAAATGTATATCCATTTTAGAGAACTCTGAATTAAGTATATGAACCACAAAGACAGCAGGTATATGTCATGGAGAAAAATATAAAAGTCATAAATGAGAAAGTTCTGGTTAAACCAGAACAATCACATTAATTTTTTATAGCTTTTTAATTTAAAAAAGCAATATATATACAAATAGGTAATTTTTAACATATAATGAAGTTTTTTGTTTTGTGTGTGTGTGTGTTTTTTTTTTAATCAGCCATCACTTACATTGCTATCTCCGAACAATTTTCAAATTTTATTATTCAAAGCTATTAATTCTTACTGGGTCACATAGAATGTTAACAAAACAAAAGCTTTAACATATTTTAGCATACCTACTATATGACACTTATTATATTAAGGTAATTTGTGACATTCATTAACTCACTACAGAAATATTTGCAGAGATTTTTGTAATGGATATAGGTGTTAACCTGGCCTAGAGGCAGAGATTAGAGAAGTGAGCAAGGCACAGATAATTCCCATACTCACATAGCTTCTTACCTGAATATTGGGAGTTCAGAGTAAATTAAATTAAGTAAGATATCTTGCCAACCAAATTATCTAGGATATCAATGGTTTTCACTAATAAAATTTTATTATATTATCAATGCACTGAAGTACTGATTAATTTATATAAACAATACAAATAAATACAAAATAAAATGCTGTCTAAATAGTCACAATTATTCGCTTGGTGTTTCTCTTTCTGGATGTTTTTAGACATTGATTAATACAAACATATATGCATACCCTCTATTTTTACATATTTGGAATCTATAATATACATAATTATAGGTAATATGTTTTCATTTTTTAATTAATATATTGTAGTTCTCTTTCCATATCAGCACATGTAGATGTAGTTAGTTATTGATTTGAACTGCAATCCTTTGTCTGTATATAGATTCATTTAAAAATTATTGTAAGTTATGTGCATGATTTAATATTTTTAACTACCTAGAGTGGTATAAAAGGAAAAATTGACCGGGTGTGGTGGCTCATGCCTGTAATCGCAGCACTTTGGGAGGCCAAGGCAGGCGGATCACCTGAGGTCAGGAGTTCAAGACCAGCCTGGCCAACATGGTGAAACCTCGTCTCTACTGCTAAAAATACACACACACACACACACACACACACACACACACACAAATTAGCTGGGCATGGTGGTGTGCACCTGTAATCCCAGCTACTTGGGAGGCTGAGGCATGAGAATCACTTGAACCCGGGAGGTGGAGCCTGCAGTGAGCCAAGATCACACCACTGCACTCCAGCCAGGGCAACACACCAAGATTCTGTCTCAATAAATAAATAAATAAATAAATAATAAATAAAATGTAAAATTTAGAAACACATACAAACTCACACACATACTATCCCCACAACTTCACACTTCAAAAGTTTCTATTTCAAATTGTTCTACTGCTAACCATTTTCATTTTATTAATATTTGTTAAATATTACACTTGCAATTATATGTACATATACACATATATGTGTATATGTGCATTTATGTATATGTATATGTATGTATATATAGACACACACACACACACGTATATGCCAATTACTGGAATTGGCAATTCTTAACAATATCTATTAACTTACCAGTATGAAAAGTAAGTACTTTGGGAGACTAAACACTGTTTCACCCTTCTTTCCATCTCCCAGTTCTAGATTCTGTTTTGCTCTATTATAATTTTTTTTTTTTAATTTCTAGTGGTTGCCATAAAGATTTTAAGGCTTATACTTTCTTCCATTTTTCTTGGTTTTATTAAAATTACACATTGACTTTACAGTATGAAAGATAAGAGAAAATTAAATACTTTTTTCCAAACTCTCATCTATTTTCTATCATTTAATTTGTTAGCTTTATAATTATTATTGTTTTTATGTCATCAAGTTTTAAAGTGTGTATTTAAATTTCAAAATATGATAAAGTCTTCTTTGAATTTATAACAGGCTAATTTTTGACAAAGTAAAAACAGAACCAGAATTTAGAGTATTAATCATGTACTGTGATACAGAAGGAAAAAGAAACCTATAATATAAAAACTTTTCTCACTCAAAGATTTCTCTTACTCCTTGTTTGTCCATATTTATGTTGACTAGTATAGGCAATTGGCATGAGTTCCTTGACGGTCTCATACGTCTGTCCCCCACAGGCCTATTCCTTGAATGCTCGCTCTGACTGACGTGTGCATACTTTCCCAGGTCACATGAGTAGGTAACCTCCCCTTCATATTTTGATATAGAGGAAGCAGGTAGGCAGTTAGAGGCAGACACTGTGGAAGGTTCTTCTTTAAGAATAAGGTTATAATGAATTAACATTATTTGCATTTCATTCTCTAGAGAGCAGTCCTCAGTTCTCTTTATTAGAGACTAGAGGGTTGGATCCAAACCTCCCTGCCTGCTGGATTCCTTAATGACTTGACCCGATCACACTGTTAACAAGGGCAGTTTCTTCGCTCTTTTAAATGCATTTTAACTAATTTACTGATGATATTCATTTTTCTTCCTATTGTAACATTTACACCTGCATCTTGATTTATTAATCTTAGAAGGTGTTTTTGACTTTCTAGAACAAAATAGGTAATTAGTTAATAGCTAAAATGGGCCGCCAAAGAAAATTTGAACAAAGATAAAATAATTGATAGTCTATAGTCTACGATTAGAAAAAAAATCAATAAAATTAGAAATGTAAAAAATTGGCAACAATGTTCAGAAATTTGGAAACCCCAAAACACACTTTTAAATAACATATGGGTCAAAGAAGACACAATAATTGAAATGTATAAATGCCTAGAACTGAACAACAATCAAATACTACCTATAAAAATATTAGGATACGTCTAAAACAGTATTTTTGTAAAGGTATATGATGTTAATAACTTAATGAAAAAATAAGTTAGAAATAGTGAGTTCAGCGTTCTTAAAATAATTTTCGAATATGACAAAGTAAACCCAAAACAATACAAAGGAAGAAAAAGAAAGATAAAAATGTAAATAATGATAATGACAAGGAAAACAAAGAAACAAAATAGGATTAATAATACCGAAAGTTATTTTTAGAAAGATTTATATAATAGATAAACATCTGGGAGGATTTGATCAAGAAAATAAGAAAGCATACATTTTTTAAAGTTAGAAATAAAATGAATAAAATGAAGGAATGCTAGAACAACAAACACAATGGAGATTTTAAAATTTACTTTATACTCAAACTTTTAAAATTTAGATAAAATGGATGATGTTTAGTTGTGTACTCTTGAACAAGAAAACATCTTGAAAAAAACAACAATCTTGAATAATAATTTCAAATTTATAAAACAAATTGTTTAGACCACCTCTAAAAATTATTTGGTTCCACTCCCCCAATATATAGATGAGAAAGCTGAGGCCTAGAAAGAAAAATTCAATTTTTCAGTGAGAAGAAAACACTGTTTTAATTAACTGATTGCATTGACTGTAACAGTAGTTTCAAAGAACCTTATCAAAATGACTCTTTTGCTGTTATTTATTTAGTTCATATCACACAACAATATAATTTCCTAAAGAGTGAAATAGGGCCCTTATAAATATTTTCCTAGATTCTTACAGGCATCGGGGTTCTCTCTGAGAACTAATATACCAAAACAACTTTGCTAGGTCACATTTATTTATGTCTGAGAGGCAGAAAAAATAATGGTGGGTGGCCCAAATATAACTCCGTGCAAAGGGAGGTCAAATAAAAGTGAAGTTAAGCTATATGGAAGTAGAGTATTAAATGCAGATATTTTAATACAGAGAGAAACATCATTAATTTACATTATGATTTTCTCTAATACAAAAGCTTATAAAGTTTTATTTTAGATAAAAGCTGTACAGGCATTTCAAACTAAGACTGCTGACATTATTAGTGTGGTTTGTATGGTTGTGAAGAGACGAGTAAATGATTTGAAGATCATTTTCAGACCTAGGAGAAGTATTTTGCAGGAATGTGGTGGTAATGAAAAATCCAGTGCTACTTATATAAACTATCTATGCAATTTAGGTCAAAGATGAATAAGGCATCTCATATAAAAATTTCATTTAGGCTCAGTACTTAAAGGTTTAAAACTGACATTCCAAATAAAATGAAATCAAACAATGTATGAATTAGAAATTATCATAGAAACCATCCACACAGACTCCTTTTGATATTACAGTTGTGTGTTTACAATGGGATAAGCAAGGATAGAAATCATGACCCGTTTTAATCAACAACTGTGAGGAACAAGAAAATTCAGAAATTGGAAACCTATCCAAATGGCAAGGCTCCCTAAAATAATTCAAATCTTAGCATTTTACCCAAAACCTACATAGGCTTGATTACTAGATTATAATTTTCAAACAGAAGGTAACTGTTTTTCAGACCTTGAAAAAAGCTGTCTGAAATTAAACATCCTAGAAGAGAAAATGACAAATCAGTCTATCCTTCTGTTTTGTCTGGTGCACGGATTTAGGGAAAATATATGACTCAGTCCAAGGCAGAGAAATCTGACAGAACTCATTTTTCTTCACTCATGCATCTTTTAAAATCAAGCAAAATATTGCCCTCTGAGAATTCAAAATGGAAGAAAAGAGGCTGGAAATCTTTCCAGACTCACTGTGCATGTGAAGATGCTAAGAAAAAAGTAATGGCAAAATGAGGTTCTTGAAATAGTGAGGTTCTTGAAATAGTTCTCTTCTTACAAAGAGAAATGGTTTTGTATAGGACAATACTGAAATTTAAGCATATTTTAAAACATATTCTTTCTAGTAGTAACTTTTAGTAATTGTTGACTTAGTAATCTTTTAAGTGGCCTTGGGATGGGGAATAAAGGGATTCTGGATCTCTTGGATAGTAAAATAAAGAAAGAGTAACAGCCTGAAGATGCTCAATATAGCCCAATAAGTAGCACTGATTTTAGAACCCACCTGCTTCTATCCCTCTTTTCACAATCCAGGAGGCGACATGACTTTCTGCAATTTTTTTATACTAGTGGGTTGATTTTCAAAACTTGTTCAATATTGTTATTATCAATTCAAAACATACTATTTTGTGTCCATTGTGTTGGGTACAGAGGTGGGAGAAGCAGGAAAACAGTTGAACAGTTAAGTAAATTGGAAAATGTATCGGGTTTTGAAAAAAGAAAGTGATAAAATCTCAAAGGTAGACCTGGGAGGGAGTTTTAGGTTGAGAAGGCTCTATGCAAACCATGAAGCTGGGGATATTTACAGCATAGAGGAAATTTCAGGTCGTCTAGTCTTTCAGGGTTTGAACGTAAATGGTATGCAAGTCCCAGCATGTCAGGGGTCACTTATCAGTGGATTCAAATTCTATCGACAGTAACATTTGTGTCCAGATTACTGAATTACTAGCTCTTACCTTCTATCTGTTTGACTTAAGGACATGCTACTCCAATCCCCACCCATTTCAAAGCTTTTGCCAGTTACTCCTTCATGTGTCCAGGTGGTATTCCTCTTGTGCTCAAGAGTGAGTATTGAATAAGATGAGCTACACGATAAATTTTGTTTCTTAATTTTTTTCATACCTTTTTAAATTTTTTTTTTTATTTTTATTTTTTACTAATGCCCTTTGCAAATGCCAAAGGTACCTTTCCAGTTCCTTGGATTCCCTGGTATTCCAGGAGCCAGGGCACTGTTGGGTTCTGTATGGGAGAATGCTGATATTATCCCCTGCAATTTTACTTCCCTGTGAACCTGAAGCCTAAAGTTTATTCTGTACTGAGTCTCATAAAACCTATTACAAAATTTTACCTGTCAACCTCTGGCTTTATGATAATATTTTAAGCCTTGTGCTGTTCATTTTTCTCTCTAGTATTTTAGGCCTCTGTGTAAAACAACTCTCATTTTCTTTAGAAATCTCCTTGGAATATTATCCACGCATTTACATTTACGCAAACGGGCCCTAGGAAAGATCATCAACCTTTCTGTTTTCCCAGATTTGGTTTTGAATGCCAGCTTGGGCCAGGCTGTTACACTACAACATGTTGCTTTTACTGGACAATAGCTCCTAATTAGGAAGGAAGTTCATAATAAAGAACTTTTCAACCTCTGACAAACACAGTTATTAAATATGAAGTTTATGATTTATAGTCAGTTTTTACCTGGGAGAGACCTGCCTTATATTCTCAATTTGACTGTTTCCAAACTTGTGACTTACAGGTTTTTAATGTTCAGTTTACGCCCATTTGCCAAATAAATGTAATACCACCTACAGCGTAGGTTGTTTTAAGGATTACATGAGATAATCTCAGCAAGGTGCACAGCATAGCAGTTAATATACAGTAAACCAGCTACTACTATTTTATTAGCAATATTTCTATTACGACTACTGCAAAAGCCTGAACATGCTACAACAACATTCCCTAGAGGTGAAGTCTCTGCAGCATTCAGAAAGTGGCTTTTGTAATTATCCACGCTTAAAGAAGAAGCTGTACACTTGACGAAGTACCCCAAAAGGAATGCCTCAAGATCCTGATACACAGCTGAGTAACTTAAAACGCTGTTGCTAGAGGCTTCAGAAATAGCTCCTTTGCTTCTTGCTTTTAGGAGAGAAATAAGTCCTGAGGATGAAAATCCAGAAAGAGGGAAGATTCTAAACAGTACCATTCTTTCACCACAAAGTAGCTAGAGTGATGGGTAAACCTGAAACCAAGCGGTTGTTTAAAATTATGGTAGTGATATGGTAGTGTATGATCCCCAACCTGCTACCTGGCCACCATAATATTATAAATTATAAGACTTGGAATATTTATTTATAGAGTTGAATTGTGATATCGCCTTTCCTCTACTGAAGGCAACTGGCAATACTCAGAATTGTTTAGAATTTTATGTCAAAATTAGTTACAGAACTATTTGAAATTCAAATCATGTATTTTGAATAAAAGACGTTTGTTGGAACTGTTAGTATTGGCAACTTTTTGAACCGTTGTGGTCATTCTTTATTTTGTTTATGATATGTCTCTCAGTGTATGACATTTAGCAAAGATTCCAAAGTGTGGCACATCTTGGAAGACTACAAGAATACATTATGTTGCCATAGAGGCATCTAAAATTAATGTTTCAAATATGTAGGGCTTGGTGCAATAAAACTTTTTTGCCAAGTACATCTCAATTTAAAAAAATCAAGATCATTTTGTTATTAGTTGATTTCTAGTTAAGTGAGCAAAATATATAAGAGAATATTTAGAGTCAGTTATTTCTAAAAATTAAAATATTTTTAAGAATATTTTAAAACATAATTTTATTTTATTTTATTTAAGCATACACACTTGAAGGACAACATATAAACATCTAGAAAAAAGCATGAGTGCAGAAAATATTTTTACATTAATTGTAATTATCTTTTAAAAGATTTAACTTCAGTCAGCAACTTAGGATTACATACAGATACGACTAAATTGTAAAATATAAATTCTTAATATCACCACTCTTATGAACACCATCTTCAATTGTTAATGAGAACATACAGACTATGGGACATTTTCTTTTACTCCTTCTTTCTAACAGCTAAAAATGTGGCATCGTACGTTAATAATATAGAAGACCAGGAGAGACACACTGCTCTATAAAAAATAATTCTTTGTGATTTTGAACAAAACATTTACTAGTTTTTGTTCTAATTTTTTTATCTTGCAGTATGATTTTTCAAAAAGCCTGGCAAGGACTGGCACTTTTTGTTCAACTCTTCTACCCACTAGATGTAATGAAAGATGTAAGTTAACCCTGCTAAACATCACCTTGCACAGTGGGAATAATGTCATTCTCCTTGTCTCCTTCTATTTCAATGCTACGTGTTCTATGAGCTCAGTTCAGATATCAATCTGCAATAATGTTTTCCCCAATAAATATGACCTTTAACGGTAATGCACTCCTTGAACTTCAATGTTTATAAAAATCAGTCAACAATTTCAAATTTACCATGCAACTTTTCTCTTTGGCTGCTGTTGTGACCATAAAAAAAATCAATGCAAACATTGATTTAAAAAAAAAAAAAAAAAGGATATTCATTATCTTGTAGATAAGAAGAGAAGTTAGTCATTCCTCCCCTGGTTATGATGCTGTAAATGAGTATTATTGTAGACACAGCCACAGAAAGCTGAGAATAGATTCATAGTTACATAACCCACCCTTTTTCCTGTATAATTTTTATATAGGCTTCAAAGGAAATGATTTTCCTGGGCAAAGTTAAAAAAAATCAGACTTATAGTTGGCATCATTGTACTGTTTTCATTTTAATATATTGAAATGGCAGAGTAGTAACAGGACAACTAATTTAGGTAGCAAATATGATTACTTTCATTAAAATGAGTTCCTAAGTGGCTATTTTAAAAAGCTATACTGAAATACTCTGCAAAGGGAAATGGGTATTTGAATTATGGATACAGTTTTGTTGTTGTTGCCATATTAAAAGTGTACCTTGCTTAAAAAAAAAAACTAACATGAAATTCTATAAGCATGAAACTGATAAAATGAGAGATTGATGTTTGAATTTTAAGAGTTTAGCTACTATTTTTAAGATTTCTTAATGTTTGATCAGAGTGTTATAATTAACATTTCAAAATATGTTAAAGGTACAGTATTTTAACATATAATGTGCAAAAATATTTGGGGGACTATATCAATTGCATAAAATAAGATTGATCACCATCAAATGTATATAAATTTTAATAAATAATTTATAAAATGATTATCATATGATTTTAATTTAAACTCAAAAAAGATACCGTTTTTATTACTGCTGACCATGAGAACCTCTCATCATTGAATTATGTTGGTATTTAAATCATGATATTCCTAAAACCATGAGCAAAATCTTCAGAAAATATGAAGCTTATACATAGTCAATATTTCTAAATAAAGCAAACTTTTATGGTTGTGTTAGTTTGCCAAAAGACATATTACAAAGTCAAATACAGTAAGAAAAATGCACTTAGTAAGCACACATAAGAAATAGTATACCAGTTTAATTCAATCCATTTATGAAGTTCAGTCACCCATAATGCTACATTATAAATATACAATTTCCTTAGTGTTACCAGACACTTTGGGTACTCTGTAATGTATTTGTTATACTTATTTTTATATTGAGTTTAATGCTTTAAATTCATGAATTCTTCATCTGAGAAGATGACTGAATTTGGGAGAAAAACAAATCTGTTATGATAAAATGGAACATTGAATAAAAATCAGGTCTCTGACTTTCAGATGCACTGAAGCTAGTTTAGGATAAGTTCATACTTAATTCTTCTCTTTAATTATGCCCCATAAGCATCAGCAATGGGAACATCACAAATGCATGAAAAATAAAAGTATGTTTTCCATATGCGACAAGTAGTTTGCTATTTGCCAACCTTATAAAAGTAGCATTTGTCATTATCCTATCTGTGCTGGCACCACTATGCTGACAAGACACCTGAAACCTGAGAAGTCTAAAGAGGTGACTAATGAAGCAGGTCACAAGTGATTATGTTGATGTCTTAAAGACAGAGTAGTGTGCAAAGTGAGGGAGACGTGTATAAACATGTGGAGGACTGAGTCCATTTCTTGTAAATCTGTGATAAGCAATCATATTGAAATAGCAAGAACATAGGCAGGTTTGAAGACTACCAATAAACCCACTCGAGAGTACCAGGAAACATCTTTAACTGTGCTCTACCAGTATCAGGCTGATGAGATAAAAGCATGACTTCTTTCAAAGCAAAATGACACTGTATTTATGAACATCTCTTAGTAGACCTAGCTAGATTGTTAGTGATCGTTTTAAGCATATAGAAGACTTTTACAAATTTAAGCAAGAATATTAAAGCTCCACTGGAATATATAAAATGTATAGAAAGAAAAGGAAATTTCTTATTTGCTTTTACAAAACCAACATGTTGGTGGTTTTAAAACTTCATAAATATAATTGGTGAAAAATATGTTATAAAATAATTTAACATTAATAGTGATACAACAAATATAAACATATTACTAACAATTAGGGTTAACCTAGATATTTAATGAATGGTATGCCATGACCAAATGGGATTTGCCTCTGAAATACAAGATTAGTTATATATTAGAAATTTTTTAATTCACCACAAGATGTGAAATTATTCTGAAGCTGATGAACCCTTAGATTCAGAACACTTTACTCCTATTGGGGCATTCCATGGCAGCTTTTATATTCCAATCTAAATAACCACTTACTTTTAGTCTCAACTTTACATTCATAATTTTTTATGACACATTGTTTTGTCAAGGAAGTTCCTCAAATTATGTGTTTTAAGTCCCACATAAACAGGAAACACTCTGATTTGCCGTGCTAATAATGAAAAAGAAAAAAAAAGTGACATAAAGACTGTATTTGACAACATTTTAAATGCTTTATAAGAAGACTCAATATAAGAAATGAATGTATAGTTTCTTAACATTTTAACATGAATACGTTATGACTTTGACTCAAACAGAAAAATTCTTCAAACCTATGAAAGCAGATGCAATAGAAGAGTGCTCCCTCTCTGGTTTAAATCCTAAACCAGTACTACGAGATCAAAATTTTAATATATCCCCAGATACTTATTAAGCATCTTCTAGGTATCTGGCACAAGAAGGTGAAATGGATAATATTAGCAAAAGAAACCTGGGTCTGGTCCTCATAAGTTAACATAAATATAGAAAGAAGGGGATAACATTATTAATAGTTTCAAATGTCTTAGTTGTTTACCTGGAAAATTTAAGGTTTTGAAAGTATAAGATCACTCTTTAAACTGTTTGGCTATGAATGACTTCAGAAAAGTAAACGTTTGTAAAATATAAGTTAAAATTGTGTCAAATGTTCCTTTAAAAAGTATCAAAATCAAGAAATAAACATAATAAAGTAATACGACCTTATTATGTATGTCTATTGAAATATACATCAAAGACTTAAACAATAAAAGAGACTTTATTCATGTAGATGAATGACTTATTATTGAAATAATTGTTTATCTTCATTAATTTAATTTATACTTTCATTACAAAAGAATCCTGTCATGATTCTTAGGAGGTTAGACTTGATGAAATGTTCTAAAATTTGTCAGAAAAATAAACTTGTGCAAATTGCAAGGAAAAAGAATAATAAAAGTAATGGGTATGTGGACAGTGGTCTTGATGAATTGGATATCAAACCATATTATGAAACTAAATAAAACACGATGGTGTAAGAAACATAAAAGTTTGAAAGATATGTAAGTCAGGTGTGTGGCTCATTTCTGTCATTCCAGCAATTTGGGAGGCTGAGGCAGGAGGATTGCTTGAGCTCAGGGGTTTGAGACCAGCCTGGGCAACACGGCAAGACTTCACTTCCACAAAAAGTAAAAAAAAAAAAAAAAAAAAAAGCCAGATGTGGTAGCGTGTCTGTGGTCCCAGCTACTCAGGAGGCTGAGGTAGGAGGATACCTGAGCCCTGGGAAGTTAAGGCTGCAGCAAGTCATGATTGTGCCACTGCACTCTAACCTGGGTGACAGAGTGAGAAAGTGTCTCAAAAAAAAAAAAAAAAAAAGGCAAAACAACATTGAAGGATACGGTAGCAAAAAATAACTCATTCTTTACACTAAATTGCAGATAGAGTAAAAATAAAACGCTACCCTCCCCAAAAGAAAACCACAAGGGAAGTGCCAGAAGAAGCTAAATGTAAACACGTTTCTAATTGTATGATTAGGAAGAGTTAAGCATAACCCAGAAATCGTAACATAGTGATTTTTTAAGAAGAGAGAGAACTTGTGCCCCAGGGACCTATCAGAATCACTATGGGTAGTTATTGTATGTTATTGAATGTCAACATTAATACCTATAGTCATTACCATAAAGAGATGTCCTATTCTGTTAAATCCAACATCTGTATATACACATAATCACACATATATATACACACATACATACTAAGATATATATGAATAAATGGAAGTTCATGTAAAATTTTATGTCACTTAGTAGGTATTAATGAAAGAATTGGTACTTGGAAGGATGTCCACCAAACCATTTCTGATTGCTGCCTATGAATGGTGAGACTTCTTGAGGACGTTTCACACTCTTCTCTATATAGTTTCCTGTATTATTTGAATTTTCTACAGCAAATATTACTTTCATATGAAATCATGTGTATATAAGTAATAAATATAATTAAAGAAAATACATTAATGCAGAGAAAACATTACCTCAAATAAATATATTTTATTACAGTATATTACTATATTACCTTTGAACTCACAAACAGTGATATCAATGAACTATGAATCACACTTATGAAAGAACACATTTATCTATTAAATGGTTAGATTTTTCATAGTCACAGTATCAGAGAATTGCATCACAGGAGGAACATGAAGTCATCTGCTCTGTCATAATTTTATTTATGAAGAGCCTCAGATAGTTTAAATGAGTTACATAAATTTATATGAGAGTCTAAAGCCACAACAGAGTTCCCTGTTTATCACAACACACTGTGTTCCCACCACTATCCAGTAGTCCTTGACCAGGGATAAGTAATTAGCACTGGCATAAGCAGTGCTTTAAGATAGAATGATACTCATACCTAAATGATGCTGAATGATTAACCCTAAAAACTACTTAACATTTTGCACACCACTGATTTTGTATTAGTAAAATATAATAAATTTTCAAACAAGTTTCTAGTAACATGCGACCTCTACTAATGGTTATATTCAGATGTAGGACACACTGTTACTCTGCAGTCTCTTGTTATGCCTAACTGGTCCTATGATTTTTAGATAACTGACAGACACACACGGAGGCCTGGTTTCTCAATGAGTCAATATGGGATTAAATTTGTCAAACATTTTGTCCCAGGATGTGTATAAAGTTCAGAAGAGACAGAAAGGTGACTAACCAATATGAATTAAAATTAGGTGCAAATCTATCTACTACCACATATGGAGTAATACAGAGAGCAATCCAAATAAAACAATGCCTTCATTAATTTAAAAGAAAAGATATAACACTACTCCCACGCAAAAGAAATTTTTTCTTTTTTCATTATATGGTAGTTATCGCAAAGCTTATACAATATATCAAAAAATTATCTATAGTCCAAGGAAAATTGACAATGAGCTGTACATAAAATCGTTAGCTATATCCTACATATCTGGTGCATTTTAGAAGGTTATGGGGTCTCCAGTTGGTTTCTCAGCTGATATGCAACCCTTCACCCTCCACATACCTTATGTCTAGAAAATTGCTTTGTAATTCCTTATGAGTTTTGTTTAAAAAGAAATCTATTGCAGGTAATTATAGTTCATTTTTAACATTGGTATATCCTATTTAATTCTGTAATAGTTAGAAAATAAAATAGTTCACATCTCAAAGCTCAATAGGAGGTAAATCAATTCACATGAAGATTGAGTAAAATATTCATCAAAAATAGAAGAAAAATTAGCTAAGAAAATCAACAAGCATTCCAGATTGGAAGGTGATTGTTCATACTTCAGTAAATGCAGGCGAATATTCCAAAAGGCCTATTACTTACTTCAAATGTTCCCTTTCTTAGTAGTTCAGGGGAAAATGGCATTACATTGTTGTTATTTTTCAATGAAAAAAGCAATGGGGAAGTAAAACATTTTAGCATTCAGAAAGATGATATATGCAGTAGAAAGAAAAAAATAATATTGCTGCATATTATTACTCCTTATGAAAGAAATGACTTGAAGATGTCTCAATGTTAACATTAATTTGAAAACCAGTTTGAAATGAGTGGAAAGGGGAGTCTGTTTATCTGAATTGGGACTGAATCATATCTCTGCTGTCTTTAAGGTGCAATGTTGGGAAAGTGATTTGACTTCTGTAAGGTTCACTGTCTATCAGAGATTATAACACCTACCACATAGATGTGGAATGAGGATTTGGGTTATTAATGGCTACTATTGAGTTCATGCTTACTGTGTGCCAAGTATTCCTCTAGGGTCTTTACCCTTGTTAGTTAACTAAATTGTCATACTACATTAGATACTGTAATTATCACTATTTTTCAGGAAAAGGAAGCAGGGGTTAAGTAACATGCTTCAAGTCTCATAGCTAGTAACTGGAGACTCTACAATCTGAACCCAGGTAATACAGCTGCAGAAATCATGCCCTGTTATTAACAAAATAGGTGGCAATAGTAAATGCTCAGAAGAGGAAAAATGAATGTATTTGCTTGTTACTGATCTCCATTCATTGGACTGTGAGGAAAAGGTGAAAGTAGACGAATTTCAAAATATAGTAACTTTATTTTAATTTAATTTAATCAACTTATTTATTTTTTGAAATGGAGTTTCACTCTGTCGCCCAGGCTGGAGTGTAGTGATGTGACCTGGGTTCACTGCAACCTCTGCCTCCCGGGTTCAAGTGATTCTCCCCAGTCAGCTTCCCACGTAAGTGGGACTACAGGTGCATGCCACCACACCCAGCTAATTTTTGTATTTTTAGTGGAGACAGGGTTTTGCCATGTTGTCCAGGCTGGTCTTGAACTCCTGACCTCAGGTGATCTGCCTGCCTCAGCCTTCCAAAATAATAATATAATACGTTTTAAAATATATTTTTATCTTCTGATAACGAAAGCAACTTTTAAAAGTGCGTAAAATAAGAATACAGCTTTTAAAAAACTTTTCATTGTAATAAGCCAGTCTTTAAAGCTACATTTTTAATATAGCTGGTAGCCATCATTGTTGGAAACATTTATTTGAAGAATTGAGCACTTGATCAAAATGTCTGGTTTCCCTTTGTGTCTAATTTGCATTTGGTAAATAATATAAAAAAAAATACCATCTTTAAGATGTGAGAAAAAGGCATTGAGAGATCTAAGTGACGTATAAACAATCTTTCTGACAAAAAAAAAAAAAAAATAGCAAAACAAAGCTATTCATCAGTTGTCATCTTAGAATACAAGCCCAAAATATCTTTTAAACAAGCTTCTCATTGCAGTATTTTTTAAAGGCAAGAATATATTTAACTGTCTGGAAAGTTCATCATTTCAAACAGTGGTTCTTTAATTGTTTAATCAGATAAAGGAATACATTTAGGAGAGGCATCTTTCATATACTCTTTAAGACAACCACCTTGGACTATTATTAAGCATCATGGGCAATTTAACATTTTATTTTCTTGTGCATTTGCAACACAGTAAAAAAAAGTATTCACTAAAAGAAGGCTTTAAAAATGTTTTAACTATTGATACACCAAGGAGCTATCTACTACCGTGATTCCTTGATTTACTTACATATAAAGACAATGCTTGTCCACTATTTACATGGCAATTAAATGAAACACTTCCATTTAATTTAGTAACGCATCTCTATGTAATACTTTGGTGTGAATTCAGCCATACACAGGGAAGGCAGAGAAGGAGACACATTGGTGTGAATACTGTAAACATGCATGCATAATTCATTTTGCTCTTGAGCAAATGATTTAATCTTTCCATATCTCGATTTTCTCCTCAGTAGAGTAAAATGTCATTATCAGTCTCTTCCTAAAAGGATGACCTGCAGTTCAATTCAAGACATTTGTGGAAATGGGGGTGGGAGAGGGAGCAGATGGCACACCGTGAAATCACATTCCCCATTTCTCCAGGTCAGAGTCCTAGATGTAGCATAATTAAGAAACATGCGGCTTATTTTGGTGGGATTTAAATCTAGTCTTAGGTCCATCCCATACTCCACACATGTTCTCTCACCTCTGCCACTCTGAGTAATCTGAATGTCTTCTGTTAACTTCCATTGTACCCCACATGGGAATATGTCCCTCAGAAATGTCCCAGAAATACTAGGGATAGCTTACCTTATACAAAAGCACTGAGCCCTGGGTCATCCGTTATCTACTGAGACCTTGTAGGCCTGAAAACCTAAAAGAGTAGAAAAGCCTTTTCTCTCCAATAAGTCTTCATTGAGTAACACTGGATGGAATTTTAACTGGAGAATTTAGAAAAGAGGGTTCATTCATTCATTTATATTAATATTTAAAATTAATCTACCATGTTTTAGGAACTATACTTGTACTGGGGACACAAAGAAGCAAAGTGTAGCTCCTTTTTACCATCCTAGCCAGGAGTGGTGGCGCATGCCTACAATCTCAGCTGCTCAGGAGGCTGAGAGGCAGGAGGATTGCTTGAGCCCGGGAGCTGATTAGCCTGGGCAAATAGCAAGACCCCATCTTTAAAAACAAAAAGAAAGAACGGAAATTACCATCCCAGAGATTAGTAATACATAAATAAGTAAACAGGTGGTTATATGACAAGGTACTGAATACTATGATAACAAAAAAATTGTAATTAAAAAAACACTTTAAAAAAACTAAGAACTAAGTATTATTGAAAAAAAAATCTAAGGGTCAAGATAAATGGAATCCAGCTCATTTCTTCTACCAATACCTTGCCTCAGTTTTTCACCTATAAAATGAAGAAACTAGACAGATTTCTGTTTAAGAATCTACCAGCTTTAACATCTTATATTTCCTACTGAGTTACTCCTGGAATAATTCATCTATCTATCTATCTATCTATCTATCTATCTATCTATCCATCCATCCACCCATCTACCTATCTATCTATCTGTATATCCATCTATCTTAAGTAAAAATTATTGAGTCCTAGAGAAATATCTGAAAATAATGAATTATTTATCCACAATAGAAATTTATCATTGCATTAAGATACTTCTGAGTGTGTTTTTCTGTTTGTTTATGTTGTGTCTTTCTTTTTGCTTAAACAGAGGATCATTCACTCAGATGCTCTATAATAGAAAGTAGATGGCATTTGGCTTATTGTCTCCCAGTACATACAAGCCATATATTGATGGTCCAATAAGACAGGCCCTATTATGTATTAATTGTGTAATAAAACTCCAGGATTCAACTACTGAGTTAGACTCATCTTATACATTATGGGACTACCTCATATATATATTTGTTCCACTATAATTAGTTTTATGAGCCTGCTAAGTATTAGAATTTATTCAACAATATCAGCAGAAATGGTGGGAATATAGAAATAACAAGATGAAAAGTGAGATGCTGTTTTATGAAAACCACTACCTTTTAAGGTCATTGATAAAACTTATCACCTAATCCAGTGGTATTCCTCCAAACCCATCAAACCAGTTTCCTCCTTAGAGAGACTGTCTTAAATGCATGGCATTTTATGAGTACAAAGAACTTCCACAGATCATGACATAATGTCTTCATTCGCATGTCAGAATTTTCTTTCTATTATAATGGCTGGTTATTTAAAAATAGAAGACTATGAACTCCTTAAATATAGTGACAACGTGTTTTCTCTCTAGTACAGTGTGTAATCCATACTACAGGCTCAATACAATCTGTCAAATGAATGAGAAAGTCAATGAACGATCATGCAACAAAAGTCTAGAACTATGCTTACTTTGTTCAAGAAATGTCTACAGTGAAACAGTCACAAACATTATTCATTGTCCCTTCCTTTCTTACAATATTCACACCCTAAATCAAGAACTCTAAATGCAGAGGAGATGAAACTAGCTGAATTTTTTTTTCTGCCTCTGCTGTGAAGTCTGAGGAAACGGTCTTCTGATTCCATGCTTAGGTACCTTACCTTCTTCCTTGTGTTTCAGAAACTTGTTCTATTAATTATACATTCCCTTATCAAACTTTCATTCTCAACTGTTTTTGTTTTTATTTCAAAAATTTTCATAAAAACATGCAAGATCAATCCTACAGATAGACCTGACTGTAGAAACAAACCCACACATTTTACCAATAAATAAAAACAAAATAAGTAAGGCACTTTTTCTCAACTCTGTTTCTCCTCAAAACACCCCCTCTGTCTTACTCTACTAGCCAACTTCTTGAAAGAACAATTAACAAGGGCTGTGATGTAGTTTGGCTGTGTCTCCACCCAAATCTCATCTGGAACTGTAACTCCCACAATCGCCCTGTGTTGTGGGAGGAACCCAGTGGGAGGTGATTGAATTATGGGGGCAGGTTTTTCCTGTGCTGTTCTCATGACAGTGAATGAGGCTCATGAGATCTCATGGTTTTAAAAATGTGAGTTTTCTTGCACAAGCTTATCGTTCTTGCCTGCTGTCATCCAGTAAGATGTGACTTGCTTCTCCTTGCCTTCTGCCATGACTGTGAGGCCTCCCCAGTCATGTGGAATTATGAGTCCTATTAAACCTCTTTCTTTTGTAAATTATCCAGTTTCGGGTATGTCTTTATCAGCAGCATGAAAATGGACTAATACAGTAAATTGGTACTTGTAGAGTGGGGTGTTGCTGAAAAGATACCCAAAAATGTGGAAGTGACTTTAGAATTGGGTAACAGGCAGAGGTTGGAACAGTTTGGAGAGCTCAGAAGAAGATAGGAAAATGTGCAAAAGCTTGGAACTTCCTAGAGACTTATTAAATGGCTTTGACCAAAATGCTGATAGTGATATGGACAACAAAATCCAGGCTGAGATGGTCTCAGATGGAAATGAGGAACTTGTTGGGAACTGGAGCAAACGTGACTCTTGTTATGTTTTAGTGAAGAAGCTGGCAGCATTTTGCCCCACCCTAGAGATCTGTGGAACTTTGAACTTGAGAGAGATTATTTAGGGTATCTGGCAGATGAAATTTCTAAGCAGCAAAGCATTCGAGAGATGACTTAGGTGCTGTTAAGGCATTCCGTTTTTTAAGGGAAGCAGAGAATAAAAGTTTGGAAAATTTGCAGACTGACAATGCAACAGAAAAGAAAATCCCATTTTCTGAGGAGAAATTCAAGCCCTCTGCAGAAATTTGCGTAAGTGATGAGGAGCTGAATGCTAATCCCCAAGACAATGGGAAAAATGTCTTCAGAAGGTCTTCATGGCAGCCCCTCCCATCACAGGCCCAGAGGCCTAGGAGGAAAAAGTGCTTTCGTGCACTGGGCCCAAGGTCCCTGTGCTGTGTGCAGCCTAAGGACTTGGTGCTCCGTGTGCCAACCACTCCAGCTGTGTCTGAAAAGGGCCAATGTAGAGTAGAGCTTGGGCCATGGCTTCAGAGAGTGCAAGCCTCAAGCCTTGGCAGCTTCAACATGGTGTTGAGCCTGTGAGTTCACAGAAGTCAAGATTTGGGGTTTGGGAACCTCCACCTAGATTTCAGAAGATGTATGGAAATGCCTGGGTGCCCAGGCAAAAGTTTGCTGCAGGGGCAGGGCTCCCATGGAGAACCTCTGCTAGAGCACTCTGGAAGGGAAATGTGGGGTTGGAACCCCCACACAGAGAAAATACTAGGGTACTGCCTAGTAGAGCTGTGAGAAGGCCACCATCCTCCAGACTCCACAATAGTAGATCCACTGACGGCTTGCACCATGCACCTGGAAAAGCCACAGACACTCAATGTCAGCCTGTGAAAGCAGCTGGGAGGGAGGCTGTACACTGTAAAGCCACAGGGGCGGAGCTGCCTAAGACCATGGGAACCCATCTCTTGCATCAGCATGACCTGGATGTGAGACCTGCAGTCAAACGAGATCAGTTTTGGAGCTTTAAGATTTGACTGCCCTGCTGGATTTCAGACTTGCATGGGGCCTGTAGCTCCTTTGTTTTGGCCAATTTCTCCAATTTGGAATGGCTGTATTTATTGAATACCTGTACCCCCATTGTATCTAGGAAGTAACTAACTTGGTTTTGATTTTACAGGCTCATAGGCAGAAGGGACTTGCCTTGTCTGGGATGAGACTCTGGACTGTGGACTTCTGAATTAATGGTGAAATGAGTTAAGACATTGAGGGACTGTTGGGAAGGTTTTGAAATGGGAGGATGTGAGATTAGGGAGGGGTCAGGGGTGGAATGTTATGAATGTGTCTGTGTCCCCACCAAAATCTCATCTTGAATTGTAACTCCCACAATTCCCACATGTCATGGAAGGAACCTGGTGGGAGGTGATTGAATTATGTGAACTGGTCTTTTCTGCACTGTTCTTGTGATAGTGAATGAGTCTTATGAAATCTGATAGTTTTAAAAATGGGAGTTCCCCTGCACTAGCTCTTCTTTTTGCCTGCTGCCATTCATGTAAGATGTGGCTTGCTCCTCCTTGCTTTCTGCCATGATTGTGAGGCCTCCCCAGCCACGTGGAACTGTGACTCCAATTAAATCACTTTCCTTTGTAAATCCCCCAGTCTTGGGTATGTATTTTTCAGCAGTGTGAAAATGGACTAACACCGGCTGCTTCCCCCCACTCCCATTAAGCATATATTCCTTAATCTTTTGAAATACTGTCCCTACTATTCTATAAAAATGAGGTTCTGAACTGTCACCCATGATTGTCAAAATAACTAGCATTTTTCCATTGCCTCTCTAAGGAACTAACCACTCCTTTTCATCATATTTCATCCTTTGGCTCTCCTGTGCTATTTCTTATAACTCCAGTGTTTCTTATGCTGATCCATTTTCTTTGCCATGACTCCTCTACTTCTACGGTTTTCTCAGTTTCTACCTCTATATGTTTTGTTCTCCAGTCTTCCTTTTTAGCAATTTCATTTGCTACTGAGACTTCAGCTGTGCCCTCCCTCCATGCATGCCATCCAAATGTACCTCTCCAATCAATGGCTTCCTGCAGAACTTCAGAACAGGGTTTGTCCTTGCTCATGGAGGGAATATTACCACCTCACTATCTCACCACAGCCTTAAATGAACGAACTCAAATGGCTGAATTCATCCTTTATTCCCCCTTAACAACCTTCTCCTGTTCCACATATTTTATGAATACCAAGAGTCCTCTCAATTTTGGATTTTACTTCAGGTGCAAGATTCAAGACTTTTCAAAGATGCCTAATAGAGAAATAAATATATTCTCATTCAAGAAAAATGAGACAAAGTTTTACCAGATCATCTGTATTTGGGGAAAATGTATAAATTAGAAGTAACAATCCACTTGTAATATTGCTATGAATAGTTTTACAGACCACCATGAAATTGTCATATTTGACTAGTACATATACACATATATGTAGCTCTAGATATAATAATTTATTTGGTAGAGTTTTGAAGTATTTCTAAGAACGTTAGGATTACTTAGACATTGAGAAAAAGTGAGGAATAATCATGATAAAGTTAGGAGCTTCTATGGTCACAACATGAAATTGTCTATATGTTTGTAATTCCTAAAGTGGGTTGACAGCTTTACATGGATTCTGAAAGAAATGAGGTTGTACAGGTAAGCTGAAGTTAAGTTGTGAGGATGTTAAAATGTGAGTTAGGGTATTTCTTATATTTAATTTCGCCAGCAAATTAAGATTGGAAATCTAGTAAAAGCTTTTGAGGCAAAAAGTTGTAGCTGGACTGTGGTTAAGAAAATAGTGATAGATAATAACTAGGTACATAAAGATGGGAGACTGAAAAGAGGATACACAATATCTGTGACTGCACTAAAAATGTGAGTATGAGAAGAAAGGAATATTTTGTTGTTGTGTGTGACAAAGACATTAAAGCACACCTAATGATTGGATGAAGGAAGGAGTCATCAAAGATGAAAATATGTTATTTGAAGCCTTAGCCCAGGTTTTAATACCCTTACAACTTGACTTCAGCCTACCTGTACCTACTCATTTCTTCTATCATCCCTGTTAAAATGATAGATGTCAACCCACTCTAAGAATTACAAACATACAGACAATTTCACACTGTGAGCATAGAAACTACTAACTTCATAATGATTACTCTCTACTTTTACCTGCTTTTAATCTTGGAAATACTTGAAAACTCCACCAAATTAATTATCTTTATATTTATATCACCAGCTACATCTATATAACCCAAATCAAATACTAGTCAAATATGATAATTTTATGGTAGTCCTTAGAACTACTTGTTGTAAGTTATTATTTCTATTTTATACATTCTCCCCAAATTCAGATGATCTGAGAAGACTCTGTCCCCTTTTTCTTGAATGATAGTACATTTGTCAATTAAGGCAGCTCTGGAGTCTTGAATTTAGCACCTGAGGTAGATGAAATCAGGACTCTGTCCAATAAAATGCAATAATAGTATTTAGAGTCCCATATATTGCCATATGTGTTTCTTGAATATGTTCATGCTGCAATTTGTAAAATAGCACAGTGGTAAAGCTGGAATCTCTGGCTTAAGTTGTCTCTAGGTTTAAATGTCTGCATCCACCACACTAGCCGCATGAATATTTCAAGTTACTTACATATTTCTGTGCCTCGGTTGCTTTGTAAGTTAAGTTGGGAAAATAATAATAGAGCTTTTAGCTATATCTATAATACCACATTTCCTAATGCAATGCACTAATTTTTCCAGATGATTTGAATTCCCTACTCCTTAATTGCTGCTAATGTTTCAGTGCTTTAAGCATTACAAACATAGCCCTTTAATGCAAGTTTAGAGTGCACACTAGCTTTAAATACTTCTCAGCCAGGTGTGGTGGCTCACGCCTGTAATCCTAGCACTTTGGGAGGCCGAGGCAGGTGGATCACGAGGTCAAGAGACTGAGACCATCCTGGTTAACATGGTGAAACCCCATTTCTACTAAAAACACAAAAATTAGCCAGGCGTGATGGTGCGCACCTGTAGCCCCAGTTACTCAGGAGGCTGAGGCAGGAGAATTGCTTGAATCCGGGAAGTGGAGATCACCCCACTGCACTCCATCCTGGCGACAGAGCAACAATTCGTCTCAAAAAAACAAAACAAAAACAAAACAAAACAAAACAAAACTTCTCTGAGGATGTTGAGGATCTTATCTTGCTGAGAATGTGGCCTAATTCATCGCTGTGTGAAAACTCATTGTTTAAGAACCTGATAATTTTATATGCACATAAACATTCTAAATGTTCTCCAAATTAACTTCAAACTAAAAGAAAAAGTAGGAAAATGCTAGAGCAATGAATATTATGACTATTGTCTTACATAAATTTAACAAATTAAGAAAAGGGTGATGGATTTTTGTTTACTATTCACATTAACCAAAGGTGAAGTTACCTGCTTGTTTGAATCCTAATCTGTAAAATAGTCATCCAATTCAAGAAGTTAAAAAAAGAAGAGTGTGAGGGTCTACATTTCCCTTCCAAATTTGCTTTCTGATGATATAAAATTAAGACAAGAAAATGGCTTTCTGAATAAAAAATAATTTATACATTCCAGCATGTTGAACTGGATTAATGTATACCAAAAAAATACACTTCTATATCAGTAAGACTTTTCATGTGAAGCATCAGTCAAACGTAGACTGCTTGCTCATCATATTTTTATTCACACATTCTCAGGATCCAAACATAGAGACAATTTCACTCTATGAGTATAGAATCCATTGCCTCAGCAATCATAAGTCCCATTTTTCTCTTTCTCTAAGCAATTCAGAAGTTCTTGGAAATATTCTGAAACTCTACCAAAATCATTACCCACTTTTTCTCACAAGTTTCATACAAAAGCAGCAGTGATTCATTCATTCATTTGACAATCTTTTTTTTTTTTTTTTTTTTTTCAAAGGCTCTCTTTTGACAGGCAGGAATTTAGAGGCTGGGAGTCCAGCATGGAAGCAGGCAGATAAATTCCCAATTCTTATTAAGTGTATGTTCTAGGAGAATGAATTTAAGACTAGGGTTGGCAAACATTATTTACTGCACTAAAGAAAAAACTTACATTTTTATGGGTACACAAAATTACTAAACAAAGTTTTTCTTGATAAAATGGTAACCTAAATCAGTAACTAAACAAACCATTATGTAGTGGTTAAATGTTAATTTCCAAGATAAATATTTCAATGAACCTGCAGCTGGTCAAATAAAAAGCAACACAAGTAAATGTAAATTATCAAAAATTTGGTTATCATATCTATTTTGTAAGGCTATCCACTTGGCCAAACTTGATGTTAAAATAAAGATAAAATGTTATTCTTATGCAGTAGATTATCAAATCTTTTTTTTTTTTTAATTTTCCTTGGTCAGTGTAGAAAGTTGACCAGGTTACAAACAATTTAGTGTTTACACTAAACAAATGCTCAACTTAATCAGACACTTAAAGGAACAAGCCTTGAGCTGGGAATCAAAAAAATCTCATTCTGCACTCAATCCTGCCCTCACTTAATATCTCTTACCCGTGAAACATTGTTTCCTATTCTACAAAATCGAAATTAGACTAATAAAATATTTTTCAGTTTTAAGTGTGCCGTTTGTAAAATTTCAAAAGTACAAGTTTATATATCAATTTTTGAAGCTATATAAACATTTCAAATCAGTAATACTGATTCTCTAGTACTGCACACAGTCTCCACCCGTCCCACTTCCCTCCGACTGCAACAACATTCCCCATGGCCACATGCAAACATTTTGGCAAGTTATTCTTTTATATTTTCATGCTTTGCCATAGTTAAAAAGAAAAATAAATGTATATGTAAGTATGCTTGGAAAAATCCTCTGCAGCAGAAAGAGTTAATTAGAAATACAATGTATGTATACAAATGTAGACCATCTCATACGGTGGAATTAGTGGAATTAAGATTGGAATGTTCAGTTTGCTGGTTTCATTTTTTCCTGCTAAGATTCAGAAACCAGAGAATCTACTTCAGGTGACAGCCGTTTCTTTTGCTCAACATATTGTACATTAATGAATATCATTATGAAACAAAAGGCTTTTCAGAGTCTTCAGATACTTTTATAATAGACATGCTATTAAAATTCAGATTGCCTCATAAAGAACAAAGCCTTGTCTATGTTTACTGTCCTAAAGCATATTTTCCTTTATTCTATAATAATTATGATGAGTGTATTTAAATATAGATAAACCACTTTTAAATTAATGAAAATGTTACTCTAAAGTATATGTATGATTTTACTTAATTTTATATGTATGAAAAACTTTAAAAACATCTTTTGTCTTTTTTAAAAAATATAGTAGCTGTAGTCTGAGCCAGCAAGGAGATGAATTAAGAATGAAAATTGCATACTCTTAATTTCCTGTTTCTTCTCATTTTTATGTTTAGTTTGGGGAAAAAGAAGAAAATTGTTTCTTCAACCTACAATTTTAGTATTATCAGTCCATTGTGTAAATATGTAAAAGGAATCTGTAAGTTCCAAAAGAGGTATTAACATCTATTATGTAAATATACTTAGATGATTTTCATAACACATATTATAGTGTTTTTCAAAGATGAATATCATGTTACCCAGTAGATCAATATCAGGCCTTTAGATAAATTTAGGAAGCAATTACATATTCAGCATCCCTTTACCCATGTGAGCATTATCATTTTGTTGATGGCTGGCCTTAGAAAAATCCAAACAAGAAATGCTCATTTTAATTTGAAGTTACATGAAATGCCACACTGTGCTAACTTTTGATTCCACTGATAAGATTGTACCAGACTTTGTGAACACAGAAAGATTATGCCACATGGATGGTGATGGGCATCTGAAAAATTTCCTTTCTCAGTAATGGGGGAGATGGAAGTTGAGTTTCAAAAATCAAGGAAGTTTTTCATGAATCATTATACTACATTTAAGTGTGAAACTAACAACATCAACTAAATTCATGTACCCTGGAAGAAACTGTTGAAGAAAATCTGGTAAAACTGTAATTTATTTTCCACAATTATATTGTTTCATTGACAAGAGCGTATTGTGAGGGTTTTATACATTTTTCTCTTAAAAGTAAAGTTACAAAATCCTCTGATTTGCATGTAAATTAAGGTACATAAATCAATAAACTATTAGTAATAGTAGTAGTATGATTATTACTACTATAGAATTAGTTGTAGTAATAATTGCAACAGTAGTTGTGATAATATGGTGCTAACCCCAAGGAAAAATTGTTTTATGAATAAAATCTTAAAACTCCAATCTGTCTTATCATAATGTTATAAGACACCAAAGTCATTGTAGAATTATCATAATGTTTGATATTTGATATACTAGGCATCATAAAGTTAGGGTTGTAATCCAAAATACTCTGAGGTCTTCATATTTCCTATAGTCACGATGGTATTGTTTTATGTTACAGATTCATCTTAACCATTTTGAAGTTATATTTTTAGCCAGAGTGAAGTTACCTGGTTGCAAGTTCCAGTGCTGGCATGCAATAACTACCAGTGGAACTTTCCTTGTAACATCACAGAGTCTCTGACATCCTACATACAAAATGAATTTATTAATACTGTCCTTGTCAACTTTACAGTGCAGTTGTGAGGATCAAGGGAAATAGGAATTGTAAAAATAATTCACAAATGCTAATGTATATGTAAAGATATTATTTTTCAAATTCCCTTGTCTGTTGATTTATGTTTATTGTGATTGTTCTAAATTTCTAATTCTCAAGGTTTAGCCGATGTTCACCTCTTCTTTCACTCTCCGAAGGAAACATTTAGTATTCTTGGATTAAGGAAATATTTATAATCTTTGATGGCAATTCATAACTTTAATTCAATATTTAGAACTTTGAGTTTTATATGTCTGTTGTATCCAAATGTTATTTTAAATCTTCTTGGAGATAAACAAGGGCATAGATGAGAGAAAAACTGTATGTGTATGTGTATGTATTTTTGAACATATTCTTATCCATATATATTACATATACTAATGTGTATTTTCAATATATATGCTTTATCTCTATTAAATATGAAATATTACTTTTCTTAGATGATTGATAATGAAATATGTATCCAAAGAAAACAATTCAGCCTCAAATTCTGTTGTAAATTTCAATGATCACAGCAGGAAAATGCAAGGTAAGTTTTATTCTCTTATCGAGTGCAAAGTAAACTAAAAATATCTTTTATTAAAAAGTCTTTCCTCTTGTTTTGCCTGTCTATGCACTATCAATGCATGATATATGAAAGTCCAGAAAACAATTTCAAGCAATGTTTAAAGCAAAGTAATAAATTTCTGATAAACTATAACGCTCAGAATCAACTGCAAAAATCACTACCAACTTCAAGTGAGATTATGACTTTACAAAGAAACAAAAGAAATAGGGGGGAACTCTACATATTGTTACAAAATATTTTCTCCTGTGATACATTTAGAGGGATTATTAGTTATCAGAAAATTTGGGTAAGAATTCATTGCCAGAATTAGGCAGCACACATAAGTTCATTGTCAACAGAGCAATGGCCTTTATTCTGGTTTGTTGCTGGTGTGATGAAGAGCGTAGAGATTACGCCTCTTCTTAAGTGAAGTTCACAGAATTTCTCCTCTGTTACATCCCTTGTTCAGTTTCGTAAGTGCCCTTTTGCCCTTGATGAATGAAAGTGATTACATAGAGATAAATACAGTGTAGCATAGTGAGGGAGAGCATGATACTTAAATTTGTGTGGGCTTGAGTTTGATAATCTCCTCCTAATTCTATGACCATATGTAAGTTGCTTAACTTTTCTGATGTTCAATTTCTTCATGTATTTGATTGCATGGGGCAAGAGTTAAATGAGATAATATGTGTAAAGCTTGTAGCATAGTGTTTGGCCAAGATGTAATGCTCCCTGAGTGGTAAGCATTGCTATTATTATTATTATTATCATTATCATTATTATTAGTATTACTATTAGAGAACTTAGAAGAATTTTAGGTCACTTGTAAATGGGAAAATTCACTTAACCAATAAACTTTACTTGAATAAATGGAAAACACCTGTTTTCTAAAGAATAATTCATGTTGTGAAAGGTCAGTTCTTCCTAAATATTTAATGGAATTCCAATAAAATATAGTAAAATTTTAAAACTAGAGGAGCTGATTTTAAAATATGTAAAGTAAAAATACCACGTGAAAAAGATCAAGAATTTTCCAAAAAATTAAGAGTAATAAAGGGGAGAGTTTGCCATGCCCACCATCAAAATGTATTGTAATGCCATATTAATTAAATAAGTTTGATAGAAGCAAAGAATATACAGCTAATTTAAAAGATAGAATGTCTGGAATATAAGAGTGTGACTATAATATGAATGTGTAATATGAAAAGTTAACATTTAAAATTAGTGAGAAATGGATGGATTAATGAATGACATTGGGCCTACCAATTAAGAAAAACATGGTGTTGAAAGAAAAAGTTTGATTTTTTTCTTTCATGTACCAAAGTAAATCTTATTTTCTACACACCAAAATAAATCCTAGACAATTTTAAGTTTGAGAAGTAAACCACAAAAAATAAGGGGATTATTAAAAAAAAAAATCTGAATGACTTGAAAACACTCAATAATCTTGGTCTTTTGAAACAAGACATAGAATCTTGAAGCCATATAGGAAAAAAATGTATATTTGACTATACAAAAAAGTTTAAACTCCTATAGGAGAAAACATGTCATGAAAAATTAAAAGATGGCCAGGTGCAGTGGCTCATGCCTGTTATCTCAGCACTTTGGGAGGCTGAGACCCGGAAGTTTTAGAGCAGTCTGGGCAACATGGCAAAACTCCATCTCTACAAAAAAATACAAAATTAGCGGGGCATGGTGGTGCGTGACTGTAGACCCAGTCATTGGGGGGCTGAGGTGGGAGGGTCACTGTGGCCCGGAGGTTGAGGCTGCAGTGAGTGGGGATAGTGCCACTGCACACCAGCCTGGACAAAAAAGTGGGAGATGATCTCCAAAAAAATAAATAGATACAAATAAAAGATAGAGGATAAACTGTGACTACTTGCAGTATGCATAGACAAAGGACCAAAAAAGCTATTTATTTTTAGTATAGATTAAAAAAATATCCAAAATATAATTTTAAAAACTGACAAAAGGTATAAATAAGCAGTCCATGGAAGGAAAAAAGTATATTAAATTCTATACAGATTATTTTCCTCATAATTAAATAAATGCACATCAAATTGACACATATTTTAAACCAAACAAAATGGTGTGGTGCACACAGTTTGAAAATACAAATTAAAAGGGTTTGTGAAGTTACAGACTCGCATATGTTATTGAGAGCAGGTAATCTGGTTCAATCTCTTGCAATGCACTTTGCCAATCTATATGAAAATTTTAAATGCACATATACTGTAACCCAGTAATACCACTTCTCAATTTTTTTTCTATATTCAGCAGTTTGTATAAAATGTAATGTGCAAGATTTTAAATTTATTTTATTGTAATAATATGTAATAGTCTAAATATTTATCACCTGTGAACACATACGGTTTCCTCCACATATGGAATACTCTGCATCCCGCAGTGAAATGGAAAGGTTCTGGGTATACTGACCAGAAAAGATCTCCAATATACATTAATTGAGAAAAATTAACAAGACTTATTTGTGTAAGAAATTTTTGGAGAGAAATAAACAAGCAAACAAAAATTTTTGCCTCTAAAGAAGACCAAACCTAGGTTGAAGAGAAAATTGCTTTTCCTAATATCTCTTTTCTAGGCTTTATATATTTATTTATTTAAACATGCATATGTATTACTTTAAAAATAAAAACTAGTTAAGTATAATGATATGTTTTTAATGTGAGATAGAAGTAACTTTCGTACTTTCCTAAGTTAACAAAATTTGACAACACAAGGAAATAGCTTTAATGAATGGGTTCATCAAAGAAGACTATTCAAGATATAGAATATCTTGAGACTATTCAAGACTATTCTATGTCTTGAATAGTCTTCTTTTTCTTTGAAGGAAGATAAGGATTTCACACATGACTTTTTGTTTTTAATGTTTACGTAAACTTTTCTAGCAAACATCATCCTCCAATTAAGAGATTTCTCTTTGCAAGGGCAGCGGTATAAGACTTCAGATGGCTACAAATTGGCACGAAATTAAAAGAATATTAATCGTGTATTATCCAAAAACAATAAATTCAATAGTCAATATAAGGAAAGTTTTCCAGTGATAATAGAATATTAGATATGCATTGGAAGAAACATGAGAAATTTCGTGATTCACTAGTCGGGGAAATAATTTTCTTTTAAGAATAAAGTAAAGGCCAGGTGCAGTGGATCACACCAGTAGTCACAACATTTTGGGAGGCCAAGGTGGGAGGATTGCTTGAGCCCAGGAGTTCAAGACCAGACTGGGCAACACAGGGAGACCCTGTCTCTACAATTTTTTTTTTTTTTTTAAATTTAGCTGGGCTTGGAGGCGAGCAACTGTGGCCCAGTTACTTGAGAGGCTGAGGTGGGAAGATCGCGTAAGCCTGGGAGGTTGAGGCTGCAGTGAGCCGTAATCGCACCATCACACACCAGCCTGGGTAACAAAGTAAGACTATGTGTCAAAAAGAAAAAGAAAGTGGAATATAGACTTAGATGTATGAAAAATAAGAATTATAAAGATGGCCTGTTTACTCAATCTCTAAAGTGAATAAAGAAAAGAACAAAGAGAAAGAGAATCTAAATATTTCTCTGCCGATTATGTATGTGTGTCTACTGAATTATAATGAATGGCATATGACTGTAACATCCAGTTCTAAATCAAGCATTCTCAATTAAAAAGTTTTTAAAAATTGTGGGTATATTTTTAACTGATATAAATTGGGCCACACAGCCATAAAATGCATGTGATTGTCATGAAAAAAATTTTCCTGTTTTCACATAACAAATTTTTAAAGAAGTTTACAGCACTTTGTAGAAAGTACAAACATTGTACTTTTTTACATGAAATTTAATCAATATGTCTATACTATCTCAGGAAATATCAACATCCAATGGTAATGCCACTGGTGGTAACTAAGCTATCAGTACAATGCACCAGTGTTTGTCATCTCGCCACTGTAGTTGTTGTGTTCATAGTGGTTCTATGCATATGAGGAGGCATTTGTCTACTTCACTATGCCTTGTAGCACAGTCCTCATCCAAAACCTGCACTTTGAAACACACATTTCTTTAAAAGTTATTTTCCTTTTATCTTCTCTTTTACTTTGCAGATAAGAGATGTGGTTGATATATACCTTTTACAAATGTGTGTGCAGGTAGGTAATATGATACTAAACTGGATTTTTTTTTCAGGATAGTTATGAGGGATTAAATTTGGAAGCAACCTAAGTGTCCATCAACAGATGAATGGATAAAGAAAATGTGGTACATATACACAATGGAATACTATTCAGCCATAAAAAAGAATGACATCCTGTCATTTGCAACAACATGGATGGAACTGGAGATCATTATGTTAAGTGAAAATATTCCTTTTAAAGGGGATTGACCAAATTGAGAGCTACAACTGTAGACGAAATCTGAAATGATCTTCCTACTATTTTCAAAGAAGGCTAGAAGTCAAGTGTATTCTTCATAGATGTTATTCTGTGTTAGTCTCCTTAAAAATCCTGAACTTCAATCTCAGGTGGAACTAAGAATTAATAAAAATCTAGATTAGAAGTACAAGGTAAACATGGACTAGTTATTCACATGATTTCTCCAGAACATTTTCTGACTGACTAACCTTTCCAGCTAGCACATATGACAGTTAATTCATCATTAGTATTATTTATGGGTGTAATGCACATAATATATGAATAACACTAGCATATATTATTTTGAATTCTAGAAGATTTCATTTTATTTTTTTCCCGAATTGTGAAAATTCAAATGCCACAAGAGATATTTTTAAAAAATATATTTATGTGTTTCATTTATTGTATGGATTGCATTTCCTCAATATTTCCTGTCTATAAGGTGTCATATTTTAAAAAATAATAAAGCAACCGTGTGTCGCAAATAGATGGATAATGCCAATCTATTTTGTTGGAAAGGACATAGAAATGAGATTCAGACTATACACGCTATATATTTTCAAAAGGCCCATTTCATAAATAATTTGCCTGTTGTGCACTGCAATTGATGCTGTTAGGCATATGAAGCCATAACCTATTGTTTATTATAGACCCATTTTATCATTTTGATGATACACATTCAAGTATGGCAATCTTCTTTCCTCTCTCTGCTTCACTGGCTACATGACTTCCCTTGGCTAAGACCATATCGAAACGTACACTTGAATGTCATAAGTTATGACAGCCTGGGGGTTGAATGGGAATACTATTAACTGACCTATGAAATTAGGGAATTATAAGTCTCGATGAATACATATTGGGCTGTGTGCATAGCTTACTGTATTAAAATGATATCTCTTTCATGTGTTCAGATAAGCTCAGCTAAACACAATTTAAATGGATGAAAACATATTGATAAATCGAGTGGACACAAAGACTTCTTTTTATTCCTCCCCTCCCCCACACACTCTACCCACTGTAATTCTATAACCTACCCAAAGTCACTGAGCAAATATTATGACCACTCAACAGGGCATGTTTGGATCAATTAGTTATTTCCTGTAGGTAAGAAGGAAACATCACAGATGATTACTTAAAACCTTTTAGATATGGCTATGCTCAAGGCCACATATTAAGATGGGCTAAATGTCAACTTTCGGAAGGCAAGAGGGCAGAAGAATCAGCAAAAATGTGAATGAAAGGAAATTGAGAGAACAAATCAGGTAAATCCTACCAGAGCATATATGTTGATCAAATGGTACAAACTTTCAGTTATAAAATGAACTAAGTTCTTGGGATCTAATATATAGTATAGTGACTATAATTAATAATATTATATTGTTTACTGGAAATTTGATAAAAGAGCAGCTTCTTTAAGTGATCTTCACACACACACACACACACACACACACATGCACACACCCCACACACAAAATTTTAATTATGAAGGGTGATACATGAATTAATTAATTTGACTGTGGTAATCAGTACACAATGTATACACATGTCAAATCATCACATTGTACACATTGTATAGAATTTTTATTTGTCAATTAAAGATTTTAAAGGAAAAAAACCTGAAAGTCATGCATATTTGGATTTTGGATTTTTCTCTCTAGCCTGACCTCTCCTCTAACCTCTAAACTTGTGTATCTGATCATTAAATAGATACCTCCAGTTTGATACTTAATAGGCATTTCAAATTTAATCTACCCTAACTGGACGCTGTCTGCCAAAAAGTTGTTCCTCCTGCCATCTTCTCCCACTCAGAATACAAAAGTTCCCTCTTGCAGTGGCTGAGAACATAAAACTACTTCTCACTGCTTCCACACTCACCATCCTGGTCCAAGCCTCCATCATATTGTGCCTGGATTATTGCAGTAGCATCCTATCTGGTCTCCTTGCTTGCATTCTTGCTCTTCTCCAAACTGTTCTCAATACAGAAAGCCAAGGGACTACTGCTAGGAAGTCATTGAGGTCATGCCATTATTGCTTAAAATTCATCAGTGCCTTTCCAGATTAATCCCTCCCCCTGCTCCCACGCAAAGCAACTAATTCCTCCCAATGCCATCTCTACAACATTTGCCACTACCCCACTCTCATGGTCTATCTGACCTCATTTACAGGCCAAGTTCTATTTCACAACCAACCTAGTTCCTATCTCTGTTTAATTTCTTTGCTCTTACTTTTCCCCCTGCCTGAAACTCTTTTCCCTCAGATATCAACATAATATATTTTCTCACATCAATCAAGTCTTTACTCAAAAGCCTTTTCTGGATACCCTACTAAAATTTACCACCACTCTTCCAAATTTCCCAGCCACCTTCCACGATCTATTTTTCTCCTCAGCATCTATCACTATCAAACACACTTTGTATTTTATTTACTTATTTATTACTTGTATCTTCTCACTGGAATATGAGGTAAAAAAGGTAAAAGAGTTTTTTATCTTGTGTTTGTTGCTCTGTCTCCAATACTTAGATCGGTATCTAGCATGGAAGGATATTCTGTGAATATCTGTTGGATGAACACAGAAAAACTCTTACATCCTGGGACAGCTCCCACTCATCTGCCTTTATCATTTAGAAGGGGACCTGTGTTCTTGGACATATACTTTCCAGTGTTTTAGATCTCCTAGTTTGTAACAATGCTACAAAAATGTTTAAGTCATGAAAAAACATTAATGGATTCACACTATAGAAAGAAATCTGCATTGTCAAATTTGATAAATGTTTAAATCAAGTATCCACGTGATGTGGCAGCAACTCAAATTACACTATTATATCCATATATAATCAAGTTTAAATCATAGGAATAAAATAAATAATTTTAGGAAACTCAAAATTATGAACATTGTAAACCATCCTTTAGTTTTATTTAAGCAAGCAGAATATTAATATGGAGTAATGGTTAATTTCATGTGTCAACGTGACTAGGCTAAGGGATGCCCAGGTAGTTGGTCAAACATTATTTCCAGGTGTTGTCTGTGAGGGTGTTTTTGGAAGAGATGAGCACTGAAATCACTATATTGAGTAAGGAAGATCTGCCCTCACCAATGTGAGCAGGTGTCATCCAGTCCTTTGAGGTCTCAGACAGAGTAAAAAGGCCCAGAAAGGCTATTTGAGCAGGAATATCTATTTTCTGCTCTTGGACATCAGTGCTCTTAATTCTTGGCCTTAAGACTCACAATGAACTACATCATCAGCTTCTCTGTCTGGTTCTCCAGCTTGCAGATGGAAAATGGTGGGACTTCTCAGCCTCCATACTTGCATTAGCCAATTTCCATAATAAATGTTATTCATCTCATTCACACACACACACACACATCATAAATATATGATCCCTCATTAAGATGAGGGTCTTAAAGTGCTGTCCCTTTGTTTTCCATGCTTCTAAATTCTAGGCACAGTCAAATATATGCTGATCATTGCTTTCTTATTTTCAGCTCTGCTATTAATGTGATGCTAAATGTTTTCTGCATGTACTGACCCTCAACACTTCTTGGCCAGCTGACTCATCCTCATTTAAAATCCAGCTCAGGCATCCTCTCCCCGAATCAGTTTTCTTCTCTGATCCTCTGCCCAGCCTTAAGATAACAGAACCAATTTTGTTTCCTTAAATATCCTATGTTTATTTATATCTCATCACTATAATCTTTACCTCAACCTACAGACTCTACATAATCTGGATTTTACCTACTTCTTCAAATTCATCCCTTACCACTCTGTTCCTGATATACTATGCTCCAGTGCCACTGGCCTGTCTTCTAAAGTCTAGCTAATTACAAGAGAAGAAACTTGCTGTTTTCTGGTCTTTACTCCTAGAATGCTTTGTCCCCAGACCAGACCTTGGAATGCATGTGCTCAGGTAGCCCATTAGTGATACCATTTTAGAGCATTCTTTCCTAATCACCTAATCAGAGATTTTCCAGCTTCCTCTCTGGGGATCACAATGTTTTATTTTCTTCACAGTACATATTACTTTCTGATGAAATATGTTTCTGTTTTGTTTCTTGGTTTCCTATATACCTCCTCCAACCCCCATCTAAAATATAATCACTACAAACCAGAGACCTTTTTATGCTAAGTCAAGCCCCCATTAAAAGACCTGGCATCCCATAGGCAATGAATAAACACTTGTTCAATAGATAGGAGAATGCATTTACCAGTATAATATATATGTTTACACACCTTTTTTGAAAACTAATCAGTAAACTCCTTCAGGTCAGAAGCACTGCATCTCACTCCTCTTTGTATCCCCAATGTGTAGCCTAGGATAAATTACTTAGTTGTTTTTCAACTGAGTGAATCATCATTAACACCCTCGGCAGAAGCCCTTAGTTTCAGAACACTGCAAACCAACATTTCAAGAAAAACTATTTTTACGGAACTTCAGGATAAATCTCTGAGAAATCAGACATGAAAATTGAAATATTCTGTTTATGATCAAATGAGTAACATCATGGCTGAGGCAGTAATGCTCATAACATGTTCTATGTGTTTCCTTCTATTTCCCAGTCCTGTTGCAGTTAAGTGGAGCTGTATCTGTCATTTTAGCCAATATTATGGGTTCTTTTTGGCTGAGGCAATGAAAGGGCAATGTGGAACCCTGTGACTACTCTTTCTCTACCTCAGGAAATGAGGAAGCCAGGTATTGAGATGGCAGAGATACAAGATTAAGATCAAGGCAGTCTGAGTTACAGAAATGTCACATGGAGGATAGTTGATCAAGAGTTTTCTGTATCTCCAGAGGAAACTGAGTGTGCAAGAAGTAGTTTTTGTCATTTTAAGCCACTAATATCTTGAGTTTGTTATTCCCGCAGTAGAATGTTGCCTATCCTGGCTAACAGAGAAACATCCTCCTACACATACAGACACACACACGTACACACACACACAGCAAATGCACTTTTAGTTGTTAAAAAAAAAATTACATTTGCTAGTTTTTTGCATTGGTATGTCTCATAGGTGCAGGTATAAACTAGAAAATGAGCCACCATTTTAATTGAGTCTTGGGGGTAACTTTGCCTGTTTGCATCTGAGCCATGACTCAGAATGAACTCTACTTTGCTCTACCACAAGACTTATTTAAAAAAACCGAAATCACAGTTAAGGATTAGGCTATCTTAGTGATGTAGAGAACATATCTTACCATTTCTTAGATCTAATCCTCTCAGATCTACTTCTCATTAGTGGAAAGGAGCTTATCAACTACCATGTAAATAAAGATCAGGTTAAATAGAGGTAAGCATCCACTAATTTAGTTGGAAACTACATGAGCTTTGGAGAACACAGTGTAAGCATCAATTATTTTCTAATAATAATTATATACTGTGGGAAAAATAGAATAAAATGAAAAATCTTAACTAACAGAATACATCTTATTAATATTAATCACTACAAAGCCTGAGCAAAGGATATAAAAATCAAAATCAACGTTAAAAATGAACAAAATGGCATATTCTCTTATCATTTTTTCCACTAAGAATTACTAAATATGCAAAAAGATATTTCCAATTGCTCATTATTGCCATGTCATTTGAAAATAAATGGTCCAACTTTAAATTTACTTTTAAAAATAAATGAAAATTAACCATGCTCTCAACATTTCAAAAATAATTTTTGCTGAAAAGCTTTCTCAATCCCTTTCAGCAGAGTGTCATAGTCTAAAATTTAAAAAAGCATAACTTGAATTCTTATAAAGTGAATGGAAATGAGAAATATTTTAAAAATAGAGACCTTAATTTCTTCATTTTTTCACTTGTTCTTTGGCTGGCACAGTTTTCTGTGCTTTTCTCCTGGGCACAATTTGCCAAGGTCTAAGTGGCTATTTGGGCCCACTTTAGGGCTGCCAGATTGTTGGATATGATTTTTACATACTCACAAAACTGAAAGAACCTACATAATGTTTCTAATCTGCTTTAGGAAAATCATGGTGTTCGATGCTAGTCAATGAAAGATATTTCTAGTTACTTCCGCTAGATATATTGAAATGGCTACATATGCTTAATAAGAGGAAAATCTTCACACCATATCAGTACACGTCACCAAATCATATTCCTATTGATAAGGAGCATTTTAACTTAGATTAGTAATATTCACAATGGTTAAGTGCTTCGTCAAGGGAGACACAGCATGATCCATATGAGTGTGGGAGAAAAATATCAAAACCTGTATTTATATGCATCTTTCATAAAAGAAAAAAGAAATCAAACTTTGAAAATATACATACCCTTTCCTGGTTATGTAAGTCAAACATGTCATGTAAGTGCACATGTCAATACATACATGTCATACACAGCACATGCAGTCCCCTGAGGGTGTGGAGATGTCTAGCAGCCCCTTACACCTTTGTTCACTTTTATTGTTTTAAAGCATATTGCTTTATTTAATTTGTTTATTTAATTTTTAAAAAACAACAATAAACAAGGGCATAATTGATTACATAAGCCTAGTTAAGTGAATTTAGTGTTTATGTTATCCAATTTTAATAAAACTGGCATTTGCATGGAGCAAGTGGTTCAAAGGATTTTTGCAAATAAACCAGAGATTGAAGAATGTACAAGTACCAATGAGTCACATAAAATGGCAAAGCTGACATATTTTTCCTTTTTGCTATAAGAATGAGCTTTTAGCCAACCACATTACAAGGTAGAAACCATGACAATTTAATTCTATTTTACAAGTATTCAGCTCTCAGAATTATCTATAAGACTATTATGTGGATTTAAATATACTGTGATTAACAATGAACTGCTCCTTAAATGTGTTATTGTACTTTTGTGTCTTTGTGAATCATCTCTTTCAGCTGTAACAGCCATTAAAACTAAACATTAAACTGATCTTAGAAACACTCTTCCAACCCTCTGGATGACAAAATGTAAAATGAATATCTTAAAAATAACGAAGTGTTTTCCTAACACAGTGCATTAAAACAGATTTGTTTTTTTAATAAAATTAATAAGAAAATAACATTATTTTAAAATACTCATTAATCTTCAAAATTTCTGTCTTCTATTATTTTATAGCATACATAATATATTCATATCATGTACATGTATATAATTTACAAATACTTCCATGAATTGAGGTTTCTTGTTTCAAATATTTCTCCCAACAGCTGTATATAATTCAAAACTTTAGTTACAACAGTGTAGAACTGTGTGTTGTCCAATCTGGTAACCAATAGCCACATGTGACTATTGAGTACTTGAAATGTGGTTCGTGTTACTGTGTTACTGCATTTTTTACTTTATTTAATTTTAGTTTATTTATTTTTTTTAATGAAGCAGTGCCAAACAGTGTTTTCTGTTATGCACAACTGTATTGTTTAGTAGGACTACTACAGATGCTGTTGAAGATTTAGCATGTGAATTGAGATGTTCTGTAAGTACAATATAAAGTACACAGCATATTTCAAAGTATAAAAATTTCAGAGTGTACCAGTAATAATTTTGTGTTGACTCCATTTAGAAATGATAATATTTTGCATATATTAGTCTGAATGAAATATATATTTAAAACTAATTTTATCTATTTCTTCTTACTTTTCTTTAATATGGTTACTATAAAATTTCGAATTATGTATGTATATTGCAGTGTATTTCTGTTGGACAGCACTGGTCCACAAGTAGTAGGTGGTGCATAGAGAGATTTATATAAGAAACATTTAAGAGAACAGATTCATAACTTATGACAGATTCAAGTTTAGACTAATAGACCAATTTTTAACCTATAGAAATTGTATATATATACATTTTAAAATTATATGAGAATATCTTTAATTGGGATTTGCTGATCTTAACGCAACTAAGAATTTCCACTGACATCTACTGTATATCACTTGAGTCATATAGAAAAGTCTTAGAGAATTAACTGACATGATTTTAAATTGCAGTTACTCAATTTTAATTTTATTTCCAAAAAAAGTAGGTTTTTAAAAACTATTATATGAAGACTGTCACAGAAGCATAGAACAAAAAAAGAAAAAGAAAAGGAAAAGAAAGGACAATATAGCAAGTAGATCTTTTTTAAGGGAATAAGAGAAAACAAAAAATTGGCTTTCTTAATTACATGGTACCATTTTTAAAAAGAAAAATAAGTAAAGTATTTCTTTTTCTTAAATATAGCTGATGAACTTGGCAAGCCACGGAGAAGCTCTTTTTTATTCAAACCCACGGATTCAGACTTCCTATATTAATGGATCAGAAAGTGAAATATAGGTTGAGTAACAGTTACCCAAAATGCTTGGGGATCAGAATTGTTTTAAATATCAGATTTCTTTCAATTTTGGAATATTTGCATATGCATAATAAGGATCTAATTCTAAAGACAAAATCTGTTTCATATATACCTTATACACATAGCCAGAAGGTAATTTTAAACATCTGGATTTTTGAGCATTTCAGATATTAGATTTTTGGATTAGAAATGTTCAACCTATAATCAGTAGTTTTCTCATCAAAACAATATTCAATTAGAACATTTACCTATGGAATACACACATACATAGAAATCATTATTATTTATTGATCACCCCTGCTGGGTCTTTTGGCCATTGGAGTCCCTGAGCAGTTCCATTTGGAGGCTGACTAGGTAGAGAAAAGCTAATGCATGGAGTAGATGGTTACAGCTAAACAGAGTACATGGAAGTACGGATCGTAAATAAAATTAAATGACACGGCTTTGGCTTACTTGTATTTAAAAGCATTTTTATCATAGAATTCTGTTTTTGTAATCGTCCCCAACACATAAAGTCCCACAGGAGAAATTTCTTTTGCAGAGCTTAGTGCCTAGAATAACTTTGATTTCTCTGAAGACTTGTCATGTTTCACAACCTTCTGATCTTAAAAAAATGAATAAAACCTGGTAGAGTTTCAATTCATCAACTTGGAAAATATTTTGAGACTTTATTCTTTGCCTTTTCAAGAATTCTGTTTTCCCTAAACCTGATTTATTATGTATATATCAACATAATGTTATAGTATACGCTCTCACAAATACTTTCTAGCACAAGGAAGGGTAAAAATAGGTAAATGAATTATTTATTTAATTACTTTCCTAAATAACAAGATTGTATGAATTATAGTAAAATATCACTAAAGGACTATGTAGATTTTGCTCATATAGATGCAGATCAACCTGGAATTAGGGAAAGAGTTACATATGTCTGATCTGTGGTCTCTGTAAACATGTCCAAAAAATAAACCCAAATATGAATTGTGGACTATAAATTGCTTTAGTAAATAGTACAGATTGATACTAAAACAGAAGAGCCTAATATATTCACTAAAATCCCAATTTCTTGTTACTTAAAGCAGATAAAATTGTGGTATATTTTAAGGAAAAACACTATCTACTGAAGCAATTGTTTTATTTGTATTGAAAAAGAATAATGAGTATTTCTTAAAGCTTATTTTCATACACAGTCAAAAACATAAAGAATTCTAGCGTAATTAAATAACATAAGAATAAACTCATCTCTTATTCCTGTCAGAAAATTGCTCCTAATTATGGTGATATTACCACAAATAATCTTTTTTAATAACTTACTTCTGTTCGAGCATGTTGCATATTCTCTGAGAGAACTGATTTCTCCAGTAAAGATGGCTTTTTTTTCAAAGCTCAGATGCAAGAAGCTAGCAAATACTAGAACAGAAATTAGTATATCTCTTAGATATGTTTCATCTCAGGGATATGCCTCGCCTCTTAAAAAAGCTTGCAAATGGTGAAATTACCAATATATAAATCAGTTGAGAAATGTCATTCGTTCCATATTGGGGAAAAATTTTAAGAATACAATTAAATTTATGGTCCTGACTATACTGTTATAAAAGATGAGTGGGTGTGAGGGTAATCAAGGATTGGTTTAAGATTGCACCCAAATCTCTATTTGTGATAATAGTTGTGCACCTGTAATTCAAGATAGATGAAGTATCAAAAGGTAAAATTAAATAAACTACAATTTCCTTTTATTTCTTATCTTTACAGAAGAACAACATTAAGCTGAGCCTGAAAAAGTTACAGGTTCCAAAGCCTATTATCTATATAAAGCGAATAGTTATCCTTTCTGCAATATCATATGCATAGCAGTCTTCCCTCATTCACAGTTTTACTCTCCAATTACCTCTGGTCAACCACGGTCTGCAAATAGGTAAATATCTTATAGTAGAGTAGGATATTTTCAGACAAAGACTAGATTTACATAACTTTTATTACAGTATATTGTTTTAATTGTTCTGTTTTATTATTCTTTTTGTTAATATAGTACTGTGCCTAATTTATAAATTAAACTTTATCATAGGTACATATGCATAAAGAAGTAGTTTACTTAAGGTTCTATACTATCCGCAGTTAGAGAGTCACTGAGCGTTTTGGAACATATCCCTTGTGAATAAGGGAGTACTATTGAATTTTAATTCAAAAAGTAGCATTTCAACACTATTTTCATGTTTATCTAATGTTTATGAGCACCAACGTTTTCACTTACCACATGCTGAGCAGGAACCAGAAGAATGCAAACATTAAATACATGGGAAATGTAGAAATAGCTGTTCAATTTAAAATAAATTGCAGCTTTCATGCATTATAGTCTCAGAACAAGGAATATTTTTCTAGAAAATCCAGGAGACTGTCTTGCCACTGGTATTGAGATAAAGGATTGCTACTTTTTTTTTTTTTTTGAGACTGAGTCTTGTTCCGTTGCCCAGGCTGGAGTGCAGTGGCGCGATCTCGGCTCACTGCAAGCTCCGCCTCCCAGGTTCAAGCCATTCTCCTCCTGCCTCAGCCTCCTGAGTAGCTGGGACTACAGGCGCCGCCACCACGCCTAGCTAATTTTTTGTATTTTTAGTAGAGACGGGGTTTCACCGTGTAAGCCAGGATAAGTCCTCACCTCATATATTTGGGACTTGAAAGGAAGCTTGTGCAAGCACATGGTTAATACACTTTACTACCCACATTCCATACCACCAGCCATTCTTTTTACCTGCTCTGTATTCCTAGAAATGCATATCCTGAGAAGAGCACACAGTGAATTCATTTATATGTTTATTGATGACTTTTGATTATGTATGCAGAGCAGTCTGTTGTCTTAATAAAACTAGAAAACCAGATAAGATCCAGTGTTTATGTTTTAATTTGGGTGGTGAGTCATCTACCATATTAAGCAGTTAATATATATAACCATAACAAGTAGGATTGCTATTACGCATACCAAAGTAAAGACTAAGCTGCTTATGCCACGGAAGCAGAGAGAAGAGAGGGATCAACGAAGCCCAAATAATTGAAGGGAGAGAGATAATTGGGCTACAACGATTGAGAAAATGGATATTTGTGGCAGGTCAGTTGTTGGAAAGGATTCTCCTAGGCAGTGAGGAGTCTAGTATGGCCTGCCTGAAAAGGATTTCTCAGAAACCAATAGAAGGTAAAATTTGACAAGAAGAAGAGCAAAGTAATTCAGCAGATCTGGAATGACAGGAAAACTGTGGAATGGATCCCAGAGTCAGCGAGAACCGTATAGAGATGTGGAGCAGAGGAAAAGCTAAAGAAAACTGGTGCTCCGGCATTAAAGTAATCTGCCTGGTTGTGGTGTGGGATGAAATTGGCATGTGAATTTAGGTCTGGAGGATGAGGGGTCAGCCGAAAACCCACTTGGTAATCCAAGGCGAGTAGGTTAGTAGCAATGGGAGTAGAAAGAAGAAAACTAACATAAGGTGATTTTAAAAAATGAACTCTGCAAATTAAAACTAAACAGACAAAGAAAAAGAAGCAGTATCCATATATTTATAGAGTAAGTGGTTCAAGGAAAGACTTTAGAAATCCCTTTCTAAAGGATTTCAGAAAGAGAAAGAACAAACAAGATGTCTTCGCATATGAAATTGCACTATATTTTAAAGGCAAATCGGTAAAAGCGGGCAGAACATCAAAGAGCATGACACCAGGTCATGGGAAGGTAAGGGAGTACTGCCTTAGTTCCTTACTGAAAAAAAAAAAAAAAAAAAAAAAAAAGAACTATTCAAAGGCAGAACAAAATTAAAAAGCAAAATCCAAGCCCTCATTGTCTTTCTGTAACAGAGAGAAAAAAACTGACCCTGGCTGAAGAAAAGACCTATATCTTTGTTGTTAAAAAGTCAGTAATGCAGCTAATTTATTATATTTCATGACTTTTCTCAGAGTTATAGGCAGGTGAATAAAACAGAACCTTTTATTTTCTCTGCAAAGTTCCAAGGTTACCCATCCATTCCACAGATCAAATATCTACCTAAGGGCTAGTCACTCTCCTGGGATATTTTCCCTGTATATTTTCTATTTCACAAACCAGTTTTGCTCATTTAATTCAGACAGAGAACTTTGCCTGGTTGGTTGTGGGTGGTCTGTTTGTTTGTCTGAATTTTGCATTTTTCCACAGTTGCTTTTTTAAAATGATTTGTTTTGCTTCGAATTATTTTACAGCTTTAAAACTATTTCAAAATATTTTATCTGTCTTGTAATATTTAATTTTGTAAATGCATGCAGGAAAAACTCATAAAACTGTGCTGAAACTCTCAGTCTACATTTCAAAAAAATTCATTTTTGTAGCACATTGTTCTTTCAGAAATACAACTTATCAAAATTTGTATTAATGTTTTGTTTATTTGCTTAATGTCATTCAATGTTGTGTTTATTTGTTTAAAGTCATTTTTTCTCACTCACTGTGAGTTCCAGAGAGGAAGGATTGAGGTTGACTTTTTTAACATTGTAAACACCAATAATTAGAAGGCTATAGTGGGTGCTTAATAAATGTTTGTGGAATTAATGAAAGAATAAATGAATGAATGAGTTAAAAGGATGACTTCTGCTCTGAAAGAAAGCTAAATATATTTTTGTTTATTGCTTGATTAGTTGTAGTCCTATCAATACCTGGAAATGGTTGTTGAATTCTAGTCCTAGAAGAATGCTTTAACTAGGAATGAGGGAAATTTTGATACTATGTTCTGTAGTCTTATTCCAAATCACTGATCTTAACAACTTGAGAAAATCATAAACCACATATTCTCAAATTCCTCCCAGAATTTGCCCAAAGACTATCAAGACAATAATTAGAAATAATAAGATATCCTTTTTAGGACAACCCAAAACTTAAATGAAGCCATATTAATAACATACAAACATTAAGAAATAAGGTGGCATGAAATAAGTTACTAACTACATTATAATCTCTCATATTTGCCAGTCTCTGAAATGTAGCTGATATTGATTCTCACTCCTTCAAAGCAGGCATTCAGAAGAACTCTTCACAATGCTGGTTTGATTGATTCCATTATCAAGATAAAGGAAGAAAAACTGCCAAAATCTCTGTTGCTTTTTGTGTAAAAAATAGATTCTTATACTTACCTGAGTGAGTCCAGCCTCAGCAGGTCCCTCAATCTTCTATGAGCAAAATATCTGCCTCATCCATTGACTACCAACCGTCCACTTTAATGAGGTATTAGCTGGGCTTTTTGTATCCATAGCAGAATGTCAACTTTGATCAAGGTCTAGGCCTACTAAAACATTTTTAAAATGCAGATCTAATCATGTCACTTACCCGCTCAGTCTCTTATAATTGTTTCTGATTGTTCATAGAAGTCCTAAATCTTTAACAAGGTGCCACACCGCCTGCTACGTATGTTTTTAACCTTATTGAACACTGAGCATTCCAGCTGAGTTTGCTCAGCTCTGTTAACATGCAAAACTGTTTCCTTACTCTGGTTGTCACCCAGACCCTCTTTTCTACCCACAGCTCTGCCTTTTCCACTTTATGACCACGTCGGATCAACACCTATTGACCATTGAGATCCAGTTTAAATTCATTCACAAATATTTTCTGATAAAATATCCTATGCCAGAAACTATTTTGGGCTTTGCAGAGCTAGACAATAACAAAATGAACAATACCAATATAAACAGAAGATAATCAGGGATGATAACTGTGATGCAGACAATTTTTAAAGGGAGATGGCACGAAGTGATGGCTTTTGTTAGACTGGATGAACATGGATGATCTCCCTGAGAAGATGACATTTAAACCACAATCAGAATGATAAAGAACTGGCCCCACAAAGATCTGGGGTAGAGGAAACACCAGACATGTAATACCTAAAATGGGAGAAAGTTTGATGTGTATGAAGAATAAATGACTGCTGGAACAGAGAGGAAGAGTGTTTTGAGATGAACTAAGAAATGCAGGCCAGGACCACTTCATGAGGGCTTTTGCCAGACAAAGCAGGGATGAAGTTTCAATTTTATACTAAATTAATAATGGAAAGCCACTAGAGTGGGTTAAGCAGAGAAGTGAGCTGTTATAATGCATGTTTTTAAAAGATAATTTCACTGATTTAAATCTAGCATTTTAGAAAACATAGAAAAATAAAGAGTTTTTACTTGATCATCCAGATGGATAAGGCCAATGACATCAGTACAGTGTTGTGTTAAGAGAGGTTAGAATCCTGTCTCCACCACTGAATGCTGTTTAGCCTGTGTGACTATAAATACATTAGTTAGCCTCTCTATTCATTTGTTTCTGCATTTATGAAATCTGGAAACTAACCATGCTACCTCATAGAGTTGTGAGAATTTAATAACACAATCCATGTAAACTTCTTAAAACAAATTTTGGAATGTAAGTCTTCAATGAATGTGTCCACTATTGTTGTTGTTGCAATGATTATCAGGTTATTATTGACTTCTACAACTAGGCTATAATCTTATAGTAATTATAATTATAGTATTTGAGAATTATAATTAGATATTATAGATTTAATTATAACTATTGTTAAAATTTTAAATATATAATTATAGTATTTCATTATTGACTATATTTATTATAAATTATAATATTTATAATATTGTAAATATATTTAATTGACCATTATAAATAATTATTATAATATAATTTAAGGATTTTCACAATATCCTTAATAACTAACAGAATGACATAATAATATTATAACCTAGTTGTGGAAGTCATAAGAAAAGGAGGCCTGAAAAATTCAACATATTTCAGCCATGTTAAGTTTGAGATATTCATTACACATCTACATTGGAAGGGTTGGTACACAGAAGTATATGAAAGGCTGGAGTTCTGAGGAAGGGTTAGTCTTGAAGATACAGTTTTGAAAAGTCACTTCCATAGAGATGGCATTTAAAGCAATGCAAATGGTTCCTTAAGGCATATCATGGAAGAGAAGCATAGAGAGCCAAGGATTATGCCTAATTGCACAACATTTAGAGGTCAGGGTAGGAGAGCAGGAGTCAGCAAAGGAGACTGAGACCAAGCAGTCAAGGAGGTAGGAGGAAAATCCTGGGTGATGCCACGAAACAAGCAGGCCAAAAAAGGAATGGTTAACTGTGTCCTGTGCTAGGAAGTGATCATACAAGGTAAAAACAGAGAAGTGACTAATGGAGTTGGCAATCTAGAGGTCTTTGGGAATCTTGACAAGGACTTTCTCAGCAGAGTACAAGAAATGGGGCTGGGTGTAGTGGCTCATGCTTGTAATCCCAGCACTTTGGGAGGCTGAGGCATGCAGATCGTGAGGTCAGGAGATTGAGACCATCCTGGCTAACATGGAGAAACCCCAACTCTACTAAAAATACAAAAAATTAGTGGGGCGTGGTGGCACACACCTGTAGTCCCAGCCACTTAGGAGGCTGAGTCAGGACAATCACTTCAACCTGGGAGGCAGAGGTTGCAGTGAGTCACTGCACTCCAGCCTGGGTATTAGACAGGGAGACTCATGTGGAAAAAAAAAAAAAAAAAGAAAAAGAAGAAGGAAGGAAGGAAGGAAGGAAGGAAGGAAGGAAGGAAGGAAGGAGGAAGGGAGGAAGGGAGGAAGGGAGGAAGGGAGGAAGGAAAGAAAGAAAGAAAATAAATAGAAACTTGAAAGAAAAGAAATGGAAACTTGAATGTTACCTCCTCAGGGAAACTGCTCTGTGTTTCTAAAATAAAGTAGCTCCCTTCTCATTGCACGATTTCTCTAGAATTTATTATATAGGCAATTGTTAAGAAAATTAACTTCTCATTCAATCATTGTCTATGCAAACTATATGATTTGTTTAATTATTTATTTTCTACCTTCCCTAAAGCTAACAATCTACTGATAGCAAGGATCACATATAGCTTATTTTTCACAATATCCTTAATAGCTAAGAGAATGACATACATAATATTGCTCAATTTATAGAGAATAAGGGAATAAATGGTTGAAAGAAAAAATGAATGAATTACCTAAACCACATCATTTTTCTTCTTTTAACTAACATCCACAATAATTGGCATGCTTACTTTCAGATTTTTTCTATGTTTTGGGCATAAATAAATAGTTGCTTTTACTGCAGGCCACCTGATACCATTTTGGAGGGAATAAGGGAATAAAAATAATGAACAGTCAACTTTGCAAAATATCATTACCTATCTAAAGTTGCACCCCGCACCGGCCGCTAAAGGACAAATAGTTTCTCTATTCCAGGAGCTCATTTTAGCACTCAATCTAAAATTGATTACCATCTAGCCCTTATTAAAACCCAGTTGATATAACATATTTGAGAGAAGAAATCTATGGATCAAATAAACCATCCATTGCTCTAAATTGGATTTTAGCTCTATCCTATTATAAGTGAAATCGCCAAATATCTTACCCAGATTGCATTTGGTTAGCTCTTTGCTAAAATGACATTATAGAAGTTATGAGCACTTATGAAGTTATGACGCTATGGGATGCCGCCCGTGGGTGAGACACGTACCCTGGGTGAAAGCCAGGGACCCCATGAACCCCACGGGCCCGGCATAGGGGCTGCTGGGAAGTCAAGGTCATCCATGGGAGGACACAGGCCTAGCTCTTGGCCTCGCCACCTTTTTTCCCCAGCTGCCTTTATTATGTCTTTGGCTTTTACAGAAGGTTACTATAAATAATCATATACTGAGAATATTTTTTGAATCTTATGATGACACAAAGATCATCACACAATTCCTATATTGTCACTTGTTTCAAATAGAAGCAATACAACCCATATGATAAATTCTTCTGTAGTACAATGTAAGAAAAACTATTATTTGTGTATTTTTTTCTAGTTAATATGTTTGTTTCCTTTTGGGGGTTATGATAATTATGAAATTTAATCCATTATATTTTACTATGCTTCTAGAAAGCTAGGAAATGCATCTATGTACAACTGTTGTACATATTCATGACCTAACTTTCTGTGTCCTTTTCTCTATAAGTATTACTATTCAACTATGATTTTACCAATCTATTTATTTGTGTGCATTGTCACAAATTACTTCCACTTTTTCAAATTAGTATGAATAAATGAAAATAAAAATGAAGATTGTCTTTCTCCCTTTACTTCAGTTAATACCAAGGATAATCCACTCCTCGTGGCCTTCCTCAGGTACAACCATTTCCTTGAAAACAGTCTGGACTCTATAGACAAACCGACTCCTTCTCTTTCTGTCTCCCAAGAACACATTTGAATGTGTTGTAGAATATTAGTTTGTTTAGGAGTTTGGGACTTTTGTTTGTTGTGGTTTCTTTTAAAGAGTCAGATAGAAACAAAAACAATGCAATAAACAGGAGTAACAATGACAAAGCATTGTACCACTTGAGGAATTAATACGCTTCTCTCTTTAAATCATGATCAATGCACAGGCTTTAGCAAATTTCCTTGATCCTTGGCCAATCAGATTCAAATATAAATATCAATTACTATATCCTTACTAATCCATCAGATATCCTACCCTTCCTTCCTTCCTTTTCTCTCATTGTTTTCCTTTATATATCAAGTGAATCTATTCACATAGATCAATTAATAAACCAATATATTATAAATATAAAGTAGAATATCAATTATTATTCTCTACTGTTTCTCTCCTCAACTATATTGAAAGCTCTTTAAAGATAAAAACTATACTGTCCTCACTTTTATCCCTCAGAAAAGGTGTATAATGCTGAAAAAAAGTTATTGATTTGATGACTGACCACACTAAAGTTATATATATATACATATATATATATATATGTACATATATGTTGTGTGTGTGTGTGTGTGTATATACACACATACCCTTTTTAAGACAAGATCTCACTCTGTCACCCAGGCTGGAGTGCAGTTGTGGGATCACAGCCTCAACTGATCCTTCCGCCTCAGTCTCCTGAGTAGCCCGGAATACAAGCACATGCCACCACATCTGGCTAAGTTTTTGAAAATTTTTTGTAGAGACACAATCTCGCAATTTTGCCCAGACCTGTCTTGAACTCCTGGGCTCAAGCGATCCTATTGCCTCAGCCTCCCAAAGTGCTAAGACTACAGGCGTGCACCACCATGCTTGGCCTAAAGTTATACTTATTGTTGCCATTTATCTAATAATACTTGAAGCATTATTATTGCATAGTCTAAAATTTCATTAACCATATCTAATAGAATAAAAATAAATTAAAGTGTTCATTAAATGTATATGTAGTAAAGTTAACAAAAGCTTGTTTTAAACAATTTAGCCCCACATAGAATTATAAAGTAAACTAAATGTAATTGTTTAAATATAAGTAGGTGAGCTAGCACTTTAATATTCAATTACTAAGTAAAATATTTAATTAGATCCTTTTCCAAAAATGTGCCAATTTCCAGATAGATATCAGTACTTCTAAAATATTTAACACTTTTTTTCTAAAATAAATCACATGGGCTAGAATTATGAATTACATAATTGCCTCCAAGATATTTATGTCAAGATAAAAGTAACTGATTAAATTTCTACCAGATTAAAATCTTGTTTGCCCAAGCAAGATCCTCACAGGGGTATTAAAATTTTTCTTTTACTCCATAAGTAATTTATAGATTTATTCTAAATTTAAATAAGTAGTTGAAACATTTTAATGATAAATTACTTAACATATTTTTTCATTTTTGAGATTTGTCAATATTATCATTTAAATAATTTCTATTTAAAAAAAGTTTAGTGTACAACATCTCATCTAATAGTAACTTATTTTATATTCTCTTTCAATTCTTATCTTATATATTCTATAATTCTTGTTCATAAGAACATGTTTACCCTCGTTAGAATCAGAAAATTTAATTTTGATTATTTCCCCCTTTAAGAACACATCAATATTTCTCCCTGCATTTTTCTCTTTTCTTTCTTCCTTCCTTCCTTCTTTTCTTTCTTTCCTTTCTTTCTCTTTCTTTCTTTCTTTCCTTTCTTTCTTTCCTTCCTTCCTTTCTTTCTTTTTCTTTCTTTCTCTTTCTTTCTTTTTTTCTCTCTCTTTTCTTTCTTTTCTCTTTCTTTCTTTCTTTCTTTCTTTCTTTCTTTCTTTCTTCTTCTTTCGTTCCCTCCCTCTCTCTCTCTCTCTCCTTCCTTCCTTCCTTCTCTCTCTCTTTCCTTCCTTCCTTCCTTCCCTCCCTCCCTCCCTCCCTCCCTCCCTCTCTCTCTCTCTCTCTCTTTCTTTCTTTCTTTCTTTCTTTCTTTCTTTCTTTCTTTCTTTCTTTCTTTCTTTCTTTCTTTCTTTCTTTCTTTCTCTCTCTCTTTCTTTCTTTCTCTCTCTTTCTCTTTCTTTCTTTCTTTCTTTCTTTCTTTCTTTCTTTCTTTCTTTCTTTCTTTCCCTCCCACCCCTCCTTCCTCCCTTCCTCCCCTCCTCCCTTCCTCCCTTCCTCCTTTCCTCCCTTCCTCCCTCCCTCCCTTCCTCCCTTCCTCTCTTCCTCTCTCTCTCTCTCTCTCTCTCTCTCTTTCTTTGACCGAGTTTCGCTCTTCTCGCCCAGGCTGGAGTGTAATGGCGCAATCTCAGCTCACAGCAACCTCCACCTCCCAGGTTCAAGTGATGCTTCTCCTGCCTCAGCCTGCCTGCGATTACAGGCACCCACCACTGCACCAAGCTGATTTTTTGCATTTTTGCTAGAGACGAGGTTTCACCGTGTTGGCCAGGCTGGTCTCGAGCTCCTGGCCTCAGGCCATCCACCCACCTTGGCCTCCCAAAGTGCTGGGATTACAGGCGTGAGCCACCGCACCTGGCCATTTCTCCCTACATTTCTAAGATGATGATAAGTCATATACTGGAATGTTAAAAAAATACCCTACTAACAATAATTTTAAACATATTTAAGGACTATGTAACAATGTATCAAATAAGAGATGCTGAAGAAAGCAAATATGGAAAGTTTATGTCCAAACTGACTGAGGACAAAGAATGTGTATAGCCAAAAGTGAAAGAAAAGTTAAATATTCAGTGGATAAGAAGTATGAGGCTAAATAGTAGGAGGTCTCCGGGAGCTCTACCATGAAACTGGGGAATGAGGTTAGCAGGCAGAATCCTGCAGTCCCTTCCCTCTTTGTCAATCTTATTGGCAGTTTTTCCTATCATTTTGAATAGCATTTCCAGGGTGGGTGAAAATCATACACAACACAGTAAGAGTGATATTCTGTGTTACCACTCCAAAGGAAACCACTAAAGGGTGTTGGTAGAAGAACTAATTCTGACCTGTTACTACCTTCTTCTGAGGAACAGTGGAGGTATATTTTTTTCTTCTATTCTATTCCTACTTTGTAATAAACAACTTTTTAACAAGAAATCTTTAAACTGAAAAATTGGCAGCTACATAGCTGTATGAATTTTCTAACTGAAACATTAGCACATCTCTACTCATCACTAAAAACAAAGCGAAAAACAAAACTTGTAAGATTCCCCACCACCTCCACATGGTAAGTTCAAATCGACACAAATTGCACTACCTGTTGCAGACATCCTGATTGTTCCAGCCAGTCACCTCGAATCAATGATCTTATAATTACCCATTTTGTCCATTGGACCCCCAAATCTATTTCTTTCACACCAAAATACCCCAGTGAAAACACAGCTCAGGATTTCCTCCGATGTGGGATCATATCTTATTTCCTACTTAATCACTCAAGTGCAAATTAGACAGCCATAGTCTTGGATCCCACACCCAAGAAACCTTGGCTTACCTTTTTACTGTTAGACAAATTATTCACAACACCACACTCAAAAGTCTACAGTCTTTATTGTTGCAGTTCTGTCAGATGAGTTGTTGATCTTGCTGTGGTGCAGCACTCATGCAAAATATGCTGAAACACATGTTCTGATAATTTCTCTTTTATGAATTAATTTATTTAAATACATGTTCACAATACCCAACACATATTTTTCAAAAAAAGTGACCAGAATACATCTGTTAGAGAGCTAATGTCTTGAAGTCTATCTAAACAATGTTTCACAGAGTTTATGCTTTGTCACATTGAAAGGAGGTCTATCAAGGACAGCCTCTGGCTTGTTATCAGTGTATAATGTGTTTAAGAGAAATAAAGGAGAAAAGAAAACTAAATGTTACATTCTAGGGTACAGTAGAGCCAGAACAAATATTTAACACTGGGAAATCATACTTCAATAACATCAACACTGTCTGCTGTCTGCTACTATCTAAACCAAGTGATTGAGTTCTTTATATTTTGGGGAGTTAATCCATTACCTTGCAATCTAATCCTCACAGTGTGGCATTTAAAATGGGGTATGGGCATGAATATAGGATTATAATCAGGTCAAAGTCAAGTCCTCATCAGTTCTGAATACATAAAAAGAAAAAGAATGGGTAAAGTTTATATTAACATAACAACAAAGTTTATTTTATGAAATCTTGCTTTATATAATCGAAACCAGTAACAGAAAGAGGCAAAAAAAAAAAAAAAAAAAAGTTGTGACCAAAGCATTTCTTAAATAAAATAAATATATATGACTAACTGGATGTTCAAGTCCTTAAAAACACTGTTACCATAATTTAGCATTTCAATTTAAAGTTTCATCCAGCAAACTGGTCACTGCACAGGATTTTTCACTTGAAAAATTAGAAAAATAGAAGAATAATAATCAACAAAAACGACTGAGCTCTCAACAATACTACAATTAAAATTCAATGCATTAAAATATTAAAAACCCTCCTTCCAATTAAAATGTTCCACAGGAAACAAATGACAACATTAAGATTTAAGAATTCAAGATTTAAGATTCAAGAATTATTATGAGCAATCATTTGTACATCTTCTAATACACAGAATTTTCATTGGTGGAAAGACACTTATCCCAGCTCACAGAAATCGTGTGAATGTTTGATGCAATGGATGATTAGACACTATGGAGGAACTCATGTGTATTTGATCAATGCTACAGAAATATTTTATACCTATACTGATGCAGCACATCTATGGTCATTCACCACACTCCAAATTTCAAAAAAGCAAACTAGAAAATGATTGAGACTTAACCTTCACATTGGTAAAATATCTCCTTCCTCCAGACTATAAACTTGATTCACAAAAATTATTCCACCTTTTAAAACTATTCTACCTTTGTGATAAGCTTAAACACAGAATTATGACTGCATAGGAGTTAGGATAACACTGAAGAAGAAAAAATTCTGATTCTCAACATGGATAAAAGATATTCTACCAATTATTATAAACAGGAATATAATTCAAAATCCTTTTCCAGAATATTTTAGATAATAAAATGAAAGAGTGAGGTGCTTCTTTGTGTAGAAACAAAATTATAATTTATACTTCTTCAAGTGTATAGTATGAGATAAGACTTGGAGAACAATCAAGAATAAAAATTTAAATATTTTGTGGATGCATTATGCTCTTTTAGCAAATTCTGTTAAGTACATCACAGATAAAGATGTTTTACTAAATCATACAGTAATTTTACTCCTCAAATTGTGGCAACATTAAAACAAATAAACATATACTAGAATAGCAAGTTTATCTTTTAAAAACTGGTTATTGCGTAAGATAACATGCCTATCTCAGACTACTTAAGTTATTTTATAAATAATATTTCTCTCATCACAGCTAAAACTTTGTGTTTATTTTATCATTCTTTTGGCAAGAGTATACATCATTGAACTGAATTCTTTGTTACTTTATAAAATCCATGTATACTTTTTTCAAATTAAATAATTCAATCAGAATACATTCAGAAAAGTATTACTAATTATTATGGAACCAAAATAACAACAACAAACCAAAGAAACCTCCATCACAATGGCAAACAATCATTCCCAAAAGCGAATCCATATACATACTCCAGAAGAGAATGTAAACTTACATCTTAGCTCACACCAAACCTCAGGCAATCTTACAGTATTGTAAATAGAAAAGCAGAAGAAGGAAACATTTGTTTAAAGACGAACTCTTCTTCAATAAGGCCCTACTATTTTGCCTTTCAGAGTTTTATAAACCAGGAAGTATATTCCATGACAACATAAATAATTTCATCACCTTTTAGTTTCACATCATAAAGCCAACCTATAGAGTTCATTGAAACTACAAAAAATTTGGGTTCAAGAACGTCAACAAGCATAAAAACATGGGTGAAACAAAGCAAAGCAGAACAAAACAAATCAAAACAAAACCATCATATACTTCATGGATTCGTCGTGAAAATGATAAAGAGATTCTTCTTACCGAGTACCCCAAGTCGATAGTTGACTGTAATGACAATCACATTGCCATAACTTGCCAAGACACTTCCATCATATAAATTTCCAGTACCTTCCATATATGAGCCACCATGGATATACACCATCACTGGTTTGGGACCCCCACTGTCCCGAATATCTGGAAAACAAATGGTTGACAATCGTTCTTATCCTCAAAAATAGCACGCAGTGAAACAGAGAATACATTTTCCATCTTAGAGAAAAGAGGGCATAATTTCAATACAGTTCTTAAACTGCTGTTTTTATTAAAGTGTTTCTTAAGCAACTCAGATAAATGGCTCTTGTGGAAATAGCAATAGGCATCCATTATTTTCTATCAAAATTTTGTTTACAAGTTGCAAACTGAGTTATAAAACTTAGACAAATTAAAATTAGATATGAATTTTAGTGCATTTTTATTAATTCCTCAAGTGATAGTAAAAGCAAAAGAAATAGAATGGTGATGATTCTTAGGACTACTTTTTAAAACTATTATAGACTTCACATGACATTTATGAGCCATAAACTAAAGACAATGGTATTATTGCTATTGTGAATAAAACAATCTGTTTATCCTTTCTTATGTACTGTAAAGCTTTGTGTCAAATGCAACATGATTACATCAACTCATTTATGCTCCAATGTGTGAACATAATTACAGTATTGTGTTATGCAAGATGTTTCAGTTTACTATCTAAGGAATTTCAGATGAATGTTTAGGCAGTAAAGTCATGTACATCTGTGCTTCTCTTGTTGCATTTAGGGGAATGTCATTAGAATGACATTTTTTGGGAAATTCAGGACATCCACTCTATCCAGCTCCCCTTACCCTTTGGAAGAAGAGAACAGACAAATATTTTTTTACTGTCTTTGTGTAGCTAATATACTCTTCTTCTTCACACTTTGGCTCTGTGTTTTATCCTGTAGACATGGGATGGGATAGAGCTAAGTGCAAATGTAAAGTGTAAAAATTTAGGGTTAAAGTGATTTCTACAGCTCTGAATTTTATTAAATATATTTGCTTTTTTTCATACTTTTCCTCAATTATGTAATTTTCAATAAGGATCTAGAAATAATATATAAATAAAATAAGATAATTTTAATCAATATGAAAAATGCACTGATTTCTGTAGATAAGTCTAACTGTATATCAGCAAATATAGTTTTATCTATGAATTATACAGATTGAAATATTTGAAATATTATATGTATGCATATATATGGCTCTGAATATATACATAAATAAAATATTACTATTATATAATAGCCTATGATCTCTTATACCCACAATTGAAACAAATTACATCAAATGTATTATCTTTTTTATGCCAATATTAAAAAGTATAATTTAATAGTATGTTTTTGTTCCTTTGTTTTTGAAATTTTTTATCAAATTTAACTCTCCAACATCCTTATAATCGAGGTGCCAATTTTCAGAATGGACTAATAGAATACAAATTTATTGAAAGAACTAGTGATTACTTAGAGATTGCTTTGCAATTTTTTTGTAAAAAATAGATTGTGTAACATAAATGCCTTGATTTCTCTAGTGTAATAATAAAGTGATTTCTTTAAATGAAGAATCATTTTAGGTTCAAGAATTGCAGTTCAGCTTGGTTAACCAGATTTTCGAGTTGCGGAAATGGCTCATTGCAGAACTTACAACCTTTTTTAAAAGACTATTTAAATTTGACTTAATACCAGTGTATAAAGTTACTCATACCCCTCTAATACCCCAAAGGTATATTTGAGAAGAATGTCTTGTTTTTAAGTAGTGAGGGAAGGACACTTTGACATAGGAACCATTCACTAAACACAGACACATTTAAGAGGAAAATCTAAATTTATTTTCTCCTTGAAACCTTGGGAGAAAAAAATAGTACTCATTCATTTATAAGGATTTGGGGCTTGTGGAGATATTAGGCTGACTTACACAGAGAAAGTAATCCTTTTGAGATTGTTAAACCATGCACCTTAAATGCCTGTTTGCTACATGCAGTTTCAGTTTCTTATTTTTCTAGTGTGGCTGGCACTGAAGAAGCAATAATAAATTATTAAACTGAAATCATTAACTGACTGTTCACAGCAGACACTGTACTCTGCTAATTGTATGCTTGGAGGTAGCACAGAGGGAGGCTGTTTCAGAATTCTTCTTTAATTAAAATTACACAGAATTACAAAGCACCAACTGTGAAAAGTAATGAAATCTTGGTAGAACCATTCTGTTCACCTGGAAAACAATACAGGCACACATTGAGAAGAACTGCCACGTTTTATATTTAATAACAAAATTAAGTGGACATTATCAGAAAACACTGAAAATATGACAATAGATTCTAGGAGCTATTTTGAGTAGTATCTTTTTATTTTTCTTTGAACATTTGACTTGAAAGAATTACTGATAGTTTGGGTTAATCTTAATCTGAATTTGCCTTTCAAACTTTTCAAATTTCAGCCTTGTCTAATAACTTAAGATATTGAGCAGTTCTTTTAAATACAGTTCTCTGGGATTCTTATGCTGTGTTCCAAAACATATTTTTCATTTGAAGTAACCCTGAGATTTATGTTATAAAAAGTATTATTAGGTTGGTGCAAAAGTAATTATGGTACTTACTAAAATAGGTAAAATTCTTGGACATAACAAACCTTAATATTGCTAACAAAGTTTGAGAAACCATAGAAACTTTGGACATTTTCTGTTACAGGAAAAATTAGAAGCCTTTAATAGTGCATTGTCAGAGTGGTCCATCTTAGACTTTATTTTAATTTTGTTTTTATTTTTGGGATGGAGTTTTGCTCTTGTCACCCAAGCTGGAGTACAGTGGTATGACCTTAGCTCACTGCAACCTCCACCTCCAGTGTTCAAACTATTCTCCTGTCTCATCCTCCTGAGTAGCTGGGATTATAGGTGCCCGCCAACACGCCAGGCTAATTTTGCATTTTTAATAGAGATGGGGGTTTCACCATGTTGGCCAGGCTGGTTTTGAATTCCTGACCTCAGGTGATCCACACTCCTAGGCCTCCCAATGTGTATTGGGATTACAAGTGTGAGCCACCACGCCTGGCCAGGTTTTACTTTGTATAATGTTTTCTTACAAATTTCTATCTTAGGCTTAACTTTTATGCTTAGTTTATAGGGTTTTTTTTTTAATGTAAATAGTAAATATAAAGAGTTTCAATTGTAACTATTTATTTGTTTTTAGAACCAGACTCTTTATAAATAAAACTAATATATCAGACAGACTACCATTGAATACCATTTTCTAATTCCATCATTTTAATAATAATGTTGAGGGGGGCATTTATCTTCTGTGCAAATATATCAAATGCAGCTTATTAATTTATAATTAATTTTTTAGAACCAAGTTGTCTCTTTAAACCTTGTTACATATTTAACAACCTATAAATATGGTAGAATTTGTGAACTATGAATTTTCACTTAAAATTTTTTACTTTGCTTAAACAGCATCTATTGACTTTACTAAAATTTCTAAGAACCCTCTCAGAAATTTTAAAATACTAACTCAGTTCCAGTAAAAGTACAAATGTTTGCCAGGCATGTTTATAATTTCTGTTATTTGCAATGGTTTTAAGCCTTGCTAAACACAAACAGTTTAAAAAAAAATTGGAGTCTGAGTAAACACCTTGATTTAAAATTTTAGTACCTATTTTATCTTTCTTATAGACCCAAATTTTAAGCCAATGTAGCAAGTATCAATAGATCTAGAGCAGTTAATGGGGATTTATTTGTGCCTGGCAACAAGGGTTTGAAATCACAATTTCCATTAATGATCCTAGTGTATAATTATTAGTTATATAATCATTAAATATGTTTACTGGGTTTTTATTTTCCATCTTAAAGGACTTATGAAGTATTTAATTGCCCATATTTTAGAGGTTTTAGGATTAACAGTTTTAAAATTGTGAAGTATTGCCTCAATTATATATTTCTCTATTATAAAAAAAAATTTCAAGGCAGACTTTTGTGCCTCCAGTCATTTTTATGAATCTCAGGTTACCATTCAGAAGCACTGAATGAACATGGAAGCGTTGACTGAATTTCTCCTTGTTAAACCGGACATAACAGAATTAAACACACCTTTTTAGTTTAAAAAATTCAAAATCTACAAAAAATTGTCTCAAAAGGAACTATACAGGATATAAAATTGCATTCATTTTATTATTATTTTTTTTTGACGGACTCTCGCTCTATGGCCCAGGCTGGAGTGCAGTGGTGCAATCTGGGCTCATTGCAATCTCCACCTCCCAGGTTCAAGTGATTCTCCTGCCTCAGCCTCCTGAGTAGCTGGGATTATAGGTGCTCACCACCATGCTGGGCTATTTTTTTTTATTTTTAATAGAGATGGGGTTTCACCATGTTGGACAGGCTTGTCTTGTACTCCTGACCTCAAGTGATCTGCCCACCTTGGCCTCCCAAAGTGCTGGCATTACAGGTGTGAGCCACCACACTCAGGCTAAATATTGAAATGTTAATATGAAGATATTATTAGCACCATTAATTTTTTAAAAAAGAAATACTTCTTGAATTTTTAAAATAAGTTGATAGAAATCTGGGATGTTACTTTGAAGCATTTTTGTCAATTCAGAGTAGTCTTGTTTTTAACTATGGAATTGTCTTAAAGATACACAATTCTGGCCTGGCGCGGTGGCTCAAGCCTGTAATCCCAGCACTTTGGGAGGCCGAGACCGGCAGATCACGAGGTCAGGAAATCGAAACCATCCTGGCTAACCCGGTGAAACCCCGTCTCTACTAAAAAATACAAAAAACTAGCCGGGCGAGGTGGCGGGCCCCTGTAGTCCCAGCTACTCGGGAGGCTGAGGCCGGAGAATGGTGTAAACCCGGGAGGCGGAGCTTGCAGTGAGCTGAGATCCAGCCACTGCACTCCAGCCTGGACGACACAGGGAGACTCCGTTTCAAAAAAAAAAAAAAATACAATTCTGCCAGGCGTGGTGGCTCACGCCTGTAATCCCTGCACTTTGGGAGGCTGAGGTGGGTGGATCAACTGAAGTCAGGAGTTCGAGACCAGCCTGGCCAACATGATGAAACCACGTCTCTATTAAAAATACAAAAATTAGCCAGGCACGGTGGCAGGCGCCTATAATCCCAGCTACGCGGGAGGCTGAGGCAGGAGAATTGCTTGAACCAGGGGGCGGTGGTTGCAGAGAGCCAAGGTCATGCAACTGCCCTCCAGTCTGGGTGACAGAAGGAAACTTCGTCAAGAAAACAAACAAAAAAACAAAACAAAAAAAAGATATACCATTCTTTTAGTTGTTATAAAACTTAAATGAAAAATGATATAATTGTGTTTGACAAAATGTGGCAAAAGAGTGATAGCAGGGACACAAGAATTAGAAGTAAAAAATAATGCTCCATAAAGAAGCCTTCCATCAGGGTAAGTGAATGAGCAGCAAGCCCCAGCAATATGCTTGGTGGCCTCACTATTCAGTGACTGAGATTGGGACCTGAAATCAAGCATAGGTAGAGGGGAACTGGGAAGTAATGGGGAATTTTACGTAAGTCATCTGATGACCTGACTTCTGACTGATGTAAATGAAGTTACTTATCAAGTCTTTCATATTTGTTGCTTTATGTCCAGTGATGTCGAGTCAACATTTGGAACAAATTCAATGTAGATATTGAGCACAGTTTTTATTCACAGCCACATCTACAAAATAATAATAAGAAGAATTGAGTTAAAAATGCTCAGACATTTCTATAAAAGGTTTCTTTTCCCCTGTAGGATATCTGAATTCATCTTTTTTGTTTCAAAACAATTATCCAAAACAACACAGAGGAAGAAACTGAACTGGAATTGACTGCTTTGACATTCTACGCTTTTGATTACTTAAAAATATTTATTGATTCGATAACTCTTGTGACTGAATGGCTTAGTACTTAACCTGAATACTACCTGACATTTTAATAGGGTTTGAGAATATTTTAAATGGCTATTTAAAAATGTTAAATGTGCTTCAAAACATATCTATAAAATAGGTTCAGGTTTACATGGCCTAGCTATGATCGCTCAGACTTATCTACTCTAAATAGGTAAATTCCTCACTTGATGCTGTTTTAACAAAAAGAAAAAAAAAATCATATTAAATAGGCAATCAAAATATTTTTAAAATAGGAAAATAATGTATTTTAACCCTTTGCCTAAATTGGGAAAATTTGGCCTTTACAAAGATACACACGAAGGAGTCCCGTATGCTTTCAGTATTATTCAGATAACAAATTCTAGGAGTTAAGGGTTTTCAAGGGGTTCAAAAAGTCCCAAAGCCTGAAAGTTGAAATAGTCTTCTTATAGCTTTGGAGACAGTGATTAATGTTCTACAATGTCAAAAAATATCCTAAATGTTTGAATGCATCAAATTTCAAATAGTGTTTAAAGAAATCAGAATTTGCATCTTCAGACTATAAGTTTATTTTTTGCTATTTAACATTCAGAATAATAACTCTTGGACAGTGATAATGATTTATTTCAAATATTAATGAGTGCTTTGTGTTTAATCTTTAATCCACTGCTGGTGTTTGTGGTAAATAAATATTTAATCAAATGTCATACGTTTCATTTAATCAAAATAATTCTTACATATTTTAAAAATATTAACACCAAATATAATTTTTAAGTTCTCAATACTCCACCTCTATAATTTAATTATCTGTTGTGAATGACTTTATTAAATGTATATATGTCAATGAAAACAATGCAAATATTTTAGTAAAAATTTATTTACCCATAGTTCCCTTGTAACTCATGGAACCAACACTTCTGCTGGCCTGGTTGTAGATTATTTTATTTTGGAAAAATTTTCTTACCACATTATTATTTTTGTTATGAGATTTAATTTCTAGATTTCTGGCAATTACTTTGAAACCTGGGATTACAAAACATAACAAAGTAAACAAACAAAAAACATAATCTTTAATCCTGATTGGAACCAAAAAAGATGAGCTAACTTTAATAACATGTAAAGGTACAGTGAAATCAGAAATGTCAAGCCAATCTAGGTAGTGAGTTCTTAGGTTTATAGAGTAAATCAGAATTGTATATCAAATGAAAGTTATAAGGAGAAACAATTTTGATATTAACGAAGTAGAAAATATTGTATTGCTTATAGTTGCAATGTTTGAAAATCAGAATATTTTATTTGACAATCTGGAAATTAGGTCTCTTTGAAATTAAAGAATACTCATTGAATCTTGTCTAAGAAAATAGCTACAAACTCTATCAAAAGTACTATAAGAGTCCAAAATACTTAAATGGCTATACAATGTTTACTACGATTTTCCAAATAGTTGTAATGCCTGTTCTTATGTATACAATTTAATTGTATTTATGCGACATTTAAGCAAATCAACAGAAAACAGTATTTTTTCATCTAAAATATATTGCTCAAGAAACACTTTACATTAGCTTTCAGCTTGTTCTTCAGTTTATTGAGTGTCTGTGTGTTTTTAAAACAAATATCGAATGTAAAAATGAAACACATTTTAATATTCAGGAAAATATTTACATAGATTAGAAAACATGCAAAATGGGCACAGAGAGACTACAAGGGAGAGATTGTTAGTTCAAAGAAGGTGGACAAAATTCAGTCAAAATGTGGGATGAAACATATCAAAAGTCAGTTCAAGAAAACAAAAAAAAAATGCCCCTCTTTTTAAAACATTTCAATGGTTGGTATCAAAATGTAAAACTTAACATTCAGTTTTTTAAAAAAATTAATACTCTATATTTGTATGTAACAACAAGCAAGAAGACAAAACACATCAAAAATGGGAATTAAAAACAACTCTTCAAAAAAAGACAAGAAGTAAAAAAATAGAAAAGGGTGGAAAAAGTGATTGAGGCCCTTGTCATGCAAATAGATTTGGTGAAAAAAAATACCTTCATCTTCAGCACCGTCATTATCACCTAAATCATCTGTCTGTTTCTTTGTAAGGGGACCTAGGATTGAGAACGGAGAAATGGAGGGAAAAAAAAAAGACAATTCAAGAATAAACAAGACTGAGGGGAAAAAATAAATATAAATACTAAAATTCTCAAGGATATTTCCAAAAAGAGTGGGGAAGTGGTCACATCATAATTGATTACCTACTTTCATTTATGAAAAAAAAAATCCCTTTCCCCAAAATATCTCATAGAAGATTTGGGTTGTAAATATATCCAGTATAAAAAATACATTATGGCTTGAAACTCAAGTCATGAGCAAAGAAAATGTTTTTATTAAAAAAAATAATCATGGCCTACAAAAAAGTAAACAGTTTTATTAGCCGAAAAAACTTAATTTATTCAGTGTCTTTTCTAATTTAAATTGGTGGCAACATTAAAAAAGTAGGTCAAATTCATTCTTAAATTTGAGACAATATAATAACCTTAGAGAAGACAGAGATATGAATATTTTAAGTTGTTATTTTTCTATTTTCTTCTTTTTTTTTAAGAACATTAACATTTGGTTTTTACATATTTTTAATCCATAATTTTTCAAAACTGTGACTTTTTAAAATTACTTGTCATTACACAAATATTTCCCCATGTGTTTTCATTTAAATATTACTTGTGGATTTAAGACATTTGCAAGCTGCACAAATGTATCACTAGATAGTCTCATCACTTGGCAGAGCAAAGGTTCAATCAGTAGAAGTCGGTGTTTAGCTATTAAGCTAGTTACCGAGTCACGGCTTATATTTCATAATCAATTTAGCAATATAATGGAATTATGCCTTAGTGCAGTTTCATGCTCAGTATAGTTATTTATAATAGGATCATGTTTGAGGAGAATAATTGTATTAAAACACTGTGAATGTTTAATAAGTGTTTTATTATACTTAACAATGCTAATTTGCAAGAATAAAGGAGCATACCAAAGGGGACGTCAAAGGGCATATGAAAGTAATTTTAAGTGTCACATAATTGACATACTCAGCACACAAAAAAGCAAGTGAAGTTCCACATTCTTTTTTTGGTTCCACAACCATTTAATTTGTATGACATTTAATAATCCTCATGCAAAAAGCAGTCACTACAAACACAGGACACTCAAGTTAAAAGACAGCCAATCACATAGCAGTAAGCAAGAGAATTTTGTCATGCATAAAATAACAGTCATAGAAAAAAGAGGGAAAAGGGGACTGAAAGTCATGTACTGATTTCAATAACATAAATAGCAAAGAAGCAGGCATAAGCCTAAGCACACTTCATAGGGAAGGACTGTTAAACATTTTTAGAAAAATTTCTAAGTCTTTTCCGAGATCATTATTCATTATATTTGTAATTCCAAAACTAAATTTACTATATAACTCCCAAAGAATGAAAAACACAATCCCAGAAAACAGAAGGGAAAAAATAAGATATAATACAGTTATGTTTCATCAGCTCAGGGAGACAGCCTTGAAAAATAGTAATAACTGGTCAAAGATCAGAAGATTGGAAAGGCAGAAATGGATGAAGTAATTGAAGGGAAGTGGTACATTGACTACTCTATGGAAAGGTCGTGGTTTCAAGGTCATTTCAAACATAGACAGGGAAACGGTAAACAATAAATTAAGTGATATACTTTTATAAACACACCTGCAAGCAATTATTCCATTAACAGAAAACCTAGATAAAGCAATAATTTACATTAATTGACACTTGGTTGCAAGTTCACAGAAATCTACATTTCTTTAACATGACCCTGTTTAAATGCAAAAGGCACTCTTAGGATTATTTGACATTCATGCAACAACATAGTTATATTTCTGAAAACTATACATCTTTTAATTTAAATTTTAAAATTGCCGAATCAGAATATTATATTTAAAATATTTCCAATTTCAAAGCATCCCTCAAAATATTAGACTTAAAAAATTATATTTTCAAGCTTTTAATTTTTCTGTAATTTCCTAAAGACTGCAAAAATATATATATTTTTCACATTTCTATTTTCTAGGCTGCTGTGTAGAAATTATGATTTTATTTACTGGTTAGCAACACAATTTAAATGCAGTGGCATTTATTGCTGCCAAAACCACTATCTACTTTCCAATTTTAGTTAAATTACTTAATTTGCTTAATTTTGGGCTATATTAAGAAATCATTAATGTGGGCTCAAAATTTTTTTCCTGAATCATTAGTTTGCTAATATTTGGAGGCATGTGTAAAACCTATCACAATTAAATCACTTCATTTTTTTTTTTTAATCATGCATTTCAACTTTATTGGTTTAATGTTACATGTATGATCTTTACTTTTTTTTAATTAATTTATTATTATTATACTTTAAGTTGTAGGGTACATGTGCATAACGTGCAGGTTTGTTACATATGTATACTTGAAATCACTTCATTTTGTTCGGGACTCTATAAGATCTCTCTCTTGAATACGTCAGGTGGAATTGTCTTTCTTTCCCCTCCTAGGGTACCCGAGTCAATTTACATGATTTCTATGGGGAATCATCCAGCTTATATAGCCATCGAGCCAGTGCCTTCCATATACTTTACATGCATTTAGAAATGGCTAGCTCTTGGGCCTACATGAGTTGCAACAGTAAGAGAATTGTTGTCAAAATATCATCTTCCACTTCTTTGCATGTGGGGCAAGGTTCTCAGTTGCTATTTGAGGGCATATGTAGAGAAGTCATGGACAGTATATACAGAGAGAGTTTTTCCGTGGATGCATGGTTGATGGATCAGGTTTTTTGTTTGTTAGTTTCATTTTGTTTGTTTGCTACATTAGTTATTTTTACCTTCCTTACTTAGGAAACTGTGTGTCTCTTACCTGATGTGAGATAATGATTGCATGTATACTTTGTATAGGACATCTTTTATTGTAATAAATCTGAAGAATTCGAAACAAATACAAATATTGCTTCAGCATCATGGGGAATTAAGTCCAGTTCTCATAATACATTTCATTTATTGATACTAAATAAAACGTTATTATTAGATGATTGTAAGTTTTCCTAAAGTACGAATTACATCAGTATTTTAGTGATTTCAGTATATCTGGGTGTTCTTTACCTCAATAATTTTTTACATATCTTATTTCAGAAGGTGCCCTAGGAAGAAGAGGGTTGGTAACAGTTTTGGGCAAAACTGATTATAAGAAGAAAGAAAACAGATTTCCTTTATCTATATGCCTAAAGGCACTGAGAATAAATATCTACAGTTCAGGGCTGCAAACGGAGAAACTCCATACTGGCTTCTCAAGCCTCAGTGGGGTAAACATATGCTTGTGGATTACCAACAGATCCCTACATGATCTCAAGATTCCCTCTTCTCGTGCTGGAAACAAAACACCGCCTCTGCCTAGAGCTCCCTTCTTGCCTAGGGCATCCGGCTGTCTGGCTCATTTTCCCTTTGTTCTAAACTGTTACAACTGATATAATTACTGATGTTAAAACATTTTAAATAGAAAGAAAATATTGTAAAAGGTAATTGGCATTACTTTTTTATGAAAAGTAGGCAGTCACATTTTACACATTTCCTATGTGTATTCCTGTAAATTGAGCAACATCATTTCCTCAAAGGGTAACATACATTCATCCTCCAAATAGAAATAACAGTTATTAACAACATTCTAACCACAGCTTATGTTTCTTTTAAACAACAAATACTGCATTTTCAATACAAGCAGTTTAAATGGATATCTCAAAGCACCAAAATATAAAGCAAATGAGACCACTAAAACCAGTGTGTAGAAGTGATTTATTCTACCTTGAAACTCTATTGGGTCTGTCCTCCCTGAGGAACACACACATAACTCTCATTAGAGTTAATAGGAAAGTAGACCTCCTGTCATTTTGAAAGGGAGTGAGAGTAATTACTATACTTTATATCTCCTATGGGCAATAAATAAATTCAGTGGTGAAACAACAGGACTAAGCAAGGTAAAGGGAACTCCTAACCATGAACTTTGAACTCATTTAATTCGAAAATAGTTCCTTTTCGATTAACATGAGCATAATTCAAAGCACGGGTTCTTGTAAAGGACGTGCAATGCATTCTTACATTTCAGAATCCGACCAGAGCTTTTTATTTTTTAAAAAAGGAGTAAAAATATCAGCATTTCTCTGTAGTTAACAGGAGAATAATTATGAGCTCTGAAATAATTACTATCCAACCATATTAATGCTGCTTTTTATCATTCCCTTTGATGAAAGGCTAATATACTTTGGGTCTCAAAATACATTAGAAGTGATTATAAATTCCTTCATTACGGGTTCAATTCAGCAGAAATTATCCATACTTTGTGTCACACATATCTGCAAAAGGCAAGTAGGTTGTGGGTATTATTAGCTCCTGACTTAGAAAAGCTGGCCATAAGAAATGTGTCCTTCTCAAGGGAACAAGTCTCTGAATTCTTAAGGATTATTTAGAGCTTCTGGCTCCAGTGGTCCCACCATGATAGATGGAAAGCCCTGGCTAGTGATCTTGTTCTTTTCCCCTGTCCTCTTGACCCAGCAGTCTTTGAAGTAAACTGATTGTAAAGCATCCCTAAGGCCATTTCTACACAATGAGAGAATTTAAGATACTGCCATTGTTGTTCTGGAGCAATTGGAAGCAGGCTAAATATTCTCAAGGTGTATTCTCTTGGGGTAAAATTTAGTTTATAAAACTTGAATAGAGGATATGAAAAAATCTGTGTATTCTATATGGAGAACAATGCCAGAATTCAATGCATTTTAAGTAACAATAGGACTATATTATTATATTTGAATTTTTCAAACTGACAAACATTAAAAAAATGGTTTTAAGAAATTAGATATCATGACAGTTGTTGTCATTGCAAAGTTACTGAATTTTACCCATTGAAATTTAGTTAATTTTATATAACTAAAATGAGTACATACCTTTTGAGAATACAGAAATGAGTAAAAATGACTGATTTGGAATCATTCTCGCTAACTTGATACTACTATATTTATTCCACAAAAAGTTATCACACTTTTAAAACTATTGATTATATGACTAGATATAAAGAAATCATAGCCAAAAAATAATTTTCTTTCTGGAAAATGTTTCAGTTAAAGGGGAATTACATTTTTGAGAATGTCATACATTTGTATTATTCTCAACTGAAAATACAATGCAAGCCACTCCAATGAGATATTGGAAGTTAACTTTGGAACACTTGATTATTTAAAAAAGAATCCATATCAGTGCAAATCTTGGTGGTGGTACTCTGTCATTCATGACAATGAGTGTCATTTAGGTGAGCTGTCTGTTTAGGCTAATGGCTCCTATGTGAACATGTTTTGGAAGGAAACAATTTCCAAGGGTCTGTAAGCAACAAACATACCCTCTGTTTATTTTTGTGTTGGAAGAAGACACGTAAACACAAAATATATTCCTTCAGACAGTTTTTCAGAGGCAAGAGCACAACTTAAAACATAAAAAGAAGGAGAATCTTATGTTAAAGTCAGGAAAGGGGAAAAGAGAATTTTTCTCTAGTCTAGTACATTGAGAAGAGCTCATTTGTATTTATTTAAAAAATAGTTTTTCTCCATAAATTACCTTGATTACATAACACTTTGATGCCAAAAGCAATTCCATCTAGAATAACAATGATAGCATCTGGGGAAGAAAGAATTTAAGTGGATAAAAAGTAAATAAAATAGGCTAACCCGTAACATGAGCATCAGCAAATTTACAAAGCTCATTATTTTTAACACTATATTTGTTTGATTTTTTTTTTTAAGTGCAGATGCAGTATTTCTACAGCCTGAAGAATCTCAAACTGATGTTCCTTTTATTCTGGAGAAATGCTTCTGGATACTCTATAAACCCTTTCCCACTTTGTGAAGACACACTCTCCATTGCCCTGACTTTCCAAGTATTATCCAAAGTTGCACCTAGAGCAGGAGTCTTGTGAGGACGCAAGTGCCACTAGACATCCAGAGCTATTTCAATGAAGATGGGATTGGGATGGCATCAATAATCCAACCTCCCTGCCATGGTTTCAATATTCTGTCATCCAGCTGTTTAACAAATATACGGTACATTAGACAAAAAGGATAAATGGAGGAGCAAAACAGGCAAGACAACTACATTCATGAAAATTAGACCTCAGCAAAGAGACATGAAGCAAATATACATGCACATATACTTATAAATTGTGATGAGTGTCAAGGAAAAAGTCTTGGTGCTATGACATGTTATACAAGGTGACCTGGCTGAGTCTGGGAAATCTTCAGTGACTAGGTGCAATGTGGCCTGAGGGCTGAAAGATGAGTAGACACCAGGCAGACAAAGGGCTGGGTACGAGGAGGTAGGGGGGAAAGAAGATTTCAGGCCAAGAGAACAGCACATAGAAAGGCCCCCAAAGAGAGGAAGCCTGGAGGTCAGTGTGGCTGGCATACAAGGAGTAGAAAAGAGAGTGGTGGGTGATGAGAACGAAGAGCCAGATAAGACTCAACTGGAACATGCAGCCCCTTCAGCTGGAGGATTTTTGTCTTAAAGCAATGGAAGCCATTTGCAGGGTTTAAGCACACACTGATAAACTCTGCCCTGAGTCTTAAACACAAGAATCAAAAAGAGGCAAAATCATTCTCAGAAATATGACAGGGAATATTTTATACAGAAGCCTGCATTATGTTCTCATCAGACAAGAATAGCTTTATGGAAGTGAAATTAGATGATAAAAAAGGAGCCTCTGAGGTCTTATTCCATTTGTGTTTGCAAGTAAAACTAATGTCACCAAAAAGTAAAATTCAAGACTCTAGCACTTCTGAAATTTTATAAATATTTCTAAAGTTTTGATTAAATATGTATTTAAAGTTAAATTCACTTTGCCTGATAAACATATTTTAATTAATGTTATATTCATACAAAGATACATTATTCTGCAACAATTTCTACTTGGATATTTCACCAACATCTCAGTACAACAAGGATGACCATCGTCTCCACCTTCAAAGCCCATTTTCCTTCCAACATAGGTCTTGCTTCAGAGGTGTAACCCTTCCCTCTGTCTCTAAACTCTAAATTTAGAAATAATATGTAACTATTCCCTCTTTCTTCCTTTGCTCTCATCATATTTCATCAGATTTCCCAGGGAAATCTCATTCCTGTCATTAAACACTCCCTACTGTTAGCCTAGTCAGTGGCCACCATTACCACACGATTGAATTATTGTAGAAAGCTCTTGGTAGCTTCCACCATCATGCAGACTCTAGACTCTCTCCCAATCCATTTTGTATTCCATAGGTTTTTTGAAGTTGTAGTTATTAATAGTGGCAAACCCAAAGCGAAAAATGATTTAATCATTGTAAATTAACATCAGCTAAAATGTGCACACATTCAACTCCTTCTGAGACTAAAATTGCAAGCACTCTAAGGGAACTAACAGGAACTTAAAAACCTAAAGTCTTACTTAGACATAGTGAATCTTGTACTGTGAATTTTAAAATAGCTAAAACAAGACAGATGAAAACTAAATATGGTTTAACACTAGTTTTGATGTTTTCAAAATTCATGAGCAAAAATAAGATATTTTCTATTCCAAATGGAAGCTAGTCATGTAAAATACATTTTTAAAAACGCAGTGCAGATTAATGTAATTTAAACATGACTTTCATTGTTTCAGTACTCTCCTTAAAAGTCTTTACTATTTCTTTATTCTTATTGTCATATACTAAATGCTCCAATCCAGCCCATAAGACCCTCTTACTATTTGCACATTTTATCTCTAAGTTCCATTGCTTTCCAAAATACATCTTTTTTTTTTTTTTTTTATTGTGAATCTTGTGCTGTTGAACAAAACAGTGACTTCATCCTTAGACCTTGTGTGTTTTATTCCATATGTTTGATTCCTTCAAGTTCTCATTATAATCAACTCACCTCAGAGAGGAGGAAAGGTGTTAGTGCAAACATGGAGAGTCTCCTCTAGAATAATGTGTAAGAGCATTTATCATTGAAAAGAAAGAAGGATTACTTTGTATTTTGGCCCAAAATGCTGTCTTCAGGATATGAATGAGAGAGAGAGTTCTCTACAGACCAACAAGACCTGACTATAAAAATACCTTAATTTTTTGGCATTACTAAATTTTATCTTCATAAGCGAGACAAAAAGATTGAAGCAGTAATTATGAAGATCCTATTTTCTCAGTGGGTCTCACTGGAAATAAGCCAGTGAAGGATGAGCTCTCTGACAGTGAGCGTCTATTCCCCTGAAATGACTTCTTAACAGTTTCTGGTCTCACACATGCCTCTCCTTGCTAAACATCTTTGATTCTCAGGGAAGCACAATTTCACTCTTTTCATACTTTCTGTGCTATTCCACATGAGTTGATCCTCTTTTACCATACAGGATGGAGTATTTCGGGTACACAATCTCTGCCCCTTTCTCTCTCTGCCTCTGTCTATCTCACATGATGCAATAAATGTTAAGCATATACTACATACTATAGAAACACTTGGAATCCAGTGGTCATGTGCCCAGATTCATAGAACACTAGAGCTAGAAATGACCCTACTGAGTAACTATGGAACTCCTCATTTCCCAGGTGGAGAAACAAAAGTAGAGTGTGTAACAGATTTTGCCCAGGACTCACAGCTAGTCAGAAGCAGAGCTAGGTCTAGATCTCAGTTTTCCTCTCACCCAGTCTGGTTAGCTCCTATACAATAAGTCACATAGCAGTAAAGACAAGCAGAGAAAAGGAAAAATTGGGTGTGGGTATAGCATAGTCCTGTTTTAAGCAAACTATAAATCAACTGATTTTTTATAATCATATTACAACTGGAAAGCCTTTAGCAATACCCTAAGCAACACTTTATCTAGATGCAATTGAAATTGAAATTTAAAAAAAGAAAAATATTTATTGAAGTGCCTTTAAAAGAAAAAAAAAACAAAAAACAGAAGAAACTTATAAACAAGTCAATGGATTTGAAAGGACAAAAGATCCTAGAGTTCAAACTAAATAAGTAATATCAGTTAAATCGGATAATTTTTCAGTAGTGGATATTATTAAATTGAGTGGTATGTGGAATAAATATTAAAGCTTGGAAAAATTAAATAATTAACCAGATGTAAAATAAGGGCAAGAGTAGCTAGGACTAATGGATGGTCATACAGGCCAATGAGAGAGTGAAATGCTTGTACAGGTTGGTGAAAAACGACTGCCCAGAACTGTCAGAGTCTTTCTACTCAAGCACCCAATTTGCTTTGTCTGGGCCCATTTCCCAGGGTACCCTTACTGTAGCATGATTAGGAAACTAAAGAGTTGATGTTTGACATCGGTGGGGCTACCACACCCAGTCACAGCACGCTATGCTGTATCCTTTTTAACTACTGTAGACAACTTATATTTTTGTTATCACCTCTGAATTATTCTCAAAGATATTTCCAAATCTAGAAGTCTAAGACTGTAAAAGATATTTCCTAAATTATACGTTAATACTAATTGATAATTTTTCTGTGTCACAAAGGGCTTAGAGACAGATATATACATAGGTTTGGATCTGGGGCTCTTTCATATGCTAGTTGTGTAAACTTTGACATGTTTTCTAATCTCACAGCATCTCAGAAGACAATGCCATGCTCTTTAAAAAATATTGTGATAATAATTAAAAGTGCCTCCTACAAGGATTAGCATAGATAAGTTTAGTTAAATATTTGTTTTACCCTTCACCTCTCTTCTATCCATTACCTCAAAGCAAATCCTTAATACACACACACGTTCACACACAACCATACTCACACATGTACCTTCTGGTATGATATGCACTTAAAAAAGAAAAACTTTATAATTATGTTGTCGCCACTAAATTACCTGCCAGCTATATGACCTTGGTAGTTTTCTAATCCTCTCTGTTACTAGTTTCTTTAAATGTAAATCAGAATAATACTTGCATAATAACATTTTCATAGCAATTCAATATTCTGAACGTGAAATACCTAGTATAATGTCTGATCTGTAAAGAGAATACAGTGAGAGTCATGATAATTATCACTGAATTGTGGGTGGTTGAGAAGGAATCTAGGGCTTAGAAAGATGACAAATTTGTCCAATATCCTCTATCTAATACATGGGAAGTCAGGATATGGACTCAGCTCTGTATTACTTTAGAATTCACACCATTCACACTATTCCGTGCAACCACATTAGGGAGAATAATAGAATAGCAGTTTAAATCCAAGAGGAGTGCTTCACTGGGATACATACATACACACACATACATGCATACATACATATATTTACACACATACACACATATACATGCACACACACATACACAGACATATATATATTTCAAACTCTCTAACCACTCAGGGTAAATCTGTTGCTCATTTATTGCATGGCATAAGGTACATTGAAATGATGAAGAAAAAAATAAAAGAAACAATTATAAATGTGGGTGGAAGGTAGAGAGCAAGATGTGCCTTCTATGGTATGAGGAAAGAAAGGCATGGTTATGACAACAAAGGATTAAAAAAAGACATGGGTAGGGACTGTGCTCTGCAGAAGGAATGAAGCTCACAGGTGCCGTCCCCAAAAGAGATGCTGAGAAAGCAGAACTAAATTAGCTGCACGGAGGTGAGACAGTTGGGAAAAACATAGAAAATGTGTTCTATTCAAATACAAAAGCTTGAAGGTGAACTTTAGTTTATTGCTTAATCCCAGGAAGGATGGGTGGAGTGTGGACCACTGTACACTATGCCCAGACTGTGAAGTTGTGAGTCAGTTGCTCCCACAGTATACAGAGGGCTCACCAGCATGAGAGGGTTCATCCCTAAATTACAGATGCTAAATTCTGTAGTCAAAGAGCCCAAGTTATTAACAGAAGCCTTGGGGTCTAGTTTGAACTCTGCCTCTTACATCTTAGGTGATAATCCATATGACATTGTTCAAGTCATTTTCTATCTCTGAGCCTTCATTTCTTTGGCTATAAAAAGGAAGAGACAATGTGTTCTATCCACCCTGGGAGATTGTGGTAGGATCAAATATGATGGTGTTTGTGAAAGCTCTGCAAAGCCTTTTCACGTGTAATGTGGAAGTTTAATGTCATACGTATTAAGTGAGCTGGAAATAGTGGGGACTACTAAAGAAAAGAAGCGTGGTCACAACACAAAGGACTGGCTGTATTTGTATTTGTATTATTTTCAGGAAAAAAAGTGCATACACACTTCACACTTCTTTTTAATGAAAACTTTCTTTACTTTTTATTTATTTTTTGTCATGGAGTCTTACTCTGTCGCCCAGGCTGGAGTGCAGTGGTGAGATCTCAGCTCACTGCAACCTCTGCCTCCCGGGTTCAAGCAATTCTCTTTCCTCAGCCTCTTGAGTAGCTGGGACTACAGGTATGCACCACCATTCCTGGCTAATTTTCTGTACTTTTTTTTAGTAGAGACAGAGTTTCACCATATTGGCCAAGTTAGTCTCGAACTCCTGACCTCGTGATCCACCCGCCTCGGCCTCCCAAAGTGCTGGGATTACAGGCATGAGCCACCGTGCCCGGCCAAAATTCTTTCTTTCTTATTGGCTATGAAGAACACAGGTTCTGGAATCAGGTCTTTTTTTTTTAGAATGGGGTCTTGCTGTGTAATCCAGGCTGGATTATTGTAGTGGCTATTCACAGGCGTGATCATGGGTCACTACAGCCTCCAACCCCTGGGCTCAAGTGATCCTCCTCCCTCAGCCTCTCAAGCAGCTGGAACTACAAGCTCAAGCCACTGCATTCAGCTGGAGTAAGATTTCTCGATTTTGCTTACTGACTCCACCACTCTACCCGCTGTTAGACTTTTGGCCAGTTACTTAACAACTCTAGTTCTTGATTTTTTTTTCATTAGTTAATTGGGAATAGAAAAAATTTATATCAATTTCATACGGTCATTTATGAGATTAAAGGCCATAATATATGTGTAGCTCTTAGAATAGAGTCTGGTATATGTTGAGGACACAATAAATATTAAAAATGTTTACTACCACACAATAAATTAAAAACTAAAAAAAAGAAAATAGGTTGACAATGGAACAGCTACAGTAGAAAATCAATTGATATTTTGTGTTGCATTTTAAAAAGTGAAGGTTCTAAATGTATTTAATAATTTTTTATCTATTTACTATTTAATATTTAGTCATTATACATTTGAAATTGATTACCAGCAAATGAAGATAAGATAAACTTTTTCTTTTTTTCTTTTTTGCAAAATGTCAAGTCTGGGTTTATAGCATTAGAAAAAAATACAGAAAATTTAAAGGTAAAATGTCACAGAATTCTTTATTTCCATTGTAATAATACTCAGGAGAAAATGGGCAGCTTTGGGACAAAGCTGTATTTCTAAAATTTTATGCAGTTAAAAAGCCGATTTTTTTTTTATGGAAAATAAGAATGAGATTCTGGATGACGCTATATTTTTTAATAATTTGACTATTAAAATATTTTTGCTCATTACTCACCAGCCTCAATGTTCTAGCCCTATTTTCATAATCTGTGATAATGTTTAAAAGGCATTTATGTTCACCAGCACTGCAAGAAGCAACTGCTTGAGCATAATTTCATTTATAAAGCACCTTTGCTGTGATCAGCTCAAAAACCTCGGAAACATTGTCACTGAAAGCCTACCTTCTATCTTGTGTATTAATTGTGTTTGGGAAACCCATGAGCAAATTAAAGTATTTGATCTTCAAAACATAAACACGCCATCTTAAAAGAGTCTTATTGAAGTATTTAATGGTTGCTGGATTACAGGAATCAATATGGGATAAGAGGCCCCATGCTTTATTGATTTCTCCTTCCTTACATTTTCATTCTTCCCTTTAAGCTACTAAAATGTCTCAGATCAAGCTACTTTTTGTAAGAGTCCAGAATAATAACATTTATCAAATATACCATATTTAATACTAGTATTAACTACTGGCAGCCAAGATTTCCTTTGAAGAAAAATATCTTTACCAATATAAATGCTTTTCCATTTAGTCTCCAGTATTTCTACAAAAAAAAAAAAGTATATTTTTAAGACTATGTAGAAATCGGCTGGGCACAGTGGCTCACACCTGTAATCCCAGTACTTTGGGAGGCCGAGGCGGGCAGATCACGAGGTCAGGAGATCGAGACCATCCTGGTTAACCCAGTGAAACCCTGACTCTACTAAAAACACACAAAAAAATTAGCTGGCCGTGGTGGCGGCACCAGTAGTCCCAGCTACTCGGGAAACTGAGGCAGGAGAATGGCATGAACCCGGGAGGCAGAGCTTGCAGTGAGCCGAGATCGCCCCACTGCACTCCAGCCTGGGCGACAGAGCCAGACTCCCTCTCAAAAAAATAAATAAATAAATAAATAAATAAATAAAAAAAATATGTGGAAATCGCATTTGATTTTGTGAAATATTTCACATTTAAATAAACAGCCATATCCTGAATATCACAGACTTTTTATTTTAGTATAGAAAGATAGAAACAGCTGTATTAAAATTTAAAGTAATAAAAATATGCAATTGACTTTAGGCAAGAGATGTTTTTAAAACTTTGCACATGAATTAATGTTTGTAAATTTTAAATACACTAAGAGAAACTGCAATTTTGAGTACTCAATGGTGAATTATTTGGGTAAATAAGTCTTATAAGGGAATAATCACTCCAGCATCTGTTTTCTTTTTTCTTTTCCTTTTTTCTTTCTTTTTTTTTTTGAGACGGAGTTTTGCTCTTGTTGCCCAGGCTGGAGTGACATGGTGCGATGTCGGTTCACTGCAACCTCAGCAGCACCTCTCCTCCACTCCGCCCTCCCGGGGTTCAAGTAATTCTCCTGCCTCAGTCTCCCAAGTAGCTGGGATTACAGGCGTCTGCCACCATGCCCGGCTACTTTTTTGTATTTTTAGTAGAGACGAGGTTTCATTATATTGGCCAGGTGGTCTCCAACTTCAGGCCTCAGGTGATCCACCCTCCTCACCTCCTTGGCCTCCAAAAATGCTGGGATTACAGGCATGAGCCACTGTGCCCTGCCCCATATCTGTTTTCTACGTTACCATTCCTATACATATTTTCTTTGCATATGAATGCATCTGTATTTACTTAGTATTAAAATTCATTTTTTCTGATACAGGTTAAGAAATAGTATCTAATGTTTTAGTTACATATAATTAGGCCAGAATGATTCATATACTATTAAGCACGGCAGTAGTGTTTGATTTATAAATATAAATACTATACATATTTATGTATATGATTGTGTGGGGGTGTGTGTGTGTGTGTATTACACACATATGATACATGGGTTCACTTCTCCTTTGCGAATCACCTAAATATAACTTTCCATTGAGAAAGAATGATTTTCAATACTATTTTGTTGAAATGAAGTAGAAATTTGTTTCTGTTGGCAGCTTAATTATTCTGGACATTTCTTGTTAATCAGAAGGGCAGTAAGAAAACATACGAGAACAAGATCATAGATCAAAATGGTTTGGTACTTAAAAAAAAAGTAGGAAAGAAAACTAAATACATAGGGATATTCAGGGCAATTTTAATGTACAAAATTCACAGCCATAATACTTTCCTACATGGCCCTCCCTCTGCATTGGTACATAGCTTTCAGATTTAATTCCTGTACAAAAATCAATAAAATTCTGTTCTCTAGACAGTGCTTCTCCACATGATGTCCATAACAAATACCTAGGGAGCTTATTAAAAATGACATTTCCTAACCCTCTTATCCCCTGAGGTTGGTCAGAGTAGAGCCTAGAATTCAACAATTTAATGTTGAATGAGGTCTATGTACCACATTTTGAGGAAAACTTGAAGTCCAGACCCTTTTTCTATTTGTAGGATTTGGACCCTTTCCTCTTTTACTTCTCACTGGAGAGTAAAATGAAAAGTTGTACATAAATATATAAAATTGATCACATTGTGTACATGCTTAGCTATGAGGCACAACAGCTGGAAATGTTTGACACTATAAGCTCAACTCAAATGATAACTTCTCTTTGAGAAGACAATGCCGGGAAGAAACAGTACAGTCTACTCCCAAACAAAGCTTTATTTTGTAAGAATACTGCAAATAGATGAGAGATTATACATATACCTTTACAGATAAACACATATATACTTTACATATATATGTATATATATAAACCCAACTATGCATACGTATATGCCTCTGTATGCCATTAAAATATCTATTTACTTAGAAATTTAGTCAATAAATAATCTCTATCTCAAAATATTTTGTACCATGTTGGTTTAAAATTTATTTAATACTGACAATATTCTAGATTCTTTGGGGTCCACATATTACCAAAAAATGCCCACCCTACTATCTTGTACAATATTATATCAGACTTTAGTAAAACTAAGACTGGGAGAAGAAAATCATTTCTATTTTTATTATTATTATTATTATTGAGACGGAGTCTCCCTCTGTCGCCCGGGCTGGAGTGCAGTGGCCGGATCTCAGTTCACTGCAAGCTCTGCCTCCCGGGTTTACGCCATTCTCCTGCCTCAGCCTCCCTAGTAGCTGGGACTACAGGCGCCCGCCACCTCGCCCGGCTAGTTTTTTTTTTTTTTTTTTTTTTTTTTTTTTAGTAGAGACGGGGTTTCACCGTGTTAGCCAGGATGGTCTTGATCTCCTGACCTCGTGATCCGTCCATCTCGGCCTCCCAAAGTGCTGGGATTACAGGCTTGAGCCACCGCGCCCGGCCCAGAAGAAAATCATTTTTAGATAAAACAATGAACCCAACCTGCAGTGATTTAGAACATATTTTTAGAAAAATTAAGGAATGTATTGTAAGGAAGATGTGGAAATTATCAAGATATATTGATGGGGAATAAATGCCAAGGAGTGGGAGAAATAGGCTCACTAGAACATAATGAAATGAACAGAAGTAGAAAGACACAGTAAGAATGAGGCACCATGATCCAAGGGTGATGGAGCCTTCTGTGACCTGGGAAACAAGGAATTCTTGGCCCCCCGCTGAGTGCAGAAGCCAGGGAAGTGGGGAAGCTTTTGAATTATTATTATAGCCAGAAATAAAGTCTGATTCTTATTGTTGTCAGACTATGGGTATCTACGTCTGTCTTGTTATGTGTGTGTATGTCTATGTTTGTGTGCATAAATGTCATTTCTGCCTCTGTCTATATATTTTTTTTGTGTGTTAATGTGTGTTTTCTTTTGTCTAGTTTAACATGTTTCATTCTTCCCATGTGGATGCTCATACCATTCACTTTGTTTTCTGTGCATATGTCTCTGTATGTATAAGACTGCCTAATTGTGTCTTGCTGATGCTTATTTACGTGCCTTGCTCTGCCTTGTTTATCTCTCTGGCCAGATGTGTGCTTCTACAATGTTTTCTATCTGTTGTGTGTATTTACAAATCTTCTTTTATGAGTCTCTCTTCTTCTTCAGAATGTCTTTGACACCATGTGATCCCTCTGTATGCCTGTGTTCCTTTCTGATCATATCACAGTGTCAAAGTCTCTATACTGGCTGTCTCTGACTTTGGGTTTCTGAAGGTGTGTTTCTCTCTTTCTGTTTCTCTCTCCTCTCTCTGTCTCTCACTCTCTTTCTCTGTCTTTCTCTCTGTCTGCCTTCTTTCTGTCTCTGTCTCTGCCTCTAGGTACGGTCTGTGTGTGTGCATCCTTCTTTCTCCTATTTATATAAGAATCATGGGGTAGGTATCTCAGTGCGGCCACTTCCCTCTGTATGTCCCTGTTGAGCGTGCCTGTGGGACAGGAGGCAGATAAAAGAAGCACCCGTGATCTATATCCTCTCTCAGACCCAGTCTGTCAATGAAAATACTCCCGGAAATTACCTAGTCCTTTGTGGTTTCCAGACAGAATACAACTACCATTTTCCATGGAGAGATGTTAATATTCACCTTCCTTATTTTTCAACATATTCTGTTGAAACTCAAGTTTTACACTTAGAATATCTATTCTATAATCTAAGTCTCTAACGCTTATTTCCTCAAGTAAAAATGCAGACAAAAGCAACTTATTGTCAATTGGTGTGAAAATTATAGATGTAAAGTTCTGAGTACATTACCTAGCACATAGTCAGTGCTCCATACATTTTATGACTCCTATCAGTGCATATTTATTAGTGCTAAAATTTTATTGAAAAGTTAAATTCCTCTAGAACGTGCTACATAACCAAACATTTTACACAGATTATTTTAGACAAAGTTTCTACCTTTAAGAAACATTACCAGAACACTATGAAACAGATCTCTTCGAAAAACATTGTAACATGCTTGTAATCCCAGCACTTTGGGAGGCTGAGGTGGGCAGATCACTTGAGGTCAGGAATTCGAGACCAGCCTGGCCAAGATGGTGAAACCCTGTCTCTACTAAAAATACAAAAATTAGCCCGGCAGGGTCGTGGATACCTGTAATCCCAACAACTCAGGAGGCTGAAGCTGGAGAATCGCTGAATCCCGTGAGGCAGAGGTTGCAGTGAGCTAAGATCGCGCCACTGCACTCTAGCCTGGGCGACAGAGCAAGATTCCGTCTCAAAAAACAAACGAAGGAATGAAAAACATTATGACAACTTTTTTTGGATGTAAAATACACTAGAACATGTTTCCATACTTTCAGTGAGTGGCCTATGGCACTAATCCAATAACTCTGGATTATGCACAATCTTAGATCAATTAAAATATAGCTCAGAATGACATCTAGGGCATGAGACAACCAGCTGCAACCTCCCCATCTGGAGCAGGTGAAGACACTGAGGCCAGGGAGAGTGAACGTCTCAGTAACTTGTTCCAAGTTACAGGCAACAGTAGTAAATCTGCTACAAAAACCTCATGCTCCTCGGGTTTATAGCCAATGTTTTCACAGCATTTTACTGCCTCAACTATGGATTTTTCAACGTTTTTCTCAAATGTAATGGTATCTTTTAAATATGTAATTCATTCACAAAGTTGAGAAATCCAAACAATAAAAACCAAAGTATGGTAAAAAAAACATGCTTCTCCCTCATCCACCCTTACCTTCCCTGTCCCTACCTCTCATCCCCAATCCTATGATAGCCACTCTTTGTTTTTTGTGTGTGTCCTTTCCATGTCCTCTATGTAAAATGAAGGATATTATTTCTGTAGACATTAGTGATTATAAATTATATATATATATTTATTTACTCCCTCTCTTTCATAAAAGACAGCTTTCTGTATTCGCTGTTTTGCACATTGGAGATCTCTTTGTATTAGTATATGTATTAGTATACACATTTTTATACCTGTTGGGTGATTTCATATTTCTTTCAAAGAAACTTAATTAGCTGTAAGTACTTAAAGTGGGGGTGGGAGGAATGAAGCACACAAAGTGATAAGATATGAGGACATAGTTTGAAAAATTCTCATACCATTTTTAAATCATGGATGGTAAGAACAATGCCAAATAAAAAGGTAAGCTTTGAGTACACAATAAAATTTGCCTGGCCACACATGTTCCCTTTCCTGTTCTCCTGGGGGCTGCCCAAGGCATGGAGTGAATAGATAAAATATCTACAGTTATTTTACAATTTTCTCCCAAGAGCATAAGTCCGTAAACTACAAACATTCATAAAATTGAGCTTTTATTGAGGAATTGAGCTTTTTGAAAATAGTGCTCAAAACTAGCATATTATCAGTTTACCAAAACATACACACATATATGCACGTGCTTGTTTTTTCTTATAACAACATTTTTATGGTTTTATGGTAAAAGTATCTTGAGGAGAGATTTTTTTCTGTTTTACTATATTTACGTTACCCACTGCCTTTACTGCATTTCCATTAATTTGCTGATCTATGTTTTTTCCAGAAATTAATATCTGAGTGCCTGTGTGCCTATCAGGAATGTTGCGAGGTGTTGTATGTACTTTTCCTGCTTAGCACTTTCAACACCCGATCTTTCCCAAACTGACCATAGCAACATTATTAGATTTCATGTCTAATTTGCCCTGTTCCTCCCCTATCCCCAATATACCCTAGACAAAGAAAACTGAAAAGAGACACTTCCAAAGCTCTCCCAACAGCTTTGGTGAGACCCACAGGGACACGGACACTTTCAGTAAAAGTAACTAAAACGCAAGGAGAAACAAATTGATCTACTCTACCTTGCATGCTCTTCAGTGGGACCTCAACCTTCCCTTAAATCTTAAATCAAATACAACTTAATAAAAAAATTACTGTAAGGTTTTCCATGATTGAGGCATATAACATTGACCAGTTTGACCTAATAGTTTATGACTCTACCAAGAGTACCAGTGCCTCATATACTTTAAGTTTAAAAAATATTTCATCTTTTTCAAAACACGTCAAAATATATTGCTTCAGTGGATTCTCCTGACCACCTCGTATGTCAAGGGCTAATGTGCCTTTTAAAAGATATATTTGTCTTACAAATCCAATTACTGAGACATGGGGAATTAACTCCTCCTATCCGAAGTGATATCACTAACTAGTGGGGGCAACTCCAGTGTCCATGTCTCTATTCAATACGTTTCATGGAGATCAACCAAACCTATCCTCAGATTTCAAATTGAACGACTGGCTTTGACAACAATGTATCCATTAAGTCAAAAATGGGTATGATAAAAGCCAAAATGCTAACTAAAATGCCCATCAAAGTTAATCCATAACAGTGAACAAATTCAATTTTTGTATATTTATTAAAATGAATTAAGTAGATGCATATGTTCTGATATTTAGATATCTGAGATGTAGGATTAAGAGAAAAAGGCAAATTTCAGAATAATCTGAAAAGTATCATCCTATTTGCTTAGAAAAAAGTATTAGCCATATTATGTTTAAATACACATAGATATTTCCTGGAAGGATATCCAATAAACTATTTTAAATGCTTTTTCTCTAGGGTATGAGTACAGTGATATGGAGAAATGGGTTGAACTTTTACTTTTTCACTTACATGTTCTTCAATATTTACATTTTTAAAAACCATGGACCATATATTATTTTTATCATTAAAATATGTGATCAGAATTTTTAACTTGCTGTTTAACATGGAAAAAATCAAGTAAATACTCTGGGCACACCTTTCAATGTCTGCTTCTCTTGGATTGCTGCTTGATCTACAAACAACTTTATTTGTGCACACATCTCTACTGACTTTTAGAATAAATATTTAATTTCTTTAACTCATTATAATACTCTACTGGAACAAATGAATTGGAATTTTACCTCATCAATAAAATAACTGCTCAGAATAACATTATGGTTGGATTAGCAAAATGCATGTTATTATCTTGATTGCTAGTACATGTGGCATTGAAGGTGTAGATGGTCAATTTAAGTGTGTGCATGAAATATTATTTGAAACTTTAAAGTCTTCCAGCTATTTGCACTTGTCGTAGCAATTATTTCAGCTGATAAACTATTGAGTCTTATTTGAGATTCATGTTTTGAACACAACTAACATTTTTAACACATTTATCACCCCACTGAGCATATATATGTACACTGACCATATGCAGGTACATGTATGCATGTAGTTATATATCATACAGACAGAAACATATGCATCATCATTAAATACATGAACCAAGTGACAGCAGTAGCAACTGTAGATTAATACAATCTTTAATTCACATTATTATGTATGGAAGTGAGAAGCATTGCAGCATGAATTAAGGATAAAGTGTCAACTTTAAGTTTAAATATGGACATTTCAAAGAACAAATTATATATTCCATGGGCAGCCATCTAGAAAATGTATAGCTTTTTATGCATGTAATTTGGAAACTTTATTCATGTATTTTAATTCTCTGACTCACAGACCTTGTAGGTAAATGGATAACACTTTCTGGCAAAAGACAACCGACAGAATTGGAAAAAAGGGATAAAGGAAGTTGTAAAATGAAGAGTCAATGTATGAACAGTTTACATAATCTTGCAAAAATAGCAGTTGATGAGGAGAAACTAGTAAAACATTTTTCATTATTTTACACCATATTCTGCCACTCATCCTTAAGGCCTGTTACCCAGTGCATGGAACCTATACTGTCAGATTTGTAGCTGACAACTTTCCTCAAAATCCACTTATCTGAAAAACAGTTTGATTTTCTCATTTTTTGGTAATATCTAGGTTTATCCTGTGTTCCATAGTAGTTAGTTCAAACCATATTAACATTAGGTCTCTGTCCCACTGCTTTCAGTTGGTTTGATGCGTGTCCAGTTTCTACAATAGACTTTAAATATCCTATGGAAAAAGACCAGGCCAACTTTGTCTTTATATCTGAGATCACGGCCCAGGATTTGACATAGTTTAGAACTCAATAAAATTTTGTTAAATAAATAAGGGGAGAATAAAAACTATGAAGAAAAATGACTTGAATAAAAACGTAACCCTCTACTTAATCTCCATGTCTTCTAATGATTCAGCCAAATATCTTCCATCCATATATTCACAGTTATCATCTGATATAAAAAGAATTGATATTCAGAATTTTGGTCCTGAAGGATTTAAGAGGAATAAGAGGAAAATAAATATAAAACAAAAAATGCAGTCTATGTTCAATACTGTGCGCTCACTAAGAAAAATCAAATATTACTTCCTAGAAATAATATTTAAAAGTGTTAAATTAAAATAAAATTTTGAGCTAATATCTAGTTAATCAGATACTCAATCTCAAGGTTGTTTAGCTTATCAAAATGCCAGTTTTTCTGCAATGCAACTATTTACTTCTACAGATTTGTATATAAAATATATTAAGCACAATGAACTCTAATTTTAGGAATGTTCTAATTCTTTAAAGTATTTCATATTTTAATGAACAAAACATTAAATATGATTCTATATCACTTATCTTATTTATTACAACAGGGATACATTACATATCCCAATTAAATTGAGTGACTCCGTACTTACATTTACTCTGTAAGAAAAATTTTACCACTGTAAATTAGTTAAATGATATCACAACCTTCTGTCATATCAATTAATTACTCATATTATTTTTTGTAATATGTCATCAAGAATTCTACGTTTGTTTCTATATTCGAAGAACATGAAATGATTTAATTTTCATACTGAAAAAAATTAACTATCAGTTAAAAATAAATTTTCATGCATTTTTGGAACATTAACTTTATTGTTAAGAAAGAAAAGACTGAGAGCCAAAATCCCCTCAATAACTACATTTTGCTTTCATAGAAATTATGAAGGTTTAATATCATCTTTGTGTAGCAATTTTAAAGTGGAAAAAGAGAAGCAGATATTAGTAGATAATAATGGCAAAAATTCGTTTTTAAGAGCGATATACTAAATTCTTCATTATTTTTTAGGGAAAATCTGGCAAGTTTATTGGCTTTCCTCTGCCCTTATCTTCTGCCAGCAAGAGCCATCTGTAACAAGATGGAAACATTGGCACATGCAAAAAATTCACTTCTATTTCCTAAAACTGTCGCCTAATAAATTCTGCTGTAAATTATTCAAGACTCTTGTCTTTTCCTTTTAAAAAAAAATTAACAATGGTAGAAATACTGAAGTACTTCATTTGGTTAATTTATAAATTTCGACTAAAAAAGAGGTCTCCAAAGCCAGAAAAGATAAAGTAGCTGCCATGAACAAGACATTTATATTTGTCAATGCAAGTATATAATTATACACAATGAAAAAAAGGTATTTTTTAAAAAACAGACACTAAAGAAATTGTGTGTTATCTTAAATTGTACCTTAACAACCCCAGTCAATTTGTCAGGAATGACCTTGCAGGTACCAAGGATGAACTTTAACACTTTAAGTGAAAAGTGAATTTGATGAATGCTTCACTGGGTTGTAGTATTTAAGGAATATACTATAACAAAAGTGAATCACCTTTATATAGTGAAGTACTGATTGCTTAACACAATGATTATTATCATTATCAGTCATAAACGTGCTAGATTGTTTAATGAATGGAATAGATACTTGGGAAATTTGTATGGGCCTTTTCAGACCAGCATGGAGTTTGGAAAAGAATAGAAAACTTTTCAAAAGCAGTCATTTCCTGAAATTGGTATTTCAAGGAGATATCTACACTCCCATGTTTACTCTGGCACTATTCACAACAGGCAAGATATTAAATCAACCTAAGTGACCATCAAGGGATGAATAGATTTCTAAAAATGGGATGGATAGATAGATAGACAGATGATAGATTGATGATAGATAGATAGAATGAATACATTCTGGTCTTCTATTACACAGTAGGATGACTATTGTTAATAATAATGTATTGCATACTTCAAAATAGCTAAAAGGTTTTGAATGTTCTCACTACAAAGAAATGAAAAATATTTGAGGTGATGGATATGCCAATTATCCTGATTTGATCTTTACATAATGTATAAATGTATTGAAATATCACCCTGTAACCCATAAAGATATACAATTACTGTATCTCAATTAAAAATAAGATAAAACTGGCCGGGTGCGGTGGCTGATGCCTGTAATCCCAGCACTTTGGGAGGCCGAGGTGGGTGGATCACGAGGTCAGGAGATCGAGGCCGTCCTGGCTAACATGATGAAACTCCGTCTCTACTAAAAAATACAAAAATTAGTGGGGCGTGGTGGTGGCACCTGTAGTCCCAGCTACTCAGGAGGCTGAGGCAGGAGAATGGTGTGAACCTGGGAGGTGGAGCGGAGCTTGCAGTGAGCCGAGATCGCACCACTGCACTCCAGCCTGGACAACAAAGCGAGACTCCATCTCCAAAAAACAAACAAACAAACAAAACAAGATAAAACAAACAAAAAAGCAGTCATTTCAATGTTCACTTACAGAACCTGCCACTTATTCACAATGAGTCACTCACCGAATCCATATGATTGCTACTTTGGGCATTCAAAGTACTGTTTCATGATTGTAATAAAAACTAGTAAAGCTAACATATATCTATTATATTCCAGGCAGTGAGAGAAAAACCTTACATAAATGGCCTCATTTATTCTTTTCTAAAGTCTATTAGGTAGGTATTGTTCTTATCCTCATTTTATAGATGAAGAGGCCGAAACTTCTAGAAAGATGAACTTGCATAAGCCAAGGAGTGAAGAGTTTGAATTTAAAGCAGTTGTTACATAGCTTGAGCTTTTAATCACTCTTATACCCTTCCCAAGTGATATAGTTATTCTGTTTTGTCTGTGTGATATACAAAGGCTGATTGTTGTCTTGCATGGTAAGATTATGATGGTAATGAGATCAGGTTCACAGGTTTGATTTGTGCGTTCAGTTGACTTTTTCCTATGAAAGATCATTCCACTGCTACTCGAGCATGTTTTTCCAATTTTACAATAAGAATTATTTTTTAGTCAGTCATAACAGAGGATCAGAGAGGTATCACCATCCAATTCAACCAAATCTGTCACCTTTGTCGAATAACTTTAAGGTCAACCAAATTACTTTTATATATGGAGGAAAATAAGCATAAAACAGCCAAGTCATTGATGTCACTTCCATACCTGTCCAATTTACATCAGGAAGTAGACAGGTATGAGGAAATTCCTTTTAATAATTAATTGTTTTTTTCCTCTAACATTAAAGATATGGAAATGTGACATGCAAAGGCAATTACTAAGGGACAGGTAACTAAATCGATCTCCCCACACATATTCCTGAAGTAAGCAGAGCTGTATTAGGTTGTCAACATTACCACAGGTTGACACCATCAATGCCCATTGATTTTATTTATTAACAGTAGGGAAACTAAATCTTAATCAGGTAACTGATAATGTAAAATAATTACAATGAGAAAGGAACAATGCTGCAATAATAATTTTAAACAAGCCATGGTTCATTTAATCTATCTTACCCAACTCTTCAGAGAATCCAGATTAATTAGATTCCATTTATTTTCATATTGTTTACAGTCAGCTTAGGGGCTCTCTAAAGCCAGTTGAACAAAGTTTACAGATGATAGGTGGTATAAAATATTACAATTTCTAATAAAGTATTTTTGTTCATTACCCCAATATTTGGAGAAAGTTGACTTATTTAGAATTGCACCGGTTTGAGACTGATAGCCAAGAAAATAAAACTTCAGTTAAGAAAAATACTAGTCGGGCATTTTTGCCTGGAAGGTTTAGTAAAAAGATGAAGGAAAGAGAATCTATAGCAATAAACAGTTTGTACAGACAAGCTAATGCTGATAGTAGAAAGTGAGTATAATGCACAGTAAAGAACTCCAGTAGAAAATCCGGAATAGACAAAAGTCTATGTTTTCATATCTGGACTGTCTATAATGATTGTTCCTTTTTAGCCTCAGTGCTGTGAAGTTGTATCACATAATTGTTGTTTCTTTTTCTGTATCTTTCACTTTATTTTGTAATGATATAATGGGGATATATTTTTATAATGACCTAAGTTAACAAAATGTCACTCTAGTTGTATTTTCCCCCTTTGTATTTATTAATGCTTTATTGTTTTTAAACTACTTCTATGTCCTTTCTTTCATTTAGTTAACCTAAAAGTATATGCTTCTGAAAAGTTAAAGTTGCCTATCTGTGATTACACAACTAATAAATGATAATTCCAAAATGGAAAGCCAATGTAGAGTCAGTAATGAGACACTGGTAACTAAAGTTTATTGAGAATCAGGCATGGTGAAAGGAGCTTTACGTATGTTATATAACAAATTTGAAGAATCTCATGCAGTAGGCATGGTCCCAATTGTATGGTGGGGGAGAAAAAAGCATCAGAGAGGTTAACACTTTACGCCGGATAACAGAGTAACACTTCATGGTTCAAATTCATGTCTGTTCAACTCCAAAGACCAAAGCCTTAAAGGTGAATGGCACATTCCCATCAAAAGATGAAAGAGCACACAGGGAGATGCATACATTTTAAAACACATATGAGTAATGAAAAACATAAAGTCATAAAATGATTTAAATTTTATAATCTGAATACATAATAAAGGATTGAATTTTTAAAAATTAAGTTCTTGCAATTTTACCTTTTAATTATTAGACATTTAGTGCAGTTTTAGTAAATCCAGTATTTCTTATAAATACTCAGAAAACAGAAGCATATTTGATTGTACTAATTTGCATTTTGATGAGAAAGAAACTAGAAATTTAAGAAATAAAAAACTATTTTATTGACTATAATTGCATAAGCTTGCATAACCTTATAAAGGATTTAAAGAATATTTTCAATACTTGAAGAAGATTCAACTATAATGCATCAAATCTGAAACCTTTTCAAAACTAGTAGACACTGCATTAAAACTATAGTTAAAAGATTTGATTGGGTTTAAATGTGTTGTAATAAGGAAAAGCACTCTATGTTAAATTGACAGAATACAAGCCATACCTAGAATGTGTGTGTGAGGTGGGTGTGGGAGGCTGTATTAGAGGTGCAAATTCTCTCACTCTCCAAATACCTTGAAATTTCAAGAAAAAAATGCAAATGAGAGTACCAAGGTACTCAGAAACAACAAAGAATCCTGGGAAGACAGAGAGCCAATGATCTTAAACTGAACAAAGAAACTTTATCAAAAATACTCACAGAAAATTAACACAAAATCTAGATTCAACACCAAGGAAAGACCAGGCCCATAAGCAACCCATTCTAGAAGAAGTGAGTCCAGAGAACCCACGGCACAGTTATGTGGAGTGTGATAGCAGGGAGTGGTTCTGGAATCCTGTACATATACTCCAATTCACCTCTTGGCCAGACCAATAACAGGAGTCACTATCTCTCAATAAGACATTGAATATAGGAGTTTGTGTGGAAAAGATAGGATGACTGGGTAGTCAAAAACTCAGAGAAATATTAGTGAGTGTCCAGAGCCAGAAGATCAACTACTGAAGCACTTTATCTGGTAGGATACCCTTCTCTTTCCCCACTTACATTTTAAATAAGTTCTTCCCATCTCTACTACTAAGAACCTGTGTGAGCCACTGACATTTCTTGCCCTGGCTCTCTCAGTAGCCTTGTAACTAGGGGGACTATATATCAAAGGCTTGCTTGTGACCACTTCAGTTTACACATACGAAGTCATAAGCATTTCTGCTTAAAATTCTCCACTTTCTTTCAATTGCTTTATAAATAAAAAAACATAGACTCTTTACTGTGGCCCACATGCCCTGCTATCTGAATGCATCTGCCACTGTCTGCATTCCTGGCTGTTCTGGCAACACTGTCCTTTCTGTTTCTTAGAAAGGACACATATTCCCACCTTATGACTTCAGGTGTGCTACTTTGTCTGACTGGGATGTTCTCTTTCCTGCTCCTCACATGACTAACTCCATTTTGAAGTACAGCTTCAACTCCATCCCTTTAGAGAAGTTTTTCCTCCTCCAACATCTAATTTCATACCTCAGTCACTCTGTCACACTACTACATTTTGTTTACTTCATAGCATTTATTGACTTCTGAAATAACTAGTTTCATTTATATATACAATTATATGTGTGCTTTTAAAATGTATGAACCTACCCACCTCCTCCCACTACTGTGTGAGAAGGGAGACCTTTTGTTCCTACCATTATATCCCCAGTGATGTAAAGAATTTCTAGCACAAATAGGCACTTAATTTAATTACTATTCAATAAAAATTGTATTTAGTAACAAAAGTTATCTGCCCAAAATATATAACAAACATCATATCAATGATAACATATTACAAACAGTTAAAATCAGTAATGGCACTACACTTTTTTAAAACAACATATGAATAACATCATGTGTCAAACAAAGCCAAGAACAAAACAATTCCAAGGTGAACTGCTAGATCGTTGGTGTAAATCTTTCAAAGAAGATGACCAATAAGCTGCCTGTGAACTTAGTCCAATGCTCACAATATGAAAATAAAAGATTAATAAAAAAGTGGTTTTTGGGGAGGATTTCTTTGTAGAAAGCTGTATGTTGAAGCACATTCCTTCCCCTCCCCATAGAGGGAGAGAAATAAATGCTTCACCTTACTTCCAGCCCGGTATGAGAAACTTTAAGGAGTTAGCTTGGATAGATTGATATGTGTGCCTTGAAGCTCTTTGAGCACAGTGGGGAAAAGGCAGACAAATATTGACTGAAGTGGGTTACGGCAGTGGGGCTGGGTGTTGTGTTGAAAAAAAAATTACTGCACTTTCACTGATAGAGAACTAAAAGTGAATATGTCTGGAAAGATGCATATGGAATTCATAGTAGGAATGTTGATCTGGAATAATTTGAAAAGAAAATCTAACCCAAGTAGACTTCTGCCAGAGGAAGATTGCTTTTGCAAAAAGAGTTTGGGGTGATGCTTTTGGATGCAAAAGCGAGGTGGAATTATAGCCTGCTGGCTGAAGGAGAGGAAGCTGCAATTAAGAGGAGGAGTCTGGCAGCCTAGGAAAGAACCCAATAATACACTCAGTGAGTACAGAGAAAGGATGGAAGTCACTGAGGAGCAGGAATGCGAAGAGAAGAAGACCACCACATCCCATTCTCTGGTCCAGGCTTCTGTCTAAGCATTAACAAGTTGAAGGAGAAGAAAAGCGTAACTTTAAACAAAATGTGGGGCATATCAAGTTTTTGTTGCTGATGTTTTTATTGTTATCTAAGTGTGACCTGCCAAAGGTTTCATCCAAAACATAAGAGTTAGTCCACCAAGCGGTATAAGATGCACAGAGAGGGAAAAAACTTCATTTATGATTATGACATAAATCACTCATTCGATGGTTTTATTCAATATATTCAATACTGGGGAATTTTATGCCAAAAAATAGGAACCCAGCCAAAAAACGAAAGAAAGAAAGTGTGTATGTGTGTGTGTGTGTGTGTGTGTATTAGGCCATTCTCACACTGCTATGAAGAACTACCTGGGACTGGATAATTTATAAAGAAAAGTAGTTAAATTGACTAACAATTCCACAGGCTGTACAGGAGGCAAGGTTGGGGAGGCCTCAGGAAACTTACAGTCATTATGGAAGAGTGAAGGGGAAGCAACTATGTCTTTACATGGCAGAGTAAAAGAGAGAGAGAAGGGGGATGTGCTACACCCTTTTAAACAACAAGATCTCATGAGAGCTCACTCACTATCATGGGAATTGCAAGGGGGAAATCTGCCCCCATGATCCAATCACCTCCCACCAGGCCCCACCTCCAACACTCAGGACCATAATTCAACATGAGATTTGGGTGGGGACACAGAGCCAAACCGTATCTGTGTGTGTGTAGAGAGAGAGAAAGAAAGAGAGAGAGGGCACATTTTCACTATCTGTAGAAAATATGAGCATTTAAGAAGACTTAATAGAATGAATGTCAAATAATAAGAATGAATTGAACAGGTTTGACATATAAAAAGCAGAAGCTCTCAAATATAACAATAGTGAACAATTAGAAAGCTTTATGAGAAAAATATAGTTACTAAAACTATGAGCTAAACTTAAATCTATTAAAAATTTAAAATGCACTGTAGATAAAATTAACTTACTAAATACAAGACAAAAAATAAAGAAAAAAATTCCAGGACATCTGTATAAAGTATTTTTAAAAATACACATAAAATGCTGTTTCAATGGCTATGTGTAGGAATGTAAATGCATAGGAAGTGATGGCAGCTGCACTGATCACACTGGTTGTTTCTGGGAATCGAAGGGACTGGATAAGACTAAAGGGTGATTCTAACTTTACCTCCAGGATTTGAGTGTTTATAACCATAATATAATATTTTTGTACATATAGTTTTTTAAAGTAAAATAAAATAAGAAGATTCTACAGTTTATAATGCATTAAATTATTAAGAAATAAGTGAATTTAAATATGTAAGAAAATTGTATTTTGTATAAAGTTGAGAAGTACAATGATTATAAATTTATAAATTTGTATTGTTTTTCCATATTTATTTTTACTTTTTTTTTTTTTTTTTTTGAGACATAATCTCACTCTTGTCACCCAGGCTGGAGTGCAATGGTGTGATCTTGGCTCGCTGCAACCTCCATCTCCCAGGTTCAAGTAATTCTTCTGCCTCAGCCTCCCAAGTAGCTGGGATTACGGGCGCCTGACACCATGCCTGCTAATTTTTGTATTTTTAGTAGAGATGGGGTTTCATCATGTTGGCCAGGTTGGTCTGGAACTCCTGACCTCAGGTGATCCTCCTGCCTCGACCTCCCAAAGTGCTGGCATTACAGGCGTGAGCCACCGTGCCCTTCATATTTTATTTTTAAACTGAATAGCTTTTAAAACTTCATGACTCAATATGAGAAAATGTGAACAAATTTGATTTTAACTTCATTATAATAAAAATTGCTCTTTCAAATAAAAAAAACCCTACCATACACTATTAAAAGTAAGAATAAATTAGTCAAAACTTTGATTAACATCCACAAAAGGGAAAGTAAAAATGAACCAATAATCTTTTAAATCTTTTCACTTTTCTCTTTAAATAATTGAAAAACACATTTATGTGACTAATAAAAATATGCCCTGGGTTTTGTTCCTTCTCTGGTCAGTAGTAATGATCAGTACATTCATCAAAGAGAATTATACAATTTTTAAAAATAAAGTTACACGTTGCTGTTTTTTGTTTTTTGGTTAAATTCAAAGTTGAAAAAGACAAGTGAACTACAGCATGTTAAAGTTAGAATGCTCAGCTATCTTGAGGATCTATACATGCATGTATATGTATATTTTTATAATTGTAATTATATTTTAATTTGTTTCTACATTTTCTGTCCAAAAGGCTTCCACACTACAATATGTATGGATGAAATAAATTTGATATATATAAACATTTTTTATTAAAAGTTGGCATAAACATACTAATGAACAAGTCTAATGTTGTTACTATTACAGGTATTAACAATATTGAGAGGTTGTTCTTAGTAATTTGTCAAATTCTAGAGTCCTGATAAAGATTCAATAAACTTTTTTTTTTTTAAAAAAAGAATAGATGAATGAATGAATAAAGCACTAATTTTCTGTGTTTACTAGCCATGATTTTAAAAATATGGTGGTATATACAAACCTCATACAATTTAAGGTGTTAGTTATTTCCTTGAGTACTTGTTCATTCAAGAAGCATTTATTTTGCCCCCTCAATTAAAAATGAGTGAGTTTATCTTGCTCTTCAGTCAATAAAATTACTTCCTCTAAGTTTTTCTTGAATTATAAGATTCCTCAATGTGCTCAAATACCCTAATCATCACATCTGCTTATAGGTTTGATTTTAAATGATGGCATAAGATTGCAAAATTCAGATGAGTCACAAAAATAATGTAGTTCCTTATTTTCTTTTCAGTTTAGTTTGATTTTACAGATGTCATTTGAAAGAACCTACTATGCACAAAAATTGTGCTAACCATTCACCATGTGATCACAGATGTTATCATATATTGGGAAGGCAGACATGCGGCCAATTTTTAAATCAGGGTGATTAAAATAAATGATTTAGAAGTAATAGAAGTAAAATACTATGGGAAGAAAGAGAAAAAGAAAATGAGATTTCTCTGTGAAGTCTCAGTGAAGGCTTCTTTGTGGAAGTGCATTTGAGATGAACCTTGAAAAAAGATAGGGATTTTGAGAGGTGAAAGGTGAAAGAACACTGCGAGCTGAGGAAACAGAGTGAGCGTAGGATTTCTGCTTTATAAGCTGTATAAGCCTTGGGTTCGGTTTTGAAAGGCTATGTTATTGGCAGTATGCTTTTGGATTCACAAGCTCTCCTATAAAGGTTGAAAGGCTCTTCATCGCAAAATAGCAGGATTTTTTTTTTTTCATTCTATTGAGCGCAAATTATATGTTAATTGAATCACATGCAGTATCTTATTCAATCCCCTTCAAGCCTTTTTTGGGATGCACACTACCATTTTCATTTCACAGATGAGGAAACTGAGACTTTGAAAGGTCAATACATTCATCTGAAATTGTATTTTCTGTAAATGAAGGACCAGAGCTGTGAATCAAGTGTCTCTCACTCCAAAATCTATTCACTCTCCCATTCACTCCCTCAAAGGAATTAGGAATCCATGAGGAGAGGCACTGAATTAAAATTTTAGATATATTCCAGTAAATATTTATTTAATATTCTACCATGAGAAAAGTACAATATCAGGGGGTAGCAACAAAGTAATTAAAGTATCCACATGATTCTATAACTTATAAAACTTTTAAAATCTATTAATTTTTTTTTAAATGTCAAGGGCAGAAATTATGACATATCATTTGTACCCTCCTCTTGAGATCAGCCAACGTTATCTGTGCACATAACCTCAGGAAAATCAACTCACCTCTGTAGCCCAAGTTCTTTTTTTTTTTTTTTTTTTTTTTTTTTTTTTGAGACGGAGTCTAGTTCTGTCGCCCAGGCTGGAGTGCAGTGGCGCGATCTCGGCTCACTGCAAGTTCTACCTCCCGGGTTCATGCCATTCTCCTGGCTCAGCCTCCCGAGTAGCTGGGACTACAGGCGCCCACCACTGCGCCCGGCTAATTTTTTGTATTTTTAGTAGAGACGGGGTTTCACTGTGATCTCAATCTCCTGACCTCGTGATCCGCCCGCCTCGGCCTCCCAAAGTGCTGGGATTACAGGCGTGAGCCACCGCGCCCGGCTTGTAGCCCAAGTTCTGTAAATGTTTTACATGTCTAATTGTCTTATTATAGGTCATTATTTCTAACTAGACTATGAATGCCTGAGGAGCAGCCAGTTGACTCATTTTTATTCCGGCACTAGGCATTTTCCTGGCATTTTCCACTACAGAATAAATGAAAAAGCAAAAGTTTCTTTATTTGTAAAGAGTTGCTCTAGATCTCTGAGGTTCCTAATGGCTTGAGAATTATCTTTACTAAGATAGGACATTTTCCAGAGCTCTAGGAAGAGGACCGTTTCCAAACTTTGCTGCATCCTTGGAATATAACAGAAAATTAGGGGCCTCCATTAATTGCCTTGAGCTTTGAAAGTTATAGATTCTGTACGCAGAAAACATAAAGCAGGGACACCTGATATTTTTCTACTATCCTGTAGGGGAAATACTACCTTTTAGATATTTCCCGTGGGATGAGGTAAGGGAAGAATGTAGCAGAAGCTAAGAGACACTAAACTCTTTTTTAGATAACTCAAAATAAGACCCTCCCTGTTCCTTTATTCACTGGCATATGAATTCAGAAAGTTGTTAAGTAGATGCACTCAACTTTATACTCTTTTGTGTTTCCAATCCATGCCTCTATCTCCAGCCTACATTCCATCTCCAATCCTGCCCTCTGTAATTTGTGACAGGCCTTGGATGGATTGGCATACATACAAGATTCTTGAGACATAGACACACCTTTCAAAGAGATAAGCACCTAGAAGGGCAGACAGTTTCATGCATAGCATGTACTATTACTCCAGGCACATGCATGAGTTATCAGGGGACCACATGCTGAAAAGTTCGAAGGAGATTCCTGAGGTAAATGTTGGGCTATGAGAAAGAGTGTGACTGGCAGGAAACACGCGGCCCTCATATGTGTGTTTGGGGGAGTGTGGAATAGAAGGCCAAGTAGTTTACAGTAGTTTGAGCATATAACCCATACAATGGTGGAAGATGAGGGATGGACTGTCCTTGTAAACTATGTTAATTAGCTTGGTCTTTCTCCTGGAAGAAACAGTGAACCACTGAAAAAATTTTGGCAGAGGAGTTTCATTATAAATATAATATTCTGACAGCTGTGGAAAAGATGTGTAAGGGATAGAAGGTGATGTTCACTATTAATGCCTCCAAAACTATGCCTCTTAATTTGGACTTTCTGGGCCCTGAAGATTCTTGAACAGGGTAATGGAGACCAATCTAGGTCAATTAAAATGTTAATTTGAGGCTGGGCCTGTAATCCCAGCAATTTGGGAGGCTGATAGGGTGGATTGCTTGAGTCTAGGATTTCAATACCAGCCTGGGCAACAGGGTGAAACCCTGGCTCTATAAAAAAAAAAAAAAAAAAAAAAAAAATAGCTGGGTGTGGTGGCACATGCCTGCAGTCCCAGCTACTTGGGAAGCTGGGGTGGAATCATAGCTTGACTTGAGCCTGGGAGGCAGAGGTTGCTGTGAATTGAGATCACACCACTGCACTCCAGTCTTGGCAACAGAGCAAGACCCTGTCTCAGCAACAACAACAAAATGTTAGGTTGGTTTTGGGGCTGTTTTGCTTTTGATAATCATTTAGTTGTAACATTAGGTACTTCACACTTCTTTTTGATTGGCTATTATATGTGTTTGATAAGTAAAATGAAACAATTAATTAAAACATAAATGGAGTTTGATAGAAAGGTTATTTTTTAACACAAGTTCCAAGGGGGAAAAATTTAAAAGATGGTCTCAGGAAATATTTGACATATGTGATACATAAGATGTAAACTTATGTATCTTGAAATGGTGACCATTTCAAGAGTTTGGGCATTTATGAAAGGGGTATGCTTGAGACGAAAAATCTCAAGATCCTAAGAGGCAAATCTACACTGGATTATTTACTATGATTGGGGAGAGGGCTATTGATTTATTAATAAGCTACTGAGTGCATGAACTGTCTCACCAGGTTTTCTCTTAGCTCCTGTGGTACCATCTTAAGCAACTGACAACTGAGGAGTAACTCCATTCTTGATTAGCGAAGAAGAGTTTCATGAAGATTGTCTCTGAACTCACATAGCAGGAATTAGGTATTCTCTAAAATTCAATGAATTACTTTTCTTTCAACATTAACAGTAACTTTTTTTTCCCCCAGACTCAGGTATTGGGAAATGAAATTATTTTATTACATATATTGGTTACCTAATTTACATTTTCTAACTTGGATAAATTATCTAAGTATTTCATGAACACATATGTATTTGAGAGAGAATTTTGGGTAGAAAAAAATAGAAATCAATATAAGAAACTTGTTTCTGATTAACAACTTATTTAATGTTAATATAAAATGAGAAATTTAAATTAAATTAATTTTTATATGTTCAAAGGAAATCGTTAAAAAATACAATTCAAATTACAAAAATGTAATTATTCAAAGGCAGAGATTAAAATGATTTGTGCAATTGCATCAAAATACGAAGTTCCTTTTAAATGTTGAATTTTGACAAATGATTTGTCTAGACTCATTTCAAGACCTTAAACTATAATTTATGTTGAAGAAAATTTATAACTTAAATATATAGAATTAGGATAAAAATAAATATGTGTTTTACTAAGATTTCTTCAAATCGAATGAGTCATTGTTTACTCTATGTTCTCTGTACTTATATAGTAAACAATGAACATATTTATAAAACAAATTGCATTATTTAATGAATTGGCTGGACAATTTAAACCACGGAATACATTTGTCGTGAAGAGGTCTTAAAAAGTCAGTATCTTAAACCTTCTGGATAATTCTCTGTTGTTATGATCATTTAGTATTTATTATTTTCTAATATTTATTATTATTATTACTGTCTGGTGAAAATGCATATTCCCCTTTTAAATTTGTACTTTCCAAGATTTTGGCCAATATCCTCTACATATAATAACATATTTTTAATGCTAAGTACAAACCAACTATCAGTATATTTTGTCCATCACTCATCTACCTAACATATGTCAGACACCAATTATGTGTCAAATAGGTGTTAGATTCTTCTTGTTGGAAGAAGCAGTTAATATAATTTGGTCATCAAGTATAAGAAATCCCTTCAGACTTAAAGCATTGTTTTAAGTACCAATTTTACATTTCTGTTTCTGTGTCTATTAGAAAATACTCATTATTGAAGAAAAACACGCCAGTCCCTTCTTTTGTTTTTCCAGATTATTAATTTATATCCACATTATAATTACACATTAAACATTTACAGCTACTTACAGTTGAAGCTTTAAAATACCCTCTCAAGAAAAATTGTAATTACTATTTATGTTATCATTACTGAACTAGAGAATGGCAAATCAGTGAAGGAGATAATTTTAGGGAGAAATACAGCAGATCGTTTTTAATCAAATTTTCAAAATCATTTATCTAGATAAAAAATTGTGTAATAATCATTTTGCACATTAGCTTGTAACTTATTTAATGATACTCTTTGTATAAGATGACAGCCGTAAAGTTCCTTTTATTCCAATCTGGCCTTGATTTAAAAACTTATTCTTATATTATAAAAATGAAAAAGGCAAAACAAGTTTCCCATTTTTTCTTTCAATATTCATTGAGACCAGTTCTCCTAACTTTACAAATTGTGAAATTTCAGATTCAATACTATTCTAACACTTAGGATAATTCAATGCAGGGGTCCTGCTCCTCTAACTGTATGACTTAACCTCTTCCTGTTTCCAATCTTATAAAATAGAGAAATAACATAGTAGAGGCATTTTAGGATTATGTAGAATATATGTAAGATGACAAGCACACAACTAAAATAGTCAGTGTTCAAAGAGTAGAAAATACCACTATCCTACCACTACTAGTATAATAATTAATATTGCTGCTAGTACTACTAATAGGAGAACATGGAGGAGGGAAAATAAGAAAGAATGAGAAAAAGTATGAGGAAAAGAAGATGAGGGTGGGTACGGTGGCTCACACCTGTAATCCCAGCACTTTGGGAGCCCAAGGCAGGTAGATCACTTGAGGTCAGGTGTTTGAGGCCAGCCTGGTCAACATGGAGAAACCTCATCTCTACTCAAAATACAAAAAATTAGCTGGGCGTGGTAACGGGTGTCTGTAATCCCACCTACTCAGGAGGCTGAGGCATGAGAATCGCTTCAACCCAGGAGGCAGAGGTTGCAGTGAGCTGAGATGGCACCACCGGATCCAGCCTGAGTAACAGAGCAAGACTCTGTCTCAGAAAATAAATAAATAAGAAGATGACAAGACAAAACATAATAAGGAAGATTCTAGATGTTTTCATGCATATGTGCATGCATCCGTATAAAAATATGTGTTTAGTAATCTAGAAAATAGAAAAGCTTCTCCTCTACCAAATTTTACTATGCTACTATAACCATGAGCATGACCTACCTTCAAAGAATATAAAAGATAAAGGAGATGGTAGGGAATGAGGGAAAGTAAATGACAGAAGGAGATGATGAAGTATCATCCTGAAGCAGATGAGTATGTATGAGAACAAAATGAGCAGAATGGACATGGCAGTCATTTTGTTTTTCTTTCCTTTTGAAGCCAGCAATAAAAGTGTGAGAAACAATTTCCTTTGGTATTCTTACTGTGTAATATAAGCTTGGGGCTCTGCATGGTGGCAATGGTCATTCCAAAATCCCAGAAATTGAAGTAAATTGGACTAAGTTTATAGAGATAGATCAGAACAATAACAATGGGATGTATGGCTTGAAGAGAGTGTGTAACATTCTCTAAGGGAGGATGCCATACCTCCCAAGGCACTGTCTCAGGTTACTGAGAAAACTATTACTGAGTAAAGAGAAAAAATTGAAATTTCAAAACAGAAAGGCAAGGGAGTCCAGTTATTTTTTCTCCTTCTTGTCCTACTGGCAGATTTCCTTTCGGTTTTTTATTTTGCATATCATTTTACCATTTCTCCAGAGAAAGTATCATTGGTTTCTCTGAATCTGCTTAGACCACAGTGCAGAAAAAGTATCTGGTCAATTACCTTTTATTATCAAGCCAATGAAATTTTCATTCTATATTGTTTTAGATTCTGGCAACACATTGTTCTATCCATTTTTCTTCAGTGAGTTAAAGTTTTTATACTGCACCAGTTTTCTTGCTTTTGTTCTTTTTAGTCCTCATGAACCAGAAAGACTTCTGTAAGCAAGAAGGAATTATCTCCCTGAATAAAAACCTCCTCCATACAAATGTGTTGTGCGCGCGCGCACACACACACACACACCCCCACAGCAATTAGCAACTTCTGGCACATTTATTCACCTATCCATCTTTTCAAAGCCTATCTAAAGATGGACATAAAAATATTTTCTTTCTAAGAAGTTAGACATGGAAATTATCCAACAAGAAATATCAGATGGCATCCTTGCAGCATTATAAAAATAATACAAATGTCTGATGAGTACATTGACAAAGTAATAAGTTATTTATTCTAGAAAAATGATACTAATATGGTTGTTTATAAATATATTTTTGATAGGCTGGAGAGATCTATATTTATGTTTTTTTATTCCTATTCAGAAAATTGTGTTTTTGAGTAGAAAAAGAACTAGAAATCCTTTCATTCAACTACCCATTTGGAAAGTGAATCCTTCAACAAATTCTTACCAGGTAGTTATGCAGATTATGCTAATTGTGACTAATGGAAATTTGGCATTAAAACTTTTGTGGTAGCCCAATCTGTTATTGGCATCTGAGAACGCCATCTCGTCATCTGAAAAATAAGCTGAGATATACTTCTCAGAGTCTTCCTAACTCCTTGGGAATACAGGAGCAAAGATACTTCTTCTACATGGCAGACCTTCAGATAAGTGAAGGCAGCCATTCTGTTCTTTTTCATCCTGCTTTCATCTTGCTTAATGAACAAGTGAACCTTACAAGAAGCAGTGATTCAGTCACACCCCTCTGAACATAGCATTAGTCTGTCCATGGCTCTTCATGGTGAAACCTAAGGTAGATCTGATCAGATAGATTATACTTATCACCTACTTTCTGCACATTATGCTTCCATGTCAGTTAAGATGTCATTAGCTTTCCTGGAGACCACATTCCAGTTTTGACCTATTTTTAAAAACCCTCCCTACCGCAATCTAGTCTTTCCCATCCTGAGCTCTTCTTGAACTTCTCTCCATCATGAAGTGTACAGGGTTTTTTCTATTTGTTCGAAATTCATCGATGAGAATATGAAAATTTTACAGGCAACTTCAAAGAGTGATCATACCCAAAGAAAACAAGTTTTAAAAAACAATAAACGAATAGTATGTTATAACTTCTTCAATGCAATGTTGCAGATATTTGTTAGCTTATTGAGCACAGTACAGATTTTATGGAAAATGTTTGAATATAAAATGATCTTTTATTTCACAGCAAACTGAATGAGTATGCTTGATGTGTGAAAGGGTAAGTGGGTTGTGAGGTTGCTTCCTTCATTAACATTCCTCATATTGTTTCCTCACTTTGAACATGCTTTTCTCTTCTTTTTCTTACTCTTTTTTTCCTCCTCTTCATCTCTCTTCCATTTTTTTGTGTTCCCTTTTCAATATTTTTCTTCCTCATACCTCCCCTTTTTCTTATAGCTCTAGGCAGTAGAAAAGAGGAGTTTGCTCGAGAGTTGAAAGCATAAGGCAGTTCTAGATTCAGTTAATGCATCTCAAACTCTGTTAGTTATACCATATATACAAATTAAATGAGAAGCTTCATGTATCAAAACAAAGTTTTACGGGTCTAGGAAAAATTCAAAATGAATGAGAAATAAAGTAAAATCATAAATGTCTTATCAAACCAAAATTATATTTGTAATACAAAAGTAAACCCAAATCATGAATTTCTACTGTGCTTTCCATTTTATTCAAGAGGGCATGAAATTATATGTCTTTCTTCTCTCAACCACTTACATTTCGTCTGGCACATTGTAGATATGTGAATAAATATTTGTTAAATGAAGAAATAAATTCAATTAGACAAAAGAATATGCATTGATCGATGCTAGTGAGGGTTAGGACAAAAAAGGGGCCAGGTACTTCCTTTACATCATGTGCTAGAATAACGATGTTTATTAAATAATTCACAGTTAATCATCTCTGTCCTTGGTAGTATATGAGATATTGACAAATTTTCTGACCTAATGAATTTAACAGATTGGGAGAAGATGAAGAATGACGCTCTCAAAGCTTTGTCCATTTCTCCAAACATTTAAGTATCAGGAGTTGTAACAAGAAAAAGGGTGCAATCTGTCGGAACATGAAACCATTTGCCTCATGACTGTCAAAGATGTGTGTATGTGTGTGTGTGTGTGTGTGTGTGTGTGTGTGTGTGTGTGTATCAGAGACAAATTTGCACAATCCCATTGCTTGGAGAATTCCACAACAGTTACTGAAATCGATGCCCTAAAATATTATACAATTAGCATTTGGAACTTCTGTTTTAACGAGTTTAACCCTTTCCCCCTCTTTCTCCTTTTATATTTCCTGACATGCTCCAATCTCACCCCAAACTTTATCCTAATCTTGGCAGAATCAACATCGATGAATAAGCAGTCACTTTTCATGTCTAAGTTACTCTCTTATAGTGAGCTAAGCACTTAAAGAGAAACATTAACTTCCAGGCCGCTTGGGTACTATTCAGAGTAATGGTTTATAACAGTTAATAATGTATAACATAACTAGAGAATGCCTTAGGCAGGCTCATTGTGTAGTAAACATAATAAAACAGTCTCTTTTTAGTATCAGTTGGAAGTACATTATTTCCCCCACCATTAAGACATAAGAAAGTGAAGAAAAAAATCACATTATTTGCATACTTTCTATAGCTATAGTGTATTTCATCACATCTAGATTTTAATCACTCAAATGTTTTGTTCTCCATTTCTTTTTATTTATTATCATTTTAAAGGTACAGATATTTCTTTGCATCATCACTTTTATAGCAGATCCCAATTTTAGCAACCTAGTGTTATAGTAAACTGCTTTTCCTTTCATTAAAAAACAACAAAAATGTACTTCATTATTGGAGAAGGCAAGTCACACTCAGTGGTTTGTATATCAGAGAACATGATTCCCTGGAATCTATCATCAGCACTGTCCTTCTGTTATTTGTTTCTCTTCTTATTAAGAGAGTTTCTTCTCTGCCTCTGTTTTCTAAGCTCAGAACCATCTAAGCTACCTTTGGCTTATTCCTGTCCTGGAAGAAATAAATGAAACCATCAGTTTGAATCAGAATAATGCCTTAATATTGCTGAATAGTATTAAAATCACCAGCAGGCTGTAAGATTCTTGCCCCTGAAACATTCTGTAACCCTTCAACTGTGTTCTTGGATTATTTCTTTGCTTTGTATCTCTGAGAACTAGAGTTCTGTTGGTTCATTCCCAAAATGTAACTGAAGCCTCCCAGACTGACGTTCCTTAGCTCCATTTTATTAGCTTTGCCTTATTCACCGATTTTTCCCTGGTAAAAAGTCTGCATTATCTATCTCAATTGAGAAGTTTAAATCAGAGAACAAAGGCTACAAGAACAAAAAGAGCATCCAATGCAAATAATGGTGGCTAAGGTCTTATTTTCTCATTTTACTGATATTTGAAGCTACCAGGCTAGAATAAATGTTTCTGTAGGAAATGCAGGTTATTAAAGAAGTCCATTAAAATGGAGGGCCCCCTAATCTCTGAAATATTATGGTCTATTTAACAAGAAATCTCATAAAATCTGCCCAAAATGAACTAAATAATCATATTTAAAAGGTAGTGATGCTCTATATATCATGCTAATCTACCTGCCTCATCAGAATCTTTCAGCTTTTCCCTCAGTTGAACTGTACTTCGGAATCACACTTGCTTGTGGACACTGGCTCCCCTACCTCTTACCCATCGACTCCATGTCCATCTGTCATAGCCACTAAACGCAGCTTATCTAATCAACCTTTCTTCTGAGTTTGGGACCTCTGCCAACCTCCAGGGAGACAACTTCTTTCTTTCTTTAATAGAAGAGGAAGTAAGAGGTCACTCCAGTGGGCTTTGAACTCTCTACCAGAACAAGCGATTGGGTTGTTTTTGACACAAGAACTGCATCTCAGTGTTCTTTAGCATTATATGGTAATATGAGTATTAAAAGTCATTGCACACTAACTTATATTCAGTTTATATGTTGAGTACAAAGATATTGTAGCAAAAAGGGCAAGACTGGGTCGGCTGTCGACATTTCTCATTGTACTACACAAAACAGCTGGAAATGAAGCAGAATTTCCTCTTTTATTTTACCCAGAGTCTATCACAATCAGTTTCTCTAAAAATTGTTATAGGCCCAGAGTTAAAACTGCATGATTGTAGGTAGCTCTAGGTAAACATCTTCTAATTGCTCTATTGTGCTGACTTAACTGGGATGATTTTTGTGATACTAATATATTAATGAGTTAGAAATTTTAGTTGCTGTGTCCTCTGTTTTATTGTACTACAGCAAAATCTGCATCTTAAAACCTGTGACTGAGGTCAAAATATGAATAAACTGCCTTTTATATGCTTTTCTCTCATTTGATTTAATATTATCAAAGTTTCCCAGCTCTCGCAGATCTATAAACTTATCTATACCATTCATGGCTTTAAGTAGAAAGAGTAAACATAAAACTAAATTAGACTAGCTACTTACTAAATGTTCATACAGTACAATAAACTATGCATAAAAGGGTAGTCTGGATTTATGATTTATGTACTAATGAATAGGACATTGAGAGATTACATAAATATAATTTTTTGGTTTAACTTCATTCATTGTTGCAAGAACTTATAAAGTAAAACGAGAATAAAAACCTGCCACATCTTGAACAGAATCACCCTCACTTCTGACTTCTAAAATGGTATGAAACTATTATGATTCTCATAATATTTATTTATTAGTATATTTATTTAGTGAATAATTACATTTATGTATTCAATAACCATGTCATAAATTTCTAAATTGCTCAAGAAACTGTGAAGCATACAAAGACAAATTCAGTGTGGATTTTTCTTTCAGGGATTAGACAGTGAAATTCAGTAGGCATATAGATAAAAGCAACTATAATTTGAGATAGGACGTGGTCAAAGTAAAAATAAAGTGCTATGGGACCCTAGAGCAAGAAGACAGAATTTCCAACTAGTGAAAGAGGTGATTTTATAGGAATGCAAAAATTAAAAGCCACTTGCAGAGAAGCACACATGGTTCAGAAATAGAGCACAGTATATTTTGGAATGTAATGGATCACTAAGGAGGTCTTTCAATTCGTTTGAAAAGGATGGTCTAATTTAGTAAATGAATGTTACAACTGACTATCCACTAAAAGAAAACGCATTAGATCTTTGTGTCACCCAATTCCAGTTGATTCAAGATGTAATTATAAAACAATAAAGCCCTTAGAGGACAATTTGGGAGATAATAAATAATGAAATAATTTAAAAATAAAAATAATGCAGATAATAAAAATATTTTGTATGATATACAAAAGATTTTAAAATTGATAAAAATGCTGACATCCTAGTAGAAAACTGGGCCAAAGAATAACAATATACGAGCTACTCTACAAATAAAAATGGCAATAGTTACATGGAAGTATGATGAACAACCCCAGAGTGTAAGGGAAATACAAATGAAAGTAATCATGCAATAGGCCTTTTTGCCTCAGTAGATGGCTACACGGTCAATAGCATTGCAATGCCTAACATTCTCCATGTAGTAGAGTACTCTCATACACTGCTCAAAGAAATAGCTGTCACAAACTTTTAAGAAAGCAATGTGAAAACATGTTCAAATTAAAAAAAATACAGAGCAGTGACTCCACTCCCATAGAGATTAAACCACTACTATGTACCAAGACTTTCATTGATGAACCATGTTGGTGGTGAAACTGCATAAGAAAAAGTTGAATGTTTCTCAATAGGAAAATGGTTGAATAAATTATGGTTTATCTTTGCTAATATTATAAAATTATTTAAAAATGTACTTAATATCTGTCAGTTGATGTGCAGGGATTTGCATGATGAGTTGTTAAGTTAGTGAAAGGAAGATGCATAGAAAAATATATAAAATATTTTATTTTTAAATCAAAGACATGAAAATTGGGTGTGTGGGAGTGTGTATTTAATTACATGAAAAAATAAGGAAGAATTCATGTTAGGAAGTTAAAATTGAGATCCTGGGGTACATGTGAAAAAGAAGGTGGTGAGAAAAGGGGAAGAAAATGTGGGATGTAGAAGAAAAATAATGCTTAATATGTATAGACTGAACATCATGCAAGTACCAAAGTGTGAAACTAAGAATTTATCAATAAAGGTAATGAAACTAGGAGATATCTATGCACCAACAAGGCTCTCAGTGTGAGAGCCACAGGAGAGAATCTACAGCTCTCTCTAAAGCAATCCTTTAGCCACACTGATTAAAGGTTTTTTCTAGTTCCTTAGGAAGGAAAATTTGAGAACTGATATCAGAACCTACACTGCATTCACTTATTCAGCTTCATGTAATTGGGTATACTAACTGCTTAGCTATTTTTTTGAAGTCTCAATGTAAAAATTGAGAATCACTTAAAGAATTGCTACAAATATACATAGAGGGGGCATTTTTCGTGACATAAAGTTTATTTTGGTTGAAGAATAAGGATATGTTACAGAAGTCAGAGCAAGACATGTCTGGAAAGATTCATTTGGAGCTTAATTATGGGAAACACTGGCTGGATAAGCAGCTTGGATTTTCTCTTGTAGACTATAAAGTACCATAGATAATATATTAGCAGGAAAGCTACAAGATCAGATGGATTGGGATCTGGGAGTTAAAAGCAGTTAAAAGAGAATTTAAATTCTAATAACATTCTGTTTTATTGACATGGTCAGAAACTTTCAAGAAGATTTTTTAAAATTTTTCAAAATACATAAAATTAGAGATTCAAATATATAAATTTTCATATATCCATTGTCTCAGTTTGCTAAGGCTCCCATAACAAAATACCACAGTCTTGGTAGCTTAAACAGCAGAAATTTATTTCTCACAGTTCTGGAGGCTGGGAAATCCAAGATCAAGATGAAAGCTGATTCCACATCTGATGAGGGCTCTCTTCCTGGCTTGCAGACAGGCATCTTCTTACTGTGTCCTTACACAGCCTTTGTTCATTACGTGCACATGGAGAGAAAGAGTTTTCTCTCTGTCTCTTCCTCTTCTTATAAGGCCAGCAATAGTTTCAGATACGGGTCCTACTCTTATGACCTCATATAATCTTAACTGCCTTCTAAAAGCCCTGTCTCTGAATACAGACACCTTGAGGCTTAGAGCTTCAACATACATGAATTTGGGGAGGGGACACAATTCAGTCGGTAGCATCCATCTTCCCATGTTAGAAAAATATTAAAATGTGGGCACTGTTATATCATGTATTTTATTACTTTGTTTGTTATAAAGTATTTTAAAACGAGTTTCAGATACCATATTATAAACTTCAGTATGTAATTTTGAAGTATGTGGGCTTTTATTTACATAATCACTTGGCCATTTTCACACCTAAGGAAAGTAAGGTAATTGCTTCGTAGAATCTAACAACCAGACTATTTTAAAATTTCTCTGATTATCTCCAAAGTGCCATTATTTTTTTCTGTTGCTTCGTTTGAATCAGGACACAAACGATGTCTACAAATTGCCATTGGTTGTTATGTATCAAGTTTTTAAAATTATAACCCTTTTTTCCCATCCACCTTCTTTGGCTATAATTGCCTTAATTAAGAAACTGAGTCAGATTATTTGTATACTATTCTATGTTTTAAATGTATATATTTTTTACATTTATTATGGTTTAATTTAATTCATTCCACCATCATCTATATTTCTTGTAAACTATCAATTAGCTCTAAAGCCATGATTAGATGGAGGTAAAACTTTTATTTTATTTTTTTACAAGAATATTTCTTAATATTTCTGTGTATTTCATCTTCCAACATATCAGGATAGGATCTGTAGGTCACATAATGCTGAGTTTCCTGCTTTAAGTGATTCTGAGATCAGGCAATGGATCAAGATGGTGATATTTGATTTCCCATTAACCTTTCATCCAATAGTTTCATTCATTAGTGATTTTATCTGTTATAGGTGGTATCATTAGATATTGCAAAAATGCTCATTGTTCTTAGTTACATCATATCCCACAATTTACACACATAATTCTTTTACAAAGAAGATATTATTTTCATCACCTCTAGATAATTATTTTCTTCTAATTGACAATTTTTAGAAAATGGAGTCAGTGCCCTAGTTACCACCGATGCATTGGTATTTGTGTTTGGCTTTTGTTTTGACTTTCTCTGTCTTAGTACCATTATAGACTCTTTGATTTTTATTATTTGAAGTGTGTGTATAAACTACAGTCAATATTCTGTTTGATACACAAAAAGCACTAGTCAAAGGGCTCTTCATGTAAATTTCTGTCTTTTTTTTCTACTGTAGGTTTTTGTTTTATATAGATTTCTATGTTGCTTTTTTTTCCCTTACATTTATCCATTAGTCTTTGTATCTTCTTTGTTTTCTGAACAAAACAAATGTCACTGAATCATTTTGTGCACTTCTTGACACGGATCTGTAATCAGCCATTTTTGTAAGAAGTTCTGTTTCCTATTAATGGGAAATGGTATTTAGAGACACATTGGTATTTATGGTCACTGTTTCTGCTTTGTCACTATTTCTAAGCCTTTTTTAGTACACACAGTTAGAATATATACATTTACACACACACACATATTGCATACATATATCTACGCACATGTACTGAAGAGCTGGGAAATTTTGAATTTTGCAGCTCTCTACACTGAAAAGTTCTAATTTTTTTATACTTTCATATTCTTTCTTTTACACTAAATATTTTGATTCATATCAACATTAACTAATGAATCCATGACTGTTTTTCTCTTCAAAGTTAGGATACATATGTATTTGAAGAGAAAAATAAAATAAATTTATATTGATATTTATAATTAAAATTTAACTTTTAAAATTTTATACTTTGATTTTTATACTTGTATCATTTTTCTCTTATACTAAAATTCATGGGCCCTGCCACTTAAAGTAATTGCTTATTTGGTTTATCTTATTGGATACAAAGAATGTGTAAATGTGATTGTGTAAAATCCCAAAACATTAATGCAGATATCATTAACAACAGAATTACTGAATGAAATTTAAGACTTCTTTGTAGTTCTATTTGTTGAAAATACTTTTGAATAAAAGAAGTATAATTAAAAATAAAAATACCATATATAATGCAAAATGCCTTCATTAGTCATATAACCTATTTTATCAATAATACAATTGACCTCACAGTTGAATCAATATGTAATATCATTAGTTATAGAAGTAGCATTTTAATTTAAGTATATGTCAGTAGAAATATGTAAGGAAAACTGTTAATGCACTTAAATTTGCTAAACACCCCAAAAATGTTTGCTGGGCACAGTTGACTATGCCTTTGATATCAGAGTTCTCGAGTGAGCCTGAGAAGCACAAAATGTGGCAACTTTACATTGCTCTTTATGTTTGTATCTCTTGATTTGTGTCTCCCTCCTTAATTATTAATTAGTCTTGTCATTTTCAATTACCTACTCAGACTGGGGCAATGTATTTGAGTAATGAACTCCAACTTTGCCACTCATCTGTCTATGTGTTTCTGCTTCTGTCTCCAAAGTCAGCTCTAATGTCAGTGCTGTCTTTCCCATCCCAGCATCTATAAGTCACATGGGTCTGCCTTGAAAATTGCTCCCAAAGTACCTACAACATGTCAAATGTCATGTGAAACGGGAAACTATTTTAAACTATATTTCTTTCCTTTAAAAAATATAGATATTGCAAACTGATGTCTCCGAGGTATTTTGTATGTTTTAGCACCATATCTTTCTGTAAACTCATTAATAAGAAAGATCATAATCATAAGAATGATGCAATAACAATTTGTTTTCCTGACCTTAGATTTGGCATTAAATAATATAATGGATACATCAATATTATATCAATATAACATCAGAATATTGGTAAACCTTGATAATACACATAGTACAGTTTTGTTCTAATTTTTGTAAAAAATAGAATATGTACATTGCAAATATTAACTGAACAAAATTGCCAAATGACTACAAATACAGTACCTGAAATTTTTCCTGATTTTTAAAGCTTTTCTAAGGAAAATATGGTCAGGGAATGTTTCAAATGATGTTTTCTCTTACACAATTATCTTCTCTTAAACAAATAAGCACTACCTTGATCTGATAGTTTTATCTTTCAGAAACAGATTTTAAGTCCTATCTTTAACCTTTAGATGGCATTTCATGATAAACTCTGTGATGAGTGATTGAAGGTGACAAATACTGGAATTGTATAAATTAAATAAAGTGTAATGAATGGAGTGTTGACATAAAAAGTGGTAAAATATAGTGACTTTCTGGACATGTAAATGTATGACATGAAAGCAAAGAATGAAGAAGAATGAAAACATTAGTGTAGATACAGAGCTTTAAGAAGATTCAGTACTATCTTAGGTTAAGACTTGGACAATGTATTTGAATATTTATTTTTCTGTATTAGTTGGATTTGTGACAGAACTCTTACTCATTTTCCTACCAATGTATTCATTCATTCATCAAATATTTATGGAATGTTTACTATATGTTAAGTACTATTCTAAGCCCAGGGGATACAGCACAAATAGCCAAAAATCCTTACACTAATAGAACTATTAGTAGAGACATCGATAATACACTAAGTAAATAAGTAAACTAAGTAATATTTTAGATGGTAATAAATACTGCAGAGAAAAATATGATATAGAGAAAGGAGAATAAGGAGTATTGGGTGAAATGTGCATTGCAATTTCATGTAGTACAGTTACAGAAAGAGAGAGAAAGAGAGAGAAAGAAAAGAAAGAAAGAAAGAAAGAAAGAAAGAAAGAAAGAAAGAAAGAAAGAAAGAAAGAAAGAAAGAAAGAAAGAAAGAAAGAAAGAAGAGGGAAGAGGGAAAGAAAATACTTGAAGAAACTGAGAAACTGTATTATGTAGATACTGAAGAAAGGGCATTTTTGGCAGAGAAAGCAGCAATTAAAGATTCTGAGGCTAGAGGGTGCCTTCTTTGAGGTAGAATGAGAACACAGTGACTAATGTGGCTGAAGAAGTGAGAGAGTAGAAAGTAGATGACTCAAAAGCAAAAAGGGCTAGACTTTTTGAGGCATGGTAGGCCACTGTGTAGACTTTGGTTGTTATTCTGGATGAACGCGGAGTGACTGGAAGGTTTTAAGGCAAGAGGCAATATGATACGACTTACTAATGTTTGAATATAATCACTCTGGATATTGAAGTGATAATAGCCCTAGAGGTACAAGAAGAGAAAGAGAAAAAACAGTTTGGGTTGTTGGTTTCATTCAGGTGAGACACAACAATGTTTTGGCCCAGGGTGGATTTAGTAGGAAGACAGCCTATTCCAGATATATTTTGAAGGTATAGCCAACATAACTTGCTGGCAAATTAGATATGGTGTATGAGAGGAAGACGAAAATCATGGATGATTTCAAGTGTTCTGGCTTGAGCCATTGGAAGTTTGGAGTTGCTTTAACCAAGACAGGGAAAACCATGAAACAAATATGGAAGAAAGAAGAGTTTGGGCATGTTGAGTTTGAGATGGCTATTGGATATCCAAGCAGAGTTGGAGAATAGGTGGAAATATTCAGATCTTAATTGAGGTAAATGTCTGAAGCAGAGATGTAAATTTAAGCATTATAAATTCATAGGTAGTATTTAAAGCCAGGAGTCTGGATGAAATGAATAAGGCAATGAGTGTAGTTTAAAAGATAAGTAAAAGGATTGAGACCTGTAGCATGTTCCCATGCTGATGAGAACAACTTAGTAGACAGTGAAAAGTGGATGGTACTGAAAAGAGGGGTGGGTAGAATGTTTTTGAGCAATGCCCGAATTGGCAAAAGAGAATAGTGTCTAATACATAAGTCAAGGGTTTGGCCTTTCTTGGAGTACAAGGGAAGGGATGGGGTAGACGGTAGGTACTGGAGGAGAGTGGACATTCTCCTATAATTGCTTCTATGTTTTCACTGAACTGGGAAGCAAAGTAAACAGCTGAGATTGAGGACTGGGGAAGAACTGTTGAAGATTTGGGAGGGAGAAGTCGACTGGGAAGTAGAAGGAGAATGGACAGGGGAACTGTAATAGAATCGCTGGGCAGTCTGAAAACCACTTAAGTTGGCAGTATATTTAAAGTGGTGACCCATTCAGTGTGGTTTAGTTTTCTTGCCATGTTTAGTGTAGTAAGTGGAGAAGGAGACAATCAAGTTCCAGAAAGAGAGAGGAGCAAGGAAATTAATTCCAGCTATAGGTAAGAAAATAACAAAGATGAACTTTAAACTGTTTGAACAAAGGAAAGAAGTATTAATGCTATGAGAAATAAGGAAGAGTTGGTTGATTCAACAACTACAGTGCTGGGTTGGAGTAAAGAATATGTTAGGCTTGGAGCATTGAGGGTGAACTGGGAAAAAAGCAGCTGGTGGTTAGAGAGTGGAATCCTTGACAGCAAGATCAGGGAGGGATTTCTGCTTATGATGAGGTGTAAGATATCCCAGTGGGTGTAAACGACTGATATAGGGCAGAGGACAAAAAGAAAGAAGGTATGTTCAGGAGGTTAATATTTGGCATATTAAACACTGGGTACATTCTGCATATTATAAGAAGTCAAGAATACAAATCTATATTTTAAAGATACCAGTAAGGTTTTGTTATTTGCCCTTCAGAAGTCTGGCAGAAGAGGTATTTGGCATTACAATAATCCTGGAAATAACTTACATTTGTGAACACAATTTTGAGAATCAGAAAAATACAAATACAGGGCATATGTCCACAGGCCTTTACCTGCAGCCTGGAAAAGAGTTCACAATTCTGCCATGTTTCTCAGAGGCCTCTTCCTCAAGCTGTGCTAAACCACTCATGTTAAGATTATGTTTTAACAAGTACCGGCCTCAGAATCAGAAAAAGATTCAAATCACAGCTCTGTGATTTTCTAGATGTGTCAATTGAGTCAAGCTAATTAACTCCTTAATCCTTAGCATTGTATCTGTAAAATAGGAGAGGTAAACCTAACTTGAGGGATGGTTGTGGGAATAGTGTAAGATAATATAGGTACAGCTCTTAGCACAGTGCCTGGAACAGTGTTTAGTAGCTATTACTATATTTTTTTCCCAAGCCCCCTTAAACCTTCACATTCTATGGTTTTGCTGTGCTGTTATTCTATTTTAAGGATATTCTCATTTTTCCTTGTACACAACAAAATTGTTGATTTGCTTATCTAGACTGTTCATCCTTGCTTGGAAATCTCTGTCTTACTCTGTCTGATTATTAGCATAACACGGCCTCACTTCCAAAGGTAACTTACTTAAGGCCTGTTTGAGTGAGTTAGGTAAATAGATCCACCACACTTATATATTAGGGAGAAATAATAGCTATCCTCACATGTTTTTACTTTTACAACACATGGCAAATAAAGATGGATTCAAGTAAAACTAGTTTGTAAAGTTTCAGAAAATTAATCAATGTTAGATTAAATCAACAAGTTATGGCTATATCTCTTTATATATTAAATAATTGATAAACATATTACATGTTTCTATGATCCTCCATGGCAAGGAACAGGTGGAAATGAAGAATTCTTAGGACATTTGAAATTGGATTATATCAGTTATTTTCTTTTCAAAAAAAGCAAATAGTGTATCTATGCACAAACATTATCTTAACTAGTATAGTCCTATTATAGATGTGCTCCTACTCAGGTGACCCTGGAATCATATTTCAAAACTTGAAACTATACTTCTATTTCTATAGTTTGTGACTAGAATTCACAGTTTCAAAAAACACATCTGTCACACGGCTAAACACCTGACCTTTTATTTGTTTTTAGAAATATTCTCCTGTTAAACCCTGCAGAAATAGGTTAATAGTTTAATGTGAGTTTTTAAATTTTTTGGATACAACTACCTTAGTTAGTGCTTCTAAAGCACTATTCTTACTACCAGCAGTTAAGTTGTGCTGAAATGTTCTAATGATCCCAGGGTCAAGTGCATTACAAAGAACTTTTTTGGCTTTGAATTTTCTTCCACACATCATAACTGAGCTGGAGTTTAGACCTTAATGTACACTGCAGGAAGACAAGCATTTGCATAAAAGGATTATGCATCATCTAAAGAATTAACGACAGAGAAGTTGATTTATCTGCCTTTCTATCAAAATAAACCTCTGCTAACCACTATTTCTGCAGTGTACAACAATAATTAGTGTGCATAATGATTACTTTGAGGCACAGAAATGCATTCTGAATTCTCAATAGACATAAAATTATTTTGATACATATCCACTACTACTTGTACCTGTGTTCATGTTCTTAGAAAACTGGCAAATCCCATTCCATCTGTAAGCTAATGCTTTGTTACATTTTGTTAAGTATCAAATAGAATACTCTGACAATGCCAAGGAAATGAGTTTTCTATCTTAGCTCAGTAACCTCCAATTTGCAAAGGTGATGTAATGCAGTGACATACTCTCACCAGAAACTTCATTACCTGACTTTAAAACAAACACAGGAATCATAAGGGTATGGTGTAAGCCATGAGGAAAGTGTTGCTATGGTAATAAATTATCACTAATATGAAGTAAAATACAGCCACATAGCCGGGACAACATGAAAAAGGCTTCATTAGAAAGTCCAAAATAATGAGCAGGGCTATAAGGGATAGGAGAGCATAGATCTGCCTATATGAAGAGAGACAAGGAGCTGAGGAAGATTGCTTTGGTACAGGGCAAATCAGGGCAGGACAGCATCCACCAGGGAAGGAAGCCTGTGACGGGATAACAGAATTAACTCCATTTAAGTTTGCAGATTTCCAGCTGGACAAATTTCTGACTAGAAGAGGAAAAGCACAGAGGCATGAACAGAGGACAAACTTCATCACACTTTTAATTAGTTTGGGAACTGTTTACCTTTGCGTGAGAGTGAATAAGTGAAAAGTATTCAATAATTACCAGGAATATGTTTACTGCTTAGAGAAATTAACGTGCTTTACGAAGACTGGAGTGTAATATAGTCACCCTGTTACAAAGGGAGTTATTCCCAGAAAATCAGGTACTAGAAGAGCACGTCATTCTGTTTTCAATTAATATGTATTAGTCATCACTAAAGAGTGACAGTAATGTTTAATAGGTTACAATAATTTTTTTGTTAGAAGAGAAATATTTTACAACGTATATGTGTATATGTTAATATTATTTTGTTGTTGTTGTTGTTAGAAGCACTGTTTAAGAAAATGATGTCTTACATGTGGAATAAAGATCTCCGGTATTGTTTCAAACTGGAAAGCTGACCTTTTATTTTGGAAGGGGAGTCTTTCTAGTTAATTAAATTAACAGTTATGGTTTGATTGATTGGCATTCAAGCCATTTGTCTAGATTGATTAAATTTGTCAGCAAAGTGCCAAATGCTCACATTATGTAACCAAATCAAAAATGTTTATTATATTTAGAAGAGTATCTTTGAGATTATTTAGCTAGGACAATCTTCTCATTTTATAAATGAGGAAACTGAGGCCTAGAAAGACAAACTGATCTGCCTGGGGCCAATAGGGCTCCTAACACCTGTTCAGCAGTCCTTTGACTGAACTATTTGATCATAAAAAATGACTTTGGAATCTAGCAGGCTGTAAGTCATTTTGTTATTTTCAACTGTGGCTTTATGCTAAGTTTCCTTTCTAAGTTATAGCAAAAAGGTCTTTAGGTTAAAAAACAGAAAGGGTGAGTGAGATAAACTTTTTTTCAAGACAGTTTGCACGCTTAATCAAATTATAGGGTTCTCTGCACTACAGTTTCACTGTCTTCACCGATATATGATGGCATCAAGCCTACAGAAAATGCAAATGAGACATAAGCATGCATTTGAACAGATCTGCTTTTTTTCCTTCATAATGAATTCAATCATGCCATGTGCATATAATGATTTCACCTACTTTGAAATCATAAGACCACTAACAACCTGAATTCTCTATATCCAGGGTTAGCACCAAGGTGTAGCCATCTTGTTATTTCAATCAGTTTCACCTTGCTGCAACCCAAACTTCTTCAACTAAATAAGCAACCTTACTCAAACAGTAGGTTGATATACAAATGTAGTTTTCAGATGAACTACTGAGATGCTAATCTTCCAAACTGATAAACAAGAAGATATCTACATAGCTGAATACTTCAGATGAAAAGTAAATAGAACAAGACCAAAGACAAGCAGTTTTCAGTAACTTACCGGTGATGTTATGGAGAAACCTTCTGTTTGTTTTTTTACATTACATCTAGATGTTGTGATAATATGTAAATTAGGCAGTTACCATGAGGCCAATTTCTTGCATTCATTCTTTATCATCCTCCCTTATTTAGATACTGAATGGCAAAAAATGTATGTTTATACAGAGATTTTAAAATCCAACCAGTTTCTTCTCACACACATTATGGACAGCTCTAGGGAAGGCCTTTCCCACTACAACATTTTCTTCCCAGAAGCTGTATCAGAAGTCCAGTTGTTCTGCACATACCCAGTAGGTAGTATTTCTCCATTGTAACTTCCTCTGCCCCTATGTGTTCAGATGTAATGTTCTGCCTGTACAGACAAGGAAGTCAGGAGCAAGAGTAAATCAAGGGATCAACTGTTATCTATCTTCTGCACTTGAAACTTTCTTTTACCTGTTTCTTTCTTGATAAAATCTTTCTTGATTCTTACAACAAAAGTAAAACAATGCACTTATTTCTGGATCAGTACTATATCAACAAATAATATTGACTAGATTTTAGGCTCCTAAATAATATGTTTTCAGGCCAGGTATGGTGGCTCACGCCTATAATCCCAGCACTTTGGGAGGCCAAAGTGGGCAGATCACTTAAGGTCAGGAGTTTGAGACTAGCCTGGCCAACACGGTAAAACCCGGTCTCAACCAAAAATGTGGTGGTGGTGCACACCCATAATCCCAGCTACTCAAGAGGCTGAGGCATGAGAATCGCTTAAACCCAGGTGGCAGGGGTTCCAGTGAGCTGAGATCATGCCACTGCACTCCAGACTGAGTGACAGAGTAAGATCCTGTCTCAAAAAGAAAAAAAAAAAAAAAAAGAGAAGAAAGAAGATTTTGTTTTAAAACTCTCACATCATAGTCCAATGGTTGCATATACCTTAGTCCCTAAATGAATAAGACTTTCAATTGTTTTGGAACAAAAAGTATATTATTCCTTTTTGAAAACTCAATCTTAGTCATCAGGTAAAAAGGAAGTGTGTGTCACTGAGTGAAAGGTGCATAAAAAGTATCTCCTAAAGAATGTGGAAAAGATTGTGAAGAAAAAATACACCCTTGAGATTCGAACAGGACTTTTGCTTGCCAATCAACAATGCAGGGACAAACCATTCTAAGAAAGATGCATTCGCTTATGCAGATATTAACCAAATAAGTTTTGATAGTCTAAATATGCGCCAGGATCTGTTTTATGTACTAAATATATTATACATATTTAAATATGTATATACTTAAAGATATATATATTAAATATATATATATAGTGTTTTGAGACTTTGTCTCAAAAAATGACACACATATATACATATATATATGTATATGTGTGTGTTTGTATCTATCTATCTATCTATCTATCTATCTATCTATCTATAATTTTTTCTTTTTGAGGCAGGGTCTTGCTCTGGAGACCCTAAGCTAGAGTGCAACAGCCTCAAACTCTTGGTTCAAGCTACTCTCCTGCATCAGCCTCCCTAGTAGCTGGGACTATAGGTGCAAGGTGAAAGACACCAGGCCCAACTAATTTTTTGTGTATATATACTTTTAGTAGGGACAGGACCTTGTTATGTTACCTAAGCTTGTCTTGAACTCCTGGCCTCAAGTGATCCTCTTGCCTCAGCCTCCCAAAGTGCTGAGATGAGCACCCCCAGCCTGAAGGTGTTATATTGAATAAACAGATGATTACTGTTTCATGGAGATTACTTATCTTCTGGTAACAAGGACAGATCTTGAACAAATAATTACATAAATAACTGATTTTTATATCTGTGATTGTAGAGGACATGTCAGAATGTTCTATAATACCATGTGACAAATCAGACTAATCTAGTGTAGACAGTCAAGAATGGTTTTCCTGAAGGGCTTTAAGACTCAGACTCGAATTCTGACTCATTAGTCAGAATCAGCTAGTGTAGAGGAAACACCATGGAAGTCCTGATAAAAGCTAGAGACAGGGACAAGCCTTGAATGACTGGAGGTCAGTAAGTGGAGGAGAGAGGATTAGGAGATGAGTCAGGAGTGTTGAGAAGCAACGGGCCAAGTGTAAAAGGTCATATAGATTCTAGCTAAGCATTTTAAACTTTATCTTGAGAATAAGAACCGAAAATGAAATATTTTATATGAGGATACTCACAACCTGAGATAAATTTTTTTAACTTTTTTTTTTTCCCCCCCGACAATAGGGTCTCACTAGATTGCTCAGGCTGATCTTGAACTCCTAGGCTCAAGGGCTCCTCCCACCTTAACCTGCCAAATAGTTGGTATTAACAGGTGCATGCCACCAAGCCCAGCCTAAGATTAATAGATGGGTATAAACTTTTCATTCCTTTCTGCTGCCTAGGAACCAGGAAAACAAGCCGTCAATCCCGAGGGAGAAAATCCTTGTAATTACCTTTATAATCTACTGTCCAGTACAATGCCTCACTTAGAGAGGGCATTCAGTGAACACTGAGGTAGTTTTGAGTAAGTCCAGTGTCCTGATTGCAAACTAGTTACACACTCGGATAACTGACTGCAATGATGCGAGCCTCAGTTTCCCTATCTGTGAAGTGAATGTTTCTAACTTACAGTTATCTGAAATTCCTTTTGAACTAATAGTCCATGATTCAATTTATCCTTTGTCAATGGTAAATAAAGACATAGAAATGAGACCTCTTCTTTCTGGAGTACCTGTTTCCTGGAACTAGGTAACTGGGCCACCAATAGCCATGTCATACTGCATCCAAACACCTAGCCTGATGCTGGGAGATTTCCCTAAACACCTGCATTGTGATCTAGGGCAAGTCATATAATCTCATCTATAAACCATGAGGCGTAGGGCTGATGATCCTTAACGTTCCTTTCAGTCCTCAAACAAGATCTCTTATCTTCCTCCCTATTCTCATTACTGATACAACACAGGTATTTCTAAGTTTGCTTGAACTTTTATCTGTTTAAAATAAATAAATAACCAACTCTTTATCATAAAAAAAGCTTTAGATGTACTTATGCAAAAAATGTAAGCTAATTAATTTACTTAATTAAATTAGTATATTGCTTAATACTAATTCAACTAAGCATAAACTATTTAGGATCTCCAAGGATCCTACTTTTAAAAAAATGATGTCTGGTAACTTTTTGGAGGTGAGTTCACGGAGATAAGAAAGGAAAATAATGTTCTTCTGGTGGATGGGGAAAGCTGTCATCTGCTCTCCGTTTCCCTTTTTTCTTCATTCAATCTGTAATGAGGACGTTAGTCACAAGCAAGGCATCTCTGAGCACAGAAAATATGGCAAGAGCTGACATCAAGTCACTAAGTTCTACAGACACTTCACAATAGATGATGAAAACAACTGTCATTGTGCTTGTTCGCCACAGTCTGCTCCATACATAGGGCTCATCAGTTCGGGTTAGGGATGAGCCATTCAGAATGTGTATCACGGATCCAACTGTACCTCCTGGTTTCAATTAAATGCAAGGAGAGATAGGTGGTCTATTAACAATGTTGGGGAAAACTGAAGTTGACAGTGTGGACAAAGAGTGATCGGTGTGACTCTGCTATTGGTATACACAGTAGTAGAAGAAGATATAACAGATCCATCCCAGCAGACCAACAAAGATGTCAAAACAAAATAAATAAATAACAGCTTTTTTAGTATCACTGCCAATCAGTGGCCTTCACAAGAAAGCAAAGGCGAGGTCATAGGGAAAGGCGGAAGGAAAGCTAAGGATGTGATATATAGCAAAATTTAATGATTTACAAAATTTTTGGCAGGTTTTACTTGTCTGAACAATTAAAAGAAGCTTAATGTTCACCCAATCATGCATTCTAACGATGGTGGTAGTAAAGATAATAATGAGGTTGATGACAATGGCTCCTCACTCCCTGCCTTGCCTAGTTAACTCCTGCTTATCTCTCAGATTTCAGCTACATTATTACCTTTTCAAGGAAGTCTTTCCAGATCTTTGTGACAAACTCAAATCCTTCTAAAATATGCTGTTCCCTGTCCCTCCTTTCTGCAGCACCTGCTCCAGTGAGAGTGTGCCACTATTTTCGTGATTGTTTCTTTATCATAGTTTTCCTTATAGGAAATATGCTCCCAGTGAGCAGAGAGTGAATCTGCTTTTGCTTATCACTGCCTCCTTAAATTAAGCATAGTGTCTGGGTACTCAATGAATGCTGTGTAAAGGAAGAGGAAGAAAAGGAACGGAAGAAAAACATTTTTTGAACACCTATTGAGTAGCATCCATTGTCCTGATGTGTTACATATTTCTCATGACAACCCCTCAGGTTGAATCTTCTTATTCCCATTCTATTGAATTTCAGAGACTAAAGTTGATGGTTTTAGGTTTCGTTAACTAAAGTGGATAAAACACAGATAGAAATGTTGATTAGTTTGGCCCCAATCCATGACATTTTTACCCTCCCCTGCCATATCATATCACACATACCTTTATGTCTTTATGTCTGAATTTTGTCTGAATTTCTAACTAGTTATTTTGAATTTATAATGAGCTATTTGTCTGAATTTATAAAGTCATTTAAAATTTTAAAAGTTGTGATGTGTAGTGTTCAGAAATTGGAGTATTGACAACTGCCTTCTCTGACATGTTTTACTGTATAAAATATTAAACTTAGAATAAATGAAATTCAACTGTCTATCTCGGAACATTGAACTCTGTAGGCAGTTAAAGCAATTATATGGACTGGAGTTAACCCTGAGGGAGAGATAGAGAACCCTACCCAGAGTGCCAGAGTCAGTTGAACAATCCCCACTCCCTCCCCATCGAACTGTCCAATGAAAGGCCAGTAGCTTGCTGTTACTGTTATTTCATTCCTGTAACCTCAGAAAGGATGAAACATTTTCCACTTAGACATAGGAAACAGAATGTTAGCAATACCATTTTCAAAGGCTGAAGAAAAAGAGGAAATTCTAAAAAGAAAAAGTCCTGTTTTTCTTTTCTTCTCAAATTCTATGTGAAAGAGGCAAAGATGTGAGCAAATGCTGTGATATATTGGTAGTAGAAAGCACTGACAGTGACACTGAAGTAGTATGAATAATAAGTAGCAGCTGTTCAAAGAAGAAAATATAATATAATAGAGTAAATGGTGTATTTGTCCCTTGAGCTGCTGGTGCTTAGTCACTACGAAATCATTCTCACAGAAAACATAATTTAGACTACACTCCAGGACAAGCTACTCAGAATTCTGTACATGTTACTACTTGTTAGATGCTTGCATGATTTTAAATATTAAAGTCATTATCAAACATTAATGATAAAAATAAATCAAATTTAGAACGTAGAACTCAACTGTTGCCATCCATTGCTAAAGTGTGAATTTATTATGAGTCAACAGTAGAAAACTTCCATCAAGAGAAATGTCTCAATAGCTGTTCCATGCAAGTTTGGGTAGCCTCAGCATATTGAGGAAAGTGAAGAATCCCCTACACTAGTCTTCTGTAGCAACATAGTTGTTATTAAAACATAGGTCTAGCCAGGCAATCTATATTGAAGATTATGGGTGTATGTATTTAAATACAAGTACATGCAAATAATTTTATAGATATAATACAAACAACCCCCTCAAATCTGGAGGAATAACTTAGACAAAATAGCAAGAAAGAAATGTACTTTCTGCTTTTCTTAGGGATAAACAATGGAAACACGTCCCTAAAACCTCAACTAATACAAGAAAACCAGGGCCACTTTCATGGGAAACAAATTACAACTTTTGCTCCCTTGCAAAACTGTCTAGTACAAATCAAAAGTAAAAAAGAAATGTAGGCTGAACTCTCAGGGGAAATTTGTTGCATCAAAATGTCATATAAAAATGAAATATTTGTTTTCTTAAATGACCAAAAACATGTTATGAAGGAAAACATAAAGGCTTAGAATATAGCCATAATATATCTAGGTATAAGAAAGAAATTAAAGAAATCTCTTAATCTTTCTGACACTCAGCTTCTTCATCTATGACATGGTAATATACTAGCTAACTAAAAAGATCATAATAGAGGTTGAGACATTATATATAAAATGTATAGAATGTAGTAGAAGCTTGAAAAATATTTCACTTTTTTTCATCAGGCAAACAAAGTATTTTAGAAAAGGTGTTAATTACATTTAATCAATTGGGGTAACAGAAAATTTACATATTTATTACCTACTACAGTGACATCAGCCTTAATATTAAAAGAGAATCTCAGTTCTCCTAATCACATCCCTCCCTCTTCTTCCCCAATGTCCTTGTTGATAATTGCATGAGTTGTAGCTTCAAAATAAAACTGCCTGCAGCTTTGTAAAGGGAAAAGAGATATACTACACATTCCTAAGAAATTGTAATATAGTTATCCTTGAAGAGAAGGAGAAGAATGGATTCCTGGAAAAGCAGAGGGGAGGAAGAAACAAATCTTATATCAGAAAAAAATAGAGAACATCACAGAATGAACTGACATTTCTGCAACTTGGTTGATGTAAAAATTAGAGTGAGACTGGTTTTGCTTATTCACCAGAGGACCTAGAGGGGGTGGGAAGGCCAGCTTGCAACAAGGGAGCGTAAATTAGAGGGATGCAGTATATGAACACATCCTCAATTTCCTTAGTGATAGAAGTTTTCTTAGTTTTCTCAATCTTTGTAACTTGGACTTTCTTAGCTGGATCATAATTACGTTTTCATGAGTAAGAAAGCTGATATAGAATGGTCGAGCATGGTGACTCACGCCTGTAATCCTAGTACTTTGCGAGGCCAAGGAGGGTGGATCACCTGAGGTCAGGAGTTCAAGATCAGCCTAGCCAACATGGTGAAACCCTGTCTCTATTAAAAATATAAAAATTAGTCGAGTGTGATGCGTGCCTGTAATCCCAGCTACTTAGAAGGCCGAGGTAGGAGAATCACTTGAACCTAGGAGGTGGAGGTTGCAGTGAGCCAAGATCTTGCCACTGCACTCCAACCTGTCTTTGAGACTCTGTCTCAAAAGCAAAAACAAAAACAAACCCAGAAAACTGATATAGAAGACTACAAGTTAGTGGAAAGATGCTAAGGAGCTCAAGTATGTCACTTCAAAGACTATCAGGTCCCTGGAACTTCAGTGTGTCCCTTTTATGTGGCACATAGTAGGTATATAAGAAATATTTCCTGGGCGTTAAATCTATAATATCACTTTTTCTATGATGGCCCTGGGCTAGAAATTATATGTTAACTCAAGAAATGGCTTTTGATTGTCTGCTCTGTGCCAGACACTATGCAAGGCAACAGAATAAAATTGATACCAATTAATGGAATCCCAGTAGCAAGTTAATGGATTATTACTGCATTGATTCTAACAATATTTAAGATGTAATACTTATATACTGGTAACTGTCTTCATTAGGTTCTATTAGTTTATAAAATGTTGACTAAATCAAACTTCTGTGTATTTAGTCATTCTGACAACTAATTGCATACCTATATGCTAAGAGTTTTCATAAACGTTTGCTTTGCTTTGCTAATAATACTTTGCGTGTTTTATAAAGTCAAGGCTATTTTTTCTGTAGGCTTTGAAATTGTCATAGAAGATAATCTGACTCCTTGATTTCACATCTAATCTACTTTCATTTGATCCTTCTTTGTCAGTGCTAGTAAGCCCTTACCTTCTCCACTTTATGCACGGCTTTTCTAGTTTTTGAGAACAATTTATCCTTTCCTTTTATTTTTCAATTCCAACAACTTCCATTATCTAAGAATTAAACATATGATTACTTCCTTGTCTATAAACTATGATGTGAGCAAAAACAAGCACATTTTCGTTTTAGACGTCATTGCCTGTCACCATAACTTTTGTTTTGCATATTCTCAACTTTCTAAACCTCACTGTAATTTTTTTTACTCCTATTCTTAAAATTTTTCTTTCTGTTTGTCTATAATTATTTTCTTCTCTTCTCTTCCTAATCAGTACTTCTTTGGAATAGGGAGAAGGAGGGCATGAGGGAGAATTTTGGCCAAGATACAGGTTTTATATTGGCAGGTCCAGACTTTATCAAAAGAGCCTTATTTTTTCTGTGCAAAATACTGTCCTACAATGTGCCATGTGCAAAATATGGTCCATTCTTTTACTGTTTAACTTGCTTAAACAGGTGATAAATGTAGGAATCCAGTGTTAAATAACAGAGAATTCATAATTTTTCTATTATCCCTAATGTATGATTAGACTTAATATAGCACAAAATCACTGAGTTCCTTCTAACTAACTGTCTAGTTCCATGTATACCAGTAATTTCCATTGTTTGGCTCCTATGGCAGACTCCAGGGATAAGTACTCTGTGCTAATTTACTGTCTTTTATGTTTTATGTGCTTATTGCAATGAGTTGGACCCATCTGGAAGGAATATTTTTGAATCTTAATAGTCTCTTCTGAGGCTACACAATCAAAATTTAAACTAGGGTTTTTTTCCCTCTCCCCTACACTCTTTCTTTTTTAAATAAATAAACTAGGGAAAATGGGAAAACAGTTACAATGATCTCATCCCCAATATATTTTAAACTGTCTGTTAGGAAATGAATCAGTAGTGTAGCAGTCTGTTAAGCTTTTTCTAGTCCATCAACTCAGAATGAAAGAATTCCACCCAGAAATTAGGAATTTCTATGAGCATTACCTTGCCAAGCAAAGTTGAAGTGCATTTACAACCTTTGTTTTGTTAGCAAATGGTCTATTTACTGAGGATGGTTAATTGAAAGTCTAGAGTACTAGGAAGAATGTCAGCCTTCTTTTAAATAAGGCACAAAAATATTTTGACCAAACATTTATATTTTGCCATTTTCCAAGTAGAGTCATTTTTTTTCCTCTGCCCTTGCCATGATGTGACATTTAATTATGCATTCTCCAGAAACCTTTCCCTGAGGTCTTTTACATCAGAAGTACCTTTTCCGGGAGGACTCTAGTGGCGTTTTTCATTATGACAGCAGCTCCCTATGGCTTAGCTTGCTATTAAATCCTGAATTAATATAAGCAAACCCCTTCCGTTGACAAGACAAGCAATGTTTCCTTTTGTTCCAGAAGAGGATCTACTAGGTTAGTTGTCACAGCCTGGACCTTTCGTTGGTAGCCTTTTGTTTGGGTTAAAATATTTACAGATACATGTGCTTTTCATCTAACAGATTTTACAAGCTAGTATTACAGCATATCCTCAATCAAAATATTGTGGAGGTTTAGTAATGCCTACCAAGTAAATGCTAAACCCCTTATGCTGGTTTTTCTGCCCCCCACAATATAGTCTCCTTTATTTGAGCAGAATATTTGACCACTTTCCTTAACATATCCCATTCTCCAGCCAAACTGAACTGTTTGATGCTCCATGAATGTGACTCATGAGTTCCTGCTTGGGGAGCTTTTGTTTGTGCCATCCTGGATATTCTCACCAAGCCCCTCTCTTCCAATACAGCCTGATGAAATCCTAGACAACTCAAGGTTTACATCATACTACTTGAACAGCCTCCTCCATGAATAGTCTTTTTCATTATCCATGTACAAAACCTTCTCCTTTTAACCTACAAGGGGGTTTCATTATACATCTTTTATGTCACTTATATTTATATTATGCTACTTCAAATTATACTTTTCCATGTTCTAATATCAAATGTTTTTGCCTCTTCCGGTAGAATGTGAGTTCCTTCAAGGCAGAAGTTTGTTGTGCTCATATTTGATTTCCATGCAAGACTTAGAAAATGGCATTCTTCAACATATATGCTGTAATTTTGTACTGCTAGGTAGATAGATGATAGATAGATAAATAGATGATAGATAGATAGATAGAGATTTATACCTACATCTGTATATATACCTATATATTGTTTCTTATCTAACAATGGAAGCCGGTACTTCATCTTTCTAGAACATGTAGATTCAGATTTTAAAATATTTTATTCTGTCTACAACCTGATGTTTAGGATTGCCATGATTTTGGTATTTTATGTTTGTCTTTAGCTATGCCTAATGTACCAAGTGCACTAAAAATACGAAATATTTCACATCTTTTTTTTGAGACAGGGTCTCTCTCTGTCACCTAGGCTAGAATGTAGTAGCAGAATCATGACTTACTGCAGCCTGGACTTTCTGAGCTCAATCAATCCTCCCATCTCAGCCTCCCTAACAGCTGGGACAACATGCACAAGCCACCATGCCTGGCTACTTTGTATTTTTTGTAGAGATGACATTTTGCCATTTTGCCCAGACTAGTCTTGAACTCCTGGACTCAAGTTGATCTACCCACTTCAGCCTCCCAAACTGCTGGGATTACAGACTTGAGTCACCATGCCTGGCCTTCACTTTTCTATTTCCTTGTTTTTGCTGCAGATACCAAACATGTTGAATGAAAATAAGACAAGGATAAATGCATAGTCTGTTTTTTAATGATCTGTCAGCACAGTTTTTATAAATGTTTTGCACTGTAAATGTGTGGATGCTCTGACACAAAATTGTATCAAACTTTATCAAGTAACGTATGAAAAGTATTATCCATTGTGTCCAAGTGAAATTTATCTCAAGAATGCAAGGTTGGTTTTACATTCAATTAATGTAAGATATCATATCGATAGAATAAAAGACAAAAACAACATGATTACCTCAGTGTATATGAAGCCTAATATGTGAGTTTAGCAATTTTGCATTGTTGAAGATCAAAATGCAAAAATAACTTGAATTTCTATATGCTAGCAATGAATGATCAGAAAATAAATGTAGGAAAACAATTCCAATTACAAAACATTCCATCCAAAACAAATTTAATTATAAAATATTTAGAAATAAATTTAACAAAAGAAGAGCAAAACGTATACTTTGAGAATACAAAACATCGTTGAAATAAATTAAAGGAGACCTAAATAAAAGGAATCATATTGCATATTCATGGTGAGAATATTTAATATTGTTAAGATGGCAGTACTCTCCAAATTGATCTACAGATTCAACACATTTTAATCAAAATTCCAGATACTCTCTTTGCATAAATTGACAATCTAATCCTAAAATTCATGTGGAAATTCAAGGGACCCAAAATTGCCAAAACAATCTCAAAAATAAACAGAGTTGGAGGAATCATAATTCCCAATTTCAAATCTTACCCCAAAGTTGCAGTAATCATGATTGTGTGGTATTCGAAGAAGTGTCGACATAAAAATCAGTGGAATAGAATCAAGAAACTAGAAATACCTTTTTGCATTTACAGTAAATGATTTTTGTCAAGGGTTCCAAGAAAATTCACTGGGGAAAGAATAGTTGTTTAACAAATGGTCCTGAGTCAACTGGATATCAACATGTAAAAAAATGAATTTGGACTCCTTCCTCACACCATGCACAAAATTAACTCAAAATAGATTATGAACCTAAATGAGAAGACAAAACATATACAATTATTAGAAGAAAATATAGTAAAATGTCACAACCTTGGTCTAGACAAAGCCTTTTTAAACATGATGCCAAAAGCACAAATAACCAGAAAAAAATGATAAACTGGACTTCATAAAAATTTAAAAATTTTATATCACAAAGAATATAATAAAGAAAATGAAAAGACTACACATAAAATGAAAGAAAATATTTGCAAATCACGTATCTCATAAAAGACTTGTATCTAGAATACATAAAGTTCTCTTACAATTCAATAATAAAAATTAAAAAAAAAATTTAAATGGGCAAAGAATCCAAATAGGCTTTGCTCCAAAGAAGATATAGAAAGGGCCAACAAGAACATAAAAGATTCTCAACATCATTAGCCATCAGGGAAATACAAATCAAAACCCAAAGAGATATGATTTCACATTCATTAAGATGCCCATAATGAAAAAGACAGATAAGCAAGTGTTGGTGAGGATGAAGGGAAGTTGGAATCCTCATACCCTGCTGGTGAGAATGGAAAATGGTGCATCCACTTTGGAAAATAGTCTGTTGGTACCTCAAACTGTTAAATATTGGGTTATCATATGATGCAGCACTTTTACTTCTAGGTAGATAATCTGAGAGAAATAAAAAAACATGTCCATGCAAATTCTTGTACATGAATGTTCACAGGAGCATGAGTTGTATTAACCAAAAAGTAGAAAAAACTCAAAGTCCATCAACTGACACTGATAAATAAAATGTACTATATCCATACAATGTAATATTATTGTGCAATAAAAAGGAATTATGTACTGATACATGCTATGATGTGAGTTAATCTTAAAAACATTACACTAACACAATAAGCCAAAAGGTTGCACATCATATGATTCTGTTTACATGAAAAGTCTTGAAGAGGCAATCTATAGAGACACAGATTAGTGGTTGTCTAGAGCTGAGGGGTTGAAAGGAAATGGGTAGTGACTGCTAATAGGTATGGGGTTTCATTTGGGGATAATGAAAATTGTGGTGATGGTTCCAAAATGCATTGCAGTGATGGTTGTACAACTCTGTGAATATAGTAAAAAACACTGAATCATACACCTTAAATAGGTGGATTGTCTGGTAAGCGAATTAAATCTCAATAAAGCTTTTTTTTTTTTTTTTAAATGAGGAGACTTTATATTAGCAATCATACAGGAAGTTGTCATGCATTGTCTAGCGTGGAAACTCAATGGACACATGTTTACTCTATTTCTCTAGGTAGTAAGACCTAAATTCCAAATAAACTACCAGTGGATTTTTGCTTTTGCATTTATCATGTGATCTACTAAGTAAAATGGGTTCTGTTTAGTCATATGACTATAATTAGAAAGATTCTTTGTAAAAATTAACAGCCATTTTAGAGTAGGTGAAATGAAATAATAAATAGATCCTCTCCGATTTACTGCAACCATTAAAATCTCAGACACATTTTGAAACTATCTGCACCAATATTGCTCATAATTAAATAGAGGTATTATGCAAATGTATACAGTTTTAATTTATCAATAGTGATCAATTTTGGCCAATGTTAGTGGCCAGGTATATGAAAAATATAAATATATATTTCTATTTTGAAGTCATAATCATATTGGAGGTGAATTGGGTTGAGATTTTAAGGTTATTTTACACCTTAATGGTTTACTGCACCTTTAATATTTTGTAGGTACTCGAATTTCCAAGACGAAATTAATTTTTTTTTTTAATCTGCAACGGCTCTTTTCTCACACTGCAACCCTCTCCAAGCCTCCCTTCTAAAAAGACGGAGGACTTCATCAGAAGTGACAAAGGAACAATTTTTGTTCAGAAATAAAAAACAAGTCAGAAGGCTGAATCTCATCTAACAACTATGTTCTGGTCCCCTTCTATGTTTATATTTCCCCTCCATTTTTTTTTTTTTTGATATTGATTCTGCATATCCATCTGTAAATCATATTCCCCTGGACTTCATGCTTCCCAGAACATTACATACAAAATGTGCATATGCTTTTCCTAAACTTAGCAATCACATTTGTAGGACTGGTGGAAGGAGAGTGGGGGACGGGAAAAATTTCCTCCTTTCTTAAGCACAGAAATCAATCAGCAATTTCACTTCTGTAAGTTAGAAGTGGAGAAAGGAAGAAAGGAAAAAGAAAAGAAGGTAGGTAGAAAGCATTCTCACTTCTATATACTGTATTAAGTAGCCAACATAAAGCCCAAAACAAATCAAGCTGAATTCATTTTTACTCTATTCTCACAATGCTGTTATCTTGTCTCTAACCTAGGGCATCCACTTCCTTCAGTCTGTGCCTACCTCCCAAACGTGAAGTCTTCCAACTTTTCTGTGCTTCCATCTGCTTGGTGTCTGCCTGAGAAAGAGGTTTCTAAGAGCTACTCCAAAAACCAAAATCACCCTAAAGGAAAGCATGAAGATACAAAGATAAAATATATATTTTTATAACATGTTTGAATAACTCACAACACAAAAAGCATTTCAAAATGCCACCTGTAATTGGAAACATAATATTTATACGCAAAAGGTATTTTTTAAAAAATCATGTGAATGTCACCAGTCCCATGTGCAATATGAGTCAACTTTGGCCCTGAGAGTGACAAGCCTAACCAAATTGTCAATCTTTAATGTTATTTCAAGACCCTAGGCAGAAAATTATTATACTGCCTCCTGTGAAAAAAGAATAACAAAAATAGCAAAAGCAAATTTCATCCCCAAAGGGACTCTGCTCCTCTCCAAACTTATCTCTATGCAGATTTGAGACAGAAGAGTTTGCCTGGTGTGCGAGAAATCAGCCAGCTGACAACAGCTTTCTAAGTTGCAGAAGAATGAGAAGTTAAATGTATTTCATGAACTAGTAAGAAATGTTAGTCTTATAAACTTGTAAGAAGGGTCTTTTGCCTAATCCTTTGAGTTTGATTTGCAGCACTATGAAATGTGAGAAAGAATTGCTTCATTAGTATTTTACATTGTTCTTCTCTTCTCTATAAATTCATGTGACCAAAGATGTACTGGGAAAAAATAAAAGTGTTTCAGTAGTTCTATGTGCAAGGGAGAAAATGAATGAAAATAAACTCCCATGTATTAAAAGAACAAAATATTCACTTTTTGGACTAAATATTGCTAGGACTTTGAATTTTGGTTGTTACTTTTTTCAATAGTAGTTGGAATTTGAATGACTCATCTTTACTTTTTGTATCTTTACTTTTTGTATCTTATGCCCATATATTACTACAGACATGCAAATTAATAGAGCTCATAAGGGCAACTGAAGTTCATTCCCTTCATCATAGTCCTAGTGGACCCTTATTCGCATAGCTGGATTTATAACTGACAAATACTGTATTAAGTTTAATTCTTAAAGGAAAAAGAAAAACCTTTGTAACGAAGAATGTTATGCCACATTAGTCATAAAGATGGAGACCTGTACATAATCTAAGGAAAGGTCCATTATTCCATTCTCTTTATTCTGCCATTGCTAATACCAATTGTCCTGATACTTTGAGTCAGAGTTCAGAAAAAGCAATTACAATAATTTGTTGAAGATACTAACTTTGTCAGGGAAAATTCCTACGGAGGAAAAATAGAAGAAAAAGAGTTTCTTAAGGGGAACAATGTGATTTATTCAGATTGCTTGTTACAAGTGAATTAATAAGGCCAGGTACAGTGACTCATGCCCATAATCCTAGCACTTTGGAAGGCAGAGGCAGGAGGATTTGCTTGAGGCCAGGAGTTCAAGACCAGCCTAGACAACACAGTGATACCTCATCTCTACAAAAAGAAAATTAAAAAATTAGGTGGGTGTGGTGGCACACTCCTGTAGTCCCAGCCACTTGAGAGACTGAGGCAGGAGGATGACTTGAGCCCAGGGGTCTGAGGCTACAATGAGCTATGATTGAGCCGCTGCACTTCAGCCTGGGCCACAGGGTGAGACCCTGTTTCTTTAAAAAAAAAAAAAAAAGTTATCCACAGAATTTAATTATCTGATATAATTCACAGTAGACTGAAAACACAATACACATGTTACTTTAGGAATGTACAGTGGTTATTGTCTTAAACTAAAATGTCACAAATGTGATTGGTCAAATAAATTAGGCTCTAAGGCCTTAAAATGATCATAATTCTAAAGCCATCAATATTACAGAACCAAATGTTATTAACAAAACCAATAAAGGAATTTCCTAAAATGAAAAAATGTAATTATAAGATGCTTTCAGATTATTTCTGCAGGAATAGCAGATATCCAGGACTTTTATTAGCTTTAGTATTTAATAATTAAAATATAACAGTAAAGTCTACTTGATGTGCTCATAGAAAGAACTAACACTAGATAACAGGTAATTTTATATCTTTTGTCATTTAGGTTTTATGCTCATTCACTAGATTTAGTACATCTAAATTGAAAATGCACTATCCATCAAAAAAACAATGCTTTTATTTTCTTGTTGAATTTGGTTGTATGGGCAATGCTTTTCTGAAGTATTTTTTACACAAACAGCGTCAATCCCCTGTGACAAATGTCAAAGGCCATAATTTTATTACCTTTGGGACCATACGTGTTTTTGAAGACTGAAGAAATTAGTCACTATTAAGAGATCTGCATTCTAAAACACAGCAAAAATGGTTTATGTACAGAAGAGTGAACTTGAAAAGTGGTGTCATAAACATGCATCAAAATTTCAAGGTGAAGTTAGGAACCTTCTTGAATCTTACCCAGGAGAGAAAGTGGTACACTTGCAGGCAATATGCCTGAAGCTCTCCTGGATACCTGACTGCAAGAAAAATACATTCCACTTTCACCACCTAGGCCCTCTGTTGTGGAGAAAAGATTGTATCCTTCCTCCCTGACAGTATGGCTGCTGAAAGCTACTGCAGAAAAGGGAACAATGCTTAGAGAAAAGGGAAAGGGAAAGAGAGAAGGAATGAAAGGGCATTAAGCTTATCAGTTCCAATGATAATTCAGAAGCTCTAAATGACATGTTCCTTCTAAAATGTAATTACCCCAATAAAATAGAAAATAAGAACAACCATTCCTGAAAGTTGTGCAAGATTGTCAAAAATCTCTATTCTAAATGCATTTATAACTCAAGCACCACCTGCTGGTTCAAATTGGATCTTCCCACTCACTCAACAACTCCAATCAGCCAAGAAGACAATTCAAGTTTTCATAGGAATGAAGCAAGAAGACTACTGATCTTAAAACCAGATTTAGCTTGTTTTGCTAAACTGTATAACCAAAACCATTAACAATGTACTGTTATAAAAATTGAAAGATAACTTTTAATATAAAAGGTATAATAACCTGTACATATAATATTTTTACATATTTCTGTGGTTCATCACCAATACTCTCATTAACTACTGTTACAAACATAATCTTGCTAATGCTTATTTTTATTATAGTAATAATTTTATAATACATGAAATTTTCAAATATCTTACTAAAAATAAACTGATATGTTTTACCACAGAGACTAAATAAAAATCTACAAATAAAAGTCACTATCAAATGAAGAGGCTTGTAGAAATGACTCACTGTGATTTAGCTAGTTATCTTTTCCAGTTCTTCAACAATGAAAATTTAATTCGTTGAGAATGTGTCTTAGAATTAGGTCACTGAATCAATTTTGCATTTGTTTAAAACACAGTCACTTTTTTCCTCTTTCACAGAAAAACTAACCTAAACTAAAGTAAAAATAACTATTTTCACTGTAACTACTGAAATATACAGCTGGTTATCTCATGAATGAAACTGCAACTACCCACCCGGAACCCAGCCGCAAAGTATCCCTGTTATATAAATGTTTCTACTGTATTAAAAAAGCAGCTATGTGCAGCACTTACAGACATGGCCTCAAAGCCTAACTGGTAGCAGCATCTTAGGGCTACATTAACTGTGTATCCTAGGCAACCAAGTCATGGCTAAAGCACCACAGTGTTTGTTTAAAACGTGATGTGGAAAGCAATCAGAGGAGCTTCAATTCCAGGGAAATTCCTTTTCAATGTAAGACTCACACTGTATTAGAGTGGTGCTGTTTGCACCATTATAATTAAGAATGTGTCACCATATTCATTATTTTCAAGGTTTTGTAACTCAGCTGTAAAAAATTAGTCATAGTAATTAAAAGACGGAAAACATCTAGCTATGCTAAGATGTCCTACTGGGGCATTTAAGGTCCTAGTGAAGGGGGTTTAAGCAATTTAAATGACAGATAATATTTTATCTGAACTACCTTAAAATACTATCCTAACCACTGATATATTAGAGGTGTGTTTGAAATAGCAATTTAGTTTGTACTTTTCTTGATAAAAATATACAACAGCTATTTTAACACCATAATGATTTTTATTATTTTATTGAGTTTATTCCTCAGTGAGTTTATCTTTTCATTACTCTGTTAGCAAAGAGCAGTATTGTTCTCTACAAAAAAAAATCTTTTTAATTTTTTGACCACTTCATGAACTCAGTCATAATACAAGAACCTAAATCCATGTCATTTTGCACACCTTACTTATATATTTATATTTCTATGTAAATTATAAGTGCAGAATATTGCTCTTGGTGAATTATTTTTTAAACAGAATTTGTATTTTTCTTTTTTTTTTTTTGGTTTCCTTAAGCAATAATGAAAAATGTTTCTCATGCTGTTTTTCAGATTGAAGAAGGAACCTGAATTTTTTAAAACAAAAGGAAGCAGTAATTGTGGTAGAGGAGAAAAGATAACTAGACTTCACTAAGAGCCTGCTGTAATAGCTACACAATACTATTTATCACATATTTATTTCATTTAATCCTCTCAATAGTTCTGCAGAATAGGTAGTATTTCCCATTTCATAATGAGGAAACTCACAATATTAGTGGGACCCGGATCCAAAGTCCTAATATTTTATACCATTTGTACATTTCCAAAATAAAAACTTGAAATTGAATATAGTTCATCTTATATTTAAATAATCTTACAAAATATTAGAAACAAAATTATAAAGTAACTCCATCTTTCTTTCCATTCTTCAGATTTTATTGCTATGTTTCATGGTCATGTTTAATTAACAAGTGTATAAAACTTACTGGAACTCAAGAATAAAATGAAACTAAGGGTTTCAAAAACCTATTTCCTTTAAAAATCTGTCTAGTAATAACACAACTTAAATTATGCATAAAATAGTACTAAATTTTTCTCTAGAAAAAGAGAAATTGTCATCTAAAACTCCATGTGAATGATATCGGAATGAAAAGAGTCACAGAGTATACAGTAAAATTATTCTGCAGAGCCGCTCCAAGAGAAAGAATAGCCCCTTGGTGATGGCCAAGGGATTTCTCAAGGCACATATCATGACCTCTCTGAAGCCTTGCCCAAATTGATATGTTTGCTTTCTCTTTAAAATTCTGAAGTTAGAAAATATTATTTCCTCAATTATTTTCAAAGAGAACATATCAGAGATTTTATTATCTTCTACTGGTGCCCAAATCTGATATTCCGTAAGTAAGCTTTAAACATTTTGTTCTATTAAAAAAAAAGACCTTTAAATAAATAGCTATATTTTGTTTTTATATTGGAATAGCTGAGAAAACAATTAGCCTGTTTCCCTATTTTTTTTATTTGTAGCGTGTGAGAAAAAAAGATATGAATTACTTAATACTCCCATTTCAAATGGAAAAGACAAGGCAAACAATCAAGGCATTAGATAAGCGCTGTCCAGTACGGTGACCACTAGCTACCTGAAACAGCTATTGAACAACCTGAAATGTGGTTAGTCTGAAATGAGTGTAAAATATCACTGGAATTTCAATGCTTAGAATGAAAAAAGTGTAAAAACCTCATTTTCACAATGATTGCTTGTTGAAATGATAATATTTTGGAAATAAAATATGGCCATTTATCTATTTTACCTATTTCTTTTCTTTCAGTGTGGCTACTAAAAAATTTTAAAATTACATATATGGCACGAATTTGTAACTTTCGTTCTAATTTTTTTTGGGGGGGAGCGGTGGGGCAGTAGTGTGTTAGATCTCAAAACATGAGGCATGAAAGTTTAGATCTGAAATCATTGATATTATCTACAAGATATTTCATATTACAAATTTGTTTTACTCTTTCTCTTATATCCAGGTATTTCTAATATAATTGATAAATTTATATATACAATGTACATTGATATATAATAATATACAAGCAAATATGCACTGAAACCCTTTCCAACGTTATATTTTCAATATCTAAAATAATGCCTGGTCAATAGTAGGCACACAATAAACATATTTTTTTAACTGTATTTTGAATTAATGTATTTTTCTAGCACTAAACACAAGTCAGAAGCAGAGGGCAAAAAGAGGAAATTCTGCCTCACTGACCTACTCAGAAATTTTTAAGTCCCATAGGTGAAATATCTGAAACAAATAGATATGCAAATATAAAATGGAATTTTTGAAGCATTTGATATAATATGGAAATTGGTTATCAGTAAAAATTTTCTATGATTGGATTACAAAATCACTAATGTATGGGTGGCACCACATACACATTTATATTGTGGGTGACCTGGACATTTAACAATGCATTCACCTTTGCCTTTAATATGTACAAGTATAACAATAAAGCTATTTTTAAGCTTTTATCAATGTTGTCAATATTTCTCCTTAAAAATTAAACTTAGCAATATTCTTATTTTATAAACAGCAGAAATTCCAAGTTGTGGATTTGCATTCCATCAAACGCATTATAATAAATTAAGAAGAATCATTAGAAAAGCTTATAATTTTGCATATTGCTTCACCAAGACTTCAAATCTGTGTAAGTGTGTGTATTTTAAGCCATCCTTGCAACTTATGCCCCCGGGTAAAATAATTTTAGAGATTATAAAAATCTTTAGATACCAAAGCCTAAAGAATTAGGATAGATGGAAACAAAATGAAGTTATTGTAACCCCCAAAGATTCAGAGGCTCACAGAAGACCAAAGAGTCTAAACGTAGGAACAAGAAATATTATCTAGGTTAGGAATTCTTGATCCATTGATGAATCTGAACTCAACAAAGAATGTTTTGTTTTGTTTTACGAGAACTTTAAAGCTAAAAATACATTTCCTGGGAATTGCTCAGCAGTGGATGGAATGACTGAGAGATAACTTGCTTGGTGGCTCTTAAGTACAACTGATATTTTAAGAATCCTGGTTTCACCAGTTACTACCAATATGACCTAGGTTAATAAAACCCCTCAAAGTCTTAGTGTTTTCATTTTAAAAGTATATGACAGTCATCTCAGCAAAATAAGATTCCATCAGGTAATCTGAATAAAGCATTCAGTACAGTGTCTAGCAAACACTGATGGTTCAATAAATGTTAATTATTATTTCCTGTAGTTCAGATATGTTATTAATTTCCTAGGGCTGCAGGAACAAATTACCACAAACTTGGTCGCTTAAAATGAGATAAACGTATTCTCTCATAGTTCTGGATGCCTGAAGTCTGAAATCAACCTGCCGGCAGGGCCATACTCCCTCTGAAGACTCCAGGAAAAAAAAAAATCCTTCTTTGCATCTTCCTAGCTTCTGGGGGCTTCCAGCAATCTTTGGCATTGTTTGACTTATAGCTATCTCATTTAAACGTCTGCTTCTGTTTTTCACATGGTGTTCTTCCCTATACGTATGTCCCCATGTGGTTCTCCTATAGTCTTACAAAGATACCAGTCTTTGGATTTAGGGCCCACTCTAATCAAGCATGACTCGTCTGAACTAAGTACATCTTAAAAGACCCAATTTTCAAATCAGGTCACATTTTGAGGTGCGGGGTTGATATGAATTGTGGGGGGGGGGCACTGTTCAACCCACTATAGATATTTAGCCCATTCTAAAGCTCACGTGGCTTTAACCAAAACAAGGGAATATCAGAACACAATGGAGTATAAAAGAGGTAGTCACCTCTCCTATATATTGTCTTCTCATACATATATGCAAAGTCCACCTAGACTGGTAGTGTGAACATATTATTTTTCCATATGCCAAAATTTGCCTGTAAGATATCTTCTACTAGTTTGTTTTTATTTTATGTTTCTTAGGACTTTCATAGTCTTGTCACGTCTTATTCATTCATCACATCTTGTCACTAAGTCTAGTCGTTTTTCTCTACTACACATCTCTCACATCCATTCTTCTCTCTCACTTCAAATTCTACCCAACCTTAGTGCCTCACACTAACATGAGTATAACCACCTTCAAACTAACCCTTGCCTCAAGACTTTTCAACCATAGGGCAAACTACTGAGAGATTAATTCCCTATATTTCTTTCATATCAATTCGTATTCCCCAAGCCATCAATGATTTACCATTTACTTAGAGTAGAATCTACATTCTTCACATCAGCTGCATAGACTTTTATGATCTGATCCATTCACTTACCCACAAATACTACCTTCTGCAACTCAGTGGAAACATCGCCTCCAGTAATACTGGTTTATTGTCTCCATTGCCTTCCTGTACTTCTTTTTGATTACAAGAGGAAATTCCTTCTTAGTAGCATCAAAAAATAAAGAGAATAATTCTGCCTTCATTTCAAAAGGCACTTTAAACCAAAATTCTGAGCTATAAAGGATTTGTAAATGAGCCAGAATGTTTCCTTCCATGAATAAAGGATAAAGAATTCGTATATATACGCTTGTTGTGAACTGGAACCCTACAGTCCATGCAAGGTGTATGGGTTGGGCAAGAGCTGAAAGGTTAAAAATTGGCTTTTGCTAGAGTGAATTTCAACACAAAGAATCTTCATTTGGAAATGCCCAGCAAATGGTGAGAGCCAAGCCTAGGCTTTGTGCCAGTATTATTTCCAGGAGATAGTTTTAGGTGCTAGAAAGGGATATAACTCTAGCACTAGATAGGTCAGTGGTAGGCATAATGAAAGATATTTGCAAGAATCTATTATTTTAAAAGAGTAGCATTGAAAGATGTGCTGTATAAATGTTTTCCTACTTTTTAATAATTGAAAACTAGACATTGGTCTCCAAAGGAAAATATGTTTCTCTCCTGGGAAGTCAGCTCTGTATGTTATGTAAGATTTCTGGGAATGGTCATTTAAGCTTGCCACTTACTAACTGATCCCATGAAATACGTACACTACTAGACTTTGCTGTGCGTTAGTAAATCTGTTTCCCCCTCTGATGTTTCACTGTTACTTTTTCCTCTCAACAGTGGCAATGAAACTTCTGTTGATAGAGGGACTATCCAAATGAAGCAAATGCCTGACTCTCTTCTCAATTGACAGATGCTGCTTTACATTTAGAAGTTTTCCTTTTTCTTTCTTTCTCTCTCTTTTTCTGTTGCTGTTTTGATTAAATAAACACCAGAAAAGTTCCTGATTTTTTTTTTTCTCCTCCTTCTTTTTTTCGGGGGTGGGGGCGTAAGGAAATGGAAAGTGAATTGCAAGTTGCTTCTGAGGCAAAAAACATAACTTTTATTATCTCTACTTCTTGTTACTATTGACTGTTATTAATTTTAAACTTTTGTTGCATTTTTCAGGTAATAAAAAAGCAATAAAGTAGTCCTTTAATACAAACTGTACAACACTTGTGGTTTGTTTTAAAAATCAAACATACTTCATAAAGAAAGGTAAAACTATTTATGGTTCCCTTGACGAACAAAACTAGATATAAACCAAATGAAGAAAAACATGTGTTATTCCTTCAATAAATATTTGAGAGCTTCCTGCTGACAAGATTTAGAGAAAGGTGACAGGTCACAAGCCATTTACAACATTGCTTTGTCCTTCTAGACAGCTGGTGAAAAGTTAGAGAACCAGAGCATAATGATAATAATAAAGGGTATTATCATGTGTTATGCCACTTTATAGCTAAAAATTCAATTTTTCATAAAATATTTTATATCAGTTTCTTGAGAATCCTGTGAGAAAATATGCTGGAAAGATACTTGTACAGCCATTTTAAAGATGGGAAAACTGAGGCAATGACAGATTAATTACCTTTCTGTATTCCCATGATAAAACAGAAAGTATTAAGAATAGTGCTCGTGACTTCTTACCCCTGTTCTATTATTTATTATTTCATAATCAAGATGAAGACCAAAATTTTACTCCTTCCTACAAGTTCCAGGAAGAATACCTAGGATAAGAAGAAGAACAGGCCCTAAGATGACTCTCAGTAAGTCAGGTCCTTATGTAATCCTTTCCTTCTGAGTATGGTCACAACAAATGACTCACTTCCAATAGAGTATGGAAAAGGTGACTTTACTCCTTTGATTAAGTTATGTTATATGACAAAGGTGGTGGGTTGTCATCCCTATTATAATTTATGTTACATAAGACCCCAGCTGGGCATACTGGACCTTAAGAGATTCTTATGCTGTCCTTGAAGAAGTAGGTGGGCATGCACTGAACTGCCTACAGAGAGGGTCACATGGCAAGGAACAGCAGGCAGCATCTAGGAGGTAAGAGTGACTTCCAGCCAACAGCCAGTAAGATAGTGGAGAACTGAACTCTAAAACTATAAGGAGATGAATGCTGCCAACAACCTGAGGAGGTTTGAAGTGGATCTTTCCCCAATCAAGCCTCTGATGAGTCTGCAGCCCTTGCCAATATCTGGTGGAATCCTGAAAAAGAGAACCCAGCTAAACTATGCCCAGATATCTGACTCACAAAAACTGACATAATAAATGTATGTGGTTTTACGTAGACAAGTTTGTAGTGATTAGTTATACAGCATAGAAAACTAATGCAATACCTGTTTCTTTTTCTGTGTGCTGTAATCTGAGTCCTCCAACTATAAAGTTGATAAAAACAAATCAGTAATATTTTTGGGGGAAGGGAGCCCCCTTTAATAATACAAACTAACATTTATTGAGCATTTAATATGTGATAGGCATTGCTGCAGATATTTGGACATATTGCATGAAGCAGGGCTCAGTTCTTGGAACTAATCTCTTCTCTATTCTCATTCCCATTCTGGTTTAGTGTTTTTAATTTTAGGAATACATAGTAACTTTTGGCTTTTGAACAGAGAAAAGATGAGACAAGAAAAACAAAATGTATCATACCTATAAAGTTACATTAAATAATACATATTTTTTCCAGTTTATGTTTGTGTGATACCTAGTGACATGGTGATATAAAATGTTATTTTAAGTACAAATAGTAGCTGGGCTTGGTGGCTCATGCCTGAATCCTAGCGCTTTTGGATGCTGAAGTGGGTGGATCACCTGTGGTCAGGAGTTCCAGACTAGCCTGGGTAACATGGTGAAACCTCATCTCTACTAAAAATACAAAAATTAGCTGGGCGTGGTGGTGCATGCCTGTAATCTGAGCTACTCAGAAGGATGAGGCAGGAGAATCACTTGAACCCAAGAGGCGGAGGTTGCAGTGAGCCAAGATCGTGCCACTGGACTCCAGTCTGGGCAACGAAGTGAGACTCCGTCTCAAAAACAGTGTGAATAGTAGCTAAAAATGGAGAAACACAATTGTAGATGATGCCATCCTGTTTCATAATATTAAAAAACATCTATACAGGGAAGGAGTCATTTTATGTCAAAGTTTTATCTCCAGATTCTACTTCTGTGAACTCTAGAGTCATTTTCTAGTCACCTACTCCACATTTCCACTTGAATATCTAATAGTGAAATTCACATGTATCATGTCCAATAGCAGATTCCTGACCCCCATGGAGCCCTACCCATCTGTGCGCCCTCTTCCCAGTCTCAAGCTAAAAACTTGAGAGTTATTCTGACTTTTTTCTCCTATCCCCTTCATCCAATTATCAATAATCTTGTCATTTCTATCTTCAAAAGACATCAGAATCTGACCACTTCATGACACCTCTAAGATACCATTCTGAGCCAAACCACTACCATCTATCTGAATCATTATTAATCAAATACATCTCCTGGCCAGCTCTCTGCTTGCACCTTTGTGCATTTCAGTCAGTCTATTCTTTTCATGGCAGCAAAAGCAATTCTTTAAGTGAATCATGACTTCTTCTCTCAACACCTTTTTCTGACTTTCTATCTCATTTACATTCCACATTTAGATGACTATAATACACACTTATTTTTATATAGAAAACTAAAAAGTGTCTTATATTCACTGTCAGCCAGGTGGCAGTTATGACATAGTAATCATTGCTTGTATAGGAACAAACTTGGTCATCACTTCAGTTGAATTATAGGCACTATTGGGACTATACACTTGAATTGAATATCTTCAGTAAGTTTCAACTATGATTCAACATTGAAATGAGAAGTTACTGTGTATATAAAAAGAAAGAGAGGCAGACCAGCACAGCATATAAAATAATTCTTATCTAAATAAGACTAAATAAACTCTTTACATGAATACAAAATAAAAATCTATATGATTAGAAAGTATTGTGCCATCGTTTTCATGGCAGTTTTTGTTCCTTAGTTGTACATAGAATAATGATGAAGCTAACAATGAAAAATGTTTTAAATTCCATAACACAGTAAAAGCCAATCCTTATAATGTTCCACAGGGCCCATATATTCTCTTACCCTCTTGACATCTTTCTAAATTTATTTCTGAAAATTCTAACATAGCTCTAGCCACAGTGGCCTCCGGGCAGCTCTTTGAAAATGCCATGAACCCTTGTGTCGCACAGCCTTTGCCTCTGTAGTTCATTCTATGTGATATGTCCTCATCCCCTCATAGCTTCAGGACTTACTCACTTACTTCATTCAGGTCCCTGTTTAACCTTCACTTTATCAAGGAGATCTTCTCTGCCTATCTTATTAAAATATTCTTGCCCATCTCAAATTAATTTTCCACATGTTTTATATTTTTCGTTATCTTTCAATTATTGTCTTTCTATCTTTCATTGAAATGCATCATAGTGCCTGGCACATAGTAGATGCTCTTAAAATTTTGATGAATGAGTAAATGATAAATGGATCTTCACAACAACCTTATGACATTAACATTATCATTAATGTGGGTAATATTATCATTGCCATTAAACATTGATGAAAAATGTGAGGAAAAGGGAGATTAAGTAATTTTGTCATGGTCATGAAGGTATTATGTGTGATAGACTCCAGATTTGGTTGGTGTGACTGCAGTGCCTGCACAATGAACCTTCCCTTATTGTTTCTCATGTCTTAATAGATGAATGCAGATTTGAGGTCACTTATGAAGATAAAGAAAAAAAAGTTGGCCAGGTGCGGTGGCTCACACCTATAATCCCAGCACTTTGGGAGGCTAAGGCGGGCAGATCACGAGGTCAGGAGTTTGAGACCAACTGGCCAACATGGTGAAACCCCGTCTCTACCAAAAATACAAAAATACAAAAACTAATCGGGCGTGGTGGCACATGCTTGTAATCCCAGCTACTCTGGAGACTGAGAAGGAGAATCCCTTGAACCTGGGAGGCGGAGGTTGCAGTGAGCCAAGATTACGCCATTGCACTCCAGCCTGAGCAACAGAGTAGGACTCTGTTAAGAAGAAAAGAAAAGTATGTTGATAGGAGTTAATGACTTTCACAAGGTTACTGCAGAACTTGTTACTGAGACAGCAAAGGCTATCAACCCATTGTGTGGACACTAACTTTGGAGCTCTTTTATAATTAATTCTGTTATTTTACTAATTCCTCAGAGCTGTTATCACTTAAGGTATTTCTCCATTCTAGGGCACTTACAATTTGTAGCAGACACATGAAATAGAGAAGTACTTGAAAACCCTTATAAATGAATACGTAACTCCGTTCCAATGGGGTCCCTTTTTTTACCAGCAGATATTTATGTTGCCCATCACGTCACACCAGCTTCCTTCTCAGCACCAAAGCATACTTGGTTCTTTATCCTGGCTAAATGGGGGCCACTTTCCTAATTCATTAAAATGATTAAATGGTCCTGCATAGCAAAGAGTAAGTCATGTGCTAGTGGCTGTACTATGCTGCAAAGATGGTAAAAATTATTTTATAACTTTCTAAGCAGCAATAAACAAAATTTCTTTCTTTTAAAATTCCCTACTATCTCCAGTCCTTCTTTAACAATCTCCATAAATAATGACATAAAATGTGTATAGGGTATTTTGTCTTTGAAAAACCCATTGGGTTGTTGTAAAATGAAGTGATAATTCATAAATACCTAGTAGAGAGTAAGCACTCTAAGACATTATTATAATTAGTGTTATTATTATTATAAATTATTGTATATTTACATTTTACCTTAAGAGTGTGGTGACCAAACCTGAGAAATTTGAAAGCAAAAAGCAAAGAAGTGCTATGTGCAACAAAAACTATAGCGTTTACTTAGAAAATATACTTAAATGAGCCTTAGTCAATATACCAAAAAACATGCAGATTGGCCTGGCTATCTTTTTGCATATTAGAAATTACAAGTGATGCCAAATTTTGTGATGTACTTTTTGATTGGACACAAGGTCACCTGGGTGAGGACAGTCAACACCAAGTTCATTTTCACCTGGTGACTGGAGCCATAATGTAAAATGTTAAATTGCTATAATTTTTCTTTCTCCTAAGTAACTTGTAAACATAATAATGGCTTCATTGTTGAGACTTGCAGCTTCTTTCAAAAGGAAAATAATTTTTAAAACAGACTAGGATGATAGTGTTGTGCACATAGGAGCACTCAAAAAGCAGTCTTTAAATAATAAAAAGCAGAGCCTTCATTTGTGCTGCTCTCTCTGCCTAAAAGCTTCCACCTGACTTTTTGCCTGATCAGCTACCTCTTACTCATTCTTCAAGACTACGGTAGTCTTCCTCTCCATACTCTTTACTTCTCCTCATCCTAGCTCTACCTAGATACCTTAAAAATTAATTTTACAAATAAGTTTATTCTTAAAAATTATCAGCAGAACCACAAGAGCAGGTATCACGTTTTTGTTTTATTACTTCATCTCCAGATCTTTGCACTATGCCTTTATAGACATTCAATAATATTGGTCTAAAGAATATATTAAACTCTCGTTTACCTTTGCTAGTAGGGAGATTCAAATGGAGAGGTAAGATCTGGAATATATAAAATGTATTCACATAGCAATACAAATAAATTGTTTAGTTTTGTTATGTTTTCTCCTCAGTGGAATTAACTTACTAATAACGTATGATATAATGAAAGAGATGTTGTTTCTAGAGCTGAAACAGAATTGAAATATCCACTCCCACCTTCTCATTTAATATAGTTTATCCTTCCTAAGCAAATACTGTGTGATATAGTGGAAGCTGCTCTGCCTGTTATGCAGGCAGAGTCTTGACAAGTCTTGAGAAGTAGCCTAGAATTCTCTGTAAGTTCTATTGGTTAAACTTTGTTTTCATGTCACATAGTATCAATAACAATTTGTAATACAGGACAAAAAATAAGTGACCTTCAGGTCACTTGAATAAGGGAAAAATGAAACTTATTTTCAAACAAGTTTCAAAGAGATAAGTTATCATAGACGATTTTCACCACCCCCCCCCCTCAGAAATATTTAAAATTTGTGACTCTCTCAAGAGAGTTTATTTTTTAAAAAAAGATTTTGGTTACCACATTCAGGTATACTGATTTAGTAGACCTGGATCATGACTCAGAAATCAGCATTTTTTAAAAAATTATTTTTTTTTTATTTTTTATTTTTTTAGAGACAGAGTCTTACTCTGTCACCTAGGCTGGAATGCAGTGGCATGATCATAGCTCACTGCAGCCTTGAACTCCTGGGTTCAAGTGATCCTCCCACCTCAACATTCAAAGTAGCTGAGACTATAGATGTGTGCCACCATGCCTGATTAATTTTTAAGTTTCTGTGGAGATGAGGTCCCCCTATTTTGTCTAGGCTGGTCTGAAACTACTGGCCTCAAGCAAACCTTCCACCTCTGGCTCCCCAAGTACTGAGATTACAGGCATGAGCCACTGTGCCTGGCCCAGAAGTCAGCATTTTTAGGCACATCCCCAAATCTACAGCCAGTTTGAGAATACCCCATCCTAGACTGTAGAAAGAAAAAATATATATACTATATACATAAACACTTCGACATTTTCAGGGTTCCTTATTAACTTCTGTCTTTAGCACAGTGTCAGTATTTTCTGAGAAAAGTTCAAACATCAACTACATGAGGTTTTTGTGGGACACTGACAAAATATCTACCATTAGATTTCCCAAATCTTTTTAACAGTGCCCTTAATTCCACTATACAATACAATGCCTCCCAGTAGACTCTGATTGACATGTAAGTCCCCTTGGAAGCAGTTACACTATAAGCCATTAAAGAGATTTCTTCATTCCTTTGCATAGATTACTTTGTGTGTAACTAAATGATGTCTGAGGACCAGATACTGGGATGGTCACTTTTGTTTAAAAAAAAAAAAAAATGACAAGAGGAAGGTCTAGAGCTTAGTGCAGGCAAGAAGGTACTCACAAAAAGGAGTTTAAGGAAAATAAGATATCAGACTATGCACATTTACTGACTAAGGAAATTAAGTCCAAGAAAGACAAAAAGAAAGGAAAATCAGAGATCGAAATAAATTTTTGCCATTTTTCAGTTACCTCGAGCAAGTCTTACTAAAACGAACTGATTGATCCATCCACCCGCTCATTCATATTCATAGAATCAATAATATATCTAACAAGTGCCAAGGGACTGGGCCTGGAATAGTGCTTTGCTTTGAGGAAACAATGGATCAATATGGTTGAACAACATGAATGGTGACTGTCCTCATAAAGCCTCCATGCCAGTCTGGTTTACTTTGGGGGCAAGGAAGATGACAGTGGTATGAAAAGTGGATTTCATTACATTAATTCCTTTCAACTATAGCTCAGCAATATAAGAAATTATTTTATTTAGTGATTCAAGAAACGTTTTTCACATTCAGTTCACCAATCATAAAACCTATACATTATTGTTTAAAAACAGGAAAGTTTCTGGTATGTTTATAAACATTTTTGGTAATTATTTTTAAATGTTCTTTAAAAAGTTATTACATGTTGCCACCTATTTTGAAACAATTTGCGTCAGATAAAGCCATATATTTAAGAGGATCACACCAGTAGATGATGCATCTGTTGGCCTAACTCAGGACATTCATAACCAGAATTTGTCATATGACACTTAAGAATCATAATCTGCTGCATTTTCTAGTCAGAGTCATAGATTTTTATAGTTGAGTGAAACTTTTCGAAATTTATAGTGTGCCTACCTCCCTTCTAAGGATTGTAATTTGTGGTTGCGAGCAGTGTTTTACAAACTGAGACTCATTTATAGATTATAAAATCTATTTACTAATTTGTGACTGGCATTTTTTTCAGCAACATGGATGGAACTGGAGGTCATTATGTTAAGTGAAATAAGCAGAAACAAAACAAAAAATGTTGTATGTTCTCACTCATATTTGGGAGCTAAAAAGGTGGATATTTCATGGAGGTAGGGAGTAGAATGATAGTTACCAGAAGGGTAGATTGGGGGCAGTGGATGAAGAAAGGTTGGTTAATGGGTACAAACATATAGTTGGATAGAAGAAAGAAGTTCTAGTGTTTGATAAAACAATAGAGTCATTATAGTTAACAATAATTTATTGTGTATTTCAAAATAGCTAGAAGAGAAATTGTTATTTCCTTGTTCCCAACACAGGGAAATAACAAATGTTTCAGGTGATGGATATCCTAAATACCCTAATTTGATCACTACACATTGTATGTAAGTATCAGAATATGACATGTGCCTCATATGTATGTATATATGTTTAGTGTCAATAAAAAACACTAAAAAATAGATATAGTGAAGTTCTAACATTCTCAAATGTTTGAAAATGTTCTAATTTGTAAGAAAAACAACACTCTTACCCTCGTACCTACATCATGCACCTTTTATTTTCAGTTTATTTTTAATTTTGGGGGGTACATAGTAGGTTTATATATTTAAGGGGTACATGAGATATTTTGATATCTTTAATTGTTTCCTGAGGGCCAGAGTTTATAAATCACTTTTTAAACCACTTTGTGGCTCCTGATGCTTGCAGAAAGACGAATATAATTGTAAAGTACCACATACAGATTGAAAGCATTACTCACTCGTATCTTGCTAGCACCTAAGATTGTGTGTATTCCATATATAGTAGATATTCAATAAATTGTCATCAATTATAATAAAAAAGAAAATACAATTCATTGCCTTTACTGAGGTTATCACTTTGTGAAATTTTTGCTCTACTTTTAACCTACAAGCACATGTGAAATAGGTTATTAGCTATGGATCATAGCTAAAACAGTTTGACACCCATTGGTGAAGAACTGTTACAAGCAAGCTGGATCAACACCTTTAGTTTCCAACCTCTTACGCACTCCCAATATTAACTGGCTTGATATATATTTCTTTTGTAAAAAATGGACATGTACCATGTCAATGTACTTTCCTTAAGAGATCTAAACAGCTTAAAAATAAAAACTAACTTTTTTTTCAAAAACATTTCAATCATATTAAAATCTGGCAACAGAATAAATAAAACACAACAATTTTAGAACAGATCACATCAACTTTTACTAAAGACAAAAAAAGTTCACTCTCAAACTCCATCAACTTTAAGGATTGCTATGGCATCACCATACCAAATTGACTGAAGCTTCTTTTATTAAATGTTTCCTTAATCAGCTTCTCAGGACAATGCAGTGCAAGAATGGGCTCAAAAGTGGCTAAAAGCCATCTTCTAAAGCTAGAGTCACTTAATAAAAAGTAACTTGTAATGACTGCCGGAGAGGAAATTAAATACTAGACATGAATTCAGGTGCTAGGATCAAAGCTATAGTTTCATTGATTAATGTGTCAGGATAAACGGTATGAGGCAGATCCCATACCCCTTCAGTGCATTCAGTGTGTTGCAGTTGCTATGATATCTTCATAAAGATACATGACAAATATTCACCTTGGAACAGCAGGCAATAAATGAATATCAAAAAGGAAAAAATCGTAATTAAAAGGCCAACATATCAAATAATAATCTGAGTTACATTATGCTTCATCCTGATTGCAGCTTTCTCTTTTAGACTTAAGGATACATTTGGCTCCCAGCAACACTAAAGCTCATTATAATCATCATTAAAATAACACTTTTCTCAAGTCAGCAGGAGTTGGGTGTCTTGCTGAAGCTGTGCATTCAGCCCCCGGGAAGAAGTAATATCAGGCAGTGCATCAACTGACCCCTCAGGATAAACCTGAATGGGCTCTGATGAGCTCCAAAGGGGTGCAATCTGAAGGTCTTTTTGAGGTGAAGACCCTGCTGCCTCTTGCTTCCTGTATATTAGCAGCACTTAGTCTGCTGTAAAAGGGACTGAAGTTTAAGAAAGTTACGTTCTTAAAGATTATATACATGGTGCTTCAAATTGAAATTCTATCTCAATGCATGGATGGTATATTTTGTGTGTGTATACACACACACGCTAACACTACCTTATTGACAAGCACTCACGTGTTTAAGTAAAATGAATATATCTACAAAATCTGTGACCCATCTTTCCAAAAATAGAGAAATAGTTTAAATTCAGAGATTAGAAATGCTTGTAAAGATTAATTCCTTCAAATCCCTTTCCTGAACGTGAAAATTCGCTGTCTCCACCAGCTCTTACCTACAGCCAACTTTGACAGGAAAGCAATAAAGTGGTAGATTTGCTCAATTTTATTTCGTGAAATAATTCAAGGTTTTTTCTATGAATGATAGAATTGTCTTGTGAATATTTCTGGCTATCGTAAGCATATTTATGTATTAGGTATTTTTAATATCATCCAAAAAATTTAAAATACAACTCTTCTATCTTATTTAAATATTTTTGTTCAGCAAGAATTAAAATACATTAATCAAAATCTAAATAATAAAATAATTTTTTTCAAAAGTCTGAAATCCTGTTTTCATAATGCTCTGACATAAAAAACAGTATAAACAGGACAAGGATTTTATTTTTAAATTTTAAACTATCAACTACAGCAGTTTGTGACTAGTTTATACTTGCCCAATTAACAAACTATCTGCAAAACCAGATAGGATGCTGTGTGGAAAATAGCTTAAACATTGATGCTATTTATTTAAGTAAATTAATTTTTCCCAGCAATGTAATATCAGCAAGCATAATAAGAAGTTCTATACACCATTCAATGGAAAGATAATGAGGAGAAAATAAAAGAAAAATGTGCTTGTAATAAAAGGGATACAAAACCTCCCTCCTGATTCATAGAAATAGCTCACTAGTCCCTTTTTGCTACCTTGATTCTGTAATAGTGCAAAACAAGAATCCTAAACATTAAAGCTCTTAATAAGAGAGATGAATCACACCAAGAAAATCATCCATCACTTATGGAACAAGATAAACAGAAGTAGCATATTTATTTTGCTTACTATTCTCTTACTATTGAAGCCACAGACTTAACCATACATTTCAGGTGGAAATATTCCACATGATAATTGTAGAATTGGGCATGAAAGTGTTTATTTAAAGGCCATGGAACATGAGTAGCATATAGTCTTACTGGACAAAAACAAGTCACAGTGTTCAGATCTTTACTCAAGAAAACAAGTGAAATGGCTATGAAATAATCATTTAAGCCAAGACCTGTAATCCCATTTTAAGAAGTGAAAAAACATTGTCTTATTGATTCCATCTAAACATAATAGAGTCCATCTACTTCTCTCTCTCCCCCACTTCATGCCTTTTTTGAGGGGCTACAACCACTTCCTAACAATTTCTGTAAGTGCTTCCAAAGTGGTTGCCTTCCTGGAAACTTTGCCTCCTTCCATCTGCTCTTCATGTTGTATCAAAAGGCAGAGAAGACAACTCTTCTAAATATCTAAGCGCTTCTGTTTATTCTTCTGTGATTATTCTGAAGAATCCCTGCAAGTCTAACCTCCCTAACACTCAGGACAAAACCCTTCTCATTTTACCCTGCTCACTTACCTCCTTTTTTTTTTGTATTTTATTATTATTTATTATTATTATTATACTTTAAGTTCTAGGGTACATGTGCATAACGTGCAGGTTTGTTACATATGTATACTTGTGCCATGTTGGTGTGCTGCACCCATCAACTCGTCATTTACATCAGGTATAACTCCCAATCTAATCCCTCCCCCCTCCCCCCTCCCCATGATAGGCCCCGGTGTGTGAGGTTCCCCTTCCCAAGTCCAAGTGATCTCATTGTTCAGTTCCCGCCTATGAGTGAGAACAAGCGGTGTTTGGTTTTCTGTTTTTGAGATAGTTTGCTGAGAATGATGGTTTCCAGCTGCATTCATGTCCCTACAAAGGACACAAACTCATCCTTTTTTATGGCTGCATAGTATTCCATGGTATATATGTGCCACATGCACACATATGTTTATTGTGACACTATTCACAATAGCAAAGACTTGGAATCAACCCAAATGTCCATCAGTGACCTCCTTTTTTTCTACCAGTTGCTTCAGTCTCTTCATCTGACCCCTACATTTTTCTCCCATAATACAAAAGTACTTGAATTTTCCCAAAACATTCTGGGCACCTGCAGTTCCCTCAAGCTTTGATGAACTCTTCCCCACTCCCTTTTCAAGTTAAATCTCATTCTCCCAGGATCCAGTTTAGAGATCACTTGCTCCAGAAAGACATACTTTATTCCTTAAAACAAATGGGTTCCCCTTAAATTGCTGCTCTAACAGCAACCTGTGTGTACCTCTAGCAGCTTCAGGACAATTTCCAAGCTGTATTATAAGAGCCTGTTCACTCTAACTCTTCTTCAGTTGACTTCTGATCTGCATGAGACCAAGAACAGTGCCTTTTTCATCACCATTTCTCTTACCCTAAGAGTTAATCCAATATAATAATAGTTACACTTAAGGAATGCAAATATGGTGTGAAGCACAGTTCTAAGCCCTTTACCTGCATTATCCCAATTAATCCTCCAAAGACTTTTGCAATAGACATACTAGTGGCCCCAGCTTTAGATGAGAAAATCAAGAAGCAGAGAGGTTAACCAGAATTGCAGCTACCAATGATGGAAATACATTTTGAACACTAAATGTATTTCAGAGCCCATTTCCAATTCCAAGACTTTCTCAGCTGAGTTGGCAATATAACAACAACAACAAAAATGAATGTTTTCAAAAGACACTGTTACATACCATCATTACAACCAAGTTAATGTTATAATTTAAACCTTAAATTCTAGATGCAAATGTATTTCTATTACACTTTGCATTCAAACATTTATTTTTCCTCTTTCTTAATCTAGTTTTCCCTTCATCTTTTTCCTTTTTGTTTGTATCCTTGAGCCATCTCTAATTTGTTAGGATGTAACCAGCCATAAACAGCATAACTCTTTAGTAATAAAGTCATATATCACTTTAAATATCTTTCGGGCATAACAATGCACCCTACAATATAGGGTACATACGTGATTTGTTTTAGAGAAAGTGAGCTAAGGAATGTAGCCATACACATGATAGCTATGCTTATAATTAACATTTATTGAGTACAGATGGGTATAAGGCTCTATTCTAAACATTTTGCAATATTAGCCTACTTAATTCCCACAAGGACCCTGTACTATCATTAATCTCAACTTAAAAATGAAGAGTATAGGAAGGTTAAATAGTTGTCCAAAGTCAATCATATAGTAACAGTGAAATAAGCTAGAAAATATCTCTACCGAACATAGGCTTATTATAATTTAAAAAATGAAAATAATTTACATATATATTTTCAAAAGAATAACAATTATCAATGGCCTAAGCACCAAATTTGAGAACATAAAGTTAGTGTTTGGTGCCATTCTTCTCCTTCTCTTAGCTGTTCTATTCTCACATCACACTAACTCATCAGCACTTCGCTCCCAAAGATAAAGAAAAAAGTGAAGATAATTATAAAGACAAAAAAACTAGTTATGAAGTCATGTATCTTTGTAGTTTGTAAACCCAGATAATACAAATATTTCATTGCATAAAGGAAACACTGATAAAGTACTCATTTATTTTTAGTTTTTGCTCATTTGGGACCTAACTCTTTTTCTTTATTCTCACTTCACATTATCACAGTCAAGTTGACCAATGATACTGTGAGAGCCATTTTTTGGAAAGCAATTTCAGCTTCCATCTGAGTAAATACAAAGAGAGGATATTTTTATGTATGCCCAGAATTATAAAAATGCAATCTTGTTTAAAGTAATAGTGTATTTGAAATCATGAGTTAATTGTATTACTTGATGAATATAATCTCTTAGAATGTCTATTTTCCTCTTTGTCTTTAAGTATATCATTATTTCCAACCTAGCTGCTACTACACAGATCTCTTGTTGTCTTTTCCTCCATGCCTATCCTTCCCCTTATTAATTTTTTCTTGCTCTTTTATATTTATCTACACCCCAACCAACCTGTTCTGAAGTTTTGCAATTAATTTGTTATCTAGCAGATTGCATATTTTTCATCTTTAAAAAATCAAATTTTAATGCCTCAAGTTTTAAGAAAAAACACAACTAGTTGCACTTGTATATAAGGATTTCGTTTAATATTCATTTGCAGAATTGTTGGTTTTCAATAACTAATAATAGTAATGATAAGATAATGACAGCAATAATGTCTCCTAGACACCACTTGTTCTGGGCACTTCCCATGTATTAACTCATTTAATATTAATGAGGCCCCTAGAACTTAAATTCTACTATTATTCTTATTTTACAGTAAGAAACCTAAGGTTGAAAAAAGTAGAATAACTTGTTAGGGAGCACACAGGTAGTCGGTGGCAGAGTCAGAATCTGAGTCCAGGCAGCCTTGGCTAGATCTTAAATGTTAACCACTGAGCTAAATATCTAGACAAGCGTAGTAGTTAAGAATCTTGAGTATCATTTGCTTAACCATAGCTAACAAAGAATGGCTACCTTAGGGTTGGTAGTTAAACAGACATGGATTTAAATCTTCTTTCTATTACTTCATAGCTATATGCTCTTAGGCAAACATATTACCTTCCCAAAGTTTTAGTATGTTTATCTGGAAATCCAAGTACAATATTTACCTCACTGAGTTAGTGTAATAATTAAATGAACTAACTAAAATCAAAACAAAAAAACTGCAAAATAAAAACACTCAACACAGTGGTTAGCACATATTATACACCCCACACATTATTATGAAGCAGTCATAGAAGTATGTCCATGAATTTCCTGATCTGTATTTAGTTTGCTTTTTAAAGCTTACTGCAAACAGGAACCCAATACTCTGTAGATGACAACAAACATCAGGTTCAAAAGTAAAATTACAAATATTGCTCTGTGTCCTCAGTTTCCTAGTGCTGATTCTGACCCACTTAGTGATCAGCGTTGGCCTCTGCCACTCCAGACTTGGAACAGTACTGTCCCTACTCTGGGAAAGCATAAAGAGTTGCTGCTCAGTATGTCAGGAGGCATCCAGACAGCCTTGTTGCCAGTCATGTTCTGGTCTCTAACCTTACCTCCTTCAGTAACTGGGCTGCTATTTCATGGTGACTCATTATCAGCATAGTAGATCAATTCCAGTAACACGCATAAGCAGCATATATGCTTAGTGCATGTCTTACCTCCTAAGAACAGGTAAGAGATAAGAATGATGAGAAGGCTCCCTGGGCAAAAGAAGTCCTTTCAGCTTCTATTTTTCTTTTAACCCCTTGGCTGATCTGAGCCTAGAAATATGAAAATAATGAGCCTTGATGCTTTTATGCATTAACAAAACAATAAAAAATGAGTGTTTTCAAAGGCACTGTTATAAAGCATCATTACAACCAATTTAATGTTATAATTTAAACTCTAAATCCTAGTTGGATTTAAGGAAACACAGGTTTGCAACAGGTGCTAACAGTCTGTGTTTCATTGGTGACTTCTGTTCGTTCATGTTTTGACTTGGGATATTGTCCTGCTTCTCCCTGAAATAAAAACAACTCACACGCTGATTTTTCTCTCATTCTCAGCAGAAACAAATTACCAAGCCCACTGTTCATTTTTAGCCATAAAGCATCTAAATTGAGGTATCTGTGAAATATTATTGTGAATTTTTTTAATCCAAAAGATGATCAAAATGAGGTTAACAAAACTATGTACCCATTACAAAATTAATACTCTTTTTCTATTAAGAATTTTACATCTCTTGATTTTATGTCTTTTTCTGTTTGCATAATTTAGAATATGATGAATTATGGATCTTCTTCCCTGTGTAGACTAATATTGAATAATAAATAAATATGTGTGATAAACAAGAATCTGAGTCCTAGAGTCTCAAACTTATAGACAGCTACTCAAATTTTGCCAATGAGAGTGTTTAGTTTCATTGGAATAATGCTTTAAAATTGTTCTAACTGGAATACCTTTAAGAGGAGCATGCACTCCCAGGTCTTCACAGAAATCTGTTTTCTTATGGACTGCTTCCCTTCTTTCTTACCCAGTTTACTCTTGCATGGTACTTGACTGGGTCTTCTTATGCTTTGAGACTGCTAAGCCTGAATTAGATGCCTCCAAAAGTATGCATTGCCTCCGAAGTGTGCCAGGTAAAAAGGAACTTTATTGTAAAAGATTCTCAGTTAATGAAAAATTTCCAGATGCAATTAAAAATTTAATTATTAAGGTTTCATTAATTTAACAAAACCCATGCTATCAAAGACATTGCACTCCTGTGCTGTGGGGCATTCAGTGGTTGTTGCAGGCATAGACTTACCAAGTATTCATAAACCAAGTCCTAGGAAATTAAATTACTTCTAAACAATATGACTTGCTTTAATAGGTAACAATAGAAAATAATTCTGAAACATTGCATTTAAAACTTATTTTAGATATTTAAATACTGAAAAATTAGGCTATGCAAGACAGCTAAGTTATAAAGAAATGCATAAATCCTGGGAAATCTATGTAGAGATTTTTTTTTTAATGTGAGTGGGAATACAGCTTACATTAGAATACTAAATGAAATGTTAAACACAGCAGTAGTGAATTTCCAGAATCTAAAATGTCCCATAGAATTAAGGAAGAACAAACTGAGTACCTTACTGGTCCTTTTCCATTGTATATAAGTCTAATATCTTCTACTGTATCTTTTGGTGTGCTTATTTTAATTTTCTTACAGTATCTGAATATATAAATATTCACTCATTGAATTTTTAAAAATTCCATAATTGTGTCTACTGAACCATAATAGTGTCTACTGAATCTCAAGTTTAATTAAAGACATCCATCACCATTTTGTCTTGTATGAAAGTACAACTAGTGTTAGATGAACAGTAGGTTTTAATTTTCAATATATGGGTATTGCATTAGTATTTATACCTTTAAAGACTATTTTATAGCCTTAATTTAACAAATATTACAAAAGTACTGAAAAACATACACCAAGTTTTTAAAATGTAGATGTAACCTAGATTCCACCCTTAAGGAAACCGTATTAACAATTTGGCATGTACGGTTCTTGATTTTTGTTTTCCTTTTTCTTTTTATTTCTCTTTTTTCTTTTTTTCTGAGATGGAGTTTCACTCTTGTTGCCTAGGCTGTAATGCAATGGTACAATCTCTACTCGCTGCAACCTCCATCTCCTGGATTCAAGTGATTCTGCTGCCTCAGCCTCCTGAGTAGCTGGGATCACAGGGATTACAGGGGTTTCACCATGTTGGACAGGCCAGTCTCGAACTCCTGACCTCAATTGATCCACCTGTCTCAGCCTCCCAAAGTGCTGGAATTACAGGTGTGAGCCACCGCACCCAGCCGTTTCTTGGTGTTTCTTATGCTTTCCTAGATACATACATGTGTATAATGTACAAGATTAATCATTAGTTTTGACCAACAAATATTTTGGTTCTATCTCCCTCTAGAACACAGGATTGTTATGACTTTTTTGTCAATGAGTTATGGCCAGAGGAGCAAGTATTTCTTCTGGGCTGAGCACATAATGGGTAATGGAAGATTTGCCATTGTTCTCTTTTCCCTCTTTACTACAACTTGTAAGACCAAAAGGGTGACTGCTGGGTCTGGCTGAACTCCAGTGTTAGAAGGACCATGTTGTAGAAAACAGCCATGGGCTGACTCGTGATAGACATAGTGCAAATGAGAAATAAGCCTTGGTATTTTTAAATCACTAAATTAGTGATTGCTGCCATAGCAAAACCTAGACTTTCCGGACTAACACAGACACTCATGGCTATAGTTATGTCTGTGTCTAAATTATTCGGTATGCTTTGTGTCTTTCACATACATAATCTACATTTCTCAATAAAAAAAATCCCTATAAATATGTCAAAAAGGAAATAATACCACACATGGAAATAATGTTTTGAGAACTTCACTTTTGAAACAAATTAATATACTGAATAATGTACTGGTTTAAAATAAAACTTTATTTTTTCCTAAAGCATATATATAATTGAAAATCAATGTATTAAACTTATCAGTATCACTGATATATTTGAGCCATCATTTAATTGACATCTCTGAAATACACTCAAATGCTTAATGTATGATCATTACCACCCCTACATCTAGGCAAGGTGGGCCCCTGAGTCCTGTACTTCAGAAATCGTCATTATAGCTCTCTGCAGTCCTGTATTTCTCCTCAGACAACAAGGATTCTAGGGGGCCCAATGGATGTGTTCACCTGCAGTTTACAATACCTTTTCTAGGCTATTCTCTAGGTATAGAGATTTCTTGCCTTAATGGTCCTGAGTCCAATCCAAGGTCTATACAGGCCTCTCTCCTAGTCTATTCCCCTGAAATCAAATACATTACTAGTGTGTGCATCCCTAGACCAGCATGTTGGCTCAGACACAGACTTTTGGGGCTGAGAGGTGCTGATGACAGGGCTTAGACGTGTGACTCCATAGAGGTGACGCACAGGATTCCCCGTGGTGCAGCAATGAGCTGGGGATGAAAAGGAAACTGATCAGGCAACAAGGGAGGGGCCTGCTGCTCTTCAGCCAAGGTTGGATGCCGGAGTCCAAAGGGTCAGAGGATCCCAAATTCAAACCTGGGCTTCTGGGTTATTATAAAAGTATACTTATTTATCAAGGTAGAAGGACATATTAAGCAGTTTATAGCTATTTTATAATTTTCATATTGGCTCATGCCCCACAAAATGTTAGGGGCAGGATTATATATGATGAGTACTCTTGGCCTCAATGTAAAACTGTGATGATGAAAATATAATTTTTATATAATTGCTAATATAAATTCAATCTGACTGTAAGGAGCTTTACCTGTCACTGTTAATTAAAATTGTGCTTTGTCAACTGTGATGATATATTTATGATAGTAAAAGGCATTAATTCTTGAACCAATAACAAATTACAAAATTTAATTGCAAGGGCTGTTTTATTTCTAAGGATAGGTAGCAAAATTGCCTTAATATTCAACAATGGTGAGGTAATTTTTGAGTGCTACCATATCCCTATCTCACAGTCCATTGGGTTTAGTATTGGCAGCAGGCATGCTGTAATTTTTCAGTTTCTTAATTAGATTTAGCCATTAATTTAACTATTCTATCATACAGGAAAGAGAGTGCAACCCTATTTGTGAGCTTATTTTTCTTTCTGTTTTTACTAAATAATTTCTGATGGATGCATATGGTCACAACATTTACATCCAGAATCTTGTTGTCCATTCGGTCACTTAAGATTCATACCATTGGGCACCTGTTGGGAGAAGCAGACTCAGTCTTCTTATTTACTTTCTACTGACATAAGCATTCAGAAATCTTAGCTGTAATAATATATAATTATTATATTTATGTTTATATAACATTTGCAAAACACTGTCAAGCCAGTATCTTGTTTATTCTTCATTACTACTTTGTGATATGCTTACTACTTTTGAAGTATATTGTTATTCCCTTAATTTCACAGATGAATTAAACTGAGGTTCATAGAAGATGAGGAACATCTTTAAAGCCACACAGAAATTAAGTGGCAAATTCTCTGACTGCATGTCTCATATTCTTTTCCAAAACACTGTATTTCTCAAAATTACTCCTTTTGTGGCAGACAATGGAAATCCATATGTACACAACACTGGCTTAAATACCTACCCCAAATCAATAAATATTGCCAAATCATGAAGTATTTGTGGATTTAAAAAAATAGGTCACACATGGTTCCTGCCACCAAGGACCTTATCTATGAATACTGAAGCTGAGATATGCCTAAGTCAAATTAAAGACACAGCAGGATAAGTGTTATAGGAGAGTGCAAGGCACCATATAAGTTCTATAAAGGAATATGAGATTTCTGACAGGAGCAATAAAAAATGGCTGTGACATGGTAGGGAGAGTGAAATCAGAGCTCAGCTTCTCAGGATACATCAAGTTGAATATCGAAAAATAAAAGTTTCTAGTTTGATGAAACAGCATAAACAACAACTTGCTTATGGGAAAAGATGTGTGTGCGCATGTGTGTGTGCGTGCGTGTGTGTGTGTGTATATGAGTATCTTTATCCAAATCCATATCTACATCTATGTGTATAACCGTGTCTATAACCATATCAATAACTATGTCTATATCTGTATCTATATGATCTATATTCATATCTATAGATTGATATCTATGTGTAGATATCCTCTGCTATAGGCTTGGTAATGCCTGCTCAGTCTGATGGCTGAAAAGACCAACAATATGTTAATAACCAAAGGGAGCAGATTTTAAAACCTATTAGAGTTTTATAATTAGAGAAATATAGAACATAAAAGACGGTTAGGGACAATGCTATTGTGGGATGTGGAAACCAAAAATTTCATGAAGTATACAATATCTACCTAAGCATATTTAAGCCAGCAAATCTAGTTCTAGGAACCCATACTAGTGAGATAATTGAACAAGTATGTAAAGACACATGAATAAGAACATTTGTTACAATCGTGTTTATAATAAAATAATTTGAAAAGTCTACATCTTAGTCATGCGTAATTATTTTTAAAATTACATCTATTTCTAAAAAGTGATAGCTTTAAATGTGTAAATAAGTCCTCCCCATATTGTTAAGTGAAGAGGGGAATGATAGAACAGTAAATACAGCATGTCTACATTTAAATAGATAAAATATACTTACATACACATGAAAAGTATGGAAAGGTATACACCAAATAATAAACAATTTTTGCCTCTAAAAATAGGTCTACAAGGAACTCTCATGGTCTGTTTAACACTAACACTGTTGACTTATTGCAAGGAGCATGAAAATTATTTCTCTTTTACTTATTTGAGTTTGATCATTTGAAGTTTAATTATTATTTAGTTGTCATAAACTCGTAACACGCAATTCTTCCCAAACCTCACTAAATTTAAGGGGAAAATTATTCAAATAATCTCAACCTTATTTAGAATTTTTTCCTTGTTTGTGTTTGATCTTTCAAAGACTACAAGAAGAGTTATTGCTACAACTGATTGCCACAAGGTCTATATACTTTGAATATAAAAAATAAAAATTGTGACCAAAATGTTCAAAGCAGCATAAGCAAATGTAAAGGATCAGGCTCGCCACATATTAGGAAAAAATAAAAAATAAAAAAAAGGATGGGTAGGCTAGGCTTTCTCCATGACGACCGAATAAGTATTCCATTCATTATTATGACAAAAATGTTAAATTATTTAAAACAAAACTTTCTACTTGCTAAGGTTATTATTAGATTTTCTATTTTCCTCATCTCTTTTCCCTAAAAGGGAATATTCTCTCAAATAATCTTTCAACAACATTTTAATTAGCCAATTTCTAATACAACTTCTTAGGATTTCAAAAATCTCAGGTGTGTTTCAAAGTAGCAATGTGCATTTTTACCTGTCTAACATAACAAAAAGGTGTTTTCTTGGCCCTCCCTTATTTAGAGGAGGAATTTAGGAAAATAAAGACAGAAATTCAGAAAATAAACATCTCAGTATCATTGGTTCCTATGAAAACATTTTACAATGACCTATTTCTTTATATCAAAAATGATGTACTACCCACAAGTAAATTTCTCTGTGGAGCCTGCGAGTTCATATGACATTTTTTTCAAACTTATCTTCAAGTTTACCACAGGATGTAGGTCACAAATTCATCTACCTTCTAGTATTTCAGTAAAAAAAAAAAAAAAAAAGTTTCCAAAGGAGACTAGTTGAAAAAAAAATATTGATTTGTACATGCATATATTTAAGGCTGTCAATGCCTTTTTGGGAGTGATACTATTTGACATTGTAGATCTGAATGAATGGCAAAAAGCCTATGCAAAATAATTTTCCACTAAAGAAAATTGTCAAGATTGAAAGTATTTTGTTATTGATTACATAGTAGCAGGAGTATAGCTGCCTCAGAAAATGGTAACTGGCTAACATGTTGATAACACAGAGAGGATAAAACACTGCCAAATTTGTGTCAGACTGAACAGTAGACAAATAGGATTTACTGTAACTTCATGTGAGAATGTTGGAAAAGTGAACACCAACCCCTAACCACAATTTGACAAACAGTTCCAAGGAAATGTAATTTATGAAGGCATTCTACCATATCAATGGCAATTATTTTTATCATTATTAAATGATTAAGAATAAACTCATTGAGTCTTTCTGTGTCATGAATAAGGCAAGTAGGTAGAGTGATCAAAATAATTCAGCCATTTTTTTTTTCTATAACACATAGTTCTCTCAAAATTATATTGAAACTTGCAACATTTTAGACAATACTTCTATCAGATCTCACCAGTTGGATCTCTGACTAATCATACCAATTGAGCTCTTTCAGAAATGAAACGTTGATTTTGATAACTGTTATGAGCACTTTTGAAAAGTGTCTCTATTATTTACCTCACCGAGGAACAATAATTCCCAACTGACTATGGGAAGCAGATAAATTATTCTGGTTGGAAAAAAATCCAATACTTACTGAAAGACTACCACTTGGCCACCAATTTTGACCATCATTTTAAACAATGAAACTACCATGTCACTTTAGAGAATCGTTACAGACTTGCTCTATAATTGAGAACATAATTATTTTGGGGACAATGTCAGACATCAGGACACATTTCTATGCGCCATACTTATAACAACTTTGTCTTCCTAGTTTATGCCTCCCAAACCAAGTAGTTTTTGCACTGGCTAACAATTAGGCTGTGTACTTGTAAGTAACTGAAGCTTCTGCATCTGCTACTGCAGGTAAAAAAAATAAAAGGCCGGCAATAACACAATATGTGTGTGATTTAAGGAACAGTTCCGCCACAGACTCTAATTGCTCTCAGGATCTGAATTGGCAAAACCATAAGACATTCAACGAAAGGCTCCATGCAGGTAGGCCTATAAAACCTAATTATTTCTCACAAAGCAGACTATTCCATTTAAAATAAAAGAAAGCTATGAGCAATAAAGACCATGCCATTAACAATTAGTCTTCTGCACACATGATTAGACTCAGAGAGATAAAGAAGCCTCTAAATTTAATGACGAATCCCGTATTTCTGGCGTGGTTCAATATTCTGTGCTAATTATGTTGAAAGACCTTGTGCTACTTAAAAGCACTTAGACTACAAAGTATGACACTATCTCCATGGATTCATGGTTAACACTTAACATTTAGCTTTAATATTAAAATACACTTGAATGTATGAATTCAGGAGTGACATTTTAATTATTTTTGGTTTCTTAAAATTATTTTTAGAAGCGATTTTAAGCTTTTGCCAACTGTAATATTTATTGATACTTATGTAATCCAGCATTCACAGGACTTAAAAACATAAATGTTAGTAAAACAGGGATTCTTATTTCAAGAAGTTGTTAAAATAAATAAAAAGTTCCCAGCAGTAAATAAAGCCAGTATAAAAAGGAAGTTCAAATCAGGCAATATTATCTGTTGATTACCAATTTTTAAAAATTATTTATAATTAGTGATGCAAAAGAAGACAAAATGAACCCATCAGGATCTAGGAAACAAACACTGATGTAGAATTTCTTTATTAAATTGAATTGCCGTGCCTCTTCTAAGTAGAAAAGATTTGTTCTTTCACATGGCTTTGTACTAATTTGGTTCTATAAAAGGTACCTTCCTGCTAGCATGCAAATGTAACTTCAGTTAATATAAATGGAAGTTATCTACACACCACAGCTGTGTGAAAGACCAAGGTTGAAGTTATTGATAGTATTTAATGTATAAGTTAAAAAAAAAAAAAAACTCTAGTAACATAATACGAATAAAAATTCTAGATTTATAAACCACACAGAGGAAATACTACCTTTGCCATTGGTATGGGATGGCTAGGGAAGATGTCATTTTCTGTTAGACTATATTTAATTCATAAATGTTTTATAGTCTTTGTGAAATAAAAGATAATACTATTGGCATTCAAGTAATATTGCTCAGAAAGAAAACCATTTTAATTTTATTTCTGAATGTGTGGAATAGAAAGATGTAAAAACAGTTTAAAGCTACAGGGAAGCAGAGGAGTCTTTTTTTCCTCCTAACTGCACAATAGTTGGTGTCTCCATAGAAACTGATGGCATTGCAGTGAAGTGTCATCCACAAACCTGGGCTTCTAAAATACACACAAGTATGTTTCCAAAGACATTGAAAAACGCATGTATACATTCTTCCCCATAATAAAAGGTGATTATTATATCTTTACAGAATAAGAGTAACAGCTCAAAATCATATGACGTTCTTTTAATAAAATAAAATTCTTTTAAATCATCATCTTATTCAAAGTCAATATAGATTAAGAGGAAAACTGCTTGCATATGATAAAATCTTCACAGAACTTTGCTCCTTTAAAGTATTCTATTAATTCATTATAATTACATTTGTTTATGTTTGTCTTCCCAACAGGCACCAAGAGGACAAGGGCCATGTCTCATTGATTCACTACAGATTGCCTAATCTGTAACTTAGCAGGACATATATAAATTCTTGTCATGAAGTAACTCTTCCCTTTCTCTATCCCTTCATCCTCACACCCACTTTTATTCCATTTCTTACCACACTTGAAAAATCTTAAACATGACTTTTGTATGCCAATGTTTTATACCATGAAACAAAGGCAGCATGGTAGAAATTAAATATCAGTGGTCTGACAGTCTTGTGTAGCCCAATTCATCTCATCTCTATCACTAACTAGCTGTACTACCTTAAGCAAGTCATTTATCTCCACTGGCACTAGTGGAGTGCCATGGGCTTGTATTAATTTATATTCTAGTGCAATGGGCTTGTATTATTTATATTCTAACTCTGTTATTAGAAAAGGCATAAGCTTAAGGTTGTGTCTGAATCACTGTGTTCTAATTCAAACCTCAGAGTTTTGTATTTAAAATTGAAAAGTCAGATTAATTACTGTGTATTAGTTTCCTGTTAACAAATCACCACAAATTTAGTTGTTGAAAATACCAGAAATGTATTACCATACAGTCCTGGATGTCAGAAGTCCAAAATCAGCTTCACTGGGTTAAAATAAAAGTATTGCAGGGCTACATTATTTCTGGAGGCTCTAGAAGAATGAGTTCCTTATCCTTTGTGGCATCTAGATGCTGCTTACATGCCTTGGCTTGTGGCCTCATTACTCTGAGTTTTGCTTCCCTCATCACATTTCCTTCTGTGATTCTGAACCTCTTGCCTTCCTCTTATAAGGATTCCTGTGACAACACGGAGGCACCCAGATAATCCAGGATAATCTCCCCCATTTCAAGATACATTATCACATTTGCAAAGTTCCCTTTGCAATGTAGGCCAATATGTTCACAGAATACGGACATTTTTGGATGGTGAGGGGAACATTATTCTGCCTATATGCTTCAGAAAAACTAGACCAAATTCAATGGCATTTTTGGCACTTTTATGAGGTCTAGAGCTTAAGATTCCTATTAGCCTCTCTCAAACATACACATTAGCATTGTACTCTGACTTCTACATAATTGTCTTGCCCTACCATATATCAGTTATAACACTGATAGAAGTTGTTTCACATTAAAAAATAAATATGACAGAAATTAGATTCAAGTAATAGCTAGACACCAAAAACACAAATGCAGGTTTCTGCCTAAAGATAATGCATCAGAAAGCAGAAAACAGGCATTTAATTATGTATAGATTCTACGCAGACTCCATGAAAATACAACAGAAGTTCCACATTCAATACAAGGAACTCATTATGAAAACATAAACCACTACTGTTCAGCTTTCTTCATACAGTCTTAATGATTGAATTTATTTGTTTCTGCCTGTAGAGTACAAAGTACATTACAGTAATACAGTAGAGTACAAAGTACATTACAGTAATACAGTATACAGGATCTGAATACATCTTCTCTCACCTTGAGAAAGTTAGTAACCAAAGTTCACATAGATAACAAGGCAGTTTTTGTAAGACTTAATTAAAATGAACTAATCTGGCTCTTTTGATTGCTTTCAAAATTATCTTGTATTTTTCCAAGAAACAGAATGGTATAAAAAGTGAGAAAATAGAGCATTTCTGCAGTAGTGATTAACATGAATGCTTTTACAATAATTTTTGTAGATATGCAATTAACAATAATATTTTAGTATATTCCCCAAGAGCCTGTGGTTTTTGGCATTTGGGGAATAGTTTTCATTCTGCTGATTTACTCCATTGCCCATATCTTACCCAGTTATTTCCCAAAAGATGAATAACTAACTATGTGGAGTTTTGTCCTTGTAATGGGAAGAATGTAAATCTGCTCAGTTTGGTAGGTGAATTAGCTCTTTTTTGTCACAAAGGTCCACTTAATAAACTATGCTCCAGTGCACTAAATAGTACCTCTGTGACCAGAAAAGTTCTTGTTTCTTTTTCTTTTTCTGTCTTCCTCTTACCTTCCACTGGTGGGAAATTTTCTCCCCACTGGTGGGAGGGGAAAGCTCATTATTTGTGAGGTATATCTTACAGTGTCTCTATTCACCATTCCTCAAAAAATTACCTGCTGCTTCTCCTATACCTTTCTACATCCTTCTTCCCCCTAAACCTTAAAACATAAAATACTCTCTGTATTCTATAATTCCCATTTTCAATAGTGAAAACCAAGAAGTCAAGGCCACGAAGGCTACATGGTGGCTCAGTACTGGAGAGAGGGATTTGGATCTGTGACTTTTAAAACTCCCATTCTGTTGCTTAGTTCACTGAGACAGAAAGCTTACATTTTTGTATTCCCTGCAAGAACAACTTATTTTGAACAATCCCTAACAAAGCAGAACAGTTTTCACTGCTGCCCTGGAAAAATCAGGCCATTTGGCTGCCCTCATGACACATTTGAATAAGAATATCAGGTTAGAAATTTAGGTCAAAACAAACCAAGAGAGAAGAGCTTGACATATTTAACGTCAAGAATAGGCTAACATATTTAACGTCCAGTTGATTTTGGATTTGCTCTAAATTGTATGGATGTGCATTGTTAACTTGTATGGGTAACATTTAGTTTGTGTTCTTTTATTTTATGTTCATGCTTGGTAAACCATAATAAAAATTTGGGTTTTGAAATGAGAACTGGTTTTGCCAGGATAAAGGGGGAGATGAGGTCCTAGATTTTTGTTTTTCAAAAATTCCTGGGCCAGGTGCGGTGGCTCATGCTTGTAATCCCAGAATTTTGGGAGGCCTAGACAGGTGGATCACCTGTGGCTGGGAGTTCGAGACCAGCCTGAACAACATGGAGAAACCCCATCTCTACTAAAATTACAAAATTAGCCGGGCATGGTGGCGCATGCATGTAATCCCAGCTACTTGGGAGGCTGAAGCAGGAGAATCACTTGAATACAGGAGGTGGAGGTTGCAGTGAGCGGAGATCATGCCATTGTACTCCAGCCTGGCCAACAAGAGGGAAACTCCATCTCAAAAGCAAAACAAAACAAAACAAAAGCAAACAAACAAAAAACTTCCTGTTTTCTAATTGCACAATACACAACATTTCTCAAAATTTCATCATTGGCATTCTCTTAGCTCCAAATAGGCAGATAATGTCAAAAGAGAACAAAATAAAGACTTTTTGAAATTAATCATTTATTCATTTGGAAAAACTTCTCTTGTGTATGTATGGACAACAGAATTTTAATTGCAGGTATTTTTTTTCCATAAAATAGAAAAAAAAAATGTAGCAAAGATGTTGCTCTTTGAAAACCTATTTCTTTTGTATATTCCACAGGGCATAATATAGAATAAGGTATATATAGATAACTGAACAAACATGATGGTCAATTGATTCTATCATTTTAAAGCATTTTGCCACTAGTGGGTAAAGTCTTATACATCAAAAGGGAATATGGTTGTTTCACTAGTAGAAGGCACATACATGTATCAGATGACCAGAAGCTATTTAATGAAATTGTTTAGGTGGTCTCTTATCTCTCATCAGTGAAAGAATGGGTATTTGAAAGAAGACTATCTGAGTGCTGATTCTGTTTTCACATGGCATTAAAAAACAAACAAACAAACAAAAAAAAAAACTTTCATTTGATAATTCAGTATTGCAACGTGATGCCGTTCTTTCCTAAATTTCTAATTCTTGGAAAAAATACCATAAGCATTATCATCAAATTCTTTTATTGAGTGTCTAATAGTTGCAGAATAAATAAACTACAAACCTTCACAAATCAGTGAACAACATCTTCTGCGACAGAACAGTGATTCTCCTAAGGATTTATGATCCTAATGAACCAGAACATGGGAAAAAGTTTTTAAGCTATCCTGAAATAAAGCATATGTAAATAAGTTTTTCTTTTTCATTTTTTAAGCCTTGTCCTTACGTGTTTAGGCCACTGGTTACCATCCATTGCAATGGAACATATGTTTACAAAATGGCCCCGATAATCTGAAAAAAATAATGTATTACTAAAAAGTGCATCATTTACCTCCTAATCACAGAGAGGATCTGACTTATAAAGGGGAATGGTAATAAAAATAATATTAGATTGAAAATCATTCTCTCAGCCGGATGCGGTGGTTCACGCCTGTAATCCCAGCACTTTGGGAGGCCGAGGTGGATGGATCACCTGAGGTCAGGAGTTCGAGACCAGCCTGACCAACATGGAGACACCCTGTCTCTACTAAAAAAGATACAAAATTAGCCAGGCTTGGTGGTGCATGCCTGTAATACCAGCTACTCGGGAGGCTAAGGCAGGAGAATCGCTTGAACCCAGGAGGCGGAGGTTGCGGTGAGCTGAGATCGCACAATTGTACTCTAGCCTGGGCAATAAGAGCGAAACTCCACCAAAAAAAAAAAAAGAAGAAGAAGAAGAAGAAAAGAAAAACAAAAATCTTTCTCTCTGTCCCTGTTACTCTAGCAAACAATATAGAAATTTGTATGTCCCTCTCTAAATGTTTTTAAAAAACCTTTCATAAAATCAGGCAATGAAAAATAAAACCAGCCACTAATTTGCTTACTGTATCCACTTTATTAACAGATGTAGAAACTGAGACTTAGAAAGGTAGGGAAGATTGCTTAAGGAAACATAGCTTGGAAAATATGTACAACAAAAAAAAACACTTGAGTCCTTCTTTGACACACTCCCAAGCATATCTTTCTGACATGTCATATTAACCCATCAGGTTGTTTTATGAGTATCTATGCAATGTTCCTGTAATTAAAATATGTATCTATATGTTAGTGAATAAAAGGCAGCATAAAAACTGGAAAGAAACATTTACCTTTCACTAGGATCAAAGCTAATGTGGCAATACTACTTCTGATCATATTTTTAAAATGATGAGAAGGATAGCATTGTTAATAATAGGTAATAGCTATTATTACTTTCTGGCTTGCCCTATGGCTCTATCAGACTGCCCATTTTCAGAAGAGTCATAATTTTTTTCTTCATAAAAATCCAAATCTGTTGTAGCAATATATCTCTATGAAACATACTATTCTTGTTTAGGTGTTTAGTCCATAATGTCTGCAGAACACCTTGTAGGTGAATACAAAAAACTGTGATATAATTATGAAAAAGTGTGGTTAGTTCATAGAAATTTACACTTTCTTGTATATGTAGGGCAACATTTTAATGTGGTTAAAACCCATAAGAATCAAACAAACAAAAAATAAGCCCAACTAGTGTTCTTTCAATTGTCAATGACCATATTCTTCTTACAGAAAAGAAAGAAAAGGAAGGTGAAGGAAAGAAAAGAATTAAGAAGTAAACAGAGTTGTTTTCCCAGTGCTCTCTTCCATTTTCTAGAAATTTTAGTCTACTCTCTCCTCAAAGATGCTAACCATATAACTCGTCACTGTTCAGAATGACTTCATAACTGGACCACAGATGATTGGCTCAGCAATGGGTTGGATCTCTTGATTCAACAAAAGGGTCACTCACAGTCCCTTTTCAAGGTTTAAAAAACTGGAGCTGAGAAAAAGAGTCTCTTGGTAGCCATACCTATAAAACATAAAACTAGGGATCTAAAACATAGCCATTTTCCCACTATGCCACAAGGAGAAGTTAGAGTGCTGAGGTAGACATTGGAGTCAAGAAGCCAAGACAAGCAGAAATAAAAATCAAAAGAGAATGTTGTCAGTATTTAAATCTTTGGAGGGCCAAATCCTCCTGTCACACAACAGTTATATTGTTCAATCTTTTCTTGAACTGCATATTCCAATAGATTTCCATTTTTAGCCAACTTAGTTGGAACTTAGTTTCTTCACCGGTACCATAAAGAATTACAAATAAGGCCAGGATCGGTGATTCACACTTGTAATCTTCACACTTTGAGAGTCCAAGGTGGGAGAGTTGCTTGAGATCAGGAGTTCAAGACAAGCCTGGGAAACATGGCGAAACCCTGTCTCTACAAAAAAATACAAAAATTAGCTGGACGTGGTGGTTCACACCTGTAGTCTCAGCTACTCAGGAGGCTGAGGTCGGAGGACCTGCTTAAGCCCAGGAGGTCAAGGCTGCAGTGAGCCATGATAGCACCAATATATGCTGGGCACAGTGCCAGGCACGTCACAAACTTTCTCTAATGCTCACAGACATTCCATGATACGAGTATTATTCTTCACACTTATAGAGAGAAAAACAGAGGGAAAGTCAGAGAGATTAAATTGTGCAAGGTTTTATTTCAAGAAGTGATGGCGATCAGGTTGAGTTATGCTTGTGGATATGCTTCTTACATTACTAGTTTGGCAAAAAGCTGTGGACTACTGCTAAGTATAAGGTTTTTAAAAACAAAACCAAATAGAAACAAAATATTTAATAGTTAGCATGCTAGTATAGTGTAAGTGGCATTGGAAAATAATAAGATTAAAAATTTGAGTCTATGGTCTAGTTTTATAAATAAAATTTAGTAACGACTCAGAATAATAAATGGATGGGAAAAAATCCTCAGTATGAACATATATATCCTTGTGGATGCACTATTCTTTGAGGAGAATCTTGTGGATCAGTCTGGAAAGCCAATTATATTTTCCTACATAAAAACGTATTGTTTTTTATCTTCACGCTACCCAGTAACAAATGGATTTTAGAAGACAACTACTTTGAAACATGGAGACTGACTGTATTGATAATGTTTGGTTTGTTATAATATTTCACAGTACAGAATCATGCCTTCAAAGGACTTCTGGATACTGAAGGTAGATATTCTTCTCTTTTTCTCCTGAAAAAGTTTATTTTTTAAAATGAAGTATTTATTAGCAACTTTATTTAGGCCATAAAATATGGGATTTTTAAAAAATTGACTAATTTTAACATGCAGCTGGAAGTCTTTGACTGTCAGGCTCAATATATATAGCTAAAAGTCTCTGGAAAAGCCTCGCATACTGAACATCTCAATACAATTATTAGAAAAGTCAAAGCAAATAAAGATAAATGCAGAATGTATTAAAGAAATATGAAAGTTTCTGACACCTCAACTATCTGTCCACACTTCAGTGGAGGGCTGGTAGTGGGCCATATTTTTCTTCTCCCTCTTTGGAATTCATTTTCTGTTAATATTGTTTGCAGTGGTTGTACACATGCTACATGTCATGTGTCTTGTCATAGTCAATAAAAGGCAACACAAAATTGCACTTGTGAGTAATATTCCAATCAGGACCATTGCATAGATATGTTGTAAGTCCTAGGTTTATAATCTTATGTTTCAATTTACAATGAAGGCTGGAATCTACCAGGTAAGTAATATTTTCAATGGCACCTATGAAAAAATGACAAGTTTTCACTCTGGATATCAGGAGCTATGCACAAAAACCTGTTTCATTTACCCTACTGTACACTCTGACAAACAAACAAAATCTTATTCAGTTTTGCTTCTTTTTATCACACAAGGCAATATAAGAGAAAAATATGTTCTGTTGAATCAGTTTGTACCTCAATATATTGGAAGTCCTGGATAATGTACACGTCATTATGTCCCAGTGAACCAAACACAATGAAACATTAAATGCGCCTTTATCACCGTTCACAAGCTTTCAGCACCACACTTGGCCCTCAAGTGTCCAAACAATTTTCATTCAGTTTAGCGCCTCTATATTACATAATGTTTTATTTGGTGCTCATCTTGCCATATATTGTTCTAGACTGCTCAGAGCGGATCACTGACTTAAACATACAGAAGAAACATAATTCAAAATTGACCTTATTTATTTCAGAACACAAAGAGAGAGAGAGAAAAAAAAAAAAACAGAGTTTCACAACTTTGACCAGCAACAAGCAATATACATCATACAAAATCACTAATAGAGCCGGTCAGTCTCATTGCTCTCTCTTTGTTGATACTTTGAGATTCAGTTTCCTCTGGGTTCTCATACTTTTTAAGGACTGTTTTCTTCCTATTATTTTCTTACACTTTCCTTTTATTTCTTCGTATTACCAGCAGTATATTGTCCTTAAATGTGTTATTTTATACTTTCCCTAAAATATTAATAATCTATTAAACTAATGAATGAATTAATGCAAGAATTAAACTAATGTATGAATTAAACTAATATCTGTATATTAATAGTTTATAAACACCTTAATCTTATTTTGCAATTCACTATCCTCAACTTTCTCCAAAAATGTTGGTTCTGGATACCTCAGCGACCCAAAATAACACAAAAAACCTATATTGTTATCTTTTAAGGAAAATTAACGTTCCTTTTAATTTTTCATTCTTTTGAACACCATTTCCTGTTTTTTTGTTCATTATTTTTGCATTATTCTCCCAAACATTACTTATTTATTAGCCTGCTAATAAATGAATAAATAAATATATAGCCAATATTAGAAGAAAAACATCTCCAATTCATGCTACTACATTTAGGAGAGTGAATGCTAACATAAGTTAAAATTCGGATGCAACATGAATATAAGCAGGTTGTCAAGTGTGATACTTAGTAAAGAAAATTCTCTTCAATGAGTAGATAATTTCAATTTATAAATACTATATTAATACTTTAAGTAACTTCTTATGTTTGAAGGTATTGGCAAAGTTTTAGCTTTTTCACACATGCTCCATTATTCTCCATTGTTTTCTACTCTCACATGTTACATATTTATGCTACCTCCCTATTCATGAAGGAATTTGCAATAATAGCATTTGGTTTCCATAGTTGGTAAGTAAATTTTATTTCAGTCCCTCCTCTAACTTCACAATTAAAAACATTCTCGTGTTCCGAAGTACGTGAAGGACCAACTTTATAGAAGGTGCACATCGAAACACTTCCTTCAATACCACAAGAACCCCAGCATTTTATTTTATTCTGCTCTGTCAGAATCACTTGCTCTATTATTTTTCCACAAAATTACCTTACAAAGATTCCTTAACCAACTTGTTGTAACTCTAGTTTTTACTTTCACTTGTAGTGTACTCTTGAGGTAATCATGTAACAAATGTCTTTAGGCCACCAATTTGAACCATTCAAAACAGCAAGGATACTTGATTTGATTGAAATGTCTTGCTGGTGGAGAAACGGTTTGTGTGCTCAGCTCTATCTGACATCAGGCGTGTGGTTTTGACTCTACATAGACCCTGTTAATGGGAAAGTGACCCCTCCTTATTTCCATCAGTGTTCTTTCCAGTGCATTTAACCCTGTTCACAGAGACCATTCTCACGATGTATTCTTAGGATTAGAGGTAATGCAGCTAAAGACTTCTAAGTATATTGCAAAAAAGTGAGCTTTTAAGTGTAAAGTATTATCATTTTTGTTCATATTAATTCAAGTAGCTCACCTTTGCCTTCAGGGCTCTGTAGCCTTCTGCGTACTTCCAAATCGTAGCTATCAAACACATTTCTAAAATACTCAATATAAACACTAAAGTAGTATGTTACCAAGGATTTTCATCACCCACTGCAGGTATGAGATAAGTCCAGTCTTACCTCTGTACTTTAGAAAAATGTAGTTGAAAAAGTCATATTTTGCATTTATATAGTATTTTCTAATTTCAAAGACATAACTGATTATTTGCTTTATTATATAGCAGTCATATAACATTTTGGGCTAGAGAGACACTTATCAGTTAATCCTCATGCCACAAATGTGAATAGATCACTGACTTTTTAATTGAGTAAAAACTTCTTCAAAGAGAACAGTGATAACTGCGAAACAAGGTTTAAAGCTTACTCCTTTTATATCTGAAGAGACGGTGACTACATAAGTAAGTGACGTCATAACATCTACCAGCAGAATAATTAATAGCAGAGCAATTTCCTTTTTAAACACTAGTGGGCTTAACAAAATATTGATTTCCAGTTGAGAATGCCTTATGTCTAACAAGTACATGAAAAGATAATTATAAGGATGCTATATTTTGATTTAATTAGTACATTGAATTTTATTTCCTGATAATTGCTAAATGAAAAATAAATCTTCTACTATTTTCTGACCTATTAAATCCATAACATTCAAGATACCATGTGTATCTTAGTGCAATAAAATTAATTTTGTATTCTGTTATAAAAAGATGCATTGTGCAGTCAATTTTTAGCTTTCAAATGACTAAAGTCCTTCCACAGATGGGAATTTAATGTGTATTCTCAGGAACCACCCATAAGCCAATATTTTTTTTCCAAAAATCTTTAGTAGTAAAAACATTTCACTTAAAGAAAATATTTATTGCTGTTGTTTCATTTTGTCTGGTTTTGGAAGCCGTTCGACAGCATTTACAATCAAGTATGGTCAGTATCATATAGGATCCAGCTAGATAACACCACTGACAGGAAAAAAAAATGTGATGCATGCCCTTGGTACTGACTTCATATATGATCTCAACACAAGCTCTGGGGAGGACCTCTTAGGTCTCTCCTAACTCTTAAACGTTATCTCTGAGTTGATAACTTGGGTTATAAGTTCTCCCACTTTAAGACACATATTAAACACACACGAACCTAGATGAATGCAAAATGGAGTACACAAAAACATAATATAAAGCCCCTGGCTTCAAAGATTTTATTTTCCTTATGAAGCAAATAAGAACCTGCAGCTACTGAGCAAAACTGTATTTTAGAAAATCTTTTAAAGTGCCTATTATAAATTAAGAAGAGAATTCAGAATGATATTAATTTTGTAGTAAAAGCAATAAATGCAGAGGATGGAGAAACAGAGAGAGAGAGAGAGAGAGAGAGAAAGAGAGAGAGAACACATTGACTGGAATCATTGGAAAAGCTTCAGAGACAGAGGGATATGAATTAAGCTTTGAAGAAATGGGCTGAAGAGGGGTTTGGAGAAAAGGAAATCTTCCAGATGGGAAAACAGCATGAGCAAAGGACAGGAGTAGGAGTATTCCCTAAATGTTATTTCAAGTTCCCCCTCTTGGAAGCCAACAATGACTACCAATCATTCCTTAAATATAATTCAGACTCCTAATCACAAGTTTCAAAGTTTCCACTCCTCCATCTCCTGGAATCCCCAGTTAATATTTCAGTCAGGTATATCAACTTAATATATTCTACCTAGAACTGTGTTCACCCATCTACAACCTCTGCAATTTTTACAGCTTCTCCTAAGGCACTTTCCCTAAGGCACCACAACCTGTTCAGCCTGTACTTCAAAAATGGTTTAAACTCAAGTCTTTCTGCCTTTGGCTTCTTTCCCTAACCACACTTGGCTCTGATCTCTCCATACACAAACTATAATTAGTCACATATCTATGTATCTTGCACATTTTATCTTTTTAAAAAAACTATGCCTCGTTGTGCTTTTATTCTTATATGCAGACAGTACTGCTGTAAACGGAAGCAGAAACTATGTTCTTCATTAACTTGGTTATAGATTATGAGGTCCATGAACCATTCATCCACTAAGAGCTTCTGTGGAATCTGCCATCATGGACTTTCGTTACATAATTCATGTATTTGTTCACCAAATATTTACTGATAACTGTGAGCAAAGCACTATATACATTTATAGTATATATTATTCTTCTCACAAAAGGATTCCAACTTAGTGAGAAACCAAACAGTAATTCAGGCAGTATGTGAAAAATGCCACAGAAGGTAATAGCAAGAGCTGACAGCTTATTTCTAGATGTGGTCATCATAGTTGGAATCATAAGTAAGGAGGTGTCTAAGCAGGAATAAAAATTATAATGCCTAGATGTGAGAGTAAATGGCATTCTAGGACTGAAAAACAAAAAGTTTAAAGGTATAAAACATGTAAGTCATGATGGTGCGGTCAGCAGTCCAGCTCACTTGAGTAGAGACTTTTAAAAAATGTTTTGGCAAAATATTTAATACAAGCTGTTCTAACCTGAATCCACACCAAGACCATTAGTTCATTTTCTTTTTTAAGTGTTGCCTATAAGATGGGCTCACTCAGTAAGAATTCTGTAGTCCTGCTACCACTTTTGACTGTCAGTAAGTAAATGATTAATATTTGGAAAATTCTAAGTCTCAGTTTCTTCAAATATAAAAAAAGACTAGAACCACTCAATTTCTTCAAACATCCCTATATTTGTTACCTTAATATTATGTTTACTTTTTTCATAACACTAATCCCCCACTTATTTTATTTTTTATTTATCTGTCCCCCATTCCTCATGAATAGAACATGGGCTCCACAGAAGTAAGGGATCATGTCTATCCCCTCCACTATTGCATCCCCTATTTCTAGTTTATTCTGAAAACTACTGAAGTGCTTTCCTTGATTGCATTTCTGAGAACAAGATTTTTAGTGTAGTTCATCCAAGGTACCTAATTGAATGGGGCAAGGTAGAGTGGGAGGATCAGGATTCGTTACAGATAGAATGAAAAATAATTCAAGATAAAATTCAGCTTGTAATACCCAAAATATGATTTTGCAGCACATGGGAGCCTTGCAAACCAAGCCATTATCTTGAGGAATCTTGTTAAAATTCCTTTGGCTCCTTCTTTAGGGTAAAAAAGGTCAGATTTAATAGTGCCTACAGGAAAAGACTGTGGGGTCAAATGCCACTTTCCCTTTCTGATCTCAGAGAATTTTGGGAGGCAGAAAGAAAAGTTGAACAGCCATTTCAGTGAGAGTGTGTTCAGATTTGTCCAGGAGAAGGGAGGGGCATTAGGGAAGTGAGAGGAACTCTACAAGCAGATTGGGGCTGCCTCCTCCATTACCCAAGTCTCTGTAACTCCCCGGGGGAAGTCTCCTTACAAGATACCTCACACTGTCCCGTGGCAAGTGCATTCTCATACCCTAGAAGCAAAAGTAGTCAGAGGGGGTGATGTTGGGTTTGATTTTGCCATGCTGCAAGCACAGTCCCACACGTCCAGGATACTGAGTTGAGAACAAGCAGGCCTGCAGTACAGTCCACCAGCATAATCAGGAGAAATACTTGAGGGGCTGGAGGTGACTCAGGACATAAAGGAAGGTCTGACTTTTATGGAGCCAAGGCAGCCAGTGAGAGAAGATCTAGGTCTACCAGAGTAGGACATAAATGACATTAGCAGCAGAGGATAGCCATAAATTATTCGTACACCCAAATGGAAAGTGACTAAATGTAGACACTAAATGTGACAGCAGGATGCCAAAACAGAAAAACCCAAATTTTCGTCAGTCTCATATGTAACTCCCTTCCCCAATACTCCTTGGCACCATTCTAAAGAAAGAAAATAAAATTGGAGGAGGTTTTTGTTTTAGAAATTAGCAATGCTGTCCATGACATTTTAAGGCTAATTTTGAATGCTGACTACAAGAACTATTTTCCCATATTCTGCCTAAGCTTGAAAACATATTGGATACTCAGTTAATTTTTACCCAATAGGGGAAAGCAAGATTAGTTTTCTTACACATCCAGTTGCAGTTAAGAGACCACATGACTTGCCTGTGGTATCTTTAATAACATAGTGTCTGGCATGTGTTCAGTGTTCGATAAACAGCTTTATTTTAATGACTGAGATGGTAACAGGGCTCTCTCAATGGCTATGATTCTTTGATTCCAGTGTATTGCTATGATTAAAAAGAAAATGTGAATGACCTTTTTAGTCGCTCTCCACTGCCCAAGCACACAGCACTCAGAGTCCTAAGCACAAAGTCCTAAGAAAAACAGCATTGTTTTAGGAGGCCAAAACTCAAAGCCTAATGAATCATTAACTTTGTGTAAGCTTACTTAAACTTACTACCCTTAGGACAGCAAATGAAATAAGAGGATTCCATTGCATCCTCAGGAGCCATTAGCAAATCCTTGTGTCAGTATTTAAGAAAATCTCCATAATAGGATTGATAACACTCATAATTGGCTTAACGGTTTACAAAGCATGTTCACATACACCATGTCATATGACTTACAAGTGGGAGAACATGCAGTAGCATTAAATATTTGAAAAAATGCCTTTGAAAAGGTACATGACCAGTAGTATCTCATCATCAGACATAATCTAGGTCTATAACTCCACTGAATATATACAATTCTGTGTATGAACTGCAGAATGTCCATTATATCAGGCATTTGAAACACTAGTATTATTACTTTAATATTACCTTCTGACCATTCTATTTAATTTTAGACCTTTCTTAGAGAACTAGTGTTTCCTGAAATTAACTGAGATTTTAAAACATGCTATTCTAGTACAGAGCAACAGTTTTTGCCTGCAGTGGCTGTGTTCCTTAGAATGTCTTTTGTTTGCTTTTATATTTGGGAGGCTCTTTCATTGATTGTCTGGAAATACTTGCTAGCTGTTCTGCATTCAAGGAACATTCCTGTAGAGTGAAGAATTATCCTACATCTGACACGACTTTCAAAGACTTGCTGGACATACATACATAAGTGAAATAAATATGTATAGTTATCTGAGCCCACAACATGGACAACTCCTTTTTATATATCAACATTTAAACATTTTATTTTTCTCACTTTTTAGTATAAGTATAAATTATCCCAAAATACAACTGTTTTATAAATCCAGAGACATTTTTATTTTATTTTTCAGAATTATGTCAAGAGTAAGTTACCATTTAGGAAAATCAAGTGACTGACAGCAGGGCTGCTCCTACTATTTGAGTCCCCAACAAAGCACACCTGTATCTGTGTGCATTTTAGCTATTTCATCTTAGTGATTCTATGTATAGGCATAAGCATCTGACTATTTCATCCACCTTCTAGTGAAGCCATACCCACACATTTACATAATAAGGTCTATATCATTTTAAAATTACTTTTAAAAATCACATGTGTGGGTAGAGAATATCATCCATTAGCTTCATTTTAGTAAAATGTGCATTGCAAAAGATTTTACACAAAGGAGTCATTAAGTCTATGTTATTGAGAACCACTGTTACAGGAGAATCCATCACGGCTCTACGAACACAGAGTTAAGTCTAGAATTTAAGGTAAACAACCTGATCGTGGATTCCAATTGGAGTTTCTTTACAACCACAGGAAAACCCAACACACAAGACTACTACTGTCCCAGTGCTACACACTTTCCAACTCACAGTAACCACTCCTCCGATACAAAAACGAGTATCACAGTAATACTCATTACCATACCACACATAATTCAGATTTCATATGAGGTTCATGAATATTTTTTTTTTTTTTTTTTTTGAGATGGAATCTTGCTCTGTCACCCAGGCTGGAGTGTAGTGGAGTGATCTCCACTCACTGCAACCTCTGACTCCCAGGTTCAAGCAATTCTCCTGCCTCAGCCTCCCAAGTAACTGTAATTACAGGTGCCCACCACCACACCCAGCTAATTTTTGTATTTTTAGTAGAGATGGGGTTTCACCACGTTGGCCAGGCTGGTCTTGAACTCCTTACCTCGTGATCTGCCTGACTCGGCCTCCCACAGTGCTAGGACTATAGGCGTGAGCCACTGCACCCGGCCACGAGTGTTTATTATATGCAGGATGTTGGAGTGGGTTATGGATCTTGTCTATACGACTGGGGGAAGCATGGATAAGCAATAGCATGCCTATGATTAGAAGTTGGGAAACATTTACATAGTGATGATAATAAAATTAACCACCCTTAAAAATCTTCAGAGGGCAAACTTTGATTAGATCACTAGGAAATGTCATTTCCCTTACTTTTCATTAGAATCATTCCCAGAATTCAAAAACTTTTATACAGTAATTCTGGTTTAAAGAGAAGTATAATAAAATTAAAATGAAGTTAAAACTCCCTTTTGAAAATGAAAAAAAGAGAGGAAGTAAAAGAAATTTTCGCTCATTAAACAGTTCGGGTAATTTTATTTTGTTTTTCGTTTGATTTTTTTTTCTTTTAGTCAAGTACTTTGCATTTGCTTTCTCATCTTAGTACAGCATTAAGAGAACTATGAATTCAGCAGCTGAAGAATAAGCTAAAATGTCTCCACTTTCACAGTTATCTCAGTATTGCTCCAGAGTTATGCTATGAAAAATCAATTGTGTACTGTGACCAAAAGAACAAGTTCTTGCCTTGGGTTTTAACTCAATGTATTTCCTATAAAATGTTTTAAAATTTAAAAATAGTTGTTAGCCACTTCCCCAGTGAGCATGGTCATGATTGTTAGACTCTGCCATGTCTTTTCTTCTCCCTCTTCCCTTTACTCTTCTTGTAGCTTGATAGAGTCCACGTACTCCCACGTCATAAATTCAGATTTTGATCTTCTCAATCAAGTGAAAGAAGTATTAATTTTATTTTAATTATAAGAGGACCTCTGATGTTGAAGAATAGTAAATGATATCTCCATATTCGCATTCAACCCTCTCATTGTGCTTACCTTTTTGACACAGCACATACAAAAAGCCCCGGTACCTGCTTCAGAGTTACACCGGATCACCCTATCTTGGTACTCTTGGGATCGTTTACCAAACTTCCTGGATTTGAGTCCTTACATGACATAGCTATCTTTCTGCTATATCAACTTAGAGCTCACCATCTTAAATCATTGACTTCTAGCCTATCTCTGATAATTGAACTCTAATAACTCTTTTCCTGGGATTTGATGACTGCCTGGCAGCCCTTGTTTTGTACAGGGGCTGAGGTATACAACAGTGGTAACTTAAGGCCTTGAAAATCACCCAGCAATATTATTTAAGTAGGAATCGTGGGAGCATTTTTATAATAGTGTTTAGGACAGTTCGAATTATTAACGCACTTAAAACACGTTTAGCTGTTAATTTTCATAAGATATTAGTAACCTCAACCCTCATAGCTCATAAAACCTGGGAATATGTCTTAACCCTACATAAAAAATGATTTGAATCTGTTCTTTTCTTGTCCACAGAGCTCCTAATGATTTTGTCTCATAATTACTAATGACCAATAAGTTTCATTTTGTGTCTACTGTAATATTGGGAGCAACTTATTTAAATTGATTTTCAACTGGAGCAACTACCAGGCATCCTGTAATTATTGTTAATGTAACACAAACCATGCATTATTAAATGAGTTTCCATTATTAAAGAGAAAGGCCATTAAATGGTCTAATAATGAGAGCTTAACATAATGGTAAGAATCATCTGGTGCCATACTGTGCATAGAAGATTAAAGTGGTGGCACACATTAAAATCTATCAGTATGAAATAATATATTATGTACGTGCAAAAGAACACTATTAAAAACAACAATAATTTCTGAATTATCAGATGTAGAGCAAGGATTATTTACCTTTAAAGGCCGTTGGAATAACATTCTACTGTTATGTATTAAGTTTTAAAATAGCTTAGTTATAATTTTAACTGCTAAGGTCAGGAAAATATTAAATTGGGATGAATATACAGTTAATTTAACTGAAGTACAACTTTCAAGCTTCAGATATTTTCATCATGAAACACTTACTTCATGTAAATTCTCAATACGTAATTTGAACCCACAAACAAAAAAAGTGAACAATAACCTGATTCAGTGACTGACATTTCCAATATGATGTAAACTGGACATCACATGAGCTCAGAGATTTAGTGGGACCACTTCAACACATTTTAAAAACTGGGTTCTCTGAACATCACAAGCAGGTTTTCCTTTGGTTTGGTTTTTCAAAGCCCAGATACGTGGAAAGCTAATGGCCTATAAGTAAATTAGAGCAATGGACATCTTTTACATCTATTACCTAGGTACACTTCAGTCTTATAGTATCATAAAGATATGCACACTACTTAAGTTCTGACTTTTAAACTCACATTTATCCTTGCCAAATGTGCTTCATCTGTTTATGGAGCTCAAAGTAAAAAGGCACTGTAGAGGCACATCAGTCTGTTTAAAACACATGCTGCTGGAAAGGTATGTAGAAGTGAAGTCTTTAAAAATCAAGTCATATCTTTAATGATACTAGACTTTTTAAAAAAGGGTTCTATTTAAAAAGACTTACTGTTTCTTCAAAAGCAAATGATGTTTTTTGAAAAGTTAATAATCACTTCAAATTATTTTCTGTTTTGGCATGTTTGAATTTCAATATATTAAATAAAATAAGGTACACTTGTTATATACAATGAAGTAATAACAATATACTTTTGTTTACTATGTAAATCATAATCTTAAAATGATATACAATTTGCTTACGGTGATTAAAGAAAAACATTGGCTTTGGAATCAGCTGGATCTGCACTAAAATCAAGTCCAACAGTCATTTCCCAGCATGTGACCTGGCCTTACCCTCTGTTTTTTCATCAGCAAAAAAGGTGATAAAATGCATCTCTTCGGGTTGAAATGATGTTTACATTTGAAAACATATGTAAAGCACGAAGCATTATACCTGACACACCCTTCCACACTTCATAGTTTATCATCTGTTTCATTTACATTATCTTATTTTATCATATCAACTAAGTGAAAGGAATTACTTGTGTTTTAATTATGTGGATGAGTTCTGAAGTAAAGTAAGAATAAATAATTTTCTTACAGTAAATGCTTAACTTGAAATTAAGTAATCAAGTGTTTTTGATTACCATGGGAATAAGGAATGAGAGAAAGAGGGTAAGAAAATCATATTTTGAGTTACTACCTCAAATCTAGTATTTTCTCTAATTTACACATGGCAGCAATAGTTGTGGTTCTGTCACTTGGAGATCCCCCAATATGTAGTCAGTTCCATACCCTCAGTAGTGACAGGCTGAGGAGAGCTTAGTGGGATCTGGGGAAATTTCAACTCTATTTCCCAGAAAGATAATACCGGCACTCACTAAAAGCAGTGTTTTCAAACACAGTGCATGAAGCAGTATTCATGCCATGGGGGGAAGAGGAGGGGGAAGGAAGGAGGATTTGAAATATGTAGGAATGATAGTTTCTTCCACTGAGAACACAAGGGGATAAAAATGAAAGAAAAGCAAATCAAATTAGCTCTCTATTTTATAAGGAGCAAAAAATAGATTCTTATACATCATTTATAAATACGTGCCAGCTGCATTTTAATACTAAATGGGAGAAAGAAACATTTAAATTTATTTTTTAAAACTAACCACAAAAATGCACACTGTATACAGAATGTCCTATGATGAAAAGCACGGTTTTAATATCTGTCAACAGTTGCAAAACCAGCAACTTATATGACAACTTAATAAAAATCTCTACATATTCTCTCATGCTGGAGTAAACCCCTTACATTATAATAGCTTTGGTGGTTTTCTTCAACTAAAGAGATATCTGAATTTGACATGAACCTCAGGTTTCAACATCCATGATTTGCTAGTATATAATTCATTGACACCTCAGGCAGCAATTTAAAAGACTTGACCCCATTTATGCCTGGTGTTCCATTATTGGAACGCGAAGCATGTGGGAGTTATTTATATCCTACTGCTCAAGGTCATCACCAAGGTCTGATTGAAAAAATTCACAAAATTGCAACCTCAGACATAATGGATTAACCCATTTATTTAAGTTCTTAGGTATGGAAAATCATGGCTTATGTAGTAATACCTTTTTTTTTTTTTTTTTTTTTTGAGACAGTGTCTCACTCTGTCACCCAGGCTGGAGTGCAGTGGTGCAATCTCAGCTCACTGCAACCTCCTCCATCTCCTGGGTTCAAGCGATTCTCCTGCCTCAGCCTCCTGAGTAGCTGGGACTACAGACGCGTGCCACCATGCCCGACTAATTTTTTGTATTTTTAGTACAGACGGGGTTCCACTGTGTTAGCCAGGATGGTCTTGATCTCCTGACCTCGTGATTCACCCTCCTCAGACTTCCAAAGTGCTGGAATTACAGTAGTGAGTCACCATGCCTGGCCACCTATTGTCTTTATAGGTGGGCAAAGACAAGTTCATAAAGGCAATATTTGTATGAAAAATTTGAAAAAATAACAACAATAGTTATTATTTACTGAATTTAGCCACTAAATGAAATGTTATGTATAAACTCATCTAATTCTTTCAAAACTTGGAATGATGTGGGTACTGCTATTATTCTCACCTTTTTTTAAAAATGAGAAAAAAGACAAGGGAGTAAAGACAAATTGCCCACAGAAAAACACTAGTAAATGGCATAGTCATGATCGAATCAGGTCTAACAGATTTCACAGCCCATTTTGCTACTAAATAAAGCTTACACTGTCAATTCTTAGTAAGTTAGTTTCACAAATCTCAGAATCCTTTAAAAATATTATGTTCAAGTGTTTTATAAATAAGGAGGTTGACTAGGATAGGTAAATGAATTCCCCAAACCTTCAAAAGAAGTACAATAAGAAGTAATTACTGAGCACTTATTAGCACTGTATTGAAGGCATCACATGCCTACACATTCAATTTGATGATGTTCCTGTGAGGTGGGTTACTGTCTGTTCACTATTCTTGTGGTCAGTGAAGGAACACGGTGCAGAGAGCTTAAATAACCTGCCCAATTTTACACCTAGTAAGTAGTTACTAGCAGTCTGAGTCTGGAGCCTAAGTGCTTAATCAGGGCCAAAAATATGTCTTACTCTGAGAGTTCTCCACAAAAGCAGTAGCAGGAAGATGTGTAGATTTCTCCCTAAGGGGTAGGCAGTACAGAGTTGTAAACCTCAAGCACATCAGCCAGGGAGGTTTGGAGAGGCCAAGGATGGATTCATCATGTAGGCTCCAGAGGACTGACTGTCACAAAAATACCTACTTACAATTACTGATAACAGCTTGAGCCACAGAAATATGTTATTTAGAGTGACAGTAAGGAAGCATCAGTGCAAATTCATCCTTGCCTTTAGAAGAGTGAGAACAGCTAACAGTCAATTATTATCCATCAAAACATCAATCTTCTATTCCTCTTTCACATCCAAACACTGACCATAAAGTCATTTTGTTACCTTAGCTTGGAAAAAACATTTCATGTTTCTATTTCTTCACCATATTAAAAAAAAATAGTACTCTGAATATAAAACAACTTCTGCTTATCTTATCTCACTGGTCAGAAAGTGCTGCATTTCTTTTGAAGGCAGTAAACTCAATCTATAAAAAGTTAACAGTCAGTCCAATCATCATGCATTTGATAGCTTAAAAAATTTCAAATAAAATTATGTAGCTAAAATTCACTGTTAAACATGTTGAAAAACATAGTTTTAACATGAAGCAAATGGGAAATCTTTAAAATTAATTATGATAGGGTTTTTTTTTTTAATGTAGCCTGAAGCAGAAAGAAAATCTGACCCAGTTTCCCATGTCTCAAAATTCCAATTGCAAGGCATCAGATTACTTCAGTTGGAGCCAGAAAGGGTACATTTTCATTAGTTCTTTGTCCAGAACATTCTGTTCTGCACCAAGAACTGAAATAAATAGATATTGTATATACCTCCCAAAGTTACTTCAGTTTCCATCCATGGTCCCTAGTGACAGAGGTCCAACTTAATTGTCAAACAATGTCCTCTCCTTTAACTACATGTCATTAACATATTTCAAAATGTATGCAGAAATATCATCATTGTCATAAAACAGTATTAATGAGCAAACACAAGAATCGTAACCTTGTTCCATCTTGCTACTTGACACCTAGAGAATTAAAATTTAAACTGAATTTAGTTTTTTCAGAATTTTAAAAATTTATCACCTTGATAACAAAGAGAATATTGTTTCGGAAACTGATGACTGGCTACACTTCAAATTAATTCAAAATTGCATTTTTATCTTCCAATCTTTGCTTTTACCTTAGAATTTTCTAGAACTTAGCAGTGGTGATTTATAGGTATATAGATAATTTAAAAGTACATTTCTGATCATTCCAAAATATGGCACCTCCATCTTCAAATTATTACTGTTACCTTTGCACAAATTACATTATCAAGAAAAATAAGTGAAATGCTTAATAAGGCTGCAGTATATTAACATAAATTAGCATAAAGCTCAGCATCTCATACCGAATTCTTCACGAGTTCCACCTAAAATTTCTCCCATTATCCATACCACGACCCCTGCTAAGAAACAAAACAAAATAAACTTTCAAAACCTCATTTTATTTTTTACAAAATAAAATATTTCTACCCTCATTTTCTTTTTCCTTTAGCCTCAACATATTCACTTTTCCGCAACATTTTTCTCCACTCATTTATTTCTTTTTCTCCAGTCAAAATCATATGCACTTTTCAAGTACTGGTCCAATATTTTCTCTTCTGTAGAAGATGTCCTGATTTATTTTCACGGTCATAATTAATTGTTTCCTTGGCATAAAACAAAGAACTTTTATCATAAAACATGCCATATTCTGTAGGACACAGAGGAGGCTTCCATGTCTCATTCATTAATGGCCATTGTCTAGTCATAAGCACATACAGTAGGTTTATCATGGTTAACAATTACTAAAATCAGATGCAGGGATTACTAAGATCAGACTCCAGGTATGTTCCTGGCATCTTACTTCAAAGTTCAAAACAGAATTAACTCACTCTTGAAAAAGTCTTTCCTCTCTGAGACCAACATTATTTTACTGTAACACCGTCTACTCCATCCTTTCATCATTTCTTCAACTGACCTCCAGGTCATTTTACATTTGTAGAGAAAATTAGCTCTTGGCTTATAGTCTGCCTCTCCAACCTAACTCATGAAATGGTATTCAGCAACTGCAACACAGTCGCTGGATTGGATAACCTATCCAATTTTCTAGCTTCTCAGTCTTTTTTATCCCCTCCCCTGCAGAACATTTATCCCCAAATCACTTCAGCAACCCACTCATATAACCCGAATCTATAGAATACCACATGATTCAGAATTAGTGCTGCCTGTAAAATCTTTACACTATTTCAGCTCCTTCATTGCTTTATGTTTTCTGAAATCCTGGAACCTCTAATTTCTTGAGCTGCACATTTTCTGTCCATCTATCAGTTTATTCATCTTTTTTCCTTTTTTTACTAGCCCTGGTGAATCATTTACATTTTTCTTTTACCAAAAATCTCAATCCACTAATCTATTTGCTGTTTATCAACTCTAAATCATTTCTAAAATCTCCCTGTACATTTTTACTTTTTTTTTTTTCCACATCGGGGTTGCAAAATACAGATGAATGAAAAATCTTTACACCGACAGACTGGTTCAGTACTAATTTGTGATTTCCAGAGTGTCCTCAAACTCAGTAACATATCTAAACCAAACTCATCTAATTCCCAACTAAACTCTGCTCCATTTACCATACTTTTTCTCTCGCTTAATGGAACCACCCAATTATTATAGACTCTTCAATTCCAAAAGCTTGTAAAACAAGGAATTCTCCTAAATGTCTATAAAATTGGTCCACCTTTTCAATTTCTATATCACTTACTTAGTGGAAGCTCTCAATGTTTCTAACCTAGATTGGATCTGTGGCCTCTTAACTAGTATTCTGTTTTCAGTTTTTAAAATCTATTTTCCATGTTGTTGGCAGGGTAATCATTTTGAAATTCATACCTGACCACATCACTCTCCCAATTTAAAAATATAGCCTATGAATAGTTTTCTTTACCAAGACAAATGAACTCTAACCCCTAGTGTACAAGGTCCTTTAAAATCAGACCTCAGAGGATCTCTTGTCTTCAGCTGCTTCTTCAACTTCTTTACTCTATAGTCTCCATAGCCATAACGAACCATTTGCAGCACCCTTGCAACCTCTATAATGAGGATCTTTCTGTTTGGAATGAGCCCCATCTTCTTTCCAACTGTTAATTCCTACAATTCCTTCAATACATATTCAAACATCACATCCTTTGTGAAGCCTGCCCTAGTTTTCCTATAGCTTTATGATAACAAGGCAAAATTAAACTCTCCTTTTTTTGTATATCCAATGGCCTTTTCTCTTCCCTCTACTGCGGCATGTCCTTACTCTGTGTAGTAATTATTTCTAACATAGCCCTCTTAACAGTCTGTATGTTTCTTAAAAGCAGGAACCATGCCATATTCATCTTAGTCTTCCTAGTACATAGAACAAATCGCCCTTGTCACATTAAAGGCCTGTAGACACTCAGGTTGACTAGATATATTGTATTTCAATTCAGAGGCATTTCAAAAGTGGATACCATAAATGCTTCCATAAACAGCAGGATAAGGGACAAACTGAGGAAATTGCACACACACAATGCCACACACAGAACTGGACAGGACTGAAGAAAATTGCACCAGAAATTATAGATAACTGAAAATTAAATTATATGACACTACGTCATTTGTTTTGGTCTGAAAATAGCTACTTGGTGTCAAAGAATGAATAGGGCTCTGCTGTTAGCCCCTAAGTTTAATCCCATCTTTAGTATTGCTGTAGGACTTTCAATCAACAATTTAATGTTTCCAAGATTTGATTGCTGTACCTACCTAGTGTAGATATTAATACAGAATTCAGGAAGGACTGTTATGGAAATTATGTGAGTCCTTAACTACGGTGACTAGTTGGTTATAGACAGTTTATTTATGGTAGTTCATTTTGTCCCATGGAGCTGCAGATGTATGTATCTATATCTATCTGCATTTAAAATGTTTTTTAAATGTATGTTTAGAATGCATAAGCCTCATAGATGATAGGTTATACATTTATCAAATCTATATAGTAGTATAGTAGTCTTTGCACAACAATATTTCTGCTCATCTGTGAAGAAACTGCCTTGGTTTAAAGAGATTATTATTAAGGAAATTAAAATCTATTTCTCCTCTCAATAATTTACAGGCAGCCTGAAGGTTTTAAATAACAAACTTATTAAAAATTAAAGTAAATAAAAACCAAGCAATGGAAGCAGACAAAGGAATGATTGATTGATGGAGTTACATGCAAGAAAGGCTAACGTATTGTATGTTTTTCTGTACTAGCCTGGATGTCTGAAAGGTATTCTAGCATATAGTTCCAAGCAGGTGCAAGATGGCACTACCTTTGGGTCTGGTGGGAGACAATATTCATATAATTGGGTTCTGATTTGTATTCCTGGGTGTAAATCTTGGTCTTCAGATCACCCTTCTAGCCAGATAATAGCCAACTTTCACTCTACAGTTGCCAAGGTATCTGTACAGCCTATCTTGGTCCTTGTTGAAGCACTTTTCTGATGGCTACACAAATAGTCTTTCCCTAAGTCTCAGGTCCTTCATTTCTGACTCTATTCTCCTTCTCTGGAAATTTAATATGCTCTGGAAATTTATACACGCTCTATCACCGAACCTATTTTCCTGCAATTCACTTTTAAATTAATTCAACAAATATTAATTAATCATCTACATTTGCAGGGTGCTATGCTAGACATCAGGGCTGGGAGTAAAAGGATGGTAGTCAAAGTAAGAAGAGAGACACAAACAAAATAAGAAGAATTGTTCTACAGTCCAAGGACTCAATGTCTTATCAGAAGAGACATATGAAAACAAATAATTATAAGAAAATATGAAATTTTGCTTTGTTTGAGGTATGCTGAGATGTACAGTGGAAGTTTAGGCATTCTTCAGACTAAAGACAGATATTTACTTAATATTTCCAGTGTGCAGCAACTACATGTTCAAAATAAAAATTTGAATAAAATATATTTAAAATAAATGTAAATGTGAATAAAATCTATTTTCCATTTTATGAATTTATATAAAAAGTACATCAAAGGTATATATATAAAATTATTTTATCCATTTACCATATTACCTTTATAGAAAAAAAAACCAAAAACTTTAAATTATCTGAAACACATAGCATGCGTATTTTTTATATTAGCAATTACTGGATACTAAATAGCCACTGTCAGGGAACCAAAAGGGTAGACTGGCTAAAATTCTTCATATGGTACTTGAACTGCTTTGGAATATAGCAGAGCTCTGGTCCCACTACTAGGGCTTTGTTTGTTCCAATTTCCATCTGGCCCTGTTGACCTCCAGTCCTGTTGATCTGTCTGCTAGACTGCTAAGATTCTACAGTCTGTCAAAGGCATCACCACCTCAGCCCTCTGGCTGTTTAGAAAATAAGGAAGAGCAGCATACCTCAAAGCTCAATGAAGGATTTTCTTTCTGGTTTCCTTTTGCTATATCTTATTATTATTATTACTACTACTATTATTATTAACTCTTTTATTTTGACATTATTTGTATATTCACATGCGGTTGTAGGAAATATTACAGAGAGATCCTTTGCACTCTTTATCCATTTCCTAAATGGTAACATATTGCAAAGCTATAGTAAAATATCATAACCAGCAAATTAACATTGATATAATCCACTAATCCTATTGAGATTTTCCCAGTTTTACTTATACTCTAGTGTGTGTGTGTGTGTGTGTTTGTGTATGTGTGTGTATGAAAGAGAGAGAGACAAAGAGAGAGAGAAAGAGAGAGAGAGAGTAGTTCTATGTACTTTTATCACATGTTCAGGCTCATGTGTCCACCACAAGAGTCAAGATACAAAACAGTTCCATCACTATTGGAAGGATAAAACAAGATCCTTTGTTTTGCATTTCTATAACCACATCCACCTCCTTTCTTCTCAACCTACACCCACTACCCCACACCTCTAGCAACCACAAAATGACCTTACATGGTTTCCTGGCATCGATAACCGATAGTTAATACAATATTATCAGCTACCAAGAACAAAATAATTGGCTAAAATTTTTGAGTGAAGTGCTATCTATTCTCCGTATTAGCAAACACTTTTTCCTTACTTACCTATGGTTTGATAATCAGATGAATTATTTTACATAAAGATTTCTCAAAGTTTTCTTTGTTTGTTCTAATAATTTATTCATTACATCTGCTACGCAAAGCTCCTAGATGCATTAAAATGATCAATTTTGAAGATTGAGCTGACTGGTCAATTGAGAGATATATGTGCAATGAAATGACTATGGGATTCTGGCATTTTGAAAACTACTTTGAAGACCAAAAAGTGGGGGAAAAAGAATATTTTATTGATGTTCATCCATGTTAAATAAAAATATTTCATTAAGAAGATCCACATAGATATGAGTGCAATCACTTCCAAATATTCAATCAACAAATATTTTTTTTCTTTCTGTTGCTTCTCTCTTCCTTTATACTATATCTAATAAAGATTAACAAACACAATTTATTAATAATCAATGTGTTTTATAAATTAAAAGCATACAGCTATCAATCAAAACTTCTGGCCAACATATGAAAAATAATGCTACCACACTGATTGATATAATTTGAGTAAAAAAAAATTAGCCAAAATAATCTCATCATACAAAAACATGAAAAAACATAAATTTTTTTGTAATGATAAAAATATATCCCAAATCCCTATTACTACAGTTACAGAATCCTGAGGGATAGAAAACTTAGCATAGGCTGAATTATTTTCTTCAAGTTGATAAATCCATGTCTCATCCCAAATGATAGCTTAGAGATCTAAGCTCTCTCACCGTGTTTTATTTAACCTAGAATTTGTGGGGGAAAGTAGCTTTAGGAAAGATCTTTCCACGCGAAGTTTTAAAAGCTACCATAATAATTAATAGTCTCCAATCCTTAATATACTATTGCTGTAATTAACTCCTCAGTAATTATTTCTTACACAGATATAAAGAGAAATCTAATTTCTGAAAGGACAGCTTTCTATTCCTTTAACAAATTTTCCTATAACTTTAAATAACATATTCATAACATTACAATTATTTTTTTCTACGGGGCTTTCACTTCAGCCCAAGATATAGCATACTAATTAAGGGCACAGACTTTGAAGCCACCCAGATGTCGGCTAATTTTTTTTTTTTTTGGACAAGCCATTTAAACTCCCTAAGCCTCAGTCTCCTCATCTGTAAAGTTGGGGTAACGACATGAATGCATAGTCCTTTGTACACAATAAGCGCACAATAAATATCCTTGGTACAATGGCTAATGCACATGTAAAATAACTAAATTTTAGACAAGGCCATTTTACTATTGATTGTTCATATATTTACTTTCATGTTTTACATAAATCTACCAAAAGTCTATAATTTTGTGTATTTTTTCATTTACCTTTTATTACTTCAGAAAATGAAACAAAATTTATGTCCTTAACATAGATCTCTAGACATGAGTGATTATTGGATGACTATATGTGAGGCAGGAAAATAGGATCTGGAGGCAGGGAACGCAAGGCCAATTCACCCTTCAGCTATGACAGGAAATATCCTCTCCATAGGGTGTAGGCCAAGTAAATGACTTTGTAACTTTACTTCATCCTCTTAATTGACACAGGGTGTACTCCAAGTAACCAACGGAATCCTCTAAGAGGTATTTAAACTCCCCCCAAATTTGTAATGGGGCCTTTGAGCCCCTATGCTCAGCCCATCTCATGCTGTGAAGTGTACTTTCATTTTCAATAAGTCCCTTCATTCCTTCCTTATTTTGTTTGTGTGTTTTGTCCAATTCTTTGTTCAAGATGCCAAGAACCTGGGCACTCTTCTACCATTAACATATGTACTTAAAAAACAAAAAAAAGTACATGGCTTTGTGGTTAGATGGAGGTTGCATTGTGATGTTTAACTAGTTGTATAACATTAACAACATACTTATCTTCTCTACGCCCCAGTTTCCTCATGCACACAATGGGATAATACCACTGAGCTCACGGCATTATTTTAGGAACTAAACACACCATGCTTGATCCTCCTGCAACATCCCTGCAAAAATAGCATTTTCTATTACTACAAAAATCACGGTAAGCAAACTAGACCTTGCAAACCAGACCAGTGTTTCAAAAACAGTAAAATAGGCCATATTTTAATGCCTCTCCTTTTAATGTATACTCTAATGTTCTGATACTGATTTCAGAATAAATGCACAAGTACTCTGCCATGGCAAATAGAAAGGCATTATTTTCCTCTTTGTGAATGACATAAGAGTTGTATCAGGGATTAACTAGTACTAGTAGCTACTTATTGCTAAATGAACGACTTAACATAAATTATGCTCAAATGATTTTAGTATTTTATATTTTACTATGTTACCCAGGGGTACATTTCAAAGCATCAAGAAAATACCATTCTGATCATATATGGTCATCAAAGATTTTTCCTGAGGGAAAAAAATGGATGCTGATAATGTAAATCTTTGAATTACCAATATAATTTCCTAAAAAGTCTCCATTTAGTATTTAAAAGCATCAACCTTTAATCACAAACCAGTCTTCTTGTCATGCCATTGCAATTATTAAAAATATAACAGTCATTCTAAATCCCTCTAAACTACTCTGAGAGAGCAATTGTTTATTGACAAGGCTTAAACCAGCAAAAACCTACAGTGACTCCTTAAAGGTCTATCTGCTGAAATATTCCCCAATTTTTGAGTAATGTATAACCATTTCTGCTGTTATAAAGTGACACTGACCTCTATTTTTCAGCAAGGGGGAGAAAAGTATAGTTGAAAGAGCTACATTGTAATAGGTACTTCAACTTGAGAATAAAATTACAAAATGCTATACATAATGATAATAAGGCTTGTGTAAGATAACCTAAGCTGAAACAATGAAGAAGCGTCAGACATGGTGGGGAGAGAAGAGAGAAGAAGACTATCTCCTTGAAGGTGTCAGTCTTCTTGTGGGAAATTTACATGGGCTCTCCCATTCAAGTCTTTGTCAACTCTATCCAAGAGGTGTCACCAGCATCCCCATTGTATTGATAAGGCACAAAGCTCTCAGAGGTCTAATAACTTGTCCAAAGCCATTGAGAATACATCCGAGATTTAATCTTCACCTATCCAGGAATTTCTACATCATCAGGTGTCAGAACAGACTCTGTTGTAAACAATAACCTTATGCAAATCTCATAAGCATTTCACCCAGTCTTTATTTGCCCTGATAGCAACCATCCACTATCTCACAGGTACGGATTAATAACAACTGAAAAATGTTCTGTATTCTCTTTGGAAGCAAGATAGCACATAAATCCCAAAGGTTACTCTGCTAAAACCTTGAAGAGAAGTATAGCTTCATGACTACAGGTAAACTATTCCTTTCTTATTTGAATTCTTATGAGCACTAAGTCCTCATTCTGCATTAAAAATAACATTTAAACTACAAAGTTTTGCATTGGAGCACTGATCTCTCGAAAGTCTAAATTGTAGTACCAGGTGTTTTACCTTGTGTTTGCCATTGGATCAGATACTTAAAATAACAGTGTCTCCATTTTCTCACCTGTCAAATGTGATTTCCAACCTAGCTTGTTTGCATAATGGGTGGAGAAAAAGAGTAAAGTTTATGCAAAAGTGTTGGGAGATTGACCAAAGTGCCAAACATAAAGTGGCAGGAGAAGTATTGTTGCAAGTAAAAGTATAGTCAATTGTGAAGTTATTTCATATTGAGATCCTCTGTCTTCCAATGTGGTTAACCATGTTAAGGTAAAATGATTCAACTCTTTTTTTCTTCTTCTTCTTTTTGAGACAGTCTGGAGGGCAGTGGCACAATCACAGTTCACTGCTGCCTCGACTTCCCGGACTCAGGTGATTCTCCCACCTCAGCCTCCCTAGTAGCTGGAACTATAGGCTAATTTTTTATATTTCATGCAGAGGTGGGGTTTCATCATTTTGCCCAGACTCGTCTCAAACTCCTGGGTTCACGCAGTCCACCAGCCTGGGCCTCACAAAGTGCTGGATTACAGGTATGAGCCACCATGCCTGGCCAAGGGATTCAATTCTTGTATTATTTTGTTATAGGTTTATGTTACTTCTTCTAATTGCTCAGAGTTTTGTCAGGGAAGCAAAACTGTATTTGTCCAACATATGATTGGCCACATAAGTATTTAGGAGTGAATAACATATTTGTGAAGAGTGTACTAATAATACACCATTCCTCAATTTAGAGTAATTAAAAGCCAACAGGAATAATTTTTATAAGAATAAAATTAAGACATTCGCCATTACATGGTTAAAAGTTGTTTGTTACCTATGCACTTTTCAGGTAATTTATTTGAGTACTTTTTAAGTGCTTTTTGAGTACTGTGTTTTCCTTTTGTACATCTGGATTTATAGTACAGTAGATGCTTAACTTTTAGCCTTTACTTTTTATGCTAAGAACTTTAAGAACTTCTGACATTTTAAATCTCAACACTAATGATTAACATTGTTGTTTTATGCTGGAAGCTAAAAACTGATAGGCTGCTGAATGCAGTGACACCTTCCAATGGTCACCCACTCTAGCAGTTACTCATTTTTCAACCCAGTACCTGAAGATGACATTTTGATAAATTAGCAAAGAACATTCTCAACTATGCATTAGTTCAATATATGAAAAAGTATACCTTCAGTAATGACATTTTGTTCTCAAAATAGCTTCATGTACTTTGTCTATTTTGAAATTTTTCAATAGAGCTACTTATGGAACTTCTGAAGAAAAAAAAAAAACACCAATAACTTATAAGTAGCAAATGGTACACTTCTATTTCTCATCTCATCATACTCAAAAGCATAGCATTTTTATTTTGAGTCTAAAAATGTTTTTTCAGAACAAAACCTGACATGATACTTCATGATCCTCCTGTAAACAAATGAATGACACATCTTTTTCTATTTTTTTTTGTCCTTACTCTAAGTTAAAAGGTGACTAAGTGAGGTTAAAGTTAACTCTCTTACTTAAATGTTAGATCTAAAACCATAAAAACCCTAGAAGAAAACTTAGGTAATACCATTCAGGACATAGGCATGGGCAAGGACTTCATGTCTAAAACACCAAAAGCAACAGCAACAAAAGCCAAAATTGACAAATGGGATCTAATTAAACTAAAGAGCTTCTGCACAGCAAAAGAAACTACCATCAGAGTGAACAGGCAACCTACGGAATGGGAGAAAATTTTTGCAATCTACTCATCTGACAAAGGACTAATATCTAGAACCTATAAAGAACTCAATCAAATTTACAATAAAAAACAACCCCATCAAAAAGTGGGCAAAGGATATGAACAGACACTTCTCAAAAGAAGACATTCATACAGCCAACAGACACATGAAAAAATGCTCATCATCACTGGCCATCAGAGAAATGCAAATCAAAACCACAATGAGATACCATCTCACACCAGTTAGAATGGCAATCATTAAAAAATCAGGAAACAACAGGTGCTGGAGAGGATGTGGAGAAATAGGAACACTTTTACACTGTTGGTGGGACTGTAAACTAGTTCAACCATAGTGGAAAACAGTGTGGCGATTCCTCAAGGATCTAGAACTAGAAATACCATTTGACCCAGCCATCCCATTACTGGGGATATACCCAAAGGATTATAAGTCATGCTGCTATAAAGACACATGCACACGTATGTTTATTGTAGCACTATTCACAATAGCAAAGACTTGGAATCAACCCAGATGTCCATTAGTGACAGACTGGATTAAGAAAATGCGGCACATATACACCATGGAATAATATGCAGACATAAAAAAGGATGAGTTTGTGTCCTTTGTAGGGACACGGATGAAGCTGGAAACCATCATTCTCAGCAAACTATCGCAAGAACAGAAAACCAAATACCACATGTTCTCACTCATAGGTGGGAATTGAACAATGAGATCACTTGGACACAGGAGGGGAAATATCACACACCGGGTCCTATTGTGGGGAGGGGATGGGGGGAGGGATAGCATTAGGAGATATACCTAATGTAAATGACGAGTTAATGGGTGCAGCACACCAACATGGCACATGTATACATATGTAACAAACCTGCACGTTGTGCACATGTACCCTAGAACTTAAAGTATAATAAAAAAAAATCAATTTTTCAGTCACACTAGCCTCATTCAAGGCACAATAGCCACATGTAACTACTGGGCACCATTTGGATAGTGTAGGTGAAAAAAAAAAAGTTGATTATCTTTAGAAGCACTCTTAACAAGAGTTACACACCCAATTTGAGAAGGATCATCATGATTATGGTTCATTCTGTACTTTTTATGTCCCACCCATATAGTTCTGCTACTCTAAAAATTTGTTAAAAATAAAAAATAAGGAAAAACTAAAAAAAAAAAAAAAAGTTAACTCTCTTGCCATCAAGCAATGGGCCAATAGTTAAAATAAAAATGGAAAGAATGCAATAACAGAGTCCAGTGCTCTGTCCTTTCTTCATGCCACATTTGAGATGTGATATTAATAATCACATCAAGGCACCAGGCACCTATGTTCTCAGAATAATGATGACAATTTTCAAATTGCATGAAAATTAAGATCTAGAATTCAAAGCTTTCAGCTGATCTGCTTTCTCCCTATTTACAGGAAACAATCAGCTTAAAGATAATTTTGAAATCCAAATCTTACCACTATACTAAAAACTAACACTTTTTTTAGTATATTAAATTTCAGACATGCATATTCCTTACATAGTTTTAATTATGCTGTAAACAAGATTTTGTGTTTTTATTTTTTAAAACCTCACATCACATAATAGTTTTAAACTGCTTTATCCAAGAATGTATGCATAAGTAAACAGAAGTTCTATACACCATCCTACATTTGCCCAGTGTTTGAATGTTGGGATTGGTTTTTGATTGGCAGCAATGGTCAGTGGTAGCTAGTTCTATTAAAAAACTTGCATTATTACAAACATGTAGTTTAAAATTTTCTTATCTGTAATCATTACCACAGTGCTAGGGAGCACCCAGAAAGGACCATTTAATGCTGAAGCTAGAAAAAACAATACTGTAAGGTAAATTGTGTCCCCACAAATTCACCTATTGAAGTCCTGATCCCCAGTACCTCAGAATGCAACCTATTTGGAAATAAGGTTGTTGTGGATGTAATTAGTTAAATTAAGATGAGGACTTAGTGAAGTAGGGTAGTCTCTAATCCAATATGACTGATATCCATATAAAAAGAAAGCCAAGTGAAGATGCAGTCACGCACACAGGGAGAATGTTATGTGAGGATTCGAGTTTTGCTGTCACAAACCAAGGATCTACCAGAAGGTAGGGGAGAGACGCGAACAGATATTTTCTTAGAGGGAGCATGGCCCTGCCAAACACCTTAACTTCAGACTTCGGGCCTCAAGAACTGAGGGACAAAATTTTCTGTTGTTTTAAGCCACTTAGTTTGTGGTACTTTGTTACAATAGCCCTGGGAAACTAATATAAACAATATAAAACAAGATTGTATTACATTGCCCTCTACACACCCAATAAATGTAACACCTTCCTAACAAGTCTCACTGTCTTTTCAAGTCATTCTACCTATTGTCGCCACATTGTTTTTTTCTTAAAGTAAGAACATACTCGTAGGCTTAAAACCCTGCAATGACTTCCCAGTGTCTACAGGAAAAAAAATAAACACTGCATGCAAATATAACAATTATAGCTTTACACTTATGATAATCCACTATGGACTATGTATGGGGGTTTGCCATGTCTATTACATCTTAACAGAATCCCCTCAAACTAAGTATTAGTATTCCTATAAAGAAACTGGCCGGGTACAGTGGCTCATGCCTGTAATCCCAGCACTTTGGGAGGCCGAGGCGGGCGGATCACTTGAGGTCAGGAATTCGAGACCAGCCTGGCCAACATGGTGAAACCCCGTCTCTACTAAAAATACAAAAATTAGCCAGGCAAGGTGTCTCATGCCTGTAATCCCAGCTACTCAGGAGGCTGAGGCATTGAGAAACGCTGGAACCCATGAGGCAGAGGTTTCAGTGAGCTGAGATCACACCATTGTACTCCATCTAGCTTGGGTGACAGAATGAGATTCTTTCTCAAAAAAAAAAAAAAAAAAAAAAAAAGAAAAAAGAAAAAAAAAAGAAAAAGGAAACTAAGACTTAGTGAGAAAGTGAATTGTCCATGGCCACAACACTGAAGAATGGCCAAGCCTTTCATACAGGATTGTCTTCCTCAGAGACATACACAGATAGCTATCACATGAAAATAGCAATAATTCCAAATCCCTTCCAGATATGGCTTCTACTTGTGTTTTACTTCAATATCATTTCTTCATTTCGCACCAGCCAGCCTCCACACTGCTATATTACCCTAAAATGCACCCATTTTGGTTTGTGAGCCTTTTAGTTGAGCCTGGTATTTTTCTGCTCATTACTTCTGCTGGCAATATTTTTTCTTCTGCCTTAAAAACCCAACTAAACTGATAACTACTTTCTCATATTTAAGACTTGGCAACTGTCTCTTCTTCTGTGAAGTCTAGTTAGATTCTCCCTAAGGAAATTTTGATCACTGCCTATTTTCTGAATGCATAATAATCTGGACAAATGCCAATTATAGTATTTAGACAATCATATTATTCACAGGTCTGTTTCTTCCTACTAGACTGTAAGCTTCTTAAGGAAATCACATTGTATCCCTTGTGCCTTCAACTGAAGATAAATGTTCACGAATTGCATGCAAGAATGAATGAGACATAATACATTATTAAATTAAGAAGTTATATATATTTCCAGGTTTTGCTATTATAAAAAAATGGGGTCGGGCACAGTGGCTCACGCTTGTATCCCAGCACTTTGGGGGGCCAAGACAAGCCGATTATGAGGTCAGGTGTTCGAGATCAGCCTCCCCAATATGGTGAAACCCTGTCTCTACTAAAAAAACATAAAAATTCGCCAGGTGTGGTGGCGGGCACCTGCAGTCCCAGCTAATCGCAAGGCTGAGGCAGGAGAATCATTTGAACCCAGGAGGTGGAGGTTGCAGTGAGTTGAGATTGCATCACTGCACTCCAGCCTGGGTGACAGAGTGAGACTCAAACTCAAACTCAAAAAAAAAAAAAAAAAAAAGAAAACAAAAAAAGAGAATTTCAGAAACAACAACAAGCAAACAAACTGTGAAAACCTATATAGATTCCTGATACAGAAAAATATGTCACAGAAGAAAACTTGGTGAAATTCAATTAAAGTCTGCAATTTAGATAATAGTATCATACCAATTTAATTATTTGGTTTTATCATTGTAACATGGTTATGCTAGGTGTTACATTCAGGGAATCTGGATGGGGTGTGTAGGGTAAATCTCTGTCTTACTTTTGCCACTTTTCTGCAAGTCCAAAATTAGTTTTTTTAAAAAATGTTTAAGAAAAGAAGTATTATTTACTGTTCTCACAATTTTATCTGTTAAAATGTATCCCAAGGGAATAATCAGAAATACCCACAGAGCTGTATGTGTGTGTGTGTGTTTCATTATGGTAATATTTGAAAAATTAAAATGGAAATAACCTAAATGCCCAACAAATAAATCATGTTACATCACACAAAGCTATATTCAGCCATGAAAATTATTACATTTCTTTAGATTTATTGGCATACACGGGTCATTGTAATCTATTATCATCTTAAAAAGTAGAATGAACTATATGTAAAGTCCAATGTGATTATGTTTATTCTTTTTTACTTTTTGTATCTCATGTCCAAAAAGTTCTTATCTCTGAATATGTGCAAAAGAACTGATCTTGAACAATATACAATGAAGTGCTAACATTTTCTTTTAATGTGAGTTAGCATAATGAGTGTTCTGTTTGTTAATCTGAGTTTTCTATAGTTCTAATAATATAATTAAAAATGATGTTGTTTTTAGAATTTAAGATGTCTTAATGTTGGGTACCATTAAAAAGCTATTATAAATAAAGTTTCTCATCTTTATTGTCGTTTTAGTTAGTATTCATGCAAATGAACTTTTAAAAAACTTCACTGGAGCAGGGTGTTCACCTTCAGGACAGCAATGAATGAAAAACACACCCAACAATAACTGGGATCATTTTCATTTTCAAAGAAAGAGAGCATCACCAAGAGAGTCCCTGTTAGGGAATGATTGATCTGTTAATCATATTTCTAACATCCTTAAACTCTGACATCCTCTGATTAAAACAGGACTGTATCAACACAATTTCTAACAACGCAATTTCCCTTCAAAAACAATAACTTGTTTTAACACCAATACATTAGGCATGTTTTCAACTCCCTTCACAACGTAGCTTTTAACTCTGACTGAAAAAATTGCATATAAAATGACACACATTTTGGAGAAAATATATCTGAGCTTATGGTTTGGTCCAGAATTACATTGATTATATCCTATCAATAGGACACTTCATTCTCTAAAGGAGGATATTTAGGCTTGTATTTATCTACATCAATGGTCAGAGGTGGGAAAAGCTGATAGTGTTGAAGGGATTTTATCAGGAACTAAAAATTATATATATAGATATTTATATCTATCTATATACGTGTGTATGTGTGTGCGTGTATATATATATATACTACAACAGTATGATGTCACTTATCAGGAACTCAAAGTCAATTGACATATAAGAGAAGATGTAAGGCCAGAGCTTTCATGACAGGCATGATGCTTTTTCCAAGTATATCACAATTTATATCCTCAATCACATACAACAGTATGGTAAAGTATGAATTCACCCATTAGATGCCTGCAGGGACACAAGGATGAATAGCCATTTTCTGCCCTTCAGGTGTTCAGGAAAAGAGGTCAGGCATATAAAGAAAATGCATTTGGAAGCACTAAGTTATAATGCCAATGGAAGGCGAAATTAATACCAATTACAAATCCAAAAAACATGAATAATTATGACAAACTTCATATTATGGAAACAATGTACCAAAAGAATTTGGTCACTACTATTTTAGATCTTTAAACAATAGTTTGTTTTTTCTCTCTGCACATTAAGAAGTGCATAAAACCACATAGGTAAAATTTAAATGTTTCCCATTGAAATACATATCTTTTTAACTTTTTTATGTTATCCCAGGCAACTATTTCTGAATACATACCCAACACATTTTTTCTGATAACAAGATTTAAATTAGACAGAAGACTAGCACTGTTTACACATGTGAGATTCTTCAGTGTCAATTATGTAAACCATCATTTCAACAGAAATATAATGATGCATTTATATAACATTTATCTTCAGAACGTCTAAATGGCTTGACAGGTGTGCCATTCTGCCACTGTACTAGTCCATTTTCAAGCTGCTAATAAAGACATACCTGAGACTGGGTAATTTATAAAGGGAAGAAGTTTAATTGACTCACAGTTCGGCATGGCTGGGAGGCCTCAGGAAACTTACAGTCATGAAGGAAGGGGAAGCAAATATGTCCTTCTTCACATGGCAGCAGGAAGGAGAAGTGCAGAGCATAGGGGAGAAAAACCCCTTATACACCATCAGCTCTCATGGGAACTAACTCACTATCACGAGAGCAACATGGGAGAACCACCCTCGTGACCTAATCACTTCCCATGAGGTCCCTCCCCCAACACATGGGGATTATAATTATAATTACAATTCAAGATGAGATTTTGGGTGGGGACACAGAGCCAGACCATATCAACCATCTTTTTTTTGACAAATGAAGCAAGATGTATTTCTTGTATGTTGTCAGTAATGGAATCTATTTAACAAATACTTATAAGGACCAACCATATGCCAGTCACTAATACAGAATATATTATGAGCTCAGAAACATTCAAATCATTACCCCTGACATTGAAGAACTCATCTAGCAGTGGAAATTAAGAGCATTTTGGGGAGTGTTTAAATTCAAACACATATAAAATAATAATAAATAATGCAAGCAGTGTGATTTAGAGAAAAGAGCACTGAACTTGAGGTTTTACATCTGGATTCAAACTCAGAGCTTCTACTCACTAATTGAATGATCTTAACTTTCTGCTACTCAGTAATCTCATCTCTGACATAATACATAATAACACATAACACATAATACAGTTTCCACACCTTGCACGTGGCTCTGAGGATTCCATGAGAACATGTATGGAAGCACCAGAAGAGTACTTTACTCACAGAGGGTGTTCAATGAATGAAAACTTTGTTTCCCTTTGTGGAAGAATCACAGCCGAGGAAATTGCTAACACTGTCCAGTGCTCATTTTTTTTTAACACTTTCAATTGTTCCCTCACTCAAGCTGCCAATTTCTTTATCATAAAGGGATTATATGGCCATATTTATTCTAGAAGCATCTTCATGCACAATAAAGTGATTCTGTATTTCTAAAATTTAGATGCCAGTTCCATTTAGGATTCTTCATTACCAGGAAGAATCATCTCAGTCAAACGATAAGAGACGGTAGATACAATCTGTTCTAAATAAATGTGGTGGACTTTCTGAGAACTATTTGAAATTTTAAAGTTCATTTTAGGTCCAATTGGCAGAATAGCCCTTAAAATGTACTGATAAAGATTTTGAGTATTTTGCTTTTGCAAAAAAGTATGATTTTTATTATTCAGAAAATACCATTCTTTTAGCTAAGATATGTGCATAATTCAATAGGGATCCAGTCCAATCGTTTCACATTTTGGAGAAGTACATTTTTTAACAATTCACATTGTTTTGGCACAGAAATAAATTACAGTGCTGAAAGGCCTAGAATAAATATAATGATAGCATACCTCATGCTGAATACTGCTCCATCTTCCCAACATTTTGCTAAAGGGGAAAAACACCTAAGAAGTACTTCTGTAGCTCTTTCAAACAATGTACTCCTACTCATCAGGCAGGATTCCTTTGGGAAAAAGACTGCTCATAATGAAAAAAAAAGTAGCAGTGATTCACAGATTTTAAACTGATAATCTTCAAGGAACTTGGTTTTCAGATATCTATGAATCCTCTGTCTACACTTGATCATTTTCTATAGTCATTGACCTTACTGGACATATTAGTGCCGAAAAGATGGAATGTTTAGAAATAAAGCATGTTGAAAACTGTTCCCAGTTCAGCTACCAATACATTTCTAGTCATCTCTCAACTGCAGCTTTTTTCTGATTCATTTGTGGGTGGTTTTAATATCTCTAGGAGCTTCTCTTGTTCAACACAGTTCTTTACAATATCTTTCCAATGCTATTTATTATTTTGGCACTAGCTTCTATATATGCAAGAACTTTCTTTTTACAGCATAAAATTTGTTTTTCTTATACTTTTTAAATAAAAAAAGTTTTTGAAAAGTTGTTTTTGTTCTATTTTGTCCTAGTTTCAACAGAAGTTTTTATCAGTATTGCTTTTCTGCTATAAAACCTTAATAAGTTAAACAACTTTGTGCAAAGAAAATTTTGATTAATGGAATTTTTTAAGCAAATCAGCTATCATTGTTAACATAATCATTGTTGTGTGTCTGTTTTAAACAGCTTTTTCTTATAAGCACTCAATGTTCTATTTTAAGTCTTACAACAATGAAAGGAAGATATAATTAAACACTTTTTCAGATGAGAGCACTGAGACTCAAAAATGAGAAATAAGTTGTCTGAAGTCATATAACTATTAAATGATAAAGTCAGGATATGAACCCAGGTTCACCTACTCCAAAGTCCATGCATTTACCATCTAGCCCACTGAATTTTGAAATCGAAAATAATTATTTATAGCTAAGTATCACCTGATGCTTTTAAAATGCATAATAAACTGATTTATAACTTCCCTGCAGTGTGCTTTATATTTGGTATAAAAATAAGACTCCCAGACTAGCTCCTCTCTACTTTAATGTATATAGTTAGTTTAGGCTTTCTCCAAATACCTATGGAAAAGTATACTGTTGACAATTTGGGCAAGAAAATTTTGTGTTGGGGTTATAGAGCTACCTTGTGAATTGTGAGATTTAAAACAGCATTCCTAGTCTTTATGTAATAGGATACCAGTAGCATCTCCCAATTTGTGACAACCAAAAATGTCTTATTTTGAGAATGCCAAATGTCTTAAGTTGAGAACCACTGATATGAGTTAAAGAAAATTAATGAAATCATAGGCTAACGGCTAAGGAAGACTCCACTGAAAACACCTGGAATCCTTCCACAGATTCATAGAAAATCAAACATCTATTATTTCAAAAGGAGTAAGAACAGAAAACAATGTAGCCATCTTGAAACACATAGATACTTCAAATGGATAAATTATGAATCAACTTTAAGCTGCACAAATTATTCCAATAATTTTTAATATACTTTATGAAATTAAACATAGATGAACAGATCTTGAGGTTTCATGACTGATAGACACCTTAAGTTGTACAACCTCCTCACTTCTTATGTGAGAAAACTAAGATAAAGTGATTTGGTCAAGGCTGATTTTTTTTCTAATGTAGCAGAATTGTGTCTAGAAGCAAATTATTTTAGTCTCAGTTCATTATTACTTCCGTATATGTAAGTTTAGGATTCCATAAATAGCTCTCTGTAAGGGCCTATTTGGCAATGGAATTGGGCATTCATACTTTTCTTCTTAAGATAATGTTCTTTGTCATCAATGCCTGTGAGCTGAAAGAGGTACTCAGCAGCCATGGATAAAGGGAAAGATAACTTGCTTATCCTTCTGTGGAAGAGAATTATAAGCCATACATGATGAGTCAAGTGATTAAGGAATTTACTATGTATAAACAGTTGTGAGACTCTTGTCATTTGAGTTCTTTTTTTTTTTTTTTTTTTTTTTGAGACGGAGTCTCGCTCGGTCGCCCAGGCTGGGTGCAGTGGCCGGATCTCAGCTCACTGCAAGCTCCGCCTCCCGGGTTCCCGCCATTCTCCTGCCTTAGCCTCCCGAGTAGCTGGGACTACAGGCGCCCGCCACCTCGCCCGGCTAGTTTTTTGTATTTTTTTAGTAGAGACAGGGTTTCACCGTGTTAGCCGGGATGGTCTCGATCTCCTGACCTCGTGATCCACCCGTCTTGGCCCCCCAAAGTGCTGGGATTACAGGCTTGAGCCACCGCGCCCGGCCGTCATTTGAGTTCTAAGAGAACAGACCAAAGCCTTCAGCAATCAGCCTATTGCAATTTAATGAATAAAGTCCTGCTGTGGTCTGATCCACCAAGGTTCCAAATGCTATTGCATGTACCCTGCTTCCTGCTCTGATTTGCCTGTTACCATGCTCATGGTATAAACAGATGGCTATTTATATTAACAATATGGGTAAACTTCTCTTTTAATTGATGAAATGGTATTCTAATGACTTTCACTAAGTGGCCCCAAATGCCAGATTATGCAATTTACTAATGATTCTATATCATTAGTGTTTATAGCCATGAATTGTTTATATGTTTATAGTCATAAATATGTTTATAGTCATACAAACATACATGTTTATAGTCATGAATTGTAACTTCATTAAGAGATAGCTTAAGATAAGGAATAGTATACATTTCTCTAATCACCACATAAATTTATGTCTGATGAAACAGCTTATCAAGACACAGGCCAAATACCTAATTGAAGAAGAAATTCTTTTTTCAAATGGTGGAAAGTAAATTTAGTAGCCTAAGGGGAATTATTCCTCTCTATAATCTCACTTACCACTATGTGGTGTAATAATAACTAGGTACCTTTACCACAATTTGGGAGGCTTCTTCACCCAATGCTGAGAACTTTGACTTTGAAGTCAGACAGACGTAGAGTCAAATCCAAATGCTCCCAGCTATTAGCAATGGAATGTTAGGAAAGGTACTTATCTTCTTTGACCTCAACTTATCCATCTGAAAAATGTGGATAACATCAGTCACCTTTTATTGAGACACATTGCAGTAAGCCATTAATAAACTTGAAGCATTATAATTATCAGTCATCAAACGAATTTTTTTTCTTAGAATCCTAGAGAAACTATACAAAAATTTTCAGCTTGCTCACTACTCTACTTTGAATTCCTTTGATCCTAATCATCTACACATTTCTTTCATTAGTTCATTTCCCTCCATCTCCGTCACTAACACACAGAATGAAAGGCAGGAACAATCCCAAGTGGATTACTGGCAAACACCCTTAGGTGGACACTACTCATTCACATTTGCTTTTCAGTCTTTTCAAATAATATTTTATGAACGCTCTCACACTCTTTTTGTTTATAGATGAAGAAACTCAGGCCCAGGGAAGTTCATTAACTTGAGACCACATGAAGAGGTAATGTGTGAGTCTGAAATTGAGCCAAACTTCTTTTCAGCACACCATGGTGCATCCAAGTATAATGTGAAGAGGATGGGTTGGGAGCACTTAGATAAAATATGAACCAGTATTTTCTCACCAGTCAAAGGGATTTGATGGTGGAGAATGTGATATATTTTAGTGCTCATTTTTTTCATTTTATACTAGTAGTAGAATTTGAGCATTTTAACAGTGTTTAGATAAGAAGTAATACATTAAAGCAGCTTTTGTCCCATGTAATTGTTTGGTTTTTACCTTCAGGTTGTAAAGCTGAATTAGTATTTAAAGTATTATATTCCAAAGATCACTTAGTATGGTATTCTCCTCTTAATTGACTATAATGCTTTTGATCTTCAGCCATCCAAGCAATTTAATAGTTTCAATAACTTTCTAGAGGTGAAAATAATGCATATATATTCAGAAACTTATAACATAGAATTTGAAAGTTGGGGAACCTGAATTTCAATGCATGAACCTAGAAAATGTAATGAATTGACTTTTAAGTTATGTTATTTATTTGAAAAAAAATAAGGAGATGATTGGTCCAGTGTGGTATTCCGTCTTTCTTTGATAACCAGCTTCCCCCTACCAATAGCTGTGATAACTGAAACAAGTGTTCCTTGGATGTCAATTGACTTTAATGAGTGATTCATTGCACAATGAAAACTACTTTGCATTCCCTCTAGATGTTTTCACTGTGTGGAAAAGATAAAGCTCTATTTAGCTTGGGGCTGACATAGTGGAACATAATTCACCTGCCTCCGCTGTCTCTACAGAATAGCAAGAATAACCACTCATTTTACTAGAACATGTACCACATTTTCTCTCACTATGTCCTCAGAATAGGAGACTTATACAAATCAACAAAGTATAGAAGGAGGAAGCTTGAATATCTGCCAGTTAAGGACAAGTATGTAAATTCAGAACAAAACACCTATGACTTTCAGGAGTCACATTTAGCCTGCAAGATGACTATTAACGTAGTGGACTATTGTGATAAGGAATTTCAACAAAACAGAACCGAAAACATATACCTCCTCGCTAAAACCAAACACAAGAATGCAAATGATGAAAGCAGTGAAGAAACCACCACCCCCTTCTAAACACACATACACACACATACACACACGCACATATGTGCACGTGCCCACAAACACACACACATACAGAGAAGCCCAGAAAATCATAAATAAGCAACCATAAGGTACACACCAAGATTTGAAGCTAGCAGTGCTCTAAATTTGTGAATCAGAGATCAAGGCATCACAATGGTTTTTTATATATACATATATATAATAAACCAAATATGTTAGCTGGCAAAGAAGACTCTGTGGCCCAAGGCTATTTTTTAAACTGCTGCTCTGGAAGTTTCTAAGTGCTAAATGATTCTGGTCATACTTACTTGCCTTTTAAATGACTCCCACATGGCTAATATTTCTGAAATATCCTTGTACACACTAGGTAAATGGTTATATCATGCAACGATTGTCATTTCAGCTGTCACAAAGAGTTGGACACTTCAGCAAATATTGGAGACAGCAAATAAAATGGTCTTAGGCATCACCATTTTGTTCATTTGAAAAAATTACAACAGAAATGCCCTTTCATTATTTAATATGCTTTGTTTTTAATAGCTTACACATCAATACTGAGTATAATATGAGAATGAGAATGCATACCTCTAAATTTGACACCTTCCTAAACTCTAAAATTCTCCTACATTTAGGTTTTATTTTCACTGGATATTTTATCATTACTTACACTGGTTATTTCTCTAAATAATGCTAATGGTAAGACAAGATTTTCTGGTAAAAATGAGTAGTGGCAATAGAAGTTAAGTGACTCATCTGCCTAATGAGATAATGCAAGGCTTCAAGCTTCTGTAGTTACACTTCTCTGTTGAAGAGAAGACCAAAATAATTGTGTGCTTATCTTCCTAGAAGCATCAAATAAGGTTAACTGTACTCTTCGAATACCTTCCTTACTTTTTGAGATAGTTTTACAAACATTTTGAGGATGAACCTCCATTCCATGCATGCGTATAAACCGTACAAATGTAGTGCTGTATGAATAGATTGTAAAGTGCATTATAGAACATGCAAAGATATTTTGGCCCAGTGGATCATTTGGGGCCTCTTCTTAGAGCAGTGCTCTAGCACTAGAATTAAACCATGCCCATATACCCTTGAAAAAGGACCCTGGGAGAGACTAGCAAGGGCAACCCCAAGGAAGTCTTAGTTTAGCAGCACCAAGCTTTGAATGAACCAAAGCAAAGTAGCAAGAAGGCTTTGATGCCTTCACCTTCATACTGAATCATGTTTCCCAGTTCTGTAAGACTCTGCACTACTAAAAATGGACTCATCAGAAGTCATCTGAAGGAGCAGGATATTTCTATGCTATTTCCAAATTAAAGTTACAGTAGTCATAAAGCTTCAGTATAAAGATTAGAAGTAGGACTACCTGAGAATGGAACAAATTTGGATTATTGCTCTTGTATGTCATTAGCCTGGATTCCACTCTGAAGCACAATTGCTGTTCTTAATTCTCTTCAAAACTTGTCTATCCCAAGCTCTTTCTCTCTCCTGTAAAGCGATTAATGGAATTACACCCAACAAAGAATCAACAAAGGAGTAATTTAGGTTATGACAGCTTCCTAATCACATACTGGTAGCAACAGACCTATGGAAAATGAGAAGTAGTTAGGACATCTATCTGCAAAGACCCGATATCTCTTTGATTGCTCATAGTTATATATGGGGTACCTTGGACTTACAATATAAATATGTATAGCCACAGCATCTACTAATAATGTAGACTGTCACCATGCCTGTTAAATTCTCTAACTACCATATAAAAGTTACACCATTTTCAGTTCTTTAATTACCTATGTTTTATTAATAGGGTTCCTAAAACCTATTTTTTCCCAAGTCCCTTTACTGGATATTGCTGAAAGTCACCATGCACTTACAAACTTAAGTTTATCACTCTTCCAGTACAATCAGGCATACACTTGTCACATTCATCAGATTTTATATGAAAAAAGGGGAGTCATAAGAAAATCTAGGAAGTATTAATACATCGCTGACAAGGATCATCACCAATACTTTTCAAAATTAATATCCATTAATTCTGGTTTCCTTCTCACCTTCCTTCCCTCCTTCTTTCTTTCTTCCATCCTGCTGCTGAGAACAAAGTAACCAGATCTGGGGCTTTTGAGTGGGTGGCATGATTCCTCTTTTTTTTAGCTGAAGGCAAAATACATGCACCACATTTTAAAACATCATAAAACAAGAGTGTGAATCAAGTTTGCAACTAATGATTTTAAGGAGAAAGCATTTACATTTTAAAAGAACAAAGCAAAAATATTGGGTTAGCTTTCCCCCTACTGCCCAGTACCCCTTAAAATGACTGCAAATAACTTCTGAAAGAGGAAAAAATCTCACAATAACAAAGCGGGGGGGGGGAGAAATAGCACTATTTTAGAAGCTAGACTGTAGAAAGACAAGAGGCAAATCCTTAGCTAAGAAAGTTGATTCCTAGGTTAGCAGTAAAGAAGGTCAAAAACCAATTCAATTTGCACTATACAACTCCAGATGCCCCACGAATTGGCAGCACATGGAAGTGGAAAGACGGGGAAGGCAAATCTGAAGACAGAAGGAGTTTGAAATTCTATTTAAGAAGCAGAGGATCTCCAGATTCCCTGAGCCCCAGAATTTAAGGCTTTTATTTTAAATACCATAGTGAGTGAAATTCAGGAGTTAAACACCCTACAAGATCCCAAAGTTCTATGCCTAACAACCTCCTTATTAGATTTTAAAAACTACATGTTTTTCTTGATAATAATGAAAACTGGGTCTTCTCTTTTATAAAATGGTTTTCAAAGCATTTTTACATTTATTGTCTAATGTAATCTTTACAACAGTCCTTTCTAGTAGGTAAGACAAAATGATTTCCTCCTCTTTCAGATGAGGAGGAAGCTGAGGTAAAATGACCAACTTGTCAGTTGTAAAATCCTGCAGAGTAGTATGCAAAGTCTTCAAACCTTCACTTTCTTGTAGCTTAGATTGCCCTTTGATCCGTTTCCCACAGGTCTACTTGTCTAAGAAAGTAATTTGCCCTCTTTGCTGTTCATAACAATTCTTTGAGAGGCTTTTAAAAAATAACCCAGTCCCCAAAATTCGGATTGAGTAAGACCGAGCTGAGGACTTGGAATGTACATTTTAACACATTATTCATGTGATTCTAATTCACGTAGTGGTGGGGGTCATCTTCTGAAAACAACTTCCTGAAGAGTTCTAACTGTCACCAGAGGAGAAGGCAACACATCTGGACCATGTCAACTGGGTCTCACCAACGGCAAACCAACAAACAAATGAATAAAACAATCCAAAACCAAACACCAACTTACATTTTCACTAAGCGACATTTGCCTAGTACACCTATGACTTTCATCAAGAGTGGGTGGGATGTGAGGGATGTCTCTGTATCTTCTGCAAAAGCTCTGCAGAGAGTATTATTTCTGTATAGGTAGGAACCGCCCAATGGATGCTTTTCAGAATTCAGGATGAGGAAAAGAAAACGGTTATGAGCTCTAATTAACTTGGAATACTTCTTTTAATCAGTGCTCCTTTTTGCCTTGCCTACCAGCAAGTTCAAACAAAATTTGATATTACAAAGTTTTAGGCATATGTGAAGCAGGAGAATAGGGTCTTGAGGCAGGAAACCTAAGGATTTCCTAAAACGAAATCAAACGGAAACACTTCAGCTATGACAGGAAATATCCTCTCCATTTACATAGGACGAACACCAAGTAAATGACTTTGTAACTTTCCTTCATCTACTTCATTTACAAAGGGTGTACATCAAGTAACGAATGGAAACCTCTTGAGGATATTTAAACCCCGAAAAAATTCTTTAACGGGGCTCTTGAGTCCCTATGGTTGGGTCCCCTGCCACCCTGTGGAGTGTATTTTCATTTTCAATAAATCTCTGCTTTCCTTGCTTCATTCTTTCTTTGCTTAGTTTGTGCATTTTGTCCAATTCTTTGTTCAAGTTGCCAAGAACCTGGACACCATCCACTGGTAACATACGTACTTTTCCATTGAGAACCTCATGCTCTCATACAGTCATATACATGTTAGTGTCAGATTTTTAAAAAATTTTAATTGTCTTATTATACACGAATTTTTAAAAGCTATCTTAAAATCATTTGGGATGTAGGTAGGGTGCAAAGTAAAAATAAATACAACTGAGAAATAAGAAATAAACAAATTCATCCAGAAATAATTTCAACGTGAAGAAAGAACAGAGAACTAGAGGTTTGCGGTGGTAGTTGTTTTTTTTTTTTTTTTAATAAACATCATTCTTTCAGGCACAGTTGGTAAGTACACCTGTCATATATGCTTCCAAAAATGTACCTCAAAATGATAACATACTGAGAGAAAAACAAATCTTGGGAATAGAAAATTCATTTGCTATAACCAGTTTTGCTTACACTCTCTCAAAATAGCCATCTGTACTAAAATGTGTACATAACAGAATGACTTGCTGCAATACAAAAAGGTTCATATATATATTTAGGCTTTGGAACTTTCTAAACGCTCGAAAACTTTTCAGAAGCGCCTTTCATACTTTCTACAGAGATGCTACATATAAATGAATAAGAATTGATGTAAAGAAACAACAGCTGTTTAAATAAATCATGTAACAGTGTTGCCTGTTCTATTTTTTCCTTTCTTTCTTCCTCTAAAATACTTATTTAGCTTTCCACCTTCCGAGGTCCTCCCTGCATTTTAATTTTATTTAACAAACTCCTGCAAGGTGCAAACTATATGCTATTACTTTTCTTTGTGCTTTATGAGTATTAGATTATTGAATACTCATAGAAAACAATAATGGAAGCAAAAATTTTCCAAGGTCACATGCCTACCATGGAAGAACTGAGATCTGAAGCCAAGGAGTCTGGCTTCAGTATCTGTGACCGCACTGTATACACTGCTGACTCTATGCTTATATACATGACTGAAAAAGGCAAGGCCAAGCAGAGAAAAATACATCATCCATCCATTAATTCTTTACTTCCTGTGAAAACTGGATATCTGTCTAACTACATTAGCCATTTCAAACTAATTTCCTGAAGAATCTTCTTGCAGCTCTCAGATAGCTATCTATAGATGCTAATTTTATTTTAGAAAAAAAGGAAAATGCTTCAAGATGTATACATAATTCTTCAATTCTAACATGTGATTTGACTTAGCAATAGCTTTTGGATGGTAGGAGAGTCACTACATTAAACATATATATCAATCACAAGAAGCATCCAAGTTGAGACATATTAAAGTGTTAAAAGGATGAAACTTAGAACCAAGAAAATAATGTAATAATGTACTCCCTACTTTTTATAGGTTTCTCCTTCTATTTAGTTATAACAGGGACCTGATGCATAGATAGATTTTTAACTGCCTTGAACTCTTATTTGAAGTATGTAGGATAAGAGTAACAATTTATTTTAATTACTAGAAACTATTCATTTTACTAAACAAGTATAATGTTATGCTATTCAGGATTAATGTTTTATAAGATATTACTAGTATTATTAAGGTGTTTAAGGTAAAATGCTTATTTAAATAGACTGTATTACAATCCTCTCAACATTATTTTAATAGAATATGGTGTAAAAACAAAGGTATAAAGAGTATATGATGGCAAAGTAGAAAGTTTAAAAATTATCTATCCAGTTTTAATTCTCCTAAGATAATTTTTCTGGCTTAAAACAACAGTAATCTTATTATTATTCAGTTTTAGTCAAACAAATCTGAAATTTGAGTAGGGCTTATTGAGGATGACTCAACTCAGTTCCATATAGCATCAGCCGAATGATTCTATTAGGACTAGAGGATCCACCTCTAAGAAGACTCACTCATGTGACTATCTGGTTGGTAGTGGCTATTGACTCAACCAAGGTTGCTGACAAGGATATTTGGTTCCTATTCATGTGGCTTGTACAAGGAGCTTGGACTTCCTAACAGCATGGTGTCTGGGTCCTAACAGGTTCCTAGAAAGGAACTTAGTTCCTAAAACTGAGGTTCCTAGACTGAGAAAGTGTCTGTGAGGCTTTTTCTGCCCAAGCCTTTAAGTCTCAGAATGTCACTTCTACATTCCAATAGTCAAGCAAACCACAATGGCCAGCTCAGACTCCAGGGAGGGGAAATCAGATTCCACATCTCAATACATAAATAGTAAATAATTTATAGCTATCTTTTAATCAACTATATCAATATAAAAATAGAAAATAATATTTCTAAAAATGCTAAGTTTTCATTTTCTTAAGCCAAAAAGTTAGTACTAACATTTATGTCAATAAATGTAATTCATCATATAAACAAAGTTAAGGACAGAAAGCATATGATATCTCAATAAATTCAGAAAAAGCATTTAATGGAATTCAGCATTCCTTCATGATGAAGACCCAAACAAACTAGGCATAGAAGAAATACACCTCAAAATAATAAAGGCCATAAATGCTAACGCACAGTCAATGTCATACTGAATAAAAATAATTGAAAGCATTCTTTCTAAAACTAGAACAAGACAAGGATTTACACTTTCACTACTCCTATGCAACACAATACTGGAAGTCCTAGCCAGAGCAATCAGGAAAGAGAAAGAAATAAAAGGCATCTAAATTGGGAAAGAGGAAGTTGTATCATCTCTGTTTACTGATTATATGATGTTATATCTATAAAAACCTAAAGACTTTGCAAAAGAACCTCTTAGATTTGATAAATAAATTCAGTGAAGTTTCAGAATACAAAATAGATGTACAAAAATTACTAGCATTTCTATACACTAACAACAATCAAATCGAGAACAAAATCAAGAAGGCAATCCCATTTATAATACCTACCTAAAAATACCTAGCAGCATATTTAAACAAGAGGTGAAAGATCTCTACAAGGGAAGCTACAAAAATCTGAGGAAAGAAATCATACAGGACACCAACAAATGCAAAAATATCCCACACTCATGACTTGAAAGAATCAAGATTGTTAAAATGACTTACATTGAATCTACAGATTCAATACAATTTCCAACCAAAATATCAATGTCATGTTTCAAAGAATTAGAGAAAACATCCTAAAATGTGTATGGAACCAAAAAAGAGCTTGAATAGCCAAAACAACCCTAAGCAAAAAGGACAAAGCTAGAAGCAACACATTACCTGACCTCAAATTATACTATAAGACTATTGTAACTATAACAGCATAGTACGGGTATAAAAACAAACAAATAGATCAACGGAACAGAATTGAGATCCCAGAGCTTAAGCCACATATCTAGAGCCAACAGATTAACGAAAACATACACCAGGGAAAGGACAGCCTTTTCAATAAATGGTACTGGGAATTGCCATATGTAGAATAATGAAACTGGACCCCTCTCTCTCACCCAACACAAAAATCAACTGAAAATGGTACAAAGACCTAAATGTAAGCCCCGAAACTATAAAAATAATAGACGAAAACCTAAGGAAAATTCTTCTGGATATTTTCCCGGGCAAGGTATTAATGACTAAGATCTCAAAAGCACAAGCAACAAAACCAAAAATAAACAAATGGGATTCAGACAAACTAAAAGTTTCTGCACAGCAAAAGAAATAATTAACAGAGTGAGCAGACAGCCTATATAACGGCATAAAGTATTTGCAGACTATGTATCTGACAGGGGACTAATATCCAGAATTTATAAGAAACTCAAACTCAACAATAACAATGAAATAACCGAATTAAAAAGTGGACAAAGGGGCCGGGCACGGTGGCTCACACTTGTAATGCCAACACACTGGGAGGCTGAGGCAGGCAGATCACTTGAGGTCAGGAGTTTGAGACCAGCCTGGCCAACATGGTGAAATCCCAGCTCTACTAAAAAACACAAAAATTAGCTGGGCATGGCGGTGAGTGCCCGTAATCCCAACTACTCAGGAAACTGAGGCAGGAGAATCACTTGGACCCAGAATGTGGAGGTTGCAGTAAGCCGAGACCATGCTACTGCACTCCGGCCTGGACGACAGACAGACTCTGTCTCAAAAAACAAACAAACAAAAAAATGGGCAAAGGACATGAATAGATATTTTTCAAAAGAAGACATTCAGATGTCAACAAACATAAAAAAATGCTCAACATTACTAACCATCAGAGATATGCAAATTAAAATCACAATGAGATATCATCTTATATCAGTCAGAATGGCTGTTATCAAAGTCAAAAAATAACAAATGTTGGTGAGGATGCAGAGAAAAAGAAACACATATACACTGCTGGTAGGAATGTAAATTAGTAAGACTTCTATTGAAAACAGTATGAAGACTTCTCAAAGAACTAAGAATAGAACTACCATTCAAACCAACAATCTCACTACTGGGTATCTACTCAGTGGAAAAGAAATCATTATATCAAAAATATCTGCACTCCTATGTTTATCACAACTCTTTTCAAAATAGCAAAGATATGGAATCAACCAAACTGTCCATCAACAGATGACCAAATAAAAAAGTAATATATATATAACAATTTATTATATATACATATATATAAAACACATATATATGGAATATATATGGAACACATATATACACATATATGGAACACATATAAAACACATATATACGGAATATATATATACACGGAATATATATATTCAGCCCTATAAATAATGAAATCATACACGGACAGAGCTGGAGGTCATTATCTTAAGAGGAAACAACTCAGAAACAGCAAGTCAAACACCACCCATTCCCACCTAGAAGTGGGAGCTAAATAGTGTGTAGACATGGACATACGGAGTGGAATAGTGGATACTGGAGACTTGGAGGGGTAAGAGGGTGGGAGACGGGTGAGGGATGAATAATTACTTAGCGGATACAATGTATATTATTCAAGTGATGGTTACACTAAAAGCCCAGACTTCAACACTACACAATATATCCGTGTAACAAAAATGCATGCACCCCTTAAATTTATACAAATAATAAAAAAGAAAATAAACAGAAAAAGCGTTAGAAAATCCCTCCAAAAATTAACAAGAGGGAGTAACAGTACTGCCAAATATAAAGGCATGCTCTATAACCTCTATAATTAAAACCATATGTTTCTCCAATGAACAAAACAGATTACCAGAAATCCACTTAAGAATGTATGAAAACTTAGTGTATAGTAAAGGTAGCATCTCAATTCACTGGTGAAAACATAAATATTTGCAATAAATTATGTTGAGACAACTGAATACTTATTTTGCAACCTAACATTACTCACCACAATGAGTTTGAAATGAAACAAGAATTTTGGTGAATAAAAAAGTAAACCATATAGACACCACTCATTATCACAAAGATACAAATTTAACGCACAATGTGATACCATTCCTAACCTGTGGGATTTGCAAACTTTTAAGTTTGACAATCCATACATAGGAGGGAGTCAGGTATAGATTCTGGAGCAAGTGTAAACTATACAGTAACCATTGTGGCGAAATCTGTATTATCTACCACAACAGAACCAGTTCCCTTTCTAGGAATTTCCCCTAAAAATAAACTTCCTATATCTATTCTAGATCTATATCTACATTCATATTTATCTATATCTATGCAAAAGTTTATTCATTGTGACATCATTCAGAAAGACAAAATAGTGAAAATTGTCCATAGGATGCCATCCATAGGAAAGGAATTTGAGTGAATAATGATGAGTGGAAAGTATGTAGCTGAAGATGAATGAAGTGGATACTCATGGACTGTATTACATCTAAGATGCATTAAGTCAAAAAAAATCAAACTGTACAAAAGTTGATAAAGATATTGCACAGCATGCCACTATTTGTGTAAGAAATGAGAAATAAGAAATGAGTATGCATATACACACATATATACATATTCAAATATTTAAAAATTTAGTTTTTTTTGGAAAAAGAAATTAAGAATATAGTTTCCTTTCTATGAGGTAAATGGAAATGGAAAGTGAAAAAGATTAATATGGGAGAAACATTTGAGTATACATTTTCATATAGTTTTATTTTGAAAAACTATATTTTTAAAATAAGAACTCAAGTAATTTGAATATAGTTTTCTTATTAAACACCTTCAGTGTACTTTAATGGTTTATATCATATGGACCAAAAGAACTGCGAGAAACCTTTAATTTTTACTTTTAGGATATTCTTTCAGTAATAGTAGTATAGATACAACCCTAAAATCAACTTTCTCTCTCTCTCTAGGTCTGTGTGTGATCATAGTTGCCTGTGTGTTGTGAGAACAGTAAGCACATATTTTAATCTTATCAGGAGCTAGCTTTCACTGTGAGAAAAGGAAAATACAAAGAGGGAATGTGGGAAGTTGAAAAAGAATCTTATGGCATTTCATTTGAATTTAAAATAACAATGTAGACTCAACATTTTTAAACTGCTTTGTTCAGGTATAATTGACATAATAAATTGTGCGTATTTAAAATATGTAATTTGATGTGTTTTGACATATCTATTGACATATGTATGACATGTATATGTAATAGTTACATAGACATGTAACTATTAACTGCAATCAAGATTGTATTCTTATCTATCACTCCCAACGGTGTTCTCATATTCTTTGGAATCCCTCTCTCTCTTCCCCAGTGTCCCATCCCAGCAACCACTCATATTCTTTCTGTTACTATAGTTCGCATTTTCCAAAGTTTTATACTAATGGAATTATCCAGTATATACTCTTGTCAAGGATAGAATCTGTCTTCTTTCATTCAGCATAATTATTTTAAAGTTCGATAGTTAATTCCTTCTTATTACTGAGTTGTATTCCATTTTATGCTTATTCCACAATTTATCTGTTCATCTGCTGATGGATATTTAGATTGTTTTGGGTTTTCTGCCAATAAAAATAAAGGTTCTATGAACATTCATCCACAAATTTTTTAATAGACACATGTTTTCTTTTTTCTTGGTTAAATACTGATGAGTGGGATGGTTGGATCTTATAATAGGGCTGAGCGTGGTGGCTCACGCCTGTAATCCCAACGCCTGTAATCCCAGAATTTTGGGATGCCAAGGTGGGTGGATCACCTGAGGTCAGGAATTTGAGACCAGCCTGACCAACGTGGTGAAACCCCATCTCTACTAAAAATACAAAAATTAGCCGGGTGTGATGGTGCATGCCTGTAAATCTCAGCTACTGAGGAAGCAGAGTTACAAGAATGGCTTGAACCCGAGAGGCAGACGTTGTAGTGAGCTGAGATAGGGCCTCTGCACTACAGCCTGAGCAACAAAGTGAATGAAGTGGATACTCATGGACTGTATTACATCTAAGATGCATTTGTCTGAAACAAAAAAAAAAAAAAAAAAAAAGAGGAAGAATCTACCCATTTGTTTTCCAAAGTGGTTGTACCATTTTACATTCCCATCTGTGCACAAGAGTTCGGAATTCTTCACATTCTCCACTAACTCAGTGTGATCATCTTTGTAACTTATTTATTTTGCTACATGTAAAGTGATATTTCATTTTTGCTGCCGTTTGCATTTCATAGCATGTGCTTATTTCTTATCTCTTATCTTCTTTGGTGAAGCATTGTTTAAATATTTTGACTGGTTTTTATTTTGTGTTTTGGTTTCTTATTGTGTTTAGAGATTTTGTTAAACATTTTGGGTATAAATCCTTTACAGATATATTATTTGAAAATATTTTCTCTCAATTTGTAGCATGTCTGTTCATCCTCTTAATGAGGTCATTTGATTTAAATTTTGGAGATGTCCAGTTTATCAATTTTTTTTTTCTAGAATTCAGGTAGTGTTAATTCTACTTTGTTCTTTTCCAAAGTTGTTTTAAAAATTCTAGGTCCTTTGCATTTCCACATGACTTTGAAACTCAAATTGTCAATTTCTTTTTTTTTTAAGAAAAAAAGGCGGATTATATTTTTATTGGTATAACATTAAATCCATAGATTAATGGGGAGAATTGATATCTTAATAATAGTGCCTCTTATGTTCAAAGACCAAAGTACATCTCCATTTATCCTGGTCTTCTTTGATTTCTCTCAACAATACTTTTCCATTTTCAGAATATAGGTCTTTAATAACTTTTGTCATATTCATCCCTATGTATTTCCTATTTTCATGTTATTGACTTTGGCAGAATTTGCTCCTATTCTTCTATAATAGTTTCATAAAATGAAGCTGATGCCTTTAATTTGAGACCTACCTTCTTTTCTAATATAGGGGTTTAGTATATAAATTTTACCTTATGTCTGCTTAGGGGAAATTCCTAAATTATGATATATTGTATTTTCATTCAGTTTAAAATACTTTCCATTTTTTATTCTGATTTATTTTTGATCCGAGTGTTATTTGGTTTTCAAATATTTGGGAATTTTCCAGAGACTTTCTTTTATTGATTTCCAAATCAATTCCATTAAGATCAGAAAACACACTTCGCATGACTTGGATCCATTTAAATGTATTGCAACTTGTTTTGTGATCCAGAATATCATTTATCTTGGTAAATGTTCTGTGCAGGCTTGAAAAGAAGTAGTATTTTGCTCTGGTTGGGTGGAATGTTTTATATATATGTCAATTAAGTCAAACTGGTTGTTAGCATTGTTCAAAGCTTCTATATTCTTAATGATTTTCTGTTTACTGATTCTGTCAATTACAGAAAAAAGAGTATTTCAACTTCTGACTAAAATTTTTTATTTGTCTGTTTCCCCTTGAAGTTTGTTCAGGTTTTGACTTACGTATTTTGAAGTTCTATTATCAGAAGCATAAGCATTTAGGCTTGTTATGTCTTCTTGATGGATTAACTCCTTTATCATTTTGAAATGAACTTTGTCATATAATTAAAGTAATATTCTTTGTTCTGAAATTGGTATAACTGATATTAACATAGCCATCCTGGCTTTCTTTTGACTAGTGTTAACATGGCATATATTTCCCATTCTTTTACTTTTAACCTGTGTTTTTATATTAAAGTGTGCTTGTTTTAGACAGCAAAAGTGTTTTAATTATGTTTTTAATCCAGTTTTGACAATCTCCGCCTTTTAAATGGAAATGTTTAAAACATTTGCCTTCAATGTGATTATTGATATGGTTAAATTTGACTGTATCTTATTAGGTGTTTTCAATATGTTCCATCTGTTTATTCCCCTTTATCTCTTTTTCTGCCTACCTTTGGATTAGTTGAACATTTTTATAATTCCATTTCATATCCTTTGTTGGCTTACTAGATGTAACACTTTGTTTTGATATTTTAGTCATTGATTTAGAGTTTATAGTGGACATCTTTTTATGGATATGTAATAATTGTACATACTTATGGGACACATGAGATATTTTGACACTTGCACTTAATGTGTATTATACAATCAGGGATATACATCACCTCAAACATTTATTATTTCTTTGTGTTGGGAACACTTCAAATCTTCTCTTCTAGAGTCTGGGAAGAAATTATTCAAAAGAATTAAAGTAAACAGTGTGTGATACACATACAGGACTATAACCAATGCACATTCCTAACCAGAGAAAATTGTGAACTCTTAATTTGTGAGGCATGGGGTAGTGTACTTAGGAAGTTCTTGCTTCAGTAGCAGGAAATGATTAGTCCTACTTTGTACTGGTGATTAATTACTCCAGCCTCCAAAAGGTCTTAATTTCACTGTAGGTATTAAAATATATTTGGTTGGGTATAGAGAATTCCACATTGATAGTTGTTTTTTTTGGGGGGGGCGTGGGGGGAGGTGGGGATTATTGTCATTTAAAAATGATCTATAAGTAGGGAAAGGCTAATTTCTACCTAAGGGTCTGAGTGTGGTCAAGAAGAGACCATATACCATGGGATGGACCACTTTCTAACACACCCCTCTCCTCAGGGAATAGGGGCAGAGCTGAAAGTGGCTAGAGTGAGGATTTCACCTGCCTACTGCCAGCAATGGGACTGTCACAAGGAAAATGGGGAAGGCAGAACCAAGATGACAATGCCCATGAGTGTGACAGGGTTAAGACTGTTTAAGGAGCAAGCTCCAAGAATCTTCCTCCCTGGGAGGGAGCCAGGGAGAGGGGCAACCATGAGAATGCTTTGCCACAGTGCTGGGGGTATGGCAGAGCAAGAACTGATCCTTTCCCACAAAGGGTGCTCCAAAGAGCTTTCCAAGACTGAAGGGCACCTCTTTTTTTCTCCCTCTTTCTCCATGAGCCTCTAATGCTGGATACCTCCTCCTCCATCCCTTGGAATGCTAGATTGATCAATTAGGTTGAAAATAAACCAGTTAGAGTCCAAGTGACTGAGAACTCTGATTCTTCCCCACAGAACTAATTTGCCTCTAGGTTACCACTGTGAATCCACAAGGCCCATCTCAGCCTGACTGTGCATTGAAGGGCATCATTCATTCTCAGCTGGCCCACTGTGGAGAGGAGACACTGCCACAGCCCACTAGACCAAGAGTGGGGAGGCATAACCCAGGAATTCCTCAAGCACCAGGAATAGTAGTGCTAAAAGAGATAAAGTGGGAATAGTGGAGGAAAGCCTGCAAGAGATGGGAGGGCACTGTCATGGGGACTGAAACTCCCAAAAGCCCAAGGTTGGTGGGAATCTGGCACTATGGGGAGCCCCAAAGGCTAAGGGAGCTATGCAGTTCTGTGAGGGAGGGGAGAGGAGCCAAGGGAAGGTCTCCTAGCTTTTGTACGTCAACATTACTGCCAAGCAGCTTCCTGGCTGAGCAGTCTCTCTTACGCTACTGCTCAGCAGGTCCCTGTGGAAGTACTGGTTGCAAGCAAGAACCTGAATATTGCCTAATGGAACCAGCCAAAGCCCGACTAAATCCAGATGAGAGGGAGGGAGGTCAGGCCTTGCCTTCTACCTGTGGCCCCATTCTCAATGTCCCTTAGCTAGGATGGCCTGCTGCTTCCAAAGTCAACCATACAGTCCAATCACCCTTTACCCACAGGCCTTCCACTACCAGCCTCTGAGCTGGGCCAAAATCCATGTACCCTTCCCTATGTTCCTCTACTGCCTTGACACCCTGTCCCCCAACACCTGACCACGCCCCCTCAACACCTGTACACCTTGGAGGGTACGGGGCTGTGTGTGCCCTACAGGGCTGAGGCCTGGCCAGGGCAGGGCTTGTACTGCACAGAACGGGCAATACACCAGCTTGGTCTATTTGTCCATGAATTCCATGAGAGACCCCCAGAACCCCCACTCATCCCCCTCTACTCTCATTCAGTCTTGACATGGATGTTGGCCAGGGCCAGGGGTCTGCTAGGCTTCCCAGGCTGGGTGGCACTGAAGTAGGGGCAGAGTGCCCTGGAGTTGTTCCATGATGAAGGACTCACAGAACCAGGGCACAGCATACTCCAGGGTGACAGGCCCATGAAGTCAAAGTGGAACTCGGAGTAGTTCCAGAAGCAGGTGTTGAACTGGTGCAGGAGGCAGCAGGGAAGGAACTCTCATGAGTAGGCCAGAGCTAAATCATGTAGATGAGGCAGCACAATAGTGGTGGGCAGCTGCCGTGCAGACACAGGTACATGCACACCATGACAAGGATGGAGGTGTTGTGGATGAAGACGGCCCACATGCTTGCCTGGAACTTCCAGTTCAAGTTCACCATGGACTCCCACAGCGAGCATCACCTCGCGGAAGTAAGCAGTCTTACAAGTACCAGTAGGACAGGACCAGGCAGACGCCAAGGTGCTGACTGGGGCTGGCTCCTTGCTTAGCCCTGGGATCTCAGCCCTGGGAAAGCTTGCAGCAGGAAGAACTGGTAGTTCAGTGGACATTGGGCCCTTTCTCTTGTCATACTGTTGAGTGCGCTGCTCAGAACAGACATCAGAATCACTGTCCAAGAGTGTCCCAGATTAACCTTTGTTGGCTGGTCCTTGGTGCCATTCTCAGTAGGTAAGCACCAGCCCCAGGGCTCAGGCGATCTGCAGCTGATGGACTGGCAGCTTCCATGTATGCCTTTTATTTGGGCATCCTGTTTGCTGGTTCCTCTGATGTATGTTTTTATAATTAAAACAGAGAGAAAGGCAGGTGTGGTGGCACACACCTGTACCAGTGCACGTGATGGTGTACGCCCAGTTACTTGGGAAGCTGCGAAGTGGGAGGATCACTTGAGCCCAGGAGTTCAAAACCAGCCTGGGCAGCAAAACCAGATTCTGTCTCTTTCAGTGAGTAAGAGTCTTGTTTCCCCAACTCTGGTAGCCTGCTTACAAACATAAAGAGGTCACTAGGATGTTTTCTCCCCCAGTATGCCCAAATAAAGCTCAGTAACTTTCACAATAACATTCTTATATGTCAATTGAGTGAATGAGGAATGAGCATCTGTTTCCATTGTAGAAATGTGCAAACTGCCGACAGCTTTTTTTTTTTTTTTTTTTTTTTTTGAGACGGAGTCTCGCTCTGCCACCCAGGCTGGAGTGCAGTGGCTAGTTTTTGCTTTTTAAAGTAGTGTACTTTGAAGTACTTTGCTCGCCCTTATTTTCACTTACATTGTTTCTGATTAAAATTCTGCTGTTATTATCTTCTTCTGTATGCCCAGTGTCTTTTCCTTCTCAGATGATTTTCATATTACCATTATTTTCAAGCAATTTCATTACGATGTGCTTGGTGTCATTTATTTTGTGTTTCTCATGATCGGGACTCGCAGAACTTCTGGAATCTATAAATGTACAGTTTTCATCACATTTAGAATTCTCTCAATAATTGGGTCTTCAAATATTTTCTGTAACCCTGTCTCTCTACTCTGCTTTAGAGAATTCAGTTATGCACATATGAGGCCTCTTAAAGTTGTCCCACAGACAGGTCGCCAAAGCTCTCTCTATTTTTCTAAGTTTTCTTTTCTCCATTTCATTTTGAATAGTTTCTATTGCTGTATCTTCAAATTCACTTCTTTTCTTCTGTGATGCTAATCTGCTGTAATCACATTCTATGTATTTTTCATCTTACATATTATAAGTTTCATGTTTAGAAGGTAGATTCAGATGTGTGTATACATATATATACACATTTTATATTTAACTTAAAAACATTTAATACAGTTATGGCTCTTAATGTCTTGTCTGCTAATTCTAATGTATTGGTCAGTTCTAGTGCAGTGTCAATTGACTTAGTATTTTCTTTATTAAGGGTCATATGTAAGTACTTTTTTGCATACTTTGCAACCTTTGATTGGATACCAAATATTTTGAAATTTATCTTATTAGGTGCTGGATATGTCTGCAGCCCTAAAAACATTCTTGAGCTTTGAGCTGAGCCTTTGTTAAGGTATATTAAAACAGTTTGCAAAGCCTTTTGAATCTTGGGTACAGGGCAGCACTAGATCTAGGGTTAATTATTTTCCACCACTAAGGCAAGAACTTCCTGAGTACACTACCCCATGTCTCATGAATTAATTTGTCAGTTTAGCTGGTTAGCAGTGTGCATCAGTTCTAGTCTTGTGTACACATCATACATTGGTCAATGTCATGGTTTTCGAAAATTCTTTCCCTGAACTCTGATGGTTTCTTCACATGCATGTTTTAATCATTGTGCTTAATACTCAAGGGAGTCCCCTGATCCCGCCGCCACCCACCGCTGTACCCATAGCCACTTTGGTTGGCTGGACTCCATCTCCCCAGTCCTGAGAATCGGTTAGATTCCATCTGGGTTTGTCTTTCCTACAGCATAGTCTGAAAACTCTCAAGGCAATAAATTGGGAGAGTTGTATGGCATACCTTGTCTGTTTTTTGTTTGTTTGTTTGTTTCTCAGGATTTGTTCAGTCCACTGAAAGCATCTATATAAAATACTGGCAAACTTCTTTTTCTCTTGTAAAGGGTAAGATAGCATATATTTTAGACTTTGCAGGCATATGGTCTCTGTTGCACATAATCAACTCTGCCATTGTAGTGTGAAAATAGAAATAGATAATATGTAAACAACAGGCATAGCTCTTCCAATAAAATATGATTTACAAAACCAGGCAGTAGACTGGATTTGCTTCACAGGCTGTAGCTTACCCACTTCTAATCTAGGTCAATGCCACCCCAGTAACAAAGCTTAAAACTACTATTAACATCTTGTTTTCAAAATATTATACTCCATTAAAAGAAATGAGGGTTTCTTCGGAAATGCCTTAATTTCAATTTGAGGCAACAAAGTACAAAGTGAGCTTGAGACATCATGTTGCACTGGAAGGTAAGGAGCACCCAGATATGGGCCGGGCACAGTGGCTCACACCTATAATTCCAGCACTTTGGGTGGCTTAGGTGAGTGGATCACCTGAGATCAGGAGACCAGCCTGGCCAACATGGCAAAATCCTGTCTCTACTAAAAACACAAAAATTAGCTGGGTGTGGTGGTGCACGCCTGCAATCCCAGCTAATCAGGAAGCTAAGGCAGGAGAATAGCTTGAATCCGGGAGGCAGAGGTTGCAGTGAGCCAAGATTGTGCCACTGCACTGCAGCCTGGGCAACAGAGGGAGATTTCATCCCAAATAATAATAATAATAAAAAGATGTACTCAGATATTAACGGGATTAAAAGTAGCTAAAGTGAAGGAACTTCAAGGGGCCAACTTTAGATATTAGAGTATAAGAAAGAATAATGAATTAATGTATTATAACAGAGTTAAATGGTTTTTTAGAAAGAATAATAAGTACAAAGGGAATCAAAAATTAAAAATTTGCATCACATCCTCTAGTGCTATGATTTAGTCACTCAATGATTATCAAGGATACTAGGAAACAGAGTAGTCACACTATCTTAAAATATCTCCAGTACTTCAAAATATCATTCCATAGTTTGCTTACTAATCATGAAGAGAAAAATGTACTTTTTAAATGGTAAAATATGATGGACACTGTCTTAATCAAGTATTCAAATATATAGTGACATAAATAATAGAAAGCCCTGATATGATTTGTTTCCTAACAAAAGTAAGCAATAACCCCTAAGTAATAATCTTGCCAAAGTGTTTAATCTGATCTAACTATGACAAGATAATCAAACAAATACAGAACGTGAATTATTGTGAGCAACATTTGGAGTTGGCCATTAAAAGACAACAGTGTCATTAAAAAAACAAAAAATTAGAATGTGTGGCAACTAATTTAAGATACAGTAAATGCACTGTTCATGGATTTTGATTGATTCCTGGATGGAAAATTCAAACACCGAAGCTATAAAAAACACTACTTGGGTCAATTAGGTCAATTTAAAAATGGACTCTATGTTATCAGATTATTGTATTAAATAAATGTTAATTTTCTTAGATATGATAATAGCCTTATGGTGAAAGTCATTATTCATAAGAGATATGCACTGAAGTATTTTGTTGTGAAGTGTCCTGCTATCTGTTAGTTTAAAACGATTCAAAAACATTGTCACTAGATAGATAAAAAGATAAAAATAAATTATATGTATAAAAATACTAACAATGAACTTAGATGAAGAATATAAAGAGTGTTTACGGTATTTTCCTGTAAGAAGAATACACTATGAAAATGCCAAAAATTAAATTTTTGGAGAAATATAGACCTTTCTTCTAAAATGTAAAATTTCCCTCATTAACATACAGGCTTCAGATGACTGACTTTAGAGTCTATCCGATCACCAGATTGTTTCTCTGAATAATTTTACTGAGAAATAGTTTTGGTAATAATTTGCAATTTATCCTTTATACGTAACATATTTGGTACATTATGCATCATTTTATTATGCACCCCATTGTCCTTGAAAGATGACACAGTAAGCATCATGCAGATAGCTGATTAAAAAAGGTTTTTTCATAATGAATTAGAATATTGGAGTTTAGTACTTCAATAAAAGTTAAACATGGAAGGAGTAAAGAAGGGAAAAGAAATGGGAATAAGAAAAGAGACAGAAAGGGAAGGAGACGAAAGAGAGAGCAAGAAAGGAAGAAGAAAGGAGGAAAAAAGAGAAGAAAGAAAGGAAGGAAGAAGACTCCACAAACAAGAAAAGGAAAGAGGCAGACTGGCAATTGCTTAGTGAACGTTATAAAATGTGCAGCGTTCGCTGAGGATAAACCATTTCCTTAACCAGATCCTGGGCTTCCAGTTGTGAACTCATTAAGCCCCATATTTCAGCATCAGTCTTGACTTTTCTCTGGGAGACTTTCAGGACTTCTAGTCTAGTAGTTCAGGAGAATCATTGCTAGGTCAAAACAATTGCTAAGTCTTGTTCTGATCATCTTAAAACATTTCTGCACTTAAGTCTCATTTTCAATAAGCAGATCCTCATAACAGTCCTCCATGTCTAACCATAGCCTGAGAACCTGTCCAGTGCCATTCTCCATGACTGGATGCCAGCCTTACCCCTATCAGTTTTCACAAGACCAGAAGGCTGAAAGGCTACCCAGAAGCTGAGGTCTGGCCCAGTTCTCCTAGTGGTCAGAGATGCCTCAACAACTTGCTTGCTGCCAGACCAAGTTCTGTACCCTTCACTCCACTGATTGACCCAAATTAGCTACCTGTCTCATTAAACCTCCAAGACTGAGACATCCCAAATGACTGCCTCATTCCATTGCTGCTTGGCAGCATTCCCCTAGGATGCAGCCTTAACTGGGCCAGAAAGAACATGCAGGCCAGGCAAATTGTTTATTGCTTAAATATTTTATTCTTAATGGCCTGCTCCATTCACATTTAGGGTTAGAAAGCAAACACAGTGAAATAAAATTCCAACAAGTGAAGCATTTTATATCAAAGATTCAGGCCCAACAGTACAACTTCCTCACCCCTATGCTCACCAGACCTTCAGCATTCCTGTTGAGCACACAAAGCTGGCTAGACATAGTACAAAAGCAGAACAATCACTTCTCTTGGAGTTTCCACTTTTTTTTTTCTATTTCATAAGTACTTCTCCTTTATTTATTCATTGCCTTCCTATACTACATGTTGATATTCTATATCTCAGAAACAATTAATACCTATAATTAGCACATGAAAATTAATACATGAAAAGAATTCTTTCCTCCAAAGTTACTCTGACACATCTCACAATGAACTTGTAGGAAAAAACACTGTGTCACCAGACTATGAATCACGTTTTTTAAATTGATATTTTAATAAAGAGAACTCCCCTCACAGAGATTCCATCTCTGATTAAACTAATCCATTATGTGAAAGGGGCCTTAAAGTTACAATTCTTGTATATTATCTCATCAAATTGGTCATTAATCCTTGTGTGGTATGTACATTTTACAAAAGAGAAATAAAGATACCAGAGAAATTGAGCCACCTGACCTCACATGCTCAGCAGGTGATGAAAGGGAGCTTTTGTTTTTATTTTAAAAATAAAAACAAAATATTGAGAAGAATATGATCTTAAATTTTATTTTAATATTTAAATACATCTTTTAATAAGACTTGCACACCTGTAAATTTATTTTTTTTTCATTTTATAATGATTTTTGCAGAACCTTTTCCCATTAAAGGATAAAATCAACATCTCTCTATTGAAGTTGACTGAACCATCAAACTCATTTTACACCCACTTCATTTCACAGCTACAATTACACTTCCTCAGCCTGGAATATCTAAACAGAGTCACAGCCAAGTTTTTCACCTTTATGGCTACATTAAAAAAAAAAAAATCTAACAAATGCATTCCCCTATTTATTCATTGGTTAAAAAAACAAAACAAAACTATACTGAAAAAAAGCGAACTGGCGTAAAACAGGAGTTTTATCATAGGTGAAAAAATCGTACCTTAACTTCCAGATTTCTGGGAGATGGAGGAAAAGTACATATCTCTATTAAAATCTACTAGCACACCTATCAGTATATATCTTCAATTGCAGTGAAGGGTTTATTATCAAAGTTTTACAATTTTCGACTTCCAAATGTTGAAAGATAAGGGAATGAAACTCCATCTCTGGAGATTTTTATCTGGGTGTATAACACCAAATCCCAAGCACAGATACAAAGAAATGAAAATACTAATTGAAGTTTATATCATATGTAACCTATGGCACACTAGGATGACTGAGGCAAAAAAGGAACCATTTTCATGGTTCTGCATAATAGTATACCTAGCCCATGAAACTTCCCATTGGTCTTTTCACCCAAGGCTCAATTCTATATTATAAAGTATCATAGAAATTTCTCAGAGAACAAACATCTGTGCTATATAGACATGCCTCATAACATCATAGTATCTCAAATCTTAGCTGTAAATAATGCCTGTGGAAGCAATTAAGAGTCATACAAACCAAATTCTCATTATATTGTGGGCCTTAAATAAGCATGCTGTCATTTGACTACTTTATTAAAAGATTATTTTCAGCATTTTACAGTAACTAGAACAAGAGAATATAAAAAGTTTACATGAAAGAAACAGTGGTAAAAATTATTCTCTATATGATTCACACCAATAGGGGTCATTTAGTTTAAATGTTACTCAAATGTAAAGAATGGACCACTCTGTCCATTATTCCTTTTACGTACCATAATAACAGGGACAGATGAAAAAGCAAGGAGAAACAAAATTATTCTCAATATTTTAAACTCTGCATATGTCCAAAGATATTTTCTGATAAACTGTCTTTTAGAAACAGTTACCGACTCATTACATAGTAGGCCTCTTTAATGATTTTCATTGACCCTCGGATTTTGAAGCTAGGTGAGTCCCTATACAACCAAGTGTTTTGTTTGGGAATAAAGAATGTTGCATATCACCCAGTGTTTGCTGTTCAGCCAGAGTAATTTTTTTTTTTATGAATTTATCTTATTCACTATAAGACTAACACAAAGAGACAAAAAGTTCCCAGAATTTATCTTATTTCTATTTGCACTTTGCACAATAAAGTTAACAGCTAAGACTGTATTTATTTTTCACACTAGCTTAAGCATAGCACTGTCTTATGAGGAGATACCCCATTGTCTTTTCTTGACCTCTTTTCACGGCAAAACATTTTCATTCTAATTCTTTACGTTAAATTTCTAATTTTATTCATTATTACAATATTTTACAGTATAGGTGTTAATGACCCCTTTAGCGTCCAAGAGAAATGAGTCATTGTATTATCTACAAGATAATCTATCCTTAATGTTGTTTCAAGTTAAAAATCCCCATACAACTATTTCCCAGGTAGTCCCAAGAGTGGACAAAAAGTTTAAAATAATCATGTTTTGAAATTCCAAACCATGAACTCAATTTTCTTGGCTAGGAAATTTTTAGTTATATCATACCAAAGCATATTCCAGTCTGAAGAGCAAAAAAATGATATGCTAAGAGTAGAATAAGGAGTGATATGGTTAACAAAACAAAACAAATTAAATTAAATTAAATTAAAGGTAAGAAAAGAGAGAGAGAGATGTCATCAACAAACCATGACTTTGAGGAAGATGCCCAGCTTGTGAACCTCGGTTTCCTAATCTGTAAAACAGTTATAATTTCCTTGAAGGAATAGAACCATCTCACTGCTTAATTAGTTATACAGTGAAAAAGACAGTTGACAAAAACATTGCTTTTTCTTTTCCTTTCTTTTTTGGCACTGGTGGACGTACCCGAAAAAAACCAATGTACAAATGGAAAGTTCTGTGCAGGGATGCAGCAGCGGTGGGGTAGGAAGAATCACAGACATTTACATATGGCATGTTTCCTCTTTTGCCAACTAATTACATTCTACTAAACAACAAGTTGATAAATACCATCGTTAAGTTCTTCTCTTACTTTTTATAGAACTGTAAAAACGAGGATAGGCAATTTACCAAAGAACAAATTAAAATAATTTCAAAGCAGGAAATAAAACACTGCCACCCTAGATAGCAAGGCCAATAAATATACTACAGTCTCCTCTGCTGTGGAACTGCACTTAAGGAGCCTGCCGAGTGTTCTTGATTACTATCTTCTTTCACATCTATTTATTAATAGATTCCATAGTAAAGAAAAATTCAATAGAAATGTGAGTCTCATTTTACTGAACATAAAACTCACTCCTTTCAGAAATGTTTTATCCAATTAACTTAAGTCCCCATAGACGTATTTCCTAATCATTTTGAGGAAGAAGGAATGATACTTCAAAGTTTTCATTGATATAAAATATGCTTCTAATTAATAACAGTAATGAGAAAATTAAGATAATAGAAGTAAATCATTTCTAAGTATAGAAAGCACCCAAACAAAGAAAGAATTCAGATTTTTATTAGTTCCGGGTCGGGTGATCATTTATTTCCAAAAACGTGTTTCCTGAAATCATTTTCTTTAGAAAATGTTACCTGTTTCTTCTAGAAATACAGTTAAGACACTACAGATATTTGTGACTGTTTTTCTCTTTTGACAAACAGAAAAAATGAACCTAGACCTTCAATACAAAACAGAGTAGATGAATAATAGTTTTTCAAAAATAGAGGTAGGGCTCTACTGCTATTGCCATTATACATTAATTTGTATTTGTTTGAGAAACAATGAGAATTAATGCAGCAAACAGGAGCTCTCTTGTCCTTATTTGCAGGAATGATATTGTTCCAAAGATAATAATTCCCTATAAACTGAAATTACTTAATATCTCTGAGTCACAGGAGTGAAAATAAAGCAGAAATGATAAACTTGTGTCGTAAGGAACTGTAGGGAGTAGATGATGTGTATATAAGAAACAAACGGGCCGGGCGCGGTGGCTCAAGCCTGTAATCCCAGCACTTTGGGAGGCCAGGACGGGCGGATCACGACGTCAGGAGATGGAGATCATCCTGGCTAATACAGTGAAACACCGCCTCTAGTAAAAATACAAAAAACTAGCTGGACAAGGTGGCACGCGCCTGTAGTCCCAGCTACTCAGGAGGCTGAGGCAGGAGAATGGCGTGAACCCGGGAGGCGGAGCTTGCAGTGAGCTGAGATCGCGCCATTGCACTCCAGACTGGGCGACAGAGCGAGACTCCGTCTCAAAAAAAAAAAAAAAAAAAAAGAAACAAAGGGCAGGTGGAAGGTGGAGAACACACAATACTCTATAGCTATTTTGTTATTATTCATATTATTAATATAACTAATGTTTTTAGACAAAATAAGTGTTCATAGACCTGCAAAACATAAAGCAGTTTTATTATGAATGACTTTTTTTTTTTTAACGTGTGCTACATGTATTATATTTTAGAATAGAATAAAAATTTAGTTAACCTAACCATGTCTTATAATGGTAAAATCCCTGCATTGTGGAGGAGGGCGCTCTCCCCTTGTCTGTTACACACCTACTTAGAGGTCCTATTGCCATCTCAAGGGCTCCTTCCCTGATGGTGCTTTCTGCATCTCTCAGCCTCAGTCCTCCTCCTGTCCTATCCTAGTCCAGCTCGCTCTGTCTCAGATCTAGATCACCCAGGAGAGAAACTATCTTACTCTTCTTCTCAGTTCCAATTCTGCCTTCAAGTAGATGAGCAATCCTCCCAAAATATAGTAAGAACAGTAAATAGACTCAATTATAAATGCAATCAATAAAATAATACTATGCATTTAAAACTACATTTTCAAGGTGGAAATGATTAAATGAATCATGACACTTTCCTCCTACCACATATATATTACAAATTAGTCAAAAAAAGATATGCATTATCTTTTTTTGACTGATGTGGAAAGTGGTCTATAATTTATTGCTAGTTGAAAAGAAGAAATTGCTTAATGGTATGTATTATGCCATCCCATTTTGTAAAAAAAAAAAAAGAAATTATGTCCTAATGCATATAAGTATTTGAAATATGCAAGTAAAAACATATTACATGAGGCACAGCAATATACATATTTGTTCATAGTTATCATATATTTTGGATGAGATTCGGGAACTTGGAGAAGATTTTATTTACTTATTGCTTTTATGGAGGACGAAACACTCATTTTAAATAACTTTCTTTTTTATTTTTAAACCACATTTTATCATATGTACTCTCAAGAAATTGTCTAGTGATTTTGAAGAAGTCAGTGGGAATTTTTTATTTATTTTATCCAATATTGTATTGTTTCCTTTCTTTTTTTTAACGAAGAACATGTATTTCTTTAGAAATAAAAAAAAAAAACTTAAAATCCCATAATGTTTTTAATTAAAAATGTGGATTTAGGCAAGGTTACCTTTATTGGCAGATACAGCCTTCAGTAGATTGCCTTTATTCTAGTAGAGAATTACTTAGGCTAGTTGCAATTTATCACATCATCTCAGAATTCTATTAAAATGGGCAACAGAACAATGCCTTACAGTGTTGGGAGTATAAGCTAATATAAGTGGATTATATGCAAGAGGTTTAACAAGCTATGGGGATCAGAAAGGGTTATGGAACAAAAAATCCAGTTCGATATATTCTCTTTTCCTATAAATACTGTCCTGCTAAATGATAATGAGAAGATAAGGAGAATCGGGGAGTTTTGTTTTTTTTTACTAGTCTTAGAAGTCTAATATTCTTCACCCAACAGACTTCACCAGAAATTGTTTTCTTAGAGAAGCCGTTTCTCAGAAAAGCCCAAAGGGCTGGGCTACCTTCTCAGATGACACTTTCCCTGCCTGTAACTGAAGGTGTCAACTCATTGGGTCATTTTTGAATGCTACGGTAAAATGTTTGAATTAGATATTTCTGAGATTCTTTCCATAGGATGAACTTCTAGGCCACCAAATTCCTCTTTCCAGGAACTTACAAAATCTTCTTTTTCTTAAAGATCAGTTGTAAACACTTACCTTGTAGCTCAATTATATGAATGGCAGCTATATTTGGCTAAGAACACACAATAGGTGAAATTGCCCTAGGGAAATGTCCATTAAAAACACTGAAAGCAAGACAAATGACTGCAGACCAGACATCACGGCCAAGTGTGGACACCAACAATGCTAGAAAAGTTTGCAGAGGCCAAGCCATGGCGGATCTTACATTAAGAGCAATTTAACACCACAGAAGGTTTCAAACTTGTTATGGGGTTCAGAAAAATGGTGAAATAATCTCAATTAGGATGTGCAAATGTCAACATAAGTCAGCTGTGTCAGTGCTTGGCTCAGAACTCTACAGTCTCCTTGTCCCAAACAAAGTAAAAGCTAAAGTACTTCTAGCTCCCTACAAAACGTTCTATGATCTAGGCCCCCATTTATCAGGTTTTAATTCTCACTAATCTTTTTTACACAACAAACATTTCATGGTATCAAAAGAGAAAAATATTTTAAGAGCAAACAACAATCATTTGGCCACCAAGGTAGTTCGCTTGAAGCAATTATATGCATATTGCTCTCAGGAGGCAGGTACTAAAGCAGTCCCATGTCATCCCTTTTTGAGAAGACAACTATTAAAACAAACAAACAAATAAACAAAAAAAAAACACTCAAGGAGGACTTCTATAAAATTCTATCTGTTTATACAATGAATCCATAATATTAGGGAAACATAAAAGTCTGGCTGCTTTCCTTCGCTCTAAATCTCAAAAAGGAAGGATTGAAAGGTGGAAATCCAGTCAGCTACAGGAAATCCTGTCCCTTTGAGATTTTCAAGTGATGCAAATGTTTGAGCGCCCAGCGGGTATTCAAATATCTAACGATGAATTGACTGAATTCTCTGAACTTCTCATGAACATAGGTAGGACAGAGCTAAAAATAAACCAAGGCCATTTGTTTCTGCTGCACTTAATTTATGCTCATTATTTGAGTGTGTTCATGTTGACACAAGCATCCCTTCACATAAAATATACTCCCAGTGACTGCAGGCATCTTCCACAGATTTGGATGCACCAAAATTTGTGAAAGGGAAGACAGATGAACTTCTTTACTTGATTCCCAGAAATTTCTCAGCTACTTTTCCCAGATACTCTGGGGGAAAATGAAGCAGAACAAATGTTTGCACAACCACCATTTGGGAAGCCCCATGTCACAACAAAAATATCTATCAAAATTCAAGAAGCACAAAGTGATATGTACAGCATACTAAACCCATTTCCACTGATGCTGCCCTCAGCAAAATGAATATATTCTTTTTTTTCCTCTAAGAGAGGAAGACACTTCATTCCCTACAATCTGGAATGCTCAAGATAGACACTGCAGATGTATATGAAAACAAACTTCTATGTTGTCAGCAAATCACGAAGATTGAAGGCTGCCTCCTAGTATTGCTAGATTTAAAGTTATGGCAGCATTTCTATTATAAATACAATTTCCCAAGGGTTTATAACCCAGCTGTAAAAAATCTGCTACAGGATCATGTTTTGTAGGCTTAAGAAAAAAGAAAAATATTAAAGTTCATTATGAGAAAAAGAACATTTTAAATTTCATCTTGAAATTGTAGATTATAAATATGATTGAATAATTTTCTCCCAAAACTTAATTTTAATAAGTAAATTTTATTCAGTAAAATAAATAATGCATGAAAAATAATGACCAGAAATTTATGAGATGAAAATCTATTTTAACCTATTCTGAGGGCATGTTGGAAAATAACTTTGAGCAAATAACTATATCATTCTAGAGTAAATTTTACTTTGTTGGACTAGATTTACTCTCGTAACCATGGTTATAGATAATTATGAATATCTATATTTACCAAGTTGCCAAATGATGTTATACTTTAAAAATAACTCCGGGGCAAAAACCTGCTTCATGAAGTACAAAGAGAGAAGTAAAACCCTTACTCCTAGTAGCTTCTGTTTCTTTCTGATATATATACAGAAATTCATACAAAAACTTGCCCTCCCTTCAACATACACAAATTCACATACACACAGATACACACACACCAAGTGCAAAGCTTTTGGTTGTTTTTTTTTGGTTTTTTTGTTTGTTTGTTTGTTTGTTTGCTGTTCAGGAGTAAAAGGCAAGTCAAGTCTCATAATAAATAACAAAGGGAAAAAAAGGAAAGTCAAGCCCTAAAGATATATATAATCTACACTTAGGATGGCCAAATAGTGTTAACAATCTTTTGCAGAACAATACATTTGTATTCTCCACATTGTTAGAATCTTCCCTCTGCCTGCTTAGCAGAATATTCCTTACTCTGCAGTCATTTCATAGAGAGTTGATAATGATAATGAGTGAAACCACAAATTTAATTTAAAATAACCACTTTCAGAGTGAATGTGTTGTTCCTCAAAACATTTAAATCTGAAACTACCTACACAGTTACCAATCAGAAGAGAACACAAAGAAGGCGGCAGTCACAGCAGAGCTTCATGCCCTGAGAAGGCAACTTGCCTTCTGGCTGTCTTCTTGGGACTTTCTTTGAAACTCCCCATTCGGACCAGCTTCCACTAGACCACACCTCTAGATGCTTTTGATTTTGTACTGGTGCTCTCAAATCTCATCTCTCCCAAGAGTCTCTCTCTCACCAAATTTCAATAACTCTAGTATTTGCATACACTGATAATTGGGGTACCAAATCAAGAAGTTTAGGGCATGTAAAAGAAAATTTAAGTAAGGCATGTCAGAAGAATACTGTTCTGTGTTAAGAAAACATGTTAAGGGAAGGACTTTTAAAGAATATTGGTACCTAGTAAGAGATGTCCTTGCAGAGATAATAAATAGGCCTCACAAAGGATTGAGTTTCTCTCTGTGGAAGAGAAGAAATTTTGAAGGATGATACTATTAAATTAGAATGATGTTAAAAATAGATGACTGAAAAAAAAGTGAATCTGATTTTTAAAGGTCAGTAAGATATACCTAGAAAAAAATACTAGACCACTTGATTTTTAGGGAAATGCAGAACACTGCCACCCAGGCATATTTTAATAAAGCTTTTCTTTTTCCTTTTTTTTTTTTTTTAATTCTTAGCTTATACCGAGCTTTATGTTGAAATGTCCTTTGGTTTCTGTCTTCTTAAACGTTGCAGACTTAATCTCAAATTAAAGAAAATCAGGTAAGTATGTGATTATTACAGTTAGGGATTCTAGAACTTAAACATTCATTATATAAATAGAATACTGTTCACTGTTCAGGATGTCAATAGAGGGAAATATTAATTCTGTCCCTTGGAATTCTTCCTTATACCTTGGAAAGAATGTCAAACACTTAAGCTCTTTTCTCCTTGTTGTGTAGACTTGGTAATAACTTCGAAAATAGCTGAGTTTCCCAATTACACTTACTGCCTCTGCTTTCGTTCGTTTTCCCAGACATGTCTCATAACTAACCTAGAAACATAGTTTATTCTAAAGACAAGCATTTTTCCCACTCCTTTCCTTTGTCTGTAAAAGAGAAAATACTTCTCAAATAACTCCTGCCCTCTTTAACCTTCAGCATTTTTTAAGTTCTCCTCTATTTTTGGTGTATATTATTTCTTTAAAAAAGGCTGTATAAAGGGGAATTTATTGAATTTTAAAGGCAGTTTCAATGAAAATTGCACAAGTCTGATAAAGTCTGAAATGGAGATTGATTTTTTCAATGTTTTAACACAGTCGTCGCTCTCTCTTTTTTTTTAAGCAATGAAGAGACATACATTTATAACCAGCAATATTAAACAAGGTGTCAAGGAGCTAGAGATAAAGGCATTAGTTATGCATACATGATTCAAAGGGAGTTGTCTAGTAGAAACTTGATATACAACTTGCTAAAAGCCCTTTGTCTAAGGATTCCCAAGTGTCAAATAACCTTTCACTGGATATTTTATGACCTATTGTTACCTAGCTCTTCATTTAAATATAACTTACAATTTTTCTTTTACTAATAAAACCTAAAGCTAAGTCTCTGAATAAAGAATATGTCTTTTTAATTTAAAAAGTATTGTTAGTTAATAAAGGTAATTGTCTATTGATCATTTGCTATTCTTAATATTTAATTTTTAAGAAATTGGAAGCTGGGCACAGTGGCCCACACCTGCAATCCCAGTACTTTGGGAGGCCAAGAATGGAGGATTGTTTGAGCCCAAGTTTCCAATACCAGCCTGGGCAACATAGCAAGGTCCCCACTCTACTAAATAAATGATAAATTAGAGATGGTGTTTGCCAGACTAATTAAGATTAAATCAACTCCAGTCTGGGAATATGATCTATGCACAAATAAATAATTGGATCCTCTTGTTTAGAAGACTTACCAAAGAAAAAAGTAACAAGATAGTCTAAAACTCAGGCATATCCCTTCGCCATTGTGATTAAATTGAAGAAAAAAGAAAAAAAAAAAAGGAAACTATGATGAGCATCCTAAAATTACTTTTACAGTAATACTATTTATTGGTATAATGCTGCACAATGTAGACAGTACTCTGATCTCACTGAGATGAGTAATAAAAATATTACATTCAGCATATAATCCCAGCACTTTGGGAGGCCAAGGTGGGTAGATCGCTCAAAGTCAGGAGTTCAAGACCAGCCTGCCCAACATGGTGAAACCCTGTCTCTACTAAAAATACAAAAATTAGCTGGGCATGGTTGTGCACACCTCTAATCCCAGCTGCCAGGGAGGCTGAGGCACGAGAATCGCTTGAGCCAGGAGATGGAGGTTGCCGTAAGCCGAGATCACGCCACCACACTCCAGTTGGGGAACAAAGCGAGACTCTGTTTCAAATAATTCTTCTACTAATAATAATATAAATAAAATAAAATATTACATCCAGCTTCCTAGGACAAAATTGTAAAGCTACATCAGACCCCAAGTAAGCTACTCTACTTAACAAAAAGATGGTGTAGCCTAAAGTATCTCTAAAACCACTCCCAGTTTTATTAGACAGTAACTAACAATGTTTAACATACTGATTTAATACATATGTAAAACTTTAATTTGTAGTATTCTCTAACGTCTCTTTTTATGTGCATATTTACATTGACTTCTTTATATTTATTCAGCCACAGTGCAATACCTCTGCACATGTGGCTGCTTATTAATGTCTACTGTAAAAGGCAAAACCTAAGGCATTTCCACATGCATTATAGGCAGAAAAAGTCAGTAGTAAATGAAGAATAAGGCGGGGTTATTTAGCCTCCACCACCCAGTAGCTAAGTGAGCTCAACCTAAAGTTGACGTCAAATGACATTCTTACACCTATAAACAAGAACAGAAAACAGTCTCCAGTAAGAAGAACATGTTACAGAGCAAGGTGATCCTAGGGGTGACGACTCCAAGCCCTTAAGGGTAACCACAAGGCTCCAAGGAGCTTACTTATCCAGGTAGGACAGGCCCCAGTCAGTACGGACTATTTTTCAGGGCTTAAACTCCCAGCTATGCAATGACAGAAGAGGAGAGCAATACCTGAGAGGAAGAGAGCCAAACATTCACACAAAAAATAAAAATACAAAGGAGAGAAGTTCAGTGGACAAATACTGGAATGAGGTACAACATCAACATAAGCCTCATGGGAAGATGGCAAAAGAATTCAGATAATACACACAGATTTTGAGGAATACCTTTTTTTTCTGAACAGCCAACATTTTAAAATGAAAAAGTCTCACCTGAATGAAATACAGTCAGCTGCTTGAATAACTTAAAGCAGAAGTCCTTTTAAGAAAAAAAAAAAAAAAAAAATGCCAAAAAAGGTACTTTGATTTGCTACAAACAAAGAAGCACAGAACTAGGAGAGTTGATGCAAGTAATGAGTAGAATTTGGGTTCTAAGGATAATATACTGGAAAATTACAAATTTCAGATGTTTCCATATAATATGCTCAACTTAAAACTATGGCAGATTCCTCAAAAAATTAAAAATAAAACTACCATATGATCTAGCAATATCACTTCTGGGTAGATATATCCAAGGGAAATAAAATCACTCTCTTAAAGAGAGATCTTCTCTCTCACGTTCATTGCAGCATTATTCGCAACAGTCAAGGGAGGAATTAACCTAAGTATGCATTGAGAAACAAATGGATAAAGAAAATGATGTGTGTGTGTGTGTATGTGTGTGTGCGTGTGTGTAAAATGGAATATCATCAGCTTAAAAAAAGAAGGAAATTCTGTCATTTCCAACAACATACGTGAACCTGGAGTATGTTATATTAAGTTAAATAAGCAAAGCCCAGAAAGACAAATACTGCATGACCTCACTGATATACAGAATTGTAAAAAGTCAAATTTGTAAAGCACGGAGTTGAATGGTGGTTTCCGTGGGCTGAGGAGTGGGAGGAATGGGAAGATGGTCAAAGGATACAAACATTGTACACATTAAATGCATACAAATTTTGTTTGTCAATTATACCTCAATAATACTGGAAAAAAAGCAAAAAACCCACGATAGATCACAGTAAAGAATAAAGGGAAACAAAAATTATATCACTTTTGATGACGTGAGTTTACTTAGGAGCCAGTCTTATGAAAATGTTTTTGTTTCCTAGTCAAAGACTTTCAAGGAACGACTTGAAAGTCACTTTGTTTTTTAAGGAAAATCTACCTTTTCCTCCTGCTAGGATAGTTTTGTCAGTTTTGACAACAGCTCTTTTTCCAAAAAGAGGAACAGATTATGGATCATCAATATAGTCTTTAAGAAATTATTTGAAAAGTCAACAGTTATAATAATCTATTTTAAATCTCCTAAAGAAAAGGTGTGACAAGTTTGTAAACCAAGAGTCATAAAAACAACTAATGAAATATTTCCAAATGTTGACATCATTTTTCAGGGACCAGTTCTAGAAAGCCTAGGTATGTGGCCCACACTGGTCTATACCACTGAGAAAAAATATAGTAAACACTAGTTCCAGAAACAAAAATATAATTCTCACCTACCTTATATTTCTAAAAAATATTAGCAAAAGTGTCTTATATAAAATAGCCCTTGATATAACAGACTATTGTAAAGGAATTTTGCTTTAATTTTGAAGCATTTATGACAAAATTTCAACAAAAACTTCAAAGAAGTAGTTAAAATAAATTTTACATTTTCCTATTTTCAAAATGCCTAAAAGTAAAAATAAACCACATGTGACATATTCTATTTGAACAAGTACCTTTCTTGTGACAGTTTCTAGTTACTATCTTGTAAATTCACAAATATCAAAATGTAAAGACTAAGATTTTACTCATATTTGAAAATCCCAGATCATTTTTCTCTTTCTCCTGGTAATACTAATACTCATTTCCAGCTGCACTGCCCAAAATGGTAGCAATTAATCATAGATAGCTATTTAAATTTTAATTTATATTAATAAAATTAAATCAAATTAGTTTCTCAGTCACATTAGCCATGTTTCAAGCACTTGATAGCCACATGGAGTTAGAGGCTACTGTATTGGTCAGAGAAGATATAGAATATGTCTATGACCACAGAAAGCTCTATTGGATACCACTAATATACAGGTTATAAACAGAGAAGGGACATTATACATTTGAATGTATTATGATATAGCTGCTAATAAAAACTCAATTACCAAAGTGGTATTTAGTTTTACAAGAAAAATTACACTAAATTTCAAAACTGTTTCTATCATGTTTTATAGTGTAACAAAGTCCATACCCCAACAGAAAGTTTATTTCAATTTTATACCGAGCTCTTCAAACTAGAAATACGGTTTTAAATAAAAAGTCAATTGATTTGTATCTATAGACTACATAAAGACTTATTACATTAACATTCCAAGATCTTCTATGCAGATTCACGTGAATAGGTTAGCCAAGTTAACTGAATACTCCTTAACCTCATTATTTTATCAGTTAATTTCTCTTAATATTTCATCAGTAAATAATATATCAATTTATTATTGATCTATAACTAGTACATAAAATGTATTTAATAAACAGTTAATGATTTTTAACTTGAAATGAACAAGCCTCTTCTGTCTTATCAAACAAAAATGGGGAAGACAGAGACTTTCCCCACCTTTCCACACACCTTTGGAAATTATTTGGAAAAAGTTCAAAAGCATGAGTAAATGTACACATGTCACCATTGAAACAAATTTAGTACAATCAACTGGCAAACCTAAATTTCTTTATTCAACTGCAATCTAAGCAGACGTACCAGGGTGGTGTTAGCGGTGGTATGTGTGTTGCGGGGAGGGGACAGGAAATAGTTCTTCCAATGTGTACAATCATAAAATACTTACACACATATATCAAAACACATCTTATGTCTAAAATACACATCATGAAAACTTTCCCTAAATTATAAAATGTCATTCCTTTTCCTTACTTCTTTACCATTCTACTTTATCTGCCCATTTTTCTGTAAAATTAAAAAAACAGTGGGACTTCTGACAGTGGTATCCCCAGTTCCTTGATGACTCAAACTCAGCTAAGTACTGTTTAAATGAATTATAGTAAATCCAGAAACAATTGATGACTAGTGGGCAGAGTTAAGAATATTTGACTCACTCATTCTCTACATTTGTCTGACCAGACTGACATGGATGAAATCGCCATCAACTAAGTTAAAGTTCAAGAAGACTCTTACCATCATCCCAAGTCTTTTATGAACTATCTGAAAGTCTTTTTTAAAAAAATTACAAATAAAGAGAGAGTGGATAAAATTTTAAAAAAATTATAAATCATCATCTTCCTATTTTTAAAAAAATTAAAACCTATGAGCTGGCCGGGCACGGTGGCTCAAGTCTGTAATCCCAGCACTTTGGGAGGCCAAGACGGGTGGATCACGAGGTCAGGAGATGGAGACCATCCTGGCTAACACGATGAAACCCCGTCTCTACTAAAAAATACAAAAAACTAGCCGGGCGTGGTGGCGGCGCCTGTAGTCCCAGCTACTCGGGAGGCTGAGGCAGGAGAATGGCGTGAACCCGGGAGGCGGAGCTTGCAGTGAGCTGAGATCCGGCCACTGCACTCCAGCCTGGGCGACAGAGCGAGACTCCGTCTCAAAAAAAAAAAAAACCTATGAACTATAAATTGAACTATAAATTAGTCCAGGTATACTACCATTGGTTGCCTAATATTGTTTGCATTCTATAAGAATTAAGTAAATTAATGGAGAAACCTTATGCTCATTCTTACTGCATGTGGTAGCTATCTTGCTTTCATGTTGTGAAACTACTACACAGTATAGTTAGCTGATTCAAATTATTGCCTGACAGATAAAACTAAGATATACCACTATCATACCACAGCTAATTTATTTAAATTGGTATTCTAAATCTTCTTAAATATAAAGAAGAAATTGTGTCCTTAATGTATCCTTAATTCATTGTAGGTCGTGGGAGCAGGCATATCTGCAAAAGTTTCCCTTCTTGGAAACAGGGAAAACAGCAGCAGTAGCATGAGAAGAAAACATTAAAGATGGCATTTAAACTGTTGCAATAAATGAAACAAGCTCATGCTACATTAAATCCATGCATGAAGTCTTCAAACTCATCCTCCTTACTAGAATTCTTGACAAGTCAGTGAAATAGGCAGAAATTGCAGACAAATATTAACCCTGTAATCTATTGCGAGTCCCTTTGCTCCTAGAAAGAACCTGAAAATGAGAAATCTTGCAACACTGAAGGTCATGAAGCCCAAACCTTCATCTCAGACAAGTGAAAACTGAGGCTCATAGCGATAAAATGACTTGCTCAAATACACGGCAACAGAATGACAGAGCCAGAACAGGAAGCCATGGGTCAAGCACTCTATCAGCAGCTGATCTGTTGTTAGAGCCAGAGGGCCCTGTCCCTTTCATGGAGAACAACTTCTGAACTTTATACAGGTTCTCCTAGCATTCCTATTTTTATTTGAAAAAAGAAAAAAGGCTAATAAATTTCTTTATTGCCTATCTTTTCAGGTCTTTTAAATAGATGTCAATGGGACGGCAAGAAAATTTAAATATTTAAAAGATTTTTGAAATTACTGATGAACTTCTTGTCAGATGGCACAAATGCAAAAGTCTACTATTTTTCACAAAACCCAGGCTCTTGTATCATCAATCTAACCAAAGACAGCTGCCAAATTAATCTTCCTAAAACAATTTTAATCATGTCACTCTCTTATGCACAAACATCTAGTAGCTCCCCTTAGCCTACCAAATTAAAATCCTCACACTGACATTCAAAGCGCTTCACAATATGTCCCAATCAATCTTTCCCTCCTTGTACTTATTATCTGTTCCCCTGCTCAACTGCAGCCACGTGATGGTTACAACTCTCGTTCTTTCCCAACTCAATGCTTCTCTTTGCCCGTGCTATTCTCTCTTGTTGGCACGCATTCTCTCCTTTCATAGTGACCTGTCAAAAGTCTATATTATTCAAGGCTACCTTAACCCTCATTATTTTCTGATTGTTCACTTTAACCTCATCCGAAACACATTCACAATTAGATATTACCGCTCCTCCCTTTTAACTCTCCAACAATCTGTTTTTCACTTTCACAAAAATAATCACGCTACTCCATTTTTACAGTAAGTATGTACCTGTCCTAACTTCTTTTCCAATCAGACTGAGCTCCTTGACATAGTCAGTGGGCCCACTGCTGCCAGTATCCAACTAGTATTGTTGACTTGCATGCCAAAGGGCTTTATGGACAGAATACACAAGAATGACTTAACCTTCGCTGAGGTTTTTGTAGAGGCCACGTTAGAGGCAGAATGGGGGTTCTAAATAATATATGTTGCTGTTGATTATGGAACAAAACAGGGTGCTGGCTCTTTGTGGTTTCATAGCCTAGTTCTTCATTCAGCTGAAGATCCCTGGGACTCAACACTCCCTTGAGGGTACATAATGCATTTAGAAGCCCTGTTAACGATTTCTGAAGAATTTATTTGCTCAATGATCTGGAAGGTCATGTGCAGCTTCCTCAAGGTCTACATTTGTTATCGAGCAGGAAGTATGGCAACTTGTTGTGTTTACTAATTGGGTCAGTTAGTAATTTTGTTCTTTATTTTTTGGAAATGCCAAACAATAAATAATTATTCTATTGGAATCATATTGTGGAAACTGTTGATTTACTTTCATAGTTTTTGCAACAAAAAAATAGTTCTCAGTAATGCTAAATGCCATGGGTGTAATACTTGCCCTTTAAGCTACCTAAGGTGAAATAAAACCACTTCTCCAATGCAGTCCGGCATCCGCATAATCACCTGACAAGTGGAAACTTCTGTTCATTTTTCTAGAATCTTAAAATAAGTTTTGGGTGGTTTTTTTTCTCTTCTTTTCACTGGGACTATTTTTCTTCTTCTTCCAGCAGGTCAGCATCGGAAAGCAATTTGGGCGTTCTATCATGCTCTGATCTTTCCAGATGTCCTTGCTATTGCTTTCAGATAATTTTCTACTTCATGTCCCATATTCTGTATTCTCAGTCTTTCTCTGAGGTTTATGTGGTTTTGATGATCTAGGTGTATGAGTCTCAGGAAAGAGCCTAACCAGATGGATCTGTACTTCTCACAGCGAGACATGCGGCTTTCACTGCTTTCAAATTCTTTGGGTCCATTCCGCTTCCATGCAAATAAACACAGCACTAGATGGGAACAGTTAAATGCTCAAAAAACAAGCTGAGTCTGTAATTGGCCTTGTACACATTCCTCAATCTTGGCTTGTCATTGAAAATTATACTCAGTCTATGGCAGTGGGTAGCCTTTTTTTTTTTTTTTAAAAAAAAAAAAAAAGGATTATGTACCCTATTCATTTCTCTTTTGGAAATCCAGAGCTATACACAGCCCAGAAATGACAGTAATAGAGAAATTTTAGTGTGTAAGATGTATCATCTTTTCTCCCTGCTTTGGTAAAAAATGAAAGGAAGACTTTTCAGTGCATTTCTTTGAATTGATGAGGTTAATATTTTATTTGAACACACTACAAAGGCATAAATAGCTTTTTTATACCTTTATATTGATAAGAATAAAGGAAAGAATGGTAAATTCATTTCCATGATCAATTTTGCTAAAAATTTCACAAGCTCATCTATCCTCAGAGTAGATTTGGAAACAGGATTTATTAACAGCATCGTCTTCCTCCCAGCTGTTCCATTTCCAATCTGTTGTCAACCTTGCCAAGGCCTCCATGTTCACTGTCCACCCCCATATGCAATCACTTTCCAATTCTACTAATTTCTGCTTTGAAATGTCTCTCAAATTTGTCATCTTTTTATTTCCACTGCCAGTCACTTTTCATACAAATTACAATGCTATTACCCCACAACTAGTCTCCTTTCCTGTAATTAATTCTCTACCCTGCCCATTCCCTGCCCACCCTTCACTGAAACCACTCTTGTTATCACAGCTCCTTGCCCAAAAACCATCAGTGCATACTTGTTGATAGTAAAATGCCTCATCCTGACCCTCCAGGGTTTTGATCTTTTACTACAATCAATATTTTATCAAAATTCAGTATTTTATGTGATCTAATCAACTTCACACTTATTGTCCCCCGACTTTACCAACTGTAATGCCTTTCCCTTTACCAGACAAAAGCCCTGCATCTCTGCCTGTTGAAAGTCTATCCATCACTCAAGGTTGATTTCAAATATTATTCTTCTAGTATACTTTTCTGATTCAACCTCAACTTCATGAGTTCTTACATTTTTATGAAGAGCTATAACATGTCTTCCTCCTTAATGACCTCTCTAGTCTTGTAGTGTACATATTTGATTATTTGTAATCTGCTTTCATATCAGATTTTGAGTACCCAAGTGCAGTACTTTTAGGCTTTTGCGTGTCACTAATTTGTAGACTTGATTTGTCATTCAGTACCTAGCATGAGGCACGCCACACAGTCAATGCTCAGAAATACACGTTGCATTCAATCAATATGCATTTTCTGACTTACCAGTGTTCTGAAAAATTATGTTCATTTGTCTAGTCATTAATACAAATCTACATAGATTATGCACCTGTCTGTTCTTTTCAGCAATTTACACTTCAATTAAATGATTTTGCTTTCTTTCCAGTTGACAGTTTATGATTTCCTGTCTCTGCATGTTTTTCTTCTCATTTTTGAGCTTACCCCAACCGTGGGTAAGCAGCAGAGTTATGACTCTTTCCCAGCCCCATTTCTGTGTTATCTATCTCTGTCTCATTCTGACATACTTATCTCTCTCCCAAATTCTGTTTTTAAAAGATGACTCAATAAAAGAAATCCATATAGATGTTTTATTTTCAAGAACTTACCTTTCATCTGGCATATGTGTGATTAAAAACTTGTTCAGTATTCCATCCTGCCCTTCTGTTTATTTTCTGGTGCCTTTCCCCCTTTTTCTCCTCTTTTCTACCTTTGACACTTTCCCTTTTCCCCAACTTATTTTTTTTTTTTAATTATTCTAACTCACTGTCTTCCCTATTCTGCCTTCTTGAGTTCTGGTGAAGAAACCATGTTAGACAAGGCTGGTTAGGGGAAGTAAGGGCATCAGGTCAAGGAGGAAGGTACTAGACAGTGAGACATCTAAGAGTCATCCTTGTTTCCATTATTTCCCTAGTCTTGCCACCCCACAACAACCAGTTACTCCACAAACCCTATAAAGTTGCCAAACAGATATCTCTTACCCTTCATTTCTTTATTTCTACCTCACAGTTATCGTCTTGGGTAAGGCTTTCATGGTCACTGACACACTAAGTTTGTACTGAACTTCTAGTTATTCCCTATTGTGGTTCATCATCCTCGGATTCCATCATTTATACTGTTGTCAGAAAGAACATTCTGCGGTGCTCATCCGATTATGTCAAGCCTTTACTTAAATCCCTCAATGACATCCTATCATCTAAAGAAAAACTCCAAGCTCCAGAGACATCTGGATCCTGCCTAGAGCTCCAGGCTCCTCTCTCACTGTACTTTCTGATCACAAGCTGTTCTCTACCTAACCAAGCCCTCTCCCACTCATCCCTGCACATCCTGTGCTCAGTGGATGGGCCAATTTCTCTTGTTCTGCAGTCATTTCAAGTATCATTACCATGATAAAGTGTTTTCTCTCCAGCTCCCATCCAAGATAGAGATGTCCATTCCCCGCCTTGGGTAGCATTCTACCGTATGTAAATTTTACTTATTTCCCACAGCATCTCTAATGTTTGTTATAGTGAGTGGCTAAGGGCACAGTCAATGGAGCTAAACCATCTGGCATTGAATCCTGGTTCTGCCACTTTCCAACTGCAGAACCTTGCACAGTAACCCATCTGTGCCTCATATTTCTCCTTAGAAGAATGGAAATATTAATAGTAACTTTTTCATGGGTTTATTGTGAAGATTAAGTAAGGTAATATATAAAGCCATTAAAACAATGCTTGGCCTGTGGCACGCACTGTACAAATTGTAGCTATTATAATAATGACTTTTGTTAGTTTTGCTTGATTGTCCCCTATGACAAGTACCAAGTCTTCCTGCTTTTATCTTTAGGGTCCAGCATAGCCTCTAGGACTCATTAAACACTCAACAACTGTTTGATCAGATACTCAACAAGTGCGTTAAAACAAGAATGATAGACTAATAGAGGAACAGACCTTTTATTTCCCAAAGTTACAACATGTCTTTTTTTCATTTTTCCCCTTAGATGTGAAGGGAACTCTAAGGGTAAAAAATACAAGTGGTCATAGTGTTTTAGTTGAGAGTTTTAATATAATTATTCAGTGTGCACAGAGGGTTTCTATTCTATCATCTCTCATAATTACATGAACATTTACTGATGTGCACCATGGGGAAAATGCCAGCAAAACCGAGAAACAAGACTGGCTAAATAATTTGTAGGATCCAGTGCAAAATGAAAATGCAGGACCCCTTGTTCAAAAAGTATTATGAATTTCAAGATGGTGAATAAAGATTATTTAACCAAGTGTGGGGCCATTCTGAGCTCAGGGATCAGTCAGACTACACAGACTACCAGCCCACGAGGTCACTCCCACCAGAAATCCAACACTCTTTTCTCTATCACTCTGCAATGTGTTCTGAGGCATAGATCTAGATCTAGTTGATCTCACTGCCAGCTTTATTTCTCACTCCTAGATTGAGATGTTATAGGTCAATAACATTCTTAGTATGCCTCTCCACCACCAACTCTCCAAGATTCAGCCTCCACCATCCACTAGAAAAGCCGCTGGCCACTCTTATTTATCTCAATGATCTAACTGGCCATTTTCTGCCATACTCAAACTGCCCCTTCATTTATCAACTGTTTTGGGGACACTAACCATGTTCCCAAAACTCTGCCTATGGTGATAAATATATAATATAGTCTCACTCTCTGGTTTGCTTCATTTGATAAAGTGATTTCTGGCTTGCCCTGGGAAATCTGTGGTTGCTAATATCTAATAAAAGAAGAAAAGACATAGTGGCTCATGCCTGTAATCCCAGCATTTTGTGAGCCCGAGGAAGGAGGATTGCTGGCAATCAGGAGTTAGAGATCAGCTTGGCCAACTTAGGGAGAGCGCATCTGTACAAAAAGGTTTAAAAATAGTCAGGTATGGTTGTGTGTGCCTCTAGTACCAGCTATCCAAGACACTGAGGCAGGAGGATCACTTGAGCCCATGGGCTCAAGGATTAAAGTGAGCTACCATCTTGCAACTGCATTCCAGCCTGGATGATAGAGTGAGATCCTGTCTCTAAAAAAAAAGAAGAAACAAAAAACAATGACAAAAACCCACTGAATTCATGTATATGTTAATGGTGATAACAAATGGAAGGCCAAATCATAAGGAATGAGATCCCCACACAGGCCATTGGTGAAGCTATTTAATGCTATATAATCCCTTAAACAAATACAATTAGACCACTTCTTAGATTATCTGGTATTTAGGCTTTTTGCCTCTTACACAATCTGAAGTAAAATGTCTTACAGAAAATGTTAGCAAGAAGTCTTATTTATAGAAGTAGATGGTAAAACAAGGAAAAAAGAAAATAATTAGAAGATATATTGTCAGGGAAGGGAAACTGGAGTTGAATAAGAAGCAAAAGATTAAAATAGAAGGTAGGAAAAGAAAAATGAAGCTTCTGGCTGGTAAAGAAAAATCATTTTCAGTTTTCCTATTACACAAATGCATTGTCGGCATCCTGTATTAAAATATAAATTCAGTGCACAGGCAATAAGGCTGGCAGTAACGTGCACAGGCAGAAAGCCAAGAGCCCCGGCTGTTGGCAGCCACTTGGCCTCAAGGGCCCCTGCGACAGAGTCCAGGTTATATCTGTCAGACTCGGAGCCACTGAACACTGTTATTTCTTAGTTAAAGACTCTGATGTTGGCTTTGAAATTTACTTCATTTGGGGAGCACTGTGCCATAAACAAATAGTGACTGCATAGCAGAAAGGAACAGAATTTACTACGTCTGGTGAGCAGTGATTGCAGGTGTAGTATTACTCAAATAAATGCAGATGGCGGGAGATGAAGGCTCTCTCCAACAAATTGCATTGTTTCTTTTTTTTTTTTTTTTTTTTTTGAGACGGAGTCTCGCTCTGTCGCCCAGACTGGAGTGCAGTGGCCGGATCTCAGCTCACTGCAAGCTCTGCCTCCCAGGTTCACGCCATTCTCCTGCCTCAGCCTCCCGAGTAGCTGGGACCACAGGCGCCCGCCACCTCGCCCGGCTAGTTTTTTGTATTTTTAGTAGAGACGGGGTTTCACCATGTTAGCCAGGATGGTCTCGATCTCCTGACCTCGTGATCCGCCCGTCTCGGCTGCATTGTTTCTTAAGGCTGTTTATGTTTTCAATGAATATTTATTGAATTCTTTGTGAGTGCTGTAGATATAGTAGTGAGCAAAAGAAATGTTATTCTGGGGCAGTGAGAGAGTAAATATCTAAGCACATAAATAAACACAATAATTTCATATGAAGATACAAATGTAATGAAGAAAATAACCACAAAGATATTAAAGAACAACTGGAGTAAAAGGGTAGGGTTACCTTGATAGGTTGATCAGAAAAGGCTGTTTTGACAAGGTGGCATTTTTCCAAAACTTCAATTACAAAACTTAGTCAGATATGAAAAGAGGTAGAGGTGCACTAAAAGTGAAGGATCCGCATGTGCAAAGGTCCTGAGGTAGGATGGAGGTTGACTATTCCAGTAACAAAAAGAATATCAATAAATCTAGAAAGTAGAGAGAAGGGAGAAATGTACAGAAGGATATTGAAACAGCAGACAAGAGTTACTACGTAGAGTCTTACAGAGTGTTCTAGACGACAGTAGGGAGTTGTACATTTATTTTAAAAGCAATAGAGAATCCTTGAGGGGAATTAAGAAAGAGGTGATATAATTTGATTTCAGACTTTAAAGCAAAGATCACACTGGCTGCTATGTGTAGAAGAGATTGCAGAAGCAGGAATGGGAATAGGAAGAACTGTTAAGAGGCTATTACAGTGGTTGAGGCAAGAAATGACAGAGGCTCTAGATTAGGATGAGAGAAATGGAGAAGGAGGGAGGGCGTGCACCAGGGAAGAAGGATGGTGTCTGCAGGTGTCCTGAATGTCAGGAGTAAGCAATGCCTGTACACAGCCCTAAAAGGTCTCCTCATGTCGGGAGCGTTGGCTTCTATAGATTCCCAATTAGTAAACACCTCACTCATTTGAAGCTTACGTCTTCAGTGGCCTAACAGGCCACTCAGAACATAAAACTGAAAAAATATTACCATCAAACAAAGTCAATATGTTTAAGTTCCCATGGGTTACAGATGGTGAAAACTCTCATTCTGAGTCCAGTTTTTTAACAAACAAGTTTTTCTGTTTGTTTGTGTGTTTCAAGTGTGGGTGCTCTGTTTTACAAACTGTAATCGATCAGACTCAGGACTACGGAAGTGAGCAGGTAGTGTTTCTAAAATCCTGGCAAAGTGAGATTAGGAAGAAGAGACAACTGATATCCATGCGAAAAAAAAAAAAAAAAAAAAGAGAGAGACAGAGAGAAAGAGAGAGAACACACACACATATTTTTAAAAAGCACTCAGAAATATTTTAATCTCTGAAATATGGCCCCATAGACTATATTAGCCTTTGAAGGTATTGAGAGATGACAGTATTTATCTGTGAGTGCTCATGTAAGGAGTAACTTTTTATCTTAAAATATCTGAAACCACAGATACCTCTCCTGTGTGTTCCCTCAATGCCCCTTGCCTCCTTTCCTCAGGGCACTTACTAGATTGTTATTTTCTCTGTCTGTATCTGCCTCCCCCACAAGATAGTGAACTCTTTGAGTGAGCTCTTTAATGCCTTTTTTATCTCAGTATCTCCAGGACCTACCCCAGGGCTCCGCACTGAGAAGACTTCCAACAAAAGTGAGAAAAGAGCCCTAGAGCATCAGCTGTTCATTTTTACTCTTGGAAGCAACAGCCTGTAATCCAGCAGCTGTTGTATCAGTAGCCAAAGCATTCCCCAGCTTTAGAGAGATTTGTATAGGTACACTTTAGGCTTTAAAAAAAAAACCCAGATGGATGGAAAGTTTTAAATCATTGCTTCTTGGCAGAGCTACTAAGGTGGGCTCAGGCAACAGGGTTGATATAATTATAGTTTTGGTTATGCCTGATGTGTTTTATTCTGACGTGCATATTTTGTGCTCTATACACATTTAAAGATTTAATTAAATGTTTTATTATAGGAAACACAGTGCCAAATATCAGCATCATTACCTTTTCTTTTTTTTACAGAAGCAGCTCTTTCCTCATTTTGTTTTTTGGAGATTTTAGTACATATCAAACTTACATTTACTTAGTAATATTGACATGGACATCAACAAAAAAGCCCTATTTCTTGTTACTGAGGTTTTTGTTGCAATGTAAGCCCTCTGAGGGCAAAGAACATTTCTTTCCCAAAGTGCCAGATGGTGCACTTTGTCCACAGTAGACCATGGCTGAGAGAGACAGAAAACAGCCAAACTGGGAAACCTGAAGCAGGCAGGGACTCCAGGACATAGAACACATAGCCAAGCAAAGCAACACCACCAAAAAGAACAACAATCAATCAATCAATCAATTAATTGATAAAAGCACAACTTTCAATAGTCAGTTTCCACCTGACAACAGTCTGAGGCCCCAGTAAATATTATACAAAGTTTTATGTTTTTTTTCCCCTCTACCCCCATAAGAATAACCTTTGCTAAACTGCGGAGGTGGCCAAAGAACTTCATAAAATAAATACAGATTAAAAAAAAAAAAAAACCATCTCTGGCCTTTCAGAGTCAGTTGGAATACAAACTATTTTAAGTGGCCATTTTAGAAAATATTTTCTCCTTGGAATGCAAATTTATAAATATTTCCATTTTCACGGAAATGAAGTTATTCCTTAAATGAATGACCTCCAAACATTTTAATAAGGCAACAGAACCCCCCTTTGCTCTGCAAGAAAGAAATCAAGAAAGGAGAGAAGAAAAGTGAAAAAAGGAAAGAAATCTTTCCATTGTAGGTGGTGTCTCCATATACACATGTGTGAGGGATGAGGGAGCTGTTCAGGTGGGCGGGTGTGGGAGTGTGGGTGTTTGCGTTGGTGGAAAGTTGGGAATAGGTCAAGAGAAGCACTGACAGGTTTCTTGGCTGCCTAGCTTGGAGCAGCTCAAAAACCTCAGGATCTGCCTCCTTGTAAATTACTGTGCCAAAGCAACATATCAGTTCTCTTTGAGGAAAGCTCAGAATTGCAAGCTGAGGCCTGGCCTACTCATTGTCAGGAAAGATGGTGAGCTGAGGAAGATGGTTTGTGGGAACTTAGCAGGGATGGAGAGTTAGAGGATGTTACAGGCATTCTTCTTTTTAGAGATCCTCCACAGAACATACCTGTTTCCAAGAGGTCTAGGAGTCCAAATTAGGAAGCACATACATATTTTTAATAATTTTAACCAGGGATCCCTCTTCCTTTACTGGGAGTAGCTATAGTTACTACTACTTGACAGGGTTACATTACATGTCCTAGTGTCAACCTGTCCTGTTCATACTTATATCCCTGCCCTTGCTCTTCCTTCTTTCATTTTCCAATTAGGGGAACTCAGAAAGAAGACTATAGAAGAGTCAAACCTTTTGGAGAAAGGAAAATGTGAGCACTTTTGTAAGAGGAAAAGGTAGATGTTTTTATATTCTTCTAAGACTAGGAGATGATGTGTATTTTTTGTTTGTTTGTTTGTTTTGTTTGGTTTTATTGGAATAACAACTCCAAAGATCTTTGCCAAAAAAAAAAAAAAAAAAGAAAAAAATAGGAAGAAAAGGACTTGCTTCTTCGCTCCTTCATTCCTGCAATGAGGACCAAAAAATTAGGACCACTGTTGATTAATCAGATTTTTCTACTTTAAAAATTATAATTATGGTTACAATGACTCCAGATCCTTTTATTAGATTAATTTTGTCATTGCTTAAATCTGATTTTTGCAACATTTTACAGGCTTTCATGAAAATTATGAGCTATGCTTAAATTGCTTTAATGTTATCATTTCATAGATACCAAATGAATAGGGTTACAGTAAACAAAGAATTAGGTCTTAAAAATTATTTTAAAAATAACTTTGTTCAATTCCCTAAAGTAACAAATGAAATGGAACTGAAAAGCAATAATATTACAGTTTTAAATTGGTAGGATCTTCATTTTAACTTAAACCATGTTTGCATATAAGCAACCATCTGGATAAAATGTTTAAAATTCAAGAAATACATTAAAAAACTGAATCATTTTGTTGACACAAAGTCAAACACTTGGATATATAAAAGCATATGGACTAATGCATCGTATCCTATCTTGATAGAAAAATACCAAAAAAAAAAAAAAAATTAAAAGAACTTCTCAGGAGGACAGAGAAAATTCATTATCTGTAGGATGGGTCATTGTGGTAAAGGGAGCTATCACATACAATTTGAGATTTGATTTGAACAGGAGTCTCAGTAATTCCAATATTCACGTGAACTTGAGCAACTTATTTAACCCCAGTAAGCTATAGTTTTTCAATATTTAAAATAGACATAACGATAGAAACATTATGAGATCATTCTGGGGATTAGTTTGGAAAAAAGTGGCAATGTCCTTAGTGTGCCTCAAGAACTTATGTCCAGCTGGAACCTTCGGATGCGACAGTTACAGGCTGAAATGTGTCTCCCAAAAATTCTATATGTTAAAGTTCTAACCTGAGTACCTCAAAATGTGGCCTTATTTGGATATGAGATCATTTCAGATATAATTAGTTATGTTGAGGTCATTAGGTTGTGCCACAATCCAATATAATTTGTATCCTTCTAAAATATTGACCATTGGAACACAGACATATACATAGGCAGAAGGCCATGCGAAGAGACACAGGGAGAAGACGGCCATCGATAAGCCATGAAGAGAGGTCCAGAACTATTCTTCCTCATACCCCTCAGAAAGAACCAACCACGCCCATATGCTGATCTCAGACTTGTTAGTCTCCAGAACTGCAAAACAACAACAACAACAGTTCTGTTGTTTAAGCCACCCAGTTTATGGTACTTTGTTACAGCAATCCAGAAAACCAGTACAATGACCTTATTTGGAAATAGGTTTTTGGAAATACAATGAAGATGAGGTCACACTGGATTAGAACGGGCCCTAAGTCTAGGGGCCAACATCTGTGTAAGAAGACTACAGAATGAGAGAAAATTTTTGCAATCTACTCATCTGACAAAGGGCTAATATCCAGAACCTATAAAGAACCCAATCAAATTTACAAGAAAAAAACAAACAATCCCATCAAAAAGTGGGCAAAGGATATGAACAGACACTTCTCAAAAGAAGACATTCATACAGCCAACAGACACATGAAAAAATGCTCATCATCACTCGCCATCAGAGAAATGCAAATCAAAACCACAATGAGATACCATCTCACACCAGTTAGAATGGCAATCATTAAAAAAATCAGGAAACAACAGGTGCTGGAGAGGATGTGGAGAAATAGGAACAGTTTTACACTATTGGTGGGACTGTAAACTAGTTCAACCATTGTGGAAAACAGTGTGGTGATTCCTCAAGGATCTAGAACTAGAAATACTATTTGACCTGTCCATCCCATTACTGGGTATATACCCAAAGGATTATATGTCATGCTGCTATAAAGACACATGCACACATATGTTTATTGCGGCACTATTCACAATAGCAAAGACTTGGAATCAACCCAGATGTCCATCAGTGACAGACTGGATTAAGAAAATGTGGCATATATACACCATGGAATAATATGCAGACATAAAAAAGGATGAGTTTGTGTCCTTTGTAGGGACATGGATACAACTGGAAACCATCATTCTCAGCAAACTATCGCAAGAACAGAAAACCAAATACTGCATGTTCTCACTCATAGGTGAGAATTGAACAATGAGATCACTTGGACACAGGAAGGGGAATATCACACACCGGGTCCTATTGTGGGGAGGGGGTAGGGGGGAGGGATAGCATTAGGAGATACACCTAATGTAAATGATGAGTTAGTGGGTGCAGCACACCAACATGGCACATGTATACATATGTAACAAACCTGCACGTTGTGCACATGTACCCTAGAACTTAAAGTATGATAAAAAATAAAAAATAAAAAAAAAAGAAGAAGAAGAAGACCGCATGAAGATATGGGGATATAGGGAGGCACACAGGAATGAAAGCTATGTGACAACAGAGCTAGAGATTGGCGTGATGCAACTACAAGCCAAGGAACAGCAAGGGCTATTGGCAACCTCCGGAAACTAGAAAAAAGCGGGGAAGTACTCCTGTAGAGCCTCCAGAAGAAGTCAAACCTTTCCACTCCTTGATTTTAAACTTCTTGACTCCAGATTTTGAGAGAATAAATTCCTGTTGTTTTAAATCACACAGTTTGTGGTCATTTGTTACAGCAGCCTAGGCAACTTATACAATATAAGAAGTGCTACATAAAGTGCTCTGTCCAGTTACAAATGGCTGTGTGAAGATTTCTGATTAGAAATTATGCTTCTAAAACTTGTCCAGAGTTTAAGGTGATCAAACCCAGAATGATTCTGTGGAATGGTTACTAGCAAATGTCTATACTGGTGTGACGTTCTAATTCTGCCATGTCTTAAACTACATTAGCATGTACTGCTGGGGAGGAAGAAAGAGAGGATTATTCATAGGAGAAATATTAAAGACCAGAATATTATCTACAAATTGTGTAATGGTAAGTAATACAGAACTCAACTAAACAAAACATTGCATTCTAATTATTATTAAGCTTATCGAATGCTATATATGTGAAAAGAATACATAAGGGAAGACATGACATATGGTAGGAGAAAGGATAGCAGTTTCTACCAAGAATTTATTTTCTAGCATAACTCTTTTTGCTGGTGGCATAAATCTTAAATGTTTTCAACTTCAACCCCAGTTTCTATAAGAAAACAAGTATTTATTCTTTGAAAAAATTGAATTGGACAGCTATAATGGTCTTTTAATCATCTGCTTCAGGAGACTCGCTCTGCCTGTCAGTAAACATTGGAACAATTGATGTTGTTCTTTTAAAACTTTACAACACTTTAGATCTACTTCATTTCAGAGTCCCAACTTACACTGTTTAGCTTTTAGAAGACATAACCACATCTGTCCACAGTTACTAATTCAAATATGAAGCCAAATATCTGGTTCAATAGTTTTACGTTCATCTTCAAACTCTAAGTGAACTAGGCGTTACAAATATTTCAGTGTGTGGTGATTTTTCTACTAGCAAATTGGCCACCAATTTCATTTTCTATTTGTGATCTTAAATCCCATATAAACATGATTCTTATTGTTGCTTTGTGCTGTTTTTGTTGTTCTGTTTTAGTTCCTCCATTCTAAAACAGTCCCTTCAAAGGAAATAGTTGGCCAACAACAAATTAGGAATCTTTGGGCAAGATAATTTAACTTCTTTGTTCCTCTATTTCTACATCTGGAAAGTGAGGGTGGGAGCCTCACAAGGCTGTTGCGATATCAAATAAATTAATATGCCATGATGTCTAGATCATAGCAAGATCTCACTGATGTTAATTCTATCTTCATTTCCCTTAACATTACACATCAAACAATTGAAATAGAATCAGATAAGAGCAGAGAACTCCACTATACTTCTGCCCATGCACTCACACTCATGTACTGTGCATAGCAACATATTGATTTTTCTACCCATATTTCTTTAATTCAAAATCTCCAAATCCCACCTTTCTGACCTAATGAAGGATACTGTTCCAGAATTTCTACCATCTTTTGCCTATATTTAAGATTGCTCATTTCCTGCTGTATTAAAAAAATGCCTTTATTTCTTCTATCTTAACCTACAGTAACAAAAACAACCTCTATTTTCCTCACTCCTCATATTTTTTCTGATCTCTTTTAAAAAAGCAAAACTCTTTAAAATAATTATTTATGTTAAGTCACTCCAAATCTTCACCCATTCTCTCTTAGACACACTCCAGTGTGTAAAACCCACACCACCCCACAAAAGTTAATTTGGCGCAGTTGATCATTATGCTCACTTGGAGACATTTTCTTGACTTAACTTCCAGGGCAACACAAAAATCTTGGTTTACCTACCATCTCATACATAATTCTTTCTCAGTTTCCATTGCTTTCCATCTCTTCTTCCAGACCTCGTAATGTTGGAATGTTCCTATAAATTAAACCTTGGTGTCTTATTTCTTTCGTTATCTTCATTCACTTCCTTTTATTCTCTCTCAAGCTCATGACTTGAAATCTTTACCTTCTATATTAGAGTGACTGCCAAATTTATATCTCTACATAAACCTTTATCTCTACCTTGATTCAAGATGTTGGTTCAAGAAACGGGCTTTTTGATGTCTTTACTTGGATGTCTAAGGGTCACTTCAAATTAAACATGTCCAAAACTAAATTTATTTTTGTACTCTGCTTCTCCCCAAAGCCTTCTATGTTCTTCCTTTCCATCTTAATTAATGGCAAATCTATTCTTCTGGGTATTCAGATCAAAAATATAGTAATCTTCTTTGACTTCTCCTTTTCTTTCACAGCCCACAGCAAATTGATGAAGGAATGTGATCTTTAAAATATATGAAGAATCTATCACTTCCATGGTTACTACCCTGGTTTCAGCCTGGACCCTGACCAAGTCTTATCTGGAGCACTCTCCCCATTTCTCCATGCTCTCCTACAACCTACTCTCAATACATCTGCCAGAGTAACTTTTTTAAAATATCAAGTCAGATTATTCTGAATCTCGTTGTCTCTCTCTCTCTTTTCCCCCTTTCCAGATCTGCTACATTCCTAATTGTTCCTTAAATATCTTTCTCTAGATAATCACCTTATCTCCATCAGATCCTTGCTCGAATGAGGTGGTCCTCATTTTATTTTTAACTATTTTCACTCTCCATACCAGCACTCTTAGTCTTTCATACTCTGTTTCAATTTCTCACCCTCTCACACCTTTTTAATTTAGTTTTTAATGTGTTCATCATTTACAAACTGTCTCTACACACTAGGTTACAAGCTTCACACAAGCAGGCAAGGTTTTTGTCTTCTTTTATTTACTCTACACCTAGAGCGATAGCCAGCACAGAGTAAGTACTCAGTAAATATTTGTCAAATGAATAAGTAAATGAGTGAGAAATGTATAAGCAAGAAGTAAGAACATTCTGGAATATAATCCCCTTTTAAACTCTTAAATACCTTGACAGTACTAGGAGTCATTGTTACACACATTAAATTAGGAAAAAATCAGTCCCTATGTTAGACAACCAAACAAACCAAAAATTTGTGGAAAAGGCTCTTGAAAGAATTCAATATTATCTCAGGTAAAGACTATGAACCAGAGCATGTAAAAGTAAAACACTTTTGAAAATCACGAACAAAATGCTCAAAGAGTAAATGATTGTACCAGAGTCATCTACAAAGATTTTAATCTTCTGCACAATACAAATTGGGGTAAATAAAAAAGCAAGTTAAGTCTCACAAGTGGAGGAATGAAAATGAGTTCTATATCCTTCTTAGGAGAGCCATGCAAATAATAATAAAAGTGCTGGAGAAACACAAGACTACACAACTCTAGAGAATCCATGAGCCAGACAACGTGTTTGTGAATCCTCTCTAGGCCCCTTGTTTCTCCTTCTCATGTTTACGGCCTAATATGTGACCACTTTCTTGTTTGTTAGCAACTCTCACAGGAGAGCAACCTAAAGAAACAGAGGGAAACTTAAGCAAATTAAAGCAACTCCTTAATAGCAGCCAGGAAGAATATGTGGGGATCTTAGTCTGGACAGTAAGAAGCATATGGTATTATTAGATTGGCACAAAAGTAATTGAGGTTTAAAGTATTCACTAAATGATTACTGAATATATTTTTGGAAATTGGCTGCTAACATTAGCTTGATTCAATTCACTTAAGGTGAGCGTTAAGTCTGTCTAAAATATGGTCAACGGATAGGATAAAAAGAACTCATGACATATTTGAATGCATAAAAGAAAGAAGGAAAAAAGAGAAAGAGGAAGGATGAATAGATACAAGTCTCTGCTATGGAAATCATCACAGAAGGTAATTTAACATAACAGAAATCTATCTAACGTAAAAGAGAATTAAGGTCAAACCTGCCTCTGCCACTAACTAGCAGTCAGTGGTAAGGTTGGAAAACCTAACTTTTCAGAGTCTACCTTCCTACTTGTAAAATAGAGATAAAAAATTTAAAATTTAAAAACAGAGAGTAATATACTTTTCTCCTAATGTTGTTATGATGATTAAATGGATACATTATGCAAAACACCTAATATATAAAACCATGTATCTGTTCTCCACAACCAAATTCCAGTGTCTATCATGTTATCTGCCTGTTTGTTCAAGTGTTGACAATCATCTCATTTATGAATTCATTTTTCTTTTCAATTTTGTAAGGATAAAACTCTGAAGAAATATCTAGAGGGTAATTAACATATGGCTAAAACTATCGTGGGAAATATTAAAAAACAGATTAAAAAGTACAATTGGGACCTGTTTTAAAATGAGAGGCAGCCTATTGATAAAAATGAGCTTTTTTCTTAAATTGCAGGAAAATATTGTACATGCTCTATTTAAAAATTATAGAACAACATCTCTTGGAGGAGGGATAAGATTCCTTTCCTTTTATACACACCAAAGTACAGAAAATGCTTTGCTCTTTGTAAAGTTGTTTGATTATAAGTTCTATGGGAAGAGCGTTCTTTGTTTCATTTATTACTGGCTGACTTGAATAGTATGTGGCTTGTAATTGGCAATTAGGAAATAGTTTTGCATGAATACAGTACGCACAGATTATAGAGTACTTGGCTCAGGGATGGGGGTCCATCTGTCTCTGCAGGTGATCCATACACACATAAAAGAATAAATAATAACAAGACAGGATTTGAATGGCATCTAGATAAAAGGCAAAGCAGCTATTCTCACAGTTCCTGAACCATCATTCATAAAGTCCTGGCAAAGCAACTATTCTCACAGTTCCTAAACCATCATTTATATACTCCTGGCATTCTACTGAAAATATCACAGTCTATATGCAGTATATATTAGTATATATATAAACAGATATAAAGTGACTAATAATTTCTTGACTCCCAAAAATATGGTATCTTGAAATAACCAAAATAGCCCCTTCATGGTAGAAAAATAATAAAAAAACAAAAAACAGGTAAAAGTTTGGAAAAATGATTTCTACTCCTCTACTTAACAGCTAAATTCTAAACCTTAGTTTTTGTTTATTTTAAAAATACTGTTTATATAATAAAATTATATTAAAAATTTTTTGTTATTTAGACTTTAGGATGATGTACAAACAGCTAATAAATGAGCACAATGTATTTAATAATAATAATAGGATATATTAAATTCCCAAGCCAAAATGATTTTTAGAATGCATAGTTAATAGTATGAATAAGCACAATATATTTAAGCTGTAAACCATACAGGCTCAAGTGGGCATTGATAGATGTTGTCCTCATTCTAATTATTAATTAGTTCAGAGTTTGTGAAGGTAAATAGCATTGCCTACACATCTCTTTGCCAACTCTCTTACTAAAGCAAATGAAACCAGCAATACAAAGAACAATGAAAAATAATTTTCTATTAAATCTTTTATCCTCTAAAGTTGTATGAGAAGAAAGGTCACTTTCTCACTCACTAGTTTACCTTTTGGTGCTCTTATCTTTTCCTTCATTATACATATTTTTATGTATTATGCTCTATTTATGCATTCTTCAATAGCATCTTTATTTATGACTTTGTGAATCAACATCTCTGTAATAGGAGGCGAAAGTCACTTAGCTAATTACACATGCTTGATAAGCTGCATAATAATAACTACTGCAGTATTGTACATTAGTTGAAGGTATGTAAATTACTGCAGTTATTTTCATTTGCAGAAAAAAAGACTTTTTTTAGTTGTTTAAAACACCCTTGTTGCCTCCATATCCCTCTTCTTAAGTATACTGTGCTTTTAACCCAATTCATAATATCAATAAAGAATGAAGGTTAAATCCCACTCTACCAGTATTACCCAGGAAATAAGAGCAAAGACAAAACAAACAAACAAAAAATCCTCAATGTAATGCAAATACTTCTGAACTGAGTTACGAATTTTGTTATTTATAAAGTGTCTTCCACATAAATGCAATCCCATTAAAACAGAACAGTTTAGACATTCCCTGCCCCACAAGGATGCTATAATGAAATCTGATTTGGTCCAGTCAGGAGATTAGAAGTGCATAGAGAGATAGAATGTGCAGCATTAGAATATTAATGACTTCTGTATGAAGATCGGAAATTCTACAAAGTTATGAATAAGGTCAAAATAACACTTAGATGATTTACTGCCATAGAAAATCATACTCTCCTATGAGTGATTTACTGAATGTTATATAAAAGCGGAGTGTGGACAAGCTACATTCAGATGCAAGCTTGCAGCTGTCAGTGTCTACATTTGCTCAATCTGGCTAGAGGATGATTTGAAGGTTGATTTAATTGTAGCTTCTGAATCATGCACTTCTCTATGTTTTAAATTGTTTAACGTAAATATAAAAATGTTAAAGTAATTTTAAGACTGTAAATATTTAGTATCAAATCTGCAAAATCTCATTCTCCTCTGGAAAAGTGACTGAAAATGAAAAGACTAAGAAAAAAGCACTATTACTTGATAAAAATAATTGCTCAATAATTATGGAAAATTTACACTTAGGATGAGAGAGTCCATAGAGTGTTCAGAAGGAATGCTGAGAATAAACGAAAAACTAGATTTGTGATTGAGTGATCAAATTTTAAGAGGAGCACAAATATGTATCTGTAGAAAAGAGTTCAGAGATCAAAGATCAAAGTTACCAGTTAGTAAGACAGCATTGTTTGGGCTCCTTGCAGGTATCATAATAGCCTAAATAAATATTCCACTACACACAAACTCAAAGCAGAGATTCAACTCTTACTGATGCTACCAGCACCAGAACACAAGACACAACCAATGAACCAATGTAATCTACTCAGCTAGAGCGCTCCTTAACCACCTTTCTATTTTGACAAACTTCATCAGATTTCAAATATCACCTAACCATTTACTTCCCAGCATCAGCAAATCATCCTTAAGGAGAATATCTTGTTCTTCCTCTGCAAGCTTTTTCCCCCATTTTTAATTTCCACTTTTATACATACCTCCTTTTCTACATATTTTCTTGCCGGGCTTTCTGGCACATTCCTTGGATATTCTTTTTACTGAAAAATGAATAGAAGACTAGAAAATAACATGGCGCTCCATCACAGACCGCCGGAACATGCAACACCACTATCTAACTCAATACGCTCCTGCATTTACTGAGTGCGAAAGATCCCCAATTCGTTGAGCCTGCACATGCAATGAGGAAATGTTGATGCATCTTCTCAGAAGTCATTTGGTAGGAAATGGAAATTAGAAACCCATTTCTACCTAAATATACGTGCTGTGGAGGAAAGAAAATGAGTAAGCACAGGAAAAAAATAAGTACAGATACACTGACACACATAAACAAAAAGAGCACCATGCACGCATGTAAAATATGTCTACATGCCAACAGGAAAAGCCATGCATACTACCAGTACACATGAATTAATATTGTTAGAACTTAGAATAGAAAAAAATATAAAAATATATCTCCCTGTTTTTCCTGCAATAAACTCACCATCCTCAGTTGGGACATATATATTTAGATATAGGCAGTCTTCACTCTGGTCTTGTACATATGATGAAACCACATCCAAGTTATTAGTAAACCACACAGGAAGCATGACTTCTGGCAGTCTGCCATCAATGATATTCTGGGGACACACAGGAGCAAATTGAGTGGCATTTCTGATATCTGACCAGGGAGATGGTGGTTCTGGAGGCTGAAAACGACGTTCCCCTGTTGGTGGGGCTGCATATGGAACCCCAAGAAATTGAATAACAGGCCCCAAAATTTCATTATTGAGTTCCTTCTTAATCCCTCTTATCTTTCCAAAGTTGGTAGTCACCAGTGGGTCCACATCATCCAATTTTTGTGATAGCACATGACCAGCCTGAAGCAAACATCCCAACATACAGAGAGTCAATGGGGCACCCAGTCCCCTGTGTATCACGCATGCCATCACTGCTCTCCAAACATAATTTTGCCACGTGCATCTGGGCAGTGCCATGGTCCCACATTAGGTGTCTAGTTGTCTGGTTACAGTGAGGCAAACGTATTTATATCCACTTGAGAAAGACTGTATAATGGTAGAATATACCTCCGATTTCTTAAAGGGGAGCTTGTCGAGAAAAGCTCTGAAAAATCTTCAGACAGCAGGTATCTCCCATTGATTTCACATGTATTGGAGCAGCATCTTCAATCATCACTCTTTATCAGACCATATCCTATTCAACATTCTGTTTTCCATATTAGCAATGTGGCAAGAGTGGGCATTGACTGTAGTTTTCTCTCTTATAAATCAAATCCAGTTAGCTGCGGGTCTATATCCTAGAAAAAATGAAAATAAATCATGAGTTGGAACAAGCTAACATAGACAGTGTGATAACTAGATGTTTTACAATCTACAGAAATACATTAATAATGACTAGCATCAGGGAAGTTAAATGTTACCATAGGAAAATCATGGATTGAAGTGAGATGACAATTACAAGATTATTGAGAAATATGTCTGCTGGCGTCATATACATTTACGTGGAAGCAGGCCTTGTTAAAATACACAGTTTTAGAAACATGTTACAGTAAAGTATTTTAAAATACTGAATGTTAGGTGTGAAATTTATAGTTTATTAATAGTGTTCAATCACTTCAAGCTATAGAAGATTGATTTATTTCCATTTTAAAACCCAATAGCAGAAAATATTTTAAGAAACTGGCAGTAAACTAGCAGAACAGATACAAACTCTGTAAGAATGACTGTGTGCATTGGAAAACACACAAAAAGGTGGTTCCCAACCCTACGCTTATCAAAAAAAGGAAGATAATATCAGGACAAGAAAACTAATATGAGTTCAGCTATGATTATTCAGATGAAACTACCTCACCTCCTTGCTGTATCTCAAAGATCTTCATAAAATTTTGCTTATAAGTTTCCTATTTGAAATTAAGATTCAATAATTTAAAAGAGAAAATGGCATAGGATACAATTTGTAAAAAAGATAGAAGTTTACATCTTTTTTTGCAGACAAGTTATTTTACCATCTTGCTATATATTATAGATATCAATAAATTTGCAATGCAAAAATTAATTTATGAGTCAAAGTCAATATATTTTAATTACAATTTTTTTCCTCACTGTCCGTTAGAGATCAAAGGAAGATTACAAAAAGAGAGCGTAGTGATTAAAAAAAACAATCGTGCCTAATCATGGCATCTTGCATATTAACACTAATCAAACATCTATCACTGTTTACAAAGTTCAACTTAAAATGCATCAGAATAAAATGTAACATTCGGTGCAATGCAATCCTCGGAGTAATCTGACGTTAACTGTCAAATAACGTACAGCTCAAAAAATGTGTCTTTTCTTGTTCAAGCAACCTTTTGAAGTGTTTACTTTGAAAATAAAGTGCTGATTTGTACTAGAGATGGTTCTATCCTGTATATTACGGGAAGATTCCTAAAGAAGTGTTGGTCTGGCAGTGAGACTGCCTTGACTTTCTGTTGTTTAAAAGGAGATTGTAAAAACTATATAGGGCAGCAGGAGATTTGGTTCTGGCCTAGTGTGTCTTTATCTCTGAACAATCCATCACAGAAGGCTATAAGGAGATAAATGTCTTTCTTTGAAAATACTTTAGTCTGTGTTAATTCACATACCTTTGCTGTGAAAGCACATTAACATACAAAAGACAGGCTTAGACCAATCCAATTCCTGTTCCAGAACTCTGGCATTTATCGAAGATTCAGCTACACAAACGCATTTTTGTAAAGTGTATATCATGCTTATTCTTGTGCAGCATCATAGTGGGCCACAGCATGAACAAATCTTTGCAAGTTCCTTTTGGTGTTAAAAATGCACTAGTTTGACGCCTAACCTAGAGAACCTGTGGTGAGGTCTTAAAAGTCTCCATCATTATTTTTTATTCAACCTAATTTTCAATTACTCTACAGCAATTTCCAAAAGTTTTTCTTCGCACAACTGATATCAAATACTTGTTTTGTTATTAATAAAATAACACTCCTTTTTTGGTACTTAAGAATCCCTAACTGTGTTAAGGATAAAGAAGCTCCTGTTTCCCACTGATGTGTTGCTTTAATGCAAATTGCAGAGGATTGGAATTCTGCATGCCATGATGGATTTTCAAATTGGAATGATGTTTAGCTTCTGAGGTTACAAAAATACCCCCTTTTACATGTTGTATGTATAGTACTATAGTATTGACCCCCCATAATTTTCAGAAATTGCTACTATAATAACAGCAGTCATCCAGGTCAAATGTAAAAATATGGCTTATTTAAAGCACTAAAATTTAAAATATATATATACCTAAATAGAAAGTATCAAATTTGCTGACAATTTTCCCCCTGTTTATTGATGCTTCCTTAGTGTATACAAAATCCTCAATTTTCATGCATTTATGTCTCACTGACAACAACCCTATGAAGTAGATTCACAGTTATCACCTTCTTACTCATGAGGAACTCAGACTTGAAGAGGTGAATTTCACCTTGGCCAGGGTCTCTTAGCTAATTGTTAGCAAATCCAGGCACCCACTGCTATCTGATTTAAAGGTCATCCTTATGATCACCACACATGATAAGAGTCTCTCAATTCAAAATTATCACTTTTTAAGAAATTGATCCTAGTGTATTTAAAATTGAATTGTAAAACTATTTTATGTTTCTTCAGAAGATGAAGTCTCAGTAAATATTCTGACAATTTCACAGGACAGAGAAATAAAAAATGGTCTACCCTATTCTTATGGGAAGTTAATATTTCATTTTGCTATATATTTTTATACATATTTTACTAGCTTTACCCTATATTGAATGTGGTGATAGGTTTCTCTTATGTCATTACACAAAATCATGTTAAAACAATGATTTGTGTAATAATTTGGTTATTTATTCGGAACCAAAAAACCCCCAAACTATGACAACCTAATTGTCCAGCAATAGATATTGATAAATTAATTATGATGTATTCACAAATTCAAATTATATACATTAGTGAAAATAAAGGACCTAAACCCAAAATATCAACATATATAAATCTCAAAATTTTTGACAAAACATGTCACAGAAAATTAGGTACAGTAAATACTATTTAAATAAAACTTAAACTATGTAAAAGAATATTATATATTATTCTCAAATACATAAATACATAATAACAGGATAGCTGTCATCTCTAAGTAAAAAGGAAAAGGAAGAAGGCTTATTCTAGCAACTAATAAATTAATTGGGCCAATTATTTAATTGACATCTAAGACAGACAACCTGTGGTAAGACCCTAAAAGGCCAGCAATGAACTACAGCAAGTTTGACAAAACCTTAGTATTTGAATTCTCTGTATTCTTTTGTATGTTTAAAATATCTCAGAATACACTAAAATAATAAGGCCAGAAAACTCTTACTCAGTAGACCAAATCATGTATTACCCGTAGATTAGCCTATCAATCCACATGTGACTAACTTCGTCTGACTTCGAAGTTAATGGGGATACTAGCTCATAAATTTCCTCATTATTCCTCTTTTTGACTTAAAGCATGTATAGTCCCACTAAAAGAATAAAATCAAAATAAATAATATTTAAAAGAGCATCATAAATGGTAATACATTTTTCTCCCTTACATTAATTCATCAAAAGCTGGTCCCTCAACTAGTTTGTTTCTGAGAAACTCAGAAAAAGGAGTAGGGAGAACTGTATGGGATGTTAGATAATTATAGTGGGTGGCCACATTTATCCAATCTTTCATTCACTCAGCAAACATTAGATATTTACAATGTGTAAGCTATTGCACTGAATGTTAAGGAGAATTGAAAGACATGCACAGTCTACTCATTATTCCCAAGTAGCTTACGCCATTGTAAAGGAATAAGTAATCTAAAAAAATTACTCCAATGCTAGATGAAATGTGACATGTGTTCAATAAATACAAGATGAATATGGGAGCAGGACCTAGCAGGGAATATCAAACTTCTAACTTTATGTACATTTTACATATGTTTTTCTAAAAAAAAATAATAATAAACCTTTTTATTCCTACCTTGCTTTGTTTTATTGTTTGCATTTATTTGTTTTCTTGTTGAACTCAACTCCTACCTGTTAAATTTCTTACTTGGGGCAAGATTTTGCATGTGTGTTTTAAAAAAATCTTTATGTTCCTCATAAAATCTATATGAAAATTTGTTACATAGTGCAAGCGTGGTTAAATCTCAGTTGGTCTGGATTGACAGCATGCTTACTGTTAGAGCTCCCTGGCTTGATGGTGACCCTTAACCAATGTTATACAATGGTAGTTATGTTCTATAAAGTCATCATGAACACTAAATTAGGGAACACAGACCTTTTGCTTTTAAAGACATACACATGTATGTGTGTGTGTGTATATATATGTGTGTGTGTGTACACACATGTACATAGATATACCCACATATATAGATATCTAAATCTCACATAGATTATAGGTTAAAATCCTTAATGCTTGTAACTAGTAGATTCTGTTTTATGTTATGAAAGAAGAACTGAGGTTCTAAAGCATTAAGTGCCTGAGGCCGCCTCACTAACAGGTGCTAGAGTTGGGATTAAAATGCCCCCAAATTGGTCCCAAAGATGAAGCATCTTGCACTGCACTGCACAGCCTCTACCACTGCACAGTGTCCATCCTGTGTCCATAAAGCAGAAACAAGAAGGCAGAGAGATGCCTTGTTTGACTTCAGCTGGCAAGATGCTCATAGGGTGACTCAAAGTTTTGCTGCTTTGCTCATGTCTGTGGAATGACTGTAAATGTGCTGTAAGTGCTGATTTTAGGATTACAAATACATTTTAGTGAATAGACAAGTTTACAAATACAGAAACCAGGAATAATGAAGATCAACTGTACTAACTAAAGACAAATAATGTTTTGCACTTATAGATCTGTGAGTTGTTTGAAGTCAGGCCACACTAGCTTGTCAACTCTATATGCTAATAATAAACGGATATAAAAATGAACTTAGTAATACTAATATAACAAATAATGCAATTTAATAATATCTGGTTTCAGCAGAGTGTGGTAAAATTTGATAACCAAGGCTAGCCATATACCTGAAATATATCTACGTGATCAGTTCACTGTAAGAGAACCTGACCACTGACAGATATTGGGTTCCCTGTAGCAAAATGTTTCATATACACACTAGTGGTGGTTAAAGACCTGGAGACAAAAGGATATTCTTTGTGACCCAGGAGTGGGAGAAAAAAAAATCCAGAGTCTGAGATTGTTTTAAATTCATTTTAACGCATATCCTTCTTCTGCTGTTGCCATACTGTATTCTTTGCCTGTAATAAAGCTGTCCAATGAGTATAAACTGGTTGACACCTTTCAGCAAGTGAATACTTACAGTAACTAATGTGTAATTAACTCACATAGTAAGTACTTAAAATGGGATGAATATACAAATGAACACAATTTTACAAAATGATATTAGGCTTCCAAAGAAGAGACAAGTCTACCTCCAGCTAGCAAATTAGAAACGAGTTCATGAATCAAGGGAAATTTGAGATAGACTTAAAAGAGTGGATACGATTCGGATAAACACTGATGGTCACAGAGGGGATCCCACAGTGGAAAAAATGTTCAGTAGACACTGTGCTGCTCACACTTTCTGAGGGCACCTTCACATTTTAATGACTGGTTTCTGCCAGTATACAAAGGCCTGGCCTCCTTTTCTCAATACAGAATAATCAGAGGGGCCACTTCAGCCCCAAAGCTCCCCATGAAAATGGGGAGAGGGAGGAGTTGGTTGAGATTCTCTTACTCCCTTACAGGAATTGTTCCCAATGGCACATCCCAGGAAACTTCTTGTAGACAAACCTTCATCTCAAAGTCTTAATTTTTCCTTTGGAAGCCTGACTTATGACAGAAAGAAAAGTAAAGGTTTTTTTTGAGGAAGGCACAGTCTAGTTTGCCCAGAACGCAGAGTAAATGAGGATGAGTACTGGATAAGATTGAGATGGCAGGCTACAGCCAAATCAAGCAAGCCCTTCATTAAGAGGCTAAATGGTTTGGATTTTATTCTCTAGATGATGAAAAGCCATTACACATTCCTAGCAGAAGGAAAGTATTATCAAATTCATTCACAATAAAATTCAACTGGCAGCATTTTGGGACAGAGATCTCTAAAGCAGTGTGTTCATACCCCACCACAAGATGACTAGATAAGGGAACTAAATGGTTGAACTTCTATTTGCCATTTTTTATATAAAACAAAAAGAGAAAGCAATTAAAGTTTGCTAATATGAATATATGACCTAACACCAGTGTCATCACATGGCTATTGATGCACATAGCACTTACAGTGTTCTTGGGAAGGTAGATTGGTCTGTAGTGCAGCTGGTTAACCACCAGCAGCACTTTGTTATTGTCCATTGTTCAGTTTCAATGTGCAGTGATGCATTAAAGTTTACATCATTGGATAAATAGATTTACACATTTGTGTCAAGTTGTAATTAAAGTAACCCTTAAAAACAAACTACTGGATTAAGTTTTTATCAAATATCAATGAAAGGGAGTACTAGAAATAAAATCATAAATAAAGAACGGTAAAAAGGCAAAATGAAATTTCTACTTTTAGGACAAGCTCTTCTTCAGCTATATCACAAGATTAAAAATAATGGCCACCCAATCAGATATAATAACAAATCAGAAAAATGTTTGAAAACTTCAAGAAGATAACTTGAAGTGTGAATGAATGCCCATTTTATTCGTTGTGAACTGTGCCCTAAAAAATCTCTGTGCTTTAAGATATTAGTGAATAATGCAACGAAGTCATCGGTATTTATAAGACATTTTAAAACACTGTTAATTTTATCTTTCTTATCTTCTTAGTGTCTATTTTTGTGTATGTTTCATAATCTGGTGATAGATATATTTATCAAATATATATATGTATATTCATACATAAATTTTATTAAATATATATGTATATTCCTATATACATTTTTGATAACCAAACCATATTTTTTACTAAAAAATAACATATATGTATATATGTATACACTTTTCACCTTTAGCAAAAATATGGTTTTGTTATCAAACGCACAGACTAGATACAAAGGTGTGGGAATCGTTACCTTTGTGAATGAACTGGTGCAAAAGAAACCTGAGAGAATCTTAATTCCAGGTTCAGTTTGAAATATCAGCTGTTTTCATCCACAATTACGTGAAAATGGCAACAAAAACAACTACTATTGTAGGTCACCCTCTACTTGCCAATCACTGTCCAAAACACTTTACATAGTTCATATCACTTAGCCTTCACAACAGATTTACAAGCCAAGCCCTCTTATTTGAGGTGAGAAAAAGAAGGGTGAAAGTGGTCAGATAACTCTCTGAAGGCCACAATGCCAGGAAAAGGCAGATCCAAGAAACAAACCCAAGACTGCCTAACTCCAAAGAACATGTCCTGAACCTTTGTGACACAGGAGTTTGTGTGCTGCACCTCAGTGAGACCAATTCAATAAAGTCCTATGCTCAGGTTGAGGAACTGAGGAGGGTGAAACACATAGAATATCAACAGAAGCAAAATAAAAAGGCTGCTCATCCGCTTGCTGGGGTTAGTTAATAGTCATAATATGCAGCAGCCCCAAAGAGTGTGGTATTGAAACTTTTTCCCAGGAACATTCCACAGCCTGGGACAGAGAGTAAATGATAGAAGTCAGGGTTGGGGATAAGGAAGGAAAAATGGTAGAACAGCAAAGAGCAAAGGTTACAAGAAATGGTAATCCTAATGTAGAACAGATCAACCAAATCTAAAACAGAGTTAAGCAGTACTAGAAGGACACAAAGGGGAAAAATAAAAGACAATTAAAACAAAGGCCAAAAAGGGTTTACTCTGAGATGAGAATATCAAAGTTCAAGATCTTGATTATGGAGAAGTTCCAAGGGATGCCAGGACCCATATCGTGGCCATATTAACATAAGGCTATTGAGAACTAAAGTGATGACAAGTTTATTCTGCCATGAGCATCATTTAATAATAACTGGATTAATGACAAGCACCAAATGAGTAAGTACTGGGGCTAAACATTGAGCTAACTGCATCATCTCCTTTATTGTCTCTAAGTACCATGAGGTAGAGATCATTATCATCTTCTTGTAACAGATAATTAAATTGAAGTCAGAAACACAAAGCCACAGTAACATCCTTCAATAAAACAAGAGCACATTTTATGGATGCAGCAAGCTTCAAGAAATAGAAAGTGACAAGGCAGAAGAATTAACACTCTCTAAAGACAAATGCTGCCTCCTTCTTAATTTTGCCCAGAACCTCCTTCTGGGAGAAATTGTGGGCAGCCCTCAACAGTTTTCCAGAGTTGTATGAAATTTCCCATTTCTCTGCAGAGTATACAAATGGTTCTATTTGTTCCCTTTCCCCTTGGGCTACTTCCACACTAAATGTACCTCTCCAATAACAATAAAAAAAAGAGAGAGAAAATACAATGTGAATGAGAAAAGGCCAACTAAAATTAATTGGAGAAAAAATTTTACCAATAAAATAGTTTTTTTTTAAATAACAAGGAGTGAAACATGAGCACATGGTAAAGGTTACACCTGGTAGCAAACTAATTTTGCAAATAAACAATACTAATGGAAGGTAACACACGTGATACAGTTTGGCTCTGTGTACCCACCCAAATCTCATATTGAATTGAACTCCCATAATTCCCATGTGTTGTGGGACAGACCCAGTGGGAGATAATTTGAATCATGGGGGTGGTTTCCCAATACTGTTCTCATGGTAGTGAATAAGTCTTATGAGATCTGATGGTCTTATCAGGAGTTTGTGCTTTTGTATCTTCCTCATTTTCTCTTGCCACCACCATGTAAGAAGTGCCTTTTACCTCCTGCAATGGTTCTGAGGATTCCCCATCCATGTGGAACTGTAAGTCCAATTAAACCCCTTTTCTTCCCAGTCTCTGATATGTCTTTATCAGCAGCATGAAAATGAACTAACACAATAAAATGGTACCAGTAGGGTGGGGGCACTGCTGAAAAGATACCCAAAAATGTGGAAGCAGCTTTGGAACTAGGTAACAGGCAGAAGTTGAAACAGTTTGGAGGGCTCAGAAGAAGACACAGAAATGTGGGAAAGTTTGGAACTTCCTAGAGACTTGTTGAATGATTTTTGACAAAAATACTGATAATGATATGGACCATAAAATCTAGTCTGAGGTGGTCTCAGATGGAGATGAGAAACTTGTTGGGAACTGGAGAAAAGTTGACTCTTCTTATGTTTTAGCAAAGATACTGGTGGCATTTTGTTTCTGCCCTGGAGATTTGTGGAACTTTGAACTTGAGAGAGATGATTTAGGGTATCGGACAGAAGAAATTTCTAAGCAGCAAAGCATTCAAGAGGTGACTTGGGTGCTGTTAAAGGCATTCCATTTTTTAAGAGAAGCAGAGCATAAAAGTTCAGAAAATTTGCAGTCTGACAATGCCATAGAAACGAAAAACCCATTTTCTGAAGAGAAATTCAAGCCAGCTGCAAAAATTTGCATAAGTAACAAGGAGCCAAATGTTAATCGACAATGGTTAAAATGTCTCCAGGGCATGTCTAAGGTCGGTCTTCACAGCAGCCCCTCCCATCACAGGCTTGGAGGCCTAGGAGGAAAATACGGTTTTGTGGGCCAGGCTCAGGGTCCCTGTGCTGTGTGCAATCTACAGACTTGGTTCTCTGTGTCCCAGCTACTCTAGCCATGACTAAAAGAGGCCAAGTTACAGTTCAGCCCATGGCTTCAGAGGGTGCAAGCCCCAAGCCTTGGCAGTTTCCACATGGTGTTGAGCCTGTGGTTGCACAGAAGTGAATAATTAAGGTTTGGGAACCTCCACCTAGATTTCAGAAGATGCATGGAAATGCCTGGATGCCCCGGCAGAAGTTTGCTGGAGCAGCAGGGAACTCATGGAGAACCTCTGCTAGGGCAGTGTGGAAGGAAAATGTGGGATCAGAGCCCCCACACAAAGTCCCTACTGGGGCAACATCTAGTGGATCTGTGAGAAGAGGGCCACCTTCCTCCAGACCCCAGAATGGTAGATCCACCAACAGCTTGCACCATTCACCTGAAAAAGCCACAGACACTTAGTGCTAGTCCATGAAAGCAGCTGGGAGGGAGGTTGGACCCCGCAAAGCCACAGGGGTAGAGATGCCCAAGACCATGGGAACCCACCCCTTGCATCAGCGTGACCTGGATGTGAGACCTGGAGTCAAAGGACATTATTTTGGAGGTTTAAGATTTGACTGCCCTGCTGGATTTTGGACTTGTGTGGGGCCTGTAGCCCCTTTGTTTTGGCCAGTTTCTCTCATTTGGAACGGCTGTATCTACCCATTACCTGTACCCACTTTGAATCTAGGAAGTAACTAGCTTACTTTTGATTTTACAGACTCAGTTGGAAGGGGCTTGCCTTTACTCAGATGAGACTTTGGACTATGGACTTTTGGGTTAATTATGGAATGAGTTAAGACTTTTGGGGACTGTTGGGCAGGCATGATTGGTTTTGAAATGTGAGGACATGAGATTTGGAGGGGCCAGGGGCAGAATGATATGGGTTCTATGTCCCCACCCAACTCTCATCTTGAATTGTACTCCCATAATTCCTATGTGTTGTGGGGGGGACCCAGTGGGAGATAATTTGAATCTTGGGGGTGGTTCCCCCACACTATTCTCGTGGTTGTGAATAAGTCTCATGAGATCTGATGGTTTAATCAGGGGTTTCTGCTTTTCCATCTTCCTCATTTTCTCTTGCTGCCACCGTGTAAGAAGTGCCTTTCATCTCCCGCCATGATTCTGAGGCCTCCCCAGCCATGTGAAACTCTAAAGTCCAATTAAATCTCTTTTTCTTCCCAGTCTTGGGTGTGTCTTTATTAGCAGCATGAAAATGGACTAATACAGCACAGCACTGGAAGCAGCGCTCAGTTAATTGGGCCCAACTTGTTCACCAAGATTGTTGGTCCTGGAGAATGCTTTCCCCATCAATTTTCTTCTGGAGGGGCCACAGCTAGTACCTTTCAAGGCCTGGGTCAAAAGTCAGTTAGACTTCCTTCCCTAGTCCTTCAAGTCATAAAAATACTCCCTTGTCTTACCTCTCAAAACATTTATTACATTTTTTTGCAACTAAACACACAGTACTTTTTTCCACAGTAATTTGTAATCTCACTTTCCATTTTCATTCCTATATTTGGCAAATAATTAGTACTAGGCATTGGAGAGGACAACATGAACAGGAGAGGAATAGTGCTAATATTCATGAAGACAAAAAAGTAATTATTGGGTAATAGGCTTAGTACCTGGGTGATGATATAACCTGTACAACAAACCCCCATGACATGACTTTACCTATATAATAAATCTGCACATGTACCTTTGAATCAAAAATAATTGTTTTAAAAAGACAGAAGTTCAATGGGGGAAGATAGACTTTAAGGAAGTCTATCACACAGACAGCTATCTAGTAATAAATAATATACCCAAGAAGGATAATGCCAGGTATTTTGAGGGGAGATTTAAGAATATGGAGTTGGAATGATGATCTTCCTGAAGAATTAATCTGGAAGCTGGGGTCTGAGATTGAGTAGGAGTTGGCAATTGAAAACCAAGGTATAGAATGTGCCAGAAGTAACAGGAAACCCAAATGCTGTGGAGGTTGGGGCTTTCCAAAGAAATCATTGTGAATTGAGAGAAGGGTAGCCCATCAGACTGGAGAGGAGAAAGGATGTGACAACTCAAGAATTTGTTGGCCATTTTAGGAGTGTGAGATCTTAATCAAAGTATGATGAGAATCATTATAATCATACAAATGACTTGATCAGTTTACCCTTACACTTTGAGAGTAGAGGCTGTGTCTTTTGAATTGTTGGTTTTTAACAACAAGCCCCAGAACAATGCATTACATTGTAAGTCCTCAGAAAATATTTCTTGAATGAATGACCCATTAATTCATTATACTATTTTTCATCAATTAACACAACCCTCAGATTTTATTTATCCATCTGTGATGCTTGACCTCTGTGAAGGCATTAGCTTAATTAAACTTGCAGCCAGGGAGAATGAAACATAGAAGAGGTGGAAATAGGTTACAGTACAATGGAAGTTTCTCATCATGTAGGAGTGTGCACAGATATCCATACAGACTGGCAGCTAATTCCATTATTGTGTGGCAAAAAAGAAAATAAAATAAGATTCTAAGATGCCATAATAGCTTTTCTGACAACACAAAGAGGAAAAGATTAAGGTGACAGCACTGTCTTCTGCATTGCACAACTGAGTATTTCTGCTATAACCTTCATTACAACTAATGGCTAAATATTAGACAGATTCTTATTTTGTTATTCTGAAGAGAAGGAGGGCTGAAAAAAGTTAATGTTAACTATGTAAGTTTTACTTTCTATTTATTCTGAAACTATTTTCAGGTGTAATCTCCAAGTATTAATTGTTAAATCTAGAATCTACTTAGGAAGGCTGACTTCCAAATGAACAGGACGACGAAGGGGGCAAGAGGGGCAAAAATCATTGAGACTGAGTATTTTTCAAAGTCGTGGGCAACAGTTTTAATGTATATGTAAAATACCACAGGATACATTTTTAAAACCAATTGATGACCCTGTGATCCCACAGAAGAAAATGAATAATCACTCAAGAGCTCAGAAGAGATAGCCTGGTAGAGCTGATTACTTCCCTTGATACTAAGTTGATGCTTTTGTCTGGAAGGGGCCACCTTTGGGTCACAAGTCATTGCTTCCAGAAGCAACTTAATTATGCCTGCTAGTATCTTTATAGAGAAGTTTATACAACCTAAGAAGACTGCTACATTCTCAACTCACTCTTTAAGCTTACTTTTGTTTGTAGTGAGTTGCTGATGCCTGGGAAGAGTGGAAAATTGCCATTCCTGGTTCCCTGCTTAATTAAAGTCCAGTTTAAAAAATCCCTTGTTGCCAGAGAATAGCTGCGACTTTGGCAGGGCCAGTGCTAAGTTTGAGTATGGCCCTGTGCCAGGGTGTGTCAATCTTGACCCCTTGGAAGATGATCAGCAGAGACAGGGTAGTTAAACCTTTGTGTCCATTCAGTCCCAGGCTTTTGCTGGAATTGGCAAATAGTGTAGTGACTATTGTTTAAGGAGTAGTTGTCTACTAGGAACTGGACTAAGACCACCAACTCCTTTCACATAAGGCACTAAACAGCAATAATGGTTTCCTGTCACTTCTGACCTGGCTTAGAGCTCAATGAATGATTCAAAGGAGAAAGAATATCACACTAGCAATCTTCTTTACATATCTACATCGTTTTCTCCCTTCATATAAAAGTTGCATTAGTACTAATAAAAATAACAAAATTCAAAACAATGCCCTGTTCATGGGCCATTTGTGTAACACAAATAGTATATCAATATATTAATGAATAGAACAGAATATTAACAAGAATTTAATATACACATGGAACATAAGTTGCCAAATAAAGTCACTATTTAAATTCAAATTTTATCGTAGGGAGAATGGGATCATAAAGTTTTACAAATAAAAAAAAATCTTAGGTAATGATGAAAATCCCCAACAGTTATACTTTAAATCTTACTGTCTTATTGTTCATGTTCTACCTGTTTGAAATAACTTTTAGTAATTCCAACATTCCCTGAGATATCACATTTTCTTCATGGAAGAAAATAACTCTAACGTACCTTCAGTAAATTATAACAACATAAATAATCCTAATATATTTGTAAGTCTTGATCAAATAATTTATCAAAGTGAAGTATATAAACTCCGTATGAAATCACTAAAAAGCTTCATTTACTATCTGTCTTTAATTAATATTCAATTTTTGAATAGAATCATTCCTACCTTTGGAATTTTATATGTTATTTAAAAATATTTGTCAATTCAAATAATTATTGGTTATACATTTTTTAAAAAGCAAAAATGAAGATCCCAGGCATTCATTACATACTAGTACAGTATTCCTTCAAAACAAAAAACATTGTCCCTCTTAGATGTTGTTATTAAAGACCACGGCATGAAATATAGGGACTTTTGGCATCAATCTTGTAGTAACATATGTATTAGAGCACTTGGCGCAGTTAAACAGGTAATGAAACTGGCGACTTTTTCTACCCATAAGAAAAAGAATAGATAGTACTGTCACTTGTGTATAAAGTGTTGGACAGTAAGTAATACAGATTTAAATTAGAAATGACAGATGCACTGACTTGAAACATAATGGTTGCTGAAGTGAATTTTTATTTCTTTTAGCTCTATAGTTAACTATTAAATTGCTCAAGTTTTATTTTCAAGGTGTGACTATTGTGACAACCATTGGTCAATGTTCTATGCTGTAATCACTTTTTCTGGTCAGTTCTGTCATGGAAGTGATGGTTGTCATATGGAAAAAACTTATACTAATGATAATCTCAACTTGGATTTTATCAAATCAATATTACTTGATTACACGTTTGAACTTGTTGATCTTCCAAGCATAGAAAGTATTCCATATGACAATATGAGAGTATTCATTGTGACTATTTTTTAGAAAGCACTGACAATGTTCAATTCATTTTCAAACATTACAAGTAACCTCTTTTCTTCTCCTGTAGATCCACGATTCATCGAGTGTGTCAGGGAAGAAAAAAGAATCACTATGGTTACACAAAACTGATGACAAACTTTGGTATAAAAAACAGTATATCAGTTGGATGTTTCGCAATAGACAGTTGTTGAGAACCATATATATACAAAAAGACTTTCATATCATTGCTGATTATTTACTCTTTTTAGAAAGTGTCTGTGTTATTTCAATACAGGCAAAATATAAGAAAATCATATTCTAACAAAATATTTGCCCAATATTCAATCTCCTCCCCAACTTCTGCTTTTGCTCCGCACACACTGCCACCCCCAAATAAATAAATAAATAAAAGTAAGGAAGCAAACACATTAGTCTATTTATTTTCTAAATTATGCAAAACATAAACAGAATTATAGGTAGAGGAAAGTTGATGACTATGCAGTTCTATTAATGAAGCACCAACTATAGCACCTCCAAAGAGATAGCATGGGCCTCAGCAGGTAGCTCTAATTGTAGGCATATGTAGCATTAGAAAAGTAGGCTACAGAAAAAGAAAAAGTTACCGTATGGCCTGTCACAAGTGAACTAATATTATCTACATAAAGTGTGGCTGGATACACAGTGAAAATACTAAAGTAAAATTTCTATACAAACCAGGAGAAAGTAAAAAAAGTACATATTCTTCTGTTTCATAAGTTAAATCAAAGTTTGTCCACTTAAAGCTAAGTCCTAAGATGTCAACTGCATTAGGTAGGTCTAGTCTCAGGCTGGAACTTAATTTCCTGTGATATATCACTGTGGTTTTTGAATTCACATCTGTAGTAGTAACCTAACTTGCATTTGTTCCAAAATGAATTTCATGCTCAACTTGTTTTTCTTAATTAAACTTCCTTTAGCAGTCCCTAATATGTGTATTATTAAAACTCATTAGTCCCACTCACAATTGCCTGTCATTTTTTTGACTACACATTCATATATTGAAGTGCTGTGTTGCTATATATAGGAAGAAAATTAAATAATAAATATGAAGACTTGAACGTTTTATGAGTGTCAGGATGAGAGAGTGCCGGCAAGGCCCATAAGGTTTCACACAAAAGAGGCATTACTGCTAAAGCTAACATGCTGACACATCTCTGATCTATAAAGTCTGCAGTAATGGCAGCAGTAAAGCGTTTTGCCATTGACTAGAATTTCTCTTACATGTAACAGAAATAGGCACAGAAGAGATTATACTGACTGTTATAAAAAGAATTCATATAAAAATGCCCCAAAAGTTTAATGTCTAATAATTTCAAATGCCTGGAATGATTCACTAGTTTTCCCTGACTTCACTTAAGCTTTGAGTTGACAGTCATTCTCTATCACACAGGTTAGCTACCAAATGGCTGTGGGGTTTTTTGTTGGTTTGATTTTACTTTGTTTGGGGGATGACTCCTGAAGGCAGAGATTATTCAGATCATTTTTATACCAACATAGTAATGTTTGAGATTATCAACATTATTTCATTAATAATAGAACAAAAGTGACCAAGCAAATGTGTTACTATTAAGGAATCATTTTTCTTAGAAACAGTTGGGAATGTTGCTATCCCACAGGATTATGTGGTTAGCTACCTCATGATGTTTTAAATTATCTCTTAAAAAGCAATAAAAACCTTAGATTCATCATGAGTGTTCACAAATTCGATATTTTTCAATGGTTGGCAAATTTAATACGTCAAAAACTTGAATTTTAAATTAATTGAAAGTTGATTTTGGTTCTTTTTTATTTCTCAATAAAGCAAAAGAGTTGGAAGATTTGCACTTGGAAGTGTCATGTGTTAAATTTCAACAAGTCATTTAAAAATAATTGCCCTTATCACTTTGTTTCTAATTAAGAGTGTGTTGCTAACTTCTTTGTAATGTAAAATAATATTTAATGTAGTTAATCATCTCAAAATCATAGAAAGAATCTATAGCAAATGTGTTAGCTTTTCCTGAATGGTAGGCCAGTTACAACACATAAAAGGTTTCTGAGGGAGAGGTGCGGCTGTCAAGCAAAACTCCAGTGAAAGAAACATCAGTTTTTCCATAGTGATAAACTTAGGGGAATCCAGTGTTATTTATTTCTTGTCACTTATATCAGAGACTGTGCTTGCAAATTTCCAGGGCTAATTGAGAGCTTCCATCTCTTCACCCCAAACTATCACATTTTGTGTTACTCTGATAAAATATTCACAACTCATCAAGTCTACCATGTTCTTTTTAATAATTATGACCAAAACTATGTATCAGGTAAGATAGAGCTAAATGTAAATAATTTTCTCAGTGAACTCCTCAGGTTTTTCAATAGTTCTTAGAACAATCTACTCTATTAGGGAGAGTATTTATCTAACTGGGTACCTCGCTCTTTGTTTACTGGCCACGACTTTAAAAAAATTTTGGTGTGTAGTTTTGTATATACTTATTTCCATTGTTATTGGCTTTCCAAAGTGGATTTACTACCTACAATGTTTACCAAAGTTTTGTGTATGTACTGCTTGTAGAAACAAAGGATACAGCCCCTCCAAGTAGATTATAACAAAGAGTAGTTCACTTTCTCCCTTTTCATTTTAACTGACAAAAGAGAATATAACAAGGGAGTAGAAAGGATTGTTTATTCTGACAGAAACATATTTTCCAGGCACTACAAAGGCACATTAAGTTAAGTCTTCCATTTTAACACTATGGCACAAGCAATGACTACTGATTTAATGGTTTTGGAATATGCAAATCAACTTTTAAAAGGATCTTCTTTTTCATGTTTCAAAGTATCCATCTATTTTTATATCAACAGCCATATTCTCTATTAGCTTAAAAAGAGAAATTCCAACCCACTTACCACTCACCGTCATTACTTATTTGCTATTACCACTTAAAGTTATTTGCTAGCTGTCTTTTAAAAATCTGTTTAAACTTTGAAAAATATTTTAAAAACTATTAGACAGTGTGACTAGGATCAGTGGCTAGACTGTGCCAATACACAGAACGTCCATTCTTCTGCTTTCAGCCTGCACAAGAACCACGTGACTTAAAGCAGAGTAAAAAGAGACTAACCTAGCTTCTCCGGTATCTCCATAAAACTAACAACTGGGTTTGTAGAAACTATTTATTATTATTTCTATAATCTCTAAATAATCTTACACGATGCCTACTGAAATAGGAAATATCTACCTTTTCTACTTCAGAATTCCTGGGAGACAAAAGTTTTATATTTTGCTATTTCATCTTTAAAAAACAAATCTCACATGCATGCTTCAAAATTAGATTTCAGATGCACACATACACACATAAATCCAGGGAGAAAGTTTGGTGAGACTAATCTTTTAATAGCCAGAATGTCGCATGTAACTGGAATTCCTGAAAAAAGTACTAGAGAATGAGTGTGCTTCAGATGACATTGAAGAGTTGCCTTTTGATGAGTTCACACATAACAGACTCCAGTGGTAAAACCACAAAGGTATCTGCATACACTTCATAATCTGTAAACCAGAAATCCCTGAAAAAAGGTAACACTTTTCTTCTAAAGATTAAATCATACAAAATGTATGTTTTATTTTTTATCTATCTCCACTTTATTACAAGGCATTTGAATGTCTAAAAGTTTAAAATTAAACGAATTGGCGTTAAATTAAAAAAGAAAGCCAACTAAAATTGTGATGTTGAAGTCTCAGATTCGTTAGCCTACTGAACACATTTATATACATCCCTCAAATAAATCAGTTCTTTGTATGCAATTGTTCTGAAGCTACGTGGACTCCAAAATGAGTTCAGAATAATATGCTTTTCTGGGTTCCAAAGCAACTTTTAGTTGCCTGAGTCAGTTCATATTCACTCATTTGAGTGATTAATTATAGCTGCTTAAATTGATTTCCTTCTGCAAATAAAGATGAGTTTTTCTTGGGAGCTACAAAAGTCTTTTTAAAAAGAAAAAAATCCCTGAATTAAGCTGCAAGAAAATGTCTGGGAACGCGCGCGCACCGCTCAGTTGGAAAGAAAAGCCAGTAAGTGGCGAGGCAGGCAGGTCAGGGATGCATCAGAAATGCAGCTCTCTGCCTGGCGCACTCGCTAGCCTGGGCCCTCGGCAAAAAGCCTGCAACGTTTTCCTGGGCTGCTCCAACTCGAAGAAAGTTACCTCGGACTTGTATTGTGGAAAGTCCTGCAAGCGAATTACAAGATAACATGTGTGGCCAGTCACCCACTTCTACTGTCTCTATACGGTGCAGTGACCCCGTAACCCTTTAGTGTCCGGCTGAGAGAAGTGGGAAGCAGGAAGCGGTAGGAAGAGAGGGGTGGGGGAGGAGACAACATGAAAACAGCCAATTCCCGCTCCAAAATATTCCCCTAGAAGCCACGACAGCCGCCGAAACGGCGGCCGAAGCACCAGCGATTTCTACTTGGGCTTTTCCGCTCTACATGCAGGTTGTCCAAGGCACCGCCGCCTCCTCTCCTTAAAGTAGTGCTAGGAGAAAGCACTGGATCTGGGAAGCATCTCCCAACTGAGAGATTTTCAATGCAAAGTTGAGAGCTTGGAGAGCTGCTTGGCTCCTCCACCGACACCACAAAAATAAGATTTTTAGCTCGATCTAGGTAGCTCCCTAGCGATCCTCCCGGGGATGCGCGAGGTGGCTTTACATTCCCCTTTCCCTCTCCGTTTCACAGGCACCGCGTCCGTCCGCATCACCTTCCGCGCAGTAGCACAAAACCCTGTCAGCCCCCTCCCAATAAAAGAGCCACAAACTTACCCTCAGCAAGATAAATCCACAGAGGGAGACCCCTCATCTTTCCCCGGTCCCTTTGCAGTGATTCAAGGAGACCGTTTCTGCAACACTTCGCCGTCAAATTCAAATTCAAGCTGAAATGGTCAAAGTATTTACCAGTTTCTAGACGCTTTTTTGAAATCTCGAGCACCCAGTAATTCTTGTTTCAGGATTCACGACGCTTCCTTTTCTCTCTCTCTCTCTCTTTTTTTTTTTTTTTTTTTTTCCTTTAAGCATCCGCAACCCCAGTTTTGCCCCCCCTCCCTTCTTTTTTATTCACCCACGGACACTTCCAAAACGTGTCGATTGATCCTTTTTTCTCTCCAGATGCAACCACGATCCAGAATCCTGGGGACCCAAAGCCACCTCCATGTAAATCCGACCATCAGGAAAGAAATACAAATGATCAAACAACGTTACTTCTTTCGGCTGCAATCAGATAATCCTACTAATCCAATAGCTTTATCTCGATTGGAAATTGACCTCAAAAATGAATTCCCGGTGCTGATGTCCACAACAACAATTTCATAACCCTGTTCGGATGATTGAAAAAAACTCTGGTTTCTTTCTTTCTTTCTTTTTTAAAAAATCGTTTTTGGATTCTGGGTGCACTCCTTGCAAAAAAAAAAAAAAAAAAAAGACAGAAAAAGAAAAAAAAAAAAAAATGCTGAGGACCCTGGTTTTACCCTAATACAGGTTTCTACTCCAAATCGGTGCAGGATGAAAAATGGTGCAAAGATACCCCTAGTGGCTCCAGGCGATATTGCAGGGATCTCACTTTTTTTCCCATCCCCTCTCCTCACCTTTTTTTTTTTTCCTGCCCCTTCAGATAACTGGCTACTGTAGTAGTTAAAGAAGGTTGAACCGCAATTAACATGAATAGTATATGACTGCTTGAATACAGCATCTGATGTTTCTTTGTTTTATGTTTAAAGACTGAATCTTCTGTGCTTCTGTCTCCTCTGGATTTTTTTTTTTATACAACATTTTCCCCAATGGCAGTTAGTAGCTAAAATGCCAATTTGCGGCAACTCGGTGATTTCAAAGCAACTGTATTTGTTTCCTGAATAACTATCAATCTAGAAGAAGCCTCAATCTTCCTGATATGCTGCTTTTAGAAAAACATTTAAAATTTTATTTCCTTTGAAGGAATATGATTGTGTGTGTGTGTGTGTGTGTGTGTGTATGTGTGTATTCTTAGACAATTTCTTCTTATTTTGGACTTTTAGTGTTCATTCAGCAAAGCAAGTGATAGTTCCTGTACGCCTGTGGTCACAGAGCAAGGCCTAAGAGTCATTACATAGGCCTCAATGTTGCTTACCCGAATGCTTTGAAATTCAATGACCTCAAGATTAACCCTAGCATTTCGGACAGGCTCCAGAGAGAGTCAATGCAAGGAATTTCAGGACTTTCAGGAATTTCAGGAATTTCAGTGTTTTCTCAAGCACTCTAATCACACTTTGAGGACTTGAAACACAAATTGGGCCTAATAAACTAGAGAAGTTGAATCTCTTTCATGGTGAGGGGTTCTTTAGCTGCAAGGAGTCCAAGATATTCTTTAAATGACTAAATAATTAAGCCTTTTTAGTGTACAAGGTGTTAAGGAGTCAAAAGACCTTTCTTCTACCACTGGTGTTGCTATTAATTGGCCATGTGACCTTGGGCCATCACTTTTTGGCCCACAGTTAATTTTTCTATTAACACTAAGGGGTAAACTGACATAAATCAACAAATATACATGTTCCTGGATGGGAGAATCAATATGGTAAATTAACCTATAGAACTAATGCAATTATTAATAAAATCTACTACAACTTTTCTGTGGAACCTGTAAAGTTAATTCTAAAATGTGTTTGCAAGGGCAAAGGGTAAGAAATTATCAATACAATCTGAAGAACAAGGTTCGGGAAGTTCCCATACGAACTATTAAGGCTCAACATAAAATAACAGTAACTGAGGCAGTGCATATTTGGTTCAGGGCTAGAAACTAGTCCAATGGAACAGAATAGAAAGTCCAGAAAAATATTCATGCATTTATGGAAACTTGATAAATAACTGGTGACATTAGAAAGCACTGAGGGAAGATGACATATTCAGACATTGAATTAGCCGTATGAAAAAATGATAATACAAGATTGTAACTTCACATGTATGTATGTTAAGGTGGGTTAAAGAACTAAAGATGCTGAGCAAAATTTTACAACATTTAGAGGGAAATCACTTTGTGATTTTGGATAGATGAGAACAGAAGGGTTTACTAAACAAGATAAAAAAAACCAAAGTCCATAAAGAAGTTATGTTAAATTTGATATATTAAAATAAAACAATTATATATATCCAATTTACACTCCTAAAAGATATTTGCAATGCATATAACCAAAGAAGGATTATAATCCAAAGTACATAAAGGGTCTTATAAAAGATAAAAAATATGATAGGAAAGAATGGGTTAAGGAAATGAATAGTTCATTGACAGAAAAAGATCATCAATGTCCAATAAGCATCTGAAAAAGGTCCTCAGTCTCCCTAGTTATTAGAGAAATGAAATTCAAAATAATGAAATTTTTGTTTCCCAGTCATGAAATTGGCAGAAATTCACAAGTCCAGCAAAACTTAATATTGATGAAAATGAAGAAATTATGGAGAGTATATGATAGTACAAGTTCAGAGAGCAGTTTATCAATAGTTGAACATTCTTATGTCCTATAATCCAGTTTTTCCACTCCTAGAACTATTCATTACAGAATTATTTGAAAGAGAAAAAAACAGTAGGAGGGAGAAATCATCTAAACACCTTTAGATAAATAACTGGACAATTTGAAAGAGAAAAAAACAGTAGGAGGGAGAAATCATCTAAACACCTTTAGATAAATAACTGGACAAAATATTTATAGAATATTCATATACTGCAATAGCAGAAACGGTAACAAGAAAAATGAATGTGACCTTAGCTCCTTGAGTTGATATAAATTAATCTCAAAAAATATAATGTGGAGCAACAACAACAACAACAAAGGATGTTGTGGAAAGATGTTTATAGAATTATGCTATTTGTATATAAAATTCAAAAACATGGAAAATAATTACATCTATTGTATTTGATCACATACACTTATAGAGCAAACTATATCAGCAGGCAGGATGATAAACACAGGTGTCTACAATATTACTATATAAATTGTTTATATGCTTTAAATATTTCATTAAAATTAAAGATTTAGATTACATGATTTCCGTGAATCTTTACCATATTATAAAATTTTCTCATTAAAAATGTCTATGTGAAAAAAATTATGAAATTTCAATATTTCATAATGTGCTTTTTATATGGAGATTTTTTTTAAAAAAACTGTACTGCTGAATATTTCTAAGAAGTGTAAATGGAATGGTGTTTATTTATTTCTATAACTGATAATAGAAATCCTAGCTAGGAAGCAAAAATTACCACCTAAATGGGAAAATGTGGTTGAAATTGAAAAAATATATATATATAATCCTCAGCTAGCTCTTTCTTGTATTTTCCTTTGATCTCACAAATAATAACGGGGCCTTTGAAATTGTGAAACAGTCAATCAACTGATTGATTATGTTCAGTCTGAGCAGTTAACTATAAACTACCAAAGCCAGTGCAGCCATAAGCTGAAATTACAACATGAAAGAAAATTCACCCAGAATATTAAAATATGTATGTGAATTCAAATAAGAAGACTTTGTTGATATGAAATATGAGGGCTGGAAATCTCATTTCACAATCACTAGGCATTATATTTCATAATCCTTCATAATCCATGCAAAAGAGATACCAAATGTTAGAAAAGATTTTTTTTTTTTTTTTTTTTTTGGTGAAATGGAGTCTCGCTCTGTCACCCAGGCTGGAGTGCAGTGGTGGGATCTTGGCTCATTGCAAGCTCCACCTCCCGGATTCATGCCAGTCTCCTGCCTCAGCCTCCTGAGAAGCTGGGACTACAGGCGTCCGCCACCACGCCAGGCTCATTTTTTGTATTTTTAGTAGAGACGGGGTTTCACCGTGTTAGCCAGGATGGTCTCGATCTCCTGACCTTATGATCCGCCTGCTTCGGCTTCCCAAGAAAAGACATTTTTTATAACTGAGTTGAGCAGTTAATACTATTCCATGCACCCTGGACTCAGGAAAAATGCTTGAGTTAATTGTCAAACAATCAACTTTCAACTATTCTGAATAGATTTCCTGGAAATAACCAAAACAGATTTGTGATGAGGAAATAGTGGTATGCCAATTTGGGGAGAAGAAGCAGATGTACCATTATATTTCTGAAATTTGGAGAGGCTGACATTCTTTCAGCAACCACTTGTTGAATACCTCCTGTATACTGGGCATAATCCAAAGTATATCATAGAAGAATTGATTTTAAAACAGCCAACCACCACAAACCCTTAGTTTCCCATTGATGATTGATTTGTTGATTGTAAATGGCTATTACTGTTATAAATTAATATTTCAGCATCCATACTGAACAAGTATTAGATATTAATATAGAACTGAAGGTTCGTTTTTCAGTGTATTTAAGTGTAAACTGGGTTGACAGAGTAAGGTAGTTAATGAAGAAAGAGGAGTAAAAGGAGGAGAAGTGAAAGGAGAAGGAGGGATAGAGGAAAGGTGTTTGAGGATAAAAATGTGAATCGAATTCATTTATCTCCCTGGTGATTTACTGACAGAGAGGATAGAAACATACTTAATATTTGTATCCCTCATGATACAAATTATTAGTAAATGACTGACTTAATAGATCAAACAATAAAACTAGTTGCTATATTCTCTTCTAATGAAGAGATTCTCTTCATTAGATGGGCCTGCTAATTTCTTCAGAAAACGAAATCAATACAAGAGGGAAGTAAGAATTAGTATGAACAATAATAATGGAAATAAAAGTCAAGATTGGCAAACCCGAGCACTCTAGGGCATTCCAATTTAACCATGTTATTAAAATTTCAGCTCTCATAAAAAACATGTTAGAATTACATATCTTATTTTGGTTTCTATACCAAATAGAAAATGATGGATTGATTAATACCAAATGGATCATGTGAGGAAATAGCATGGTTTTCGTAACAAGTAGATGAGCAAGTATTTCATTGTTGCTTTTAGTACAAAAGAGTTATTTTTGGAAAAGGGTTTTTTTGCCGGGCGCGGTGGCTCACGCCTGTAATCCCAGCACTTTGGGAGGCCGAGGCGGGCGGATCACAAGGTCAGGAGATCGAGACCACGGTGAAACCCCGTCTCTACTAAAAAATAGAAAAAAAAAAAAAAATTAGCCGGGCGCAGTGGTGGGCGCCTGTAGTCCCAGCTACTCGGGAGGCTGAGGTAGGAGAATGGCGTGAACCCGGGAGGCGGAGCTTGCAGTGAGCCGAGATTGCGCCACTGCACTCCAGCCTGGGCGACAGAGCGAGACTCCGTCTCAAAAAAAAAAAAAAAAAAAAAAAAAAAAAAAAAAAAAAAAAAGGAAAAGGGTTTTTTTTTTTTGATAAATGATATAAATGCACATCTTTTATGACCAGGTCAAATCAATTCAGTTCTGGCTTTTGATAAATGTTTTAGGATGTTGTGAAAGATTGCAGGTCAGTGTCTGAAAAAGAGGAAATAACCTAAATATTTCATGTACCCCATAAACATATATACCTACTACATACTGACAACAATTTTTTAAAGATAATTTTTAAAATTCTGAAGCTGGAAATAAAATAAAACAGAATTGTAAAGCAAGTCTGGAGGAAAAAAATCCTCTACTCTCTTCAGAACTCCCCTGATGGAACCTCATACTATATGCTCAAGACTTGAATCTAAATGAACGGCAATTGGGAATTATGAAAGAAAAAAAATAAAAAGTGTTGCAACATTGTAAGTTCTAACTACTGCAAAAGTGACTGTTTACAAAGACGTTCTTTCTACTGGGAAGAATCTACTCCCACAATCCTGCTTAATTAGAAGAGATGACTTAAAATGCTTGACTGGTACTGACTATATTTCAGATACGTATTGGGAGAACACATCTACCTGGATGCTGAATATACCAGATGTATCTTTATATTCCATGGATTACAGACTGATAATGGAAGCTAAGAAAGTGATGAGCAAGACTAGACATTTTGTTTGTATATTTATTTAATTATCTTGAGACCTGGTCTCACTGTATTGCCCTGACTGGAGTGCAGAGGCACGATCACGGTTCACTGCGGCCTCAAACTCCCTGGGCTCAGGTGATCCTCCCATGTCAGCCTCCTGAGTAGCTGAGAATACAGGTGCCATGCCATCAAACCAGGCTAATTTTTGTATTTTTTTTCTAGAGACAAGGTTTCGCTATGCTGCCCAGGCTAGCCTTGAACTCCTGAGCTCAAGTAATAAGCCCACATTGGCTGTGCTGGGATTACAGGCATAGCCACTGTGATTAGCCAAGACTAGATATTTTAGCATGAGACTGCCACTTTTGAAATGGGGCTTTTTCATCAATGTTGGTTAGAGATGCTAAAAGATATTTACAGACGGACTCTTAAAAGGGTTTAAATCAGAAATAAATTCAGATTTTTCAAAACAAACAAATAATTTTGACTTGTTAAAAACTTTCAAATAATGGTGCCATTGGATCATTTTTTTTATTATTATACTTAAAGTATAATAATAAAAAAAAAAAAGTAAAAAAAAAAAAGAAAGAAACAATAAGAAAGAGCAGTGACAGGGGATATAATAAATAAAGAGCAGTGACAGGGGATATAGCCTGTGTATTATGAAAACTTACTATGAAGCTATAACGTGGTACAAACATAAGAAGAGGCAAACACATCAGTGAAACAAGTTCAAAAATCAAGAAACAGATCCAAGTGTAAATTATATAATAACATAATCAACTCCAGATGGTTTAAATAAATAAAGGTTAAAAAATTAAAAAAAAATTAAAAAAAAGATTGTTTTCTTTTAGAAAGAGGTCTTTTTTACATCTGTAATTTATACATTTATTTAATTGGTAAAATTGAAAAATATAGAAATTTCCATTTTCAAAGGTTTTATGCAATATTTTGCAGAATATTTTCTTCATATTTGAATGTATATTTGTGAGGTAGTATTCACGCTGATGCTCTAATAACCTCTGAGCAGGTTCTCTTGATATTTTGGTGGCTTTTAATTCCATAGTACCATGATTGATTTTGGCATGGCAATGTAGTTTAGAATGAGTTAAATTGTATAAAATTATCTTAGATATTTAAGTATTGAAAAAACACAATCAGGAAACCATCTTATTAAATATCATCTATTAATGTTTATTGTAAAATATTAGTTTATTTGAGTCTATGTTTCCAATATTAGCACAATATACTATAAAATTTGACCTAATAGGATGGGAAACCACATGAAAATTAATATTCCATAGTTCAAGATGAAAAGATAAATTTTTACTTATATCTCAGTGGCATTGACATCTCATTGACTTCACAAACAAGAGTTGGGTATTCTATTTTTGGATAGGATTTTATGCTAATTACATAATTAAACTTGAACACCAGCCTGAATTTTCATTATTGTTCAATTAGCAACTTAATGAGCATCTTCTACCTGTCCCAAAATATTTAGTTCCATGATTTCCAAAATATTAAATAAAGGAACCCTTAAAATGACCTTCTCCTTCTCCTCCTCCTCCTCCTCCTCCTCCTCTTTCTCCTTCTTTTTTAGAGGGAGTCTCGCTCTGTCACCGAGGCTGGAGTGCAGTGGCCAGATCTTGGCTCACTGCAAGCTCCACCTCCCGGGTTCATGCCATTCTCCAGCCTCAGCCTCCCAAGTAGCTGGGACTACGGGCACCCGCCACCACACTCGGCTACTTTTTTGTATTTTTAGCAGAGGCAGGGTTTCACAGTGTTAGCCAGGATGGTCTTGGTCTCCTGACCTCGTGATCCACCTGCCTCGGCCTCCCAAAGTGCTGGGATTACAGGCATGAACCACCACACCCAGGCTAAAATGATATCTTCTAAAGGAATGGTTATTTCTCTGTCTTCTTGTCTCTCTGTCTCTATCTGTCTGTCTGTCTATCTATCTATCTATCTATCTATCTATCTATCTATCTATACATTAATCTGTTCCTTTAGTTAATCTTTGATTACTTACAAGAAACAGAAAATACATCACAAGTTTTTCAAAAATGATATATTTTTCTAAGATCATTTGTGTTTGGTTTTAGAGTTTGCTTTTGCTTGTATGTGAATAAAATCATTTCTGATGACCTAGAAACAAACAGTAGAATGATTTAATTAAACAGAATGACATAACTATGTTACATTCAATGCATAAGAAATTGTTCAGGCCGGGCGCGGTGGCTCAAGCCTGTAATCCCAGCACTTTGGGAGGCCGAGACGGGTGGATCACGAGGTCAGGAGATCGAGACCATCCTGGCTAACCCGGTGAAACCCCGTCTCTACTAAAAAATACAAAAAACTAGCCGGGCGAGGTGGCGGGCGCCTGTAGTCCCAGCTACTCGGGAGGCTGAGGCAGGAGAATGGCGTAAACCCGGGAGGCGGAGCTTGCAGTGAGCCGAGATTGCGCCACTGCACTCCAGCCTGGGCGACAGAGCGAGACTCCGTCTCAAAAAAAAAAAAAAAAAAAGAAATTGTTCAATCTTCCAACCATCATAAAATTCATGACTCTCTGCCTTTTCTTGTGTCCTCTTCTCTAAAAGTTTCCCAAGCCTTCCCTAGTGATAAACAAGCTAACAAATGGTGGATTTGTTACAAAAAAAAATAATTTTTGACCCTTTATTTATAAATTGTACTAGGAGGAAGGGAGAGAAGGAAAGCAGGACATGGTAATATTTCAGACATAGTTGTTTACATAGATTAAGCAGAAAAGGTAATGTCAAAATAGTTCAAAGCATGATTTGTTATGTCACAAAATAGATAAGACTATGAGGATATATGGTTTATGTGTTAACAGAAAGTATACTCATTATATGATGGAATGAGAATATAATTCTTGGCTTATGTGTAATACATTAAACCAATTCACAATTCACATCCTCATCATTCATAAGTCTGGTGAAGCTACAAGAAATACTTTATAGCTGAAATTCATCTTACAAGGGCTCAAACTAATCATTAAAACAACTAGAGTATATTTGAACAGTGGCCCAAAGAACTGCACTTTTAAAGTTCCTTCATAGACTCACAGACTCCTTTCACTAAACAGAAAAAGTCCAAGAAGATAAGTGACTTAACTAAGATCACATCGAGGTCAGCAGCATCACCCAGATGAGAAGCCATTGTGCCATGCCACACCTGACTTGATGTTTCTTATGATTATTTTTTGGTGTTACAGTTTCGTTGATCTTAAAATACAGGACCACAACCAAAATTTTAAAAAATGAAATTAACAAATCAAGAAAGAATATCATTAAATATACTTAATATGGTAATTGGAATAATACCCTCCACCCCTCCCATAGATGTATTAATTCCTGGAATCTGTGCATATGCCACTTTACATTGCAAAAGGGACTTTGTAAATGTGATTAAATTGAGGATCTTGAGATGGAGAGATTATTCTGGGTTACCTAGATGGGTACTAAATAATCACAAGGGTTTTTATTAGAGGAAGGCAGAGGGGTCAGGGATCAGAATCAGAGTAAGAGATGTGATAACAGGAACAGAGAAGAGAGAGAAAGAGTCAGAGAGATTTGAAGATGGTACACTCTTGGCTTAGAAGACAAAAGAAGGGGCTACAAGCCAGGGTAAGCAGGTAGTCTCTAGGCAAGAAAATGGAATTTTTTCTAGAACCTCCAAAAAGAACACAGCCTTTGACAATCATTTTTTATTTCTGACATCCTAAACTATAAGATAATAAATTTGTGTTGTTTTAAGCCACTAAATTTGAGGGAATTTGTTATAGCTGCAATAGGAAACTAATATACTTAATTACAAATATTAAATTAAAAATATTAAAAATATTCTGGGAATAATCAGTTCTGTCCATAGAAACATAATGTGAACCACATAGGCAATTTTAAATTTCCTAGCATCCATGTGAAAAAAATGAAGAATCAAGTTAAATTAAATTTAATACTTTATTATATTTAGCCCAATATGTCAAAATATTATCATGTCAACATATAATCAATATGAAAGACTATTATTGAGAAATTTAATTGTTTTCATATAAATATATTCAAAATCCAATGTGTATATTATATTTAGAGCACATCTCAACTTGGAATAATTCCTTTTCAATAGCTCAATAGCCACATATGGCTAGTGACTACCATAAAGAATAGATACTGTGGCTTTAGATTATAAGAAACAAGTTAAAAAGAAAATTTTACATATTATTTCATATCATTCTAAACCTGTGTCACAACCTAGATAAACAATCACAAAGGCTTCTATAAATTATCAGGATGGTTTTATAGGCAAGTTTCTGATAACTTTGTATTTGAGAATTATATTTAAAAAGAAAGATCAGAAAAGAAACAAAAGTTAAAAAGAACATGAAAGAAGAGAATGATTACCTAATGATACTCAGTTGACTGGCGTTTGTAAAAATGCCAGCAATAATAGAAAGAAATTTATCTGGTATTTTTAGAAGAAAATGACAGCCAAGGATAGGATAAGAATAACATTGCTTGGGACCAACTACATAATATGAGCAAATGACCAAGAGAAAAGCAAAACTATTAAATCTCAGCTCCAATGTCTTCATAGGGAAGAATGGTGTTTGAACTAGAAAAGAATATGATGGTGAAGAAATAAGAAAACCTGAAGGTAACTTAAATTTGTTTTAAGATTTCAGGTACAAATCTATTACCTAATTTAGAACACCAAAAGTATGTGAAGAAGTGTTCTTGGAACTAATATCTATTATTTTTAAGTCACCACGAAAAAGTGCCATGAAAATTAACTGTCCTAGTCTTCAAACAAGATTCCAGAAACTGAAGTTTACCAATCTTGGCATTAACTAAAATTCTAAACCTGATGCTCATACGTGTTTGCTAAGTGTAAAGTCATCATAACTTTTGTTGTTGTTTGTTTGCTTAGAATTACTGGAGCTGGGTGCAGTGGCTCACACCTGTAATCCTAGGGCTTTGGGAAGCCAAGGCCTTTGAAGCCAGGAATTTGAGACCAGCCTTGGCAATATAGTGAGACTCAAATTTTTTACAAAATAGCCTGACATGGCAGCGTGAGACTGTGGTTCTAGCAACTCGAGAGACTGAGGTGAGAAGTTCACTCAAGTCCAGGAGTTGGAGGCTGTAGTGAGTCATAATTGTGCCACTACACTCTAGCCTAGGTGACAGAGTGAGATCCTGTCTTTGTTTTTTAAATAATTATTGGAGTGGCAGATCAAATGTGTCATTTGCATTGTTTATCTTAACTGCATCCAAGGGCTTTTACAAAAGTCACCCATAATTTTCTTACGGACAAAGCTATGACATATAGGCTAAATGATGGTGTAGTTGAATAAATCCTTTAAATGTTGAACAATCATTCTATTGTAGTATTCAATATATGTTCTCTCATGTTATCGTCTCTATTCCTTTTTTGAGGCATAAAATTCCTAAAGGAATTTGTTTTGTAATTGGGCTTGTCCATTAAGTATGTTAGTTTCATGGTAAAATAGGAATGAGACACTTTAGTCAGCAGCCTGCCTTAGATTACAGACTTTACATAAATTATTTAAAACCATCAACTGCTTTGGAATTAGTATTTTCAATGATGCTTTAAAAATTATTTACTAATAAAGAGTTTAATTTAAATTACTTAAATATTAAATTTTAAATTGAATTTCAATTCAATTTAGTCAAAGTTTAACATCTATTTTCTCTCTGTGTCCTCAGTTGAAATAGAGAAATCAAGATCTTATATTTGGGTTACTCCCTGCTACACAAATATTTCCATTTAATCAATTACATTTTTGTTATCAAAAGGTATTTCTTATTGACAGTATTTAATTGATTTAAAAAGAACTTTACCTTATAAAAAGAGCACATTTAATAAAAACTTCAAAACTTCTTTTTTTCTTTTTCTTTTTTTTTTTTTTTTTGAGATGGAGTCTCGTTCTGTCGCCCAGGCTGGAGTGCAGTGGCCGGATCTCAGCTCACTGCAAGCTCCGCTTCTCCGGCTTCACGCCATTCTCCTGCCTCAGCCTCCCTAGTAGCTGGGACTACAGGCGCCCGCCACCGTGCCCGGAGAATTTTTTGTATTTTTAGTAGAGACGGGGTTTCACCGTGTTAGCCAGGATGGTCTCGATCTCCTGACCTCATGATCCACCCACCTCAGCCTCCCAAAGTGCTGGGATTACAGGCGTGAGCTACTGTGCCCAGGTTTTTCATCTTTTTTGACTCTTAATATGATCAAAAATTTTTTCTCTATCCTTCCTCTTCCCATATTCATTAAGAACTAGACCAGGAAGCAAATATAACAGACAAAAACAATAATAATAATAGCATAAAAATAATAAGATCTCAGGAAAGCCTGTCTTCTTCCTACACTCATTATCCTTTTTACTCTCCCCTACTCCGTTTCTCTTGTTTCAGCATACACATAATATACATAATTATATTATAAATGATTATCTATTAAATATACTGAAATAAATGTATATAATTAATATATATAATATACATATGAAGATACATGTATCCTCATTTAGCCATTACAAAGACTAACATTTTTATCTATGTATTTGCTTTCTCAACTGACTTGAAGGCATGCAAACTTAGTAATCAGTATAGCAAAAATAATATCAACTCTCATTTGTTGAATGCATCTTCTGTACCAATATTGTACTTAGTTCTTCAGCTTATAGGTTTTTTTCAAGTTTGAAGAGTACATACAATTTTTCCTACTTTTACAAGTCAGAAAACTGAAACCTAGTAACACTAAGTGACTTGCGGCTACTAACAACGGAGTAAACTGAGATTATATCCAAGTTTAAACCCAAGCCTCTTGCACTTCCTGTTCATTGTGAAGGGTGGTAACTCAGTGCTGAAGAGAACGGATACTGAGGAAATAGTTTCAGGGTTCAGGAGCTAATATAAATGGAACGGATAGTTGGAAGGTTCTTCTAAAAAAGAGAGCATCACCTTGTAGTGATGGGATGCTCCAAGCACTTCTTGTGAGGCAGAAATAACACCGGGACTTGGGGTAGCTCTAGTTCTCCTGCCTCACATAGGGCACTCAGTTCTCATGGCTCACTCAGAGGATGAAGGTGTCTCCTTGTAGTGAGATACAGTGATTCCTCCCAGGGTGAAGCTGAACTATGTATTAAGGCAAGGGAAGACTAGAGGAGGGCCCTGGTGAGACTGCAACTTGGGAGCTGTAAGCAAAATCCTCCTGAAAGGTCTGATCAGATGAGAGAAAATACCCAGGATGCCCATTCAAAACTGCATGAACAGCAACCTATTTGGTTTCCCTCTTTATCTGGGAAAGGGCACTGGCTCGAAATCACAGCTAGGACAACCAGAGAAAGGTGTAACGAGAAGCACCACGAGAGAATGACCAGTAAATATGAAAGCAGAAAGGTCAACTAAAATCAGGGAAACAGATCGCAGAGGACTTGGTAACAAGATTCTTCACCCAGAAATTGAAAGAAATATTGGGAATTCTTGGCATGGACTCAGATTGGTTCATGGCTGCATGGCTGTGCCAGCCTCACTGGCCTCTGCCCTCCTCATCTAACTTTCATCCAATCTATTTCTCACACTGACACCAAAATAATATTTTTTATACTACAAATCTGAACAAATCATTTATCTGCTTAATTTTTACCAGAATTAGTGGTTCTCACTATGGTTGCACATTAGAGTTCCTTGGATCCCTTGGGAGGAGAGTAAAAATGCCAATGTTGGGTCCCCTCCTTCAAGATCAATTAAATCAGAATCTCTGGAGCTGGGGCTAGGTCACACTTTCAAATCATTACTACATGCAGCCTGGGTTAAGAACAGGGGTCCAGAGACATATTTTAGACTCTGTCAAATGGTAACAAAATCCTCCTTAAATTGGATCCTGATAGCATGTGGAGATGTGCACAGGATTTGCATTCAGAAAAACCTGAGTGATATTTAACTATATTATTCTCTCTGAGTAATAACTTCTTAGAGGGAAAAATTATTCTTTTTCCTCATCTGCAATGTGAAAGTGGCTGCAATATTTGTAGAAAGACAGAATTATCTATTTCCTTCAACCTTAATTTTTTACCCTGTTCACACCGCATAAAGGAAGATCTTTTAACCTAACACATACCTAAGTTTTGCTTTTGAGAATGGGCAGTATGATTAATAGGAGAAAGGGCTGTTGGATTTGAAATGCTCCTTTAAAAGATCACTGCCACCAACAACAACAAAAAACAAACATCTAACCTACCTCTCCTGAGTTTGTAATGAAACTACTATGAAAAGAAGATTCATAATATTCCAGCCTAATGCATGCTCTTAAGCACAGTGAATAACTCAAGGAAGCATCCTGGGATATAAGGTTACCATCACTTTTCAATGAAGTTTAAGTTGATGATTAATATTTATTTTTCTTTTAATAAAACTTATTCTGATAAATCTAGAAAGCTATGGAGAAAATTGTCCAGTACAGAGATTTTTATCTCACTTTTAGGTAGGGGAACTGGAGCCAAGAAAAATGTAACATAAGAAGTGTGACACCTCCATTAAATAACCAGATTCATCACGCCAAGGGCATCTTTTATATATTAGATTCTCATACCTAGAGACAGCTTTCAGCATAGGTAATATTTTCCTTAAGAATAACAGTCATTTAAAAATACCTCACTGTTCACTAAGCACTTTAACATATCTGATTTTATTTCAGTTTTGGAAAAACATTAAGACAAGAAGGGCAGATAATATTTGTTCCTCTTTCATAATTAAAAAAATCGACTAAGAAAAATTGGCTCCCTATGGCCACACAGAGGTCTGCCAACCATAAAAATCCAAGCTTTGAACTCCAGGTCTACTGTTCTTTCTAATAGTACACATTGCTATTTTTCCTTAAGTGGTGTGGTGTACAGAAAGACCTCAGATAACTTAGTCTTGTGGCTTTCAAAATATTTTTTGTGGGGGGGTCAGTTTTCCAAAAACAATAAATAAATAGGCTGGGCATGATGGTTCAGGGTTGTAATCTCAGCACTTTGCGAGGCCAAGATGGGTGGATCATGAGGTCAGGAGTTTGAGACCAGCCTGTCCAACATGGTGAAACCCCATCTCTACTAAAATATAAAAAAAAATAGCTGAGCTTGGTGGCATACACCTGTAATCCCAGCTACTCGGGAGGCCGAGGCACAAGAATTGCTTGAACCTGGGAGGTGGAGGCTGCAGTGAGCCGAGATTGGGTCACTGCACTCCAGCCGGGGCGACAAAGTAAGACTCTCTCTTCAATAAATAAATTCACTTCAATTTGTAAGCAAATAATTCAGGTGAAAACAAAACTGATATACTGTAAGTGAAGGAGGCAGGGGACAAAGAGCTCTGGCCACCAAGTTCCCATCCCCACCTAGCACCCATTGGAGGGCTTCCTGGAGTGCTAGTTAAAAATCACACGCTCCTTTTACAGAGAAGGAAGCAGAGGCCTCAGAAATTAAAGTTATGTGGTCAAGCTCACCCAGTTAAAGATTTCAGGTCTCTGGATTCCTAATGAAATGCCATGTTATAGTGTCTCCCAGATCACTTGGGTGTGAATAGCTCCAGCTACCACCCCCAAGCTGGCCACTTCCTTTCCTGACCAGCAATCTCTCTTCCCACACACTGCCTCTCTAAGCATGCTGCACTACTTGTGGCTTTTCAAATCTACCTTGCTCTTTCTGAAACATTTCACCTTTGCACATGGTTTTCAATCTGCTTGACAGGCTCTCCTTTTGGATGTCCTCTTTCCTAATCAATCTACCTTTCTAATTTCCATAGATCCATCAATTCTTACTTTAGTCAGCACTGCCTCTATTAACCCTTCAGAGATACAATCTATCCTACCTCACTCCTCACTGCCATTCTTGACTCCTTCTGGCCCCCACTCCCAAGTTAGGTTAGGGTTAAGCCTACTTAAACTATGCTTATCCTTATCTTTTATCATACTTCGTTGTATTAATTGTTCTTTGGGAGAGAGAGTTTTATCTACATTCCTACCTTTGAATCTATGAAGCATCACAATCAGAATTTGTTAAAAGAAGAAATGCATGAATGAATGAATGCTGTCTGCTAAGTAATTTCTTAGAGAAAGCATGAATGTAGGCTAGGGTAGTATACATTCCAAAGAAGTGGGTCTCAGTTGAACCTGGTGCCTATGCTATATCATACCGTCAGAAAATGAGTCATGGACCCCAGCAGCTCCCAATCCCCAGCTCTTAAAACTCCCAGGACCATAAGAGAGGTGTCTTGCTAGATACCTACATTAAGCACCCTAATCTTTTATTCATGAATTTGAACAGAAAAAAAGAAACAGCAAGCATTTGGGGGGAAAAAAAAAAAAAGGATTAAAAAGGAAAAACAAATAAATAGGAAAAAAAAAAAAAAAAAAAAAAAAAAAACCATGATGAGAAAACAGATATTTTCGGAAAAAAGAAAAAAAAAATTAAAATTTAAATTTAACCTATTACTCTTAAGGCAATTTGAGGGACTACTATTCTAAGAAAATAAAAAATAGCCTTCTCAGAAAATATGTCTATAATATAGTACAGATTTTTGATAGAACTTGAATATTGAAAGTTAAAAAAATTAATAAAAGCCCTGAGTAACCAAATGCATGTGACTGCAGATTAATTCATAAACCGAAAGATGAAGGGAAAATCTCTCACTTAAAAAGAACTGGTATTATAATAGATTTTGAAGTAATAAGTAAATAAATTAAAGCTCACAATTCCAGGTATCCCTGTTTTATTTTACTTCTGCTGGTTTCAAGAAAAACTAAATATAATAATTTTATTAAAATTATGTCTAATAAAACACATTTTCAAATTGTGCCTAATGTTCTCCTAGAACTGATAGGATAAACTAACTCATTATTAGTGTAAAATCCTTTTGAAGAGTAATTTTACTGTACTTTTTAAGAACCATACATTTCCCTTGTGCTACAGCATTTTTTTCCCCTGGGGAAAAGCACTGAGAAAACAAACACAAGACTGTTGAAGAAAGAAGTCCTAGGTCGGGTGCGGTGGCTCATTGGGAGGCCGAGCCGGGTGGATCACGAGGTCAGGAGTTCGAGGCCACCCTGGCTAACATGGTGAAACCCCGTCTCTACTAAAAATACAAAAAAAATTTAGCTGGTCATGGTGGCGGGCACCTGTAGTCCCAGCTACTTGGAAGGCTGAGGCAGGAGAATGGGATGAACACGGGAGGCGGAGCTTGCAGTGGGCCAAGATCGCGCCACTGCACTCCAGCCTGGGCGACAGAGCAAGACTCCATTAAAAAAAAAAAAAAAAAAGTCCTAGACACTCCCTTCTCTCCTGAAGCTAACTTTATTTTCCTAATTAGTTTTGTCTTTGTTTGTTTCTTAAATACTTTTGTTCACTGTTGCTCAACGAATGTAAAATTTCAATTAGATAGGAGGAATAAGTTAAAGAAATCTATTGAGGTCGGGGGCAGTGGCTCATGCCTGTAATTCTAGCACTTTGGGAGGCCGAGGCGGGTGGTTGACTTGAGGTCAGGAGTTCGAGAGCAGCCTGGACAACATGGCTAAACTCCGTCTCTACTAAAAATACAAAAATTAGCCAGGCCTGGTGGGGGGTGCCTATAATCCCAGGTACTCGAGAGGCTGAGACAGAAGAATTGCCTGAGCCCAGGAGGTGGAGGTTGCAGTGAGCCAAGAAAGTGCCAACCTGGGTGACAGAGTAAGACTCCGTCAAAAAAAAAAAAAAAAAAAAAAAAAAAGAAGGAAGGAAGGAAGGAAATCTATTGTACAAGAGAGTAGATTTTAAGTGCTGTCACTACAGATAGATCATTATTTTTTGAGGTAATGCATATGTTAGCTTGATTTAGTCATTGCACAATGTATACATATTTCGAAACATCATGTGTAACACCATAAATATATACATTTTTATTTGTCAATAAAAAATGAATAAAAATATTTTTCATCATTCATTTATTCAAATTACTGTCAATAGTTTAATATAGCTTCAGTCTTGATGTTAATAAGAGATTTCTTTACTAAAAAGGTAAATATTTTCCCTTTCCTCTATAGGGGTTTGCTGGAGGTAAATCAAATCCAACAGTTTAATTATCCTTCCTCTAGAAATGTAATCCAAAAGAATAATCCCAAAGAAGGAAAACCTGTATGTGGAAATATGCTCCTCACAATAACTTATAGCAGCAAAATTGGGAATAATTAAAACACCCAGAAACAGTGAAATATTTAGGTAAAATATGCTACTACACTTGATAAACATTATTATATAAAAATACAGTAAAATGTTCAGCATACGATGTAAGTGAAGAAAGGGTTCAAAATTAAATTTCTGCTATAATTTCAATTATTTAAAAATATACGCATTTGAATTCCAGAAATTTGAAGGAGCACATAAAAATTAAAATGTTATTTTTTAATGAGTGTATATATTCCTTATTTCTATTTATTTAATAAAGCTAGTATAACAGACTTTTAAAAACGAAAAAACTACAAAATATTTCATTTTCTCCCTCAATATCTCAACTTGATATGAGTTAAGAGTATTATTAACTATTTCCAATTAATGTTAAAATGTATGTATGAGTCATACATTCAATCCTAACTTTAAATGGGGGTTCTTGCACTTGGTGAATCTGCCCTCTCTAATTTATCTTATTTTTTAGAAGGTGATCATGTTAACACAGTAATAGAAACTTACATGCAGGCATTTTACAGTTTTCAGAATTTATACACACATATGTAGAATAATTCACTTCTCTTAACTACCAAGGTTAAAGTCAACAAGAGGAATAGGTATTTTAAGTGGAATAGACACTATTCTTTTCTAATAAATAAGGATAAAGAGGAAAATGAGGTCCCACAAAGGCACAGAATGAAACACATTTCCAATAGTTTACTCGACATTAGTGGCATCTCACGGTACCATTTGATAACAGAATATTTCATTATACATTGAGCTGATAGAGGATAAATCTCCTTTTCTAACGTTTTAAAAATAGAGGAAAATTTCATTTATTTACATTTTCTTTACCCTTTTTTACTCAATACAAATTTGAAGACATACTATGTAAAGGCAGTCTACCAAGTGCTAGAGATAAAGAAGTGCCCAATATACAGGGCATTTTTAAAGGATTTGCAGTCTTAAGAGTGAAAATGTACACAAAAATAAATATGTATGAGTCAACCTGATAAGTGCTGAAGCAAGGATCAATAGCAGATAGTTAAGGAAACATTTAATTGTTTGCAGGGTGAAGGTAGAGAGGGAGTCTGGAAAAGTACTTGAGAAAGACTAAGTGTGGAGGATAAATAAGCCTTAATGAAATAAGATGGGGCAGAGAGTGAGAATATTTTAGAAAGAAAGTATTTTTTTCAAATTTAATAATTTGACAGAATTGTATTAATGGGTATTACTAAATAATCAAATTTTGCAAGCATTATTTAATTCTCAAATCATTGTCTCAATTTGCATAAGATTTGTCCAATTACACATATTTGGGTGACCTACTAGCCCATATAATTAACCAATTTGTCTGAATGCTGTTGAAGTTGAGGTTAAGGAAGGTCAAGAACAATGCCTAACAATTAAAACCTAGAGAAGCAGTTCAGGTATGTAGCTTCAATCTCCACCCTGAAGCTATTTCCTACTGAAACCATGATGCATGAAATGTACGGATTGGTTAACCCATTTACTAACCAGATATAGTTATGAATATGTTCAAGCTCTTTTTTAGGTTAATTTGAAATAATAATGTACTACTGTACAAAAATTACAGGCTTACATCTCACAATACCTCACTCCATATAGGCCAGTCTTTATCTAATCCCATTACACTCATCCCCTCTTCTTTCTTTACAAATAATTTTGCTTACTTTGAGTTTCAAGAGGATGAACATAGTGAGAGATTAAATCTCTATTTACAGTTAATGGAAAAATTGGTTTAATCCTCTGAATTTTCAAATACCAGAACAGCCTTAATTGTTATTGTTTTCTTTCATACAAAGGAAATGCTCTTCAATACATACATCTATGAACTTAATAAAACTTTCATTCTAATATCTGCTTCATCTTCATTCCAATTAATTCTGCTCAACTAAAAAATGTTAAGTCTCAGAACATTTCTGTCTTTCAAAGCATCTTGGGGGTAGCATAAATTGGTTTACCTTTACGTGGTAATACATATAACTAGGAATTTGAAGACCCATGTCTGGAGCTGCTGCTTCTTTCTCTGTGGTGAGAATTATCTTATAGTTTTCCTCTATTTTCCTATGCAATGTAATAAACCTACATCTCTGGGGAACTGCCAATGTTCTTATGCCATCTTTTAATTTCTACCCTCCCCTACGCCCATCATAATTATTAGAAGTAGATATCTAGTTTTCTGAATGCACTCTAGCTCTTTTCCTGGCTTCAGTGGAGTAGACCAAATAGGAATTTAGCACAAGTCTTGGGATTTAGTAAGGTTTGGAAAACATTAGGCTGTTCAACTTCCAAATCCCGGTCACTTTTGTTCTACTCTTCTCAATCTCCCTCTTCTCAATCCCATGCTGCTTCACTGCAAAACATCTGCTTTAGCTTTCACAGTCAACTTCATTCTCCATCTGTAAGGCAGTCTATTTCACTATATTTGGTCTATTCAAGGTGCCTGGAACAGACTACTGTCTTGTATTTTCACCTGGCTGTCCTTCTCATAAGACTTATTTCTAAGGACTGACTTCTGATGTTCCTCTGCTTCTTCCCAACCTTATACTGCATGTAACCCAGACTGACATCTGCTCTAACTTTGCTCTGTACTCCTTGTGTCTCTCATCCTTATCATCCTGGGCAGAGTTTCCCTTTTGGCAGGATGTTAGCCTCATCATTCCCTCTCAACACATTGTGCTCAACACAACCTCAACTTCTAGACTTTAAGCTCCCAGAAGACAGGAGCTTTTGCTTATCACAGCAAATAGAGGTGGTTAATAATCATTCACTGAATGAAATAATATATTTTTCTTATGAATTCCTGTTAGCTTAATGATCTCTTCAGAGGAGATAACCCAGGTACAACATAAGGCAATAATTGAATAGGATATCATTTTAAACAAGTTCACTTAGGCTATAACAACAACTTTAAAATTCCTGTTGTTTGTGGCAACAATGATTGATTTCTTGTGTTTGCAACATGTCCAACATAATTCAGTGGGGTTCTTGGTTCTCACAGTAACTCAAGGGTTCAGAGTAATAAAAGTTAAACCATCTTCTGAGGCTGCCATCTCCTCAGGAGCTCAGAGTTCATAAAGGGGAAAAGAGTATGGAAGATTATACACAGGATCTTACATGCTCAGTCAGAAGATCACTTAATATTGTCTCATACGATCAAGGCAAGTTATGTGGTAGCATTCAAACTTCAAGAGCACATGGCAGTGTAATCCCTGAAGAAAACTGGAAATATTACTGAGGACTCATAATGTTTTACACAGGTAGTAACAAACTCTGATCTACTTAAATATTCATTTCTCAGTAGGATGGTTTTACTTAAAGTCTTCCTAAGGTGGATAAATAAAAATCTGTATTATTTGTTACTGATCCTTTATCTTTGTATCTTCCCTTCATTCAGGTCTATAAAGAGCATGGAGGAAAATATGGAAGCATTTAATGGAAACCTGTGCCTAAAATAGGTGGAAGGTGTGATGAGAAAGCTAACTTCTTTTGAGTAGAAAACATTCCAGGAAGACGGAACAGTGAGTGCAGAGGCCCTATGGCAGGATTGTAACTGGTATGTTCACAGAGCAACAAAGAAACCAATGTGGTTAGAGCAGGGAGAGGAGGGAAGCAAGCCAGGAGATGACACTGACAGGTAGTAACGGCCAGATCAGGTCAGGTCTTGTTTGTCTTTGTAGGGACTGTGGCTATTATCCAGAGAGAAATTGGAACCTCTTGCAGGAATTTGAGCAGAAGAGTGGAAGGAGTAGAGGAATACATTTTATTTTGTAAAAATTCAATTTGGCTACTGTGCAAAAATTGGTTGTAGAGGGACAAAGATGGAAACAGGAAGACGAGCAAGAAGCCTATTGCAGAAATCCAAATGAAAGATGCTGATGGGTTTAACTGGGGTGGATGTAATAGAGGTGGCAAGGAAAGGATGGGATTCTTATGTATTTTAAAGGTAAATCCCAAAAGATTTATAAGAATATACAAGAAAATGAGAGAAAAAAAAGATGGCCCAACAATGACTCTAAGGTCTGTGGCTTTGTTGCAGACTATTAACACATTTTTAAAGATGTCAGTAAAATGTAAGTCTGCATGAGAGAGAACAGATACAAGCAGATCAAAGAGAATCAGGAGTTCTGGTAATGCTAGCAGGTCTGCAATTAAAGTTGTTTCTTTCTTACATTTTCAGCAATAAATTTAACTTTACTACTTCTCTTTATGGAAGATAAACTTAAATCATTCCTTGGCTTTCGGGGCAGATTTACCTATACTTAATTTCCTTTAGCTTTTTCAACAGATACATTGGTTTATTCTGATTTTCTCAGGTGAGAATGGGGCATATCTCAAAGGCCCAGTTGATGTTTATTAACTAACAAGTGCATGCATATTATCAATATTCTTATGTTTGTAAATTTTTATCTAAAAATACTATGAGCAAGCACACTGTGTTCTCTTTATTCAATATTCAATGACTGTAAAGCTACAGGCCAGCTCATGTCCTCAGATGCCCCCAATCAGTAAGCTAACAGGAATCCATGAGGAGAATGTATTATTTCATTCAGTGATTGATTATTAACCACCTCTATTTCCCGGACGCTGAAACATTTTATAGCACAAGCCTGACTAATTCGAACAGTGGAATCCCTATCATCTCAGGTGGAGAAGGCTGCAGGTGGAATAGTTTTTGTGTGCATGTGTGTGGGTAGTGGAGTTGTGGAGAGATAAATAGTTCAGCCTCGGACATGGTAGGTCAATTTTATTAGACATTTTGGTGGAGATAGCCAAAAGAAAGTTATTGTGTCCTTATCTACAAATCTGATTTTTGAAAGAGCTTTCTGGAATACAGACATGACTTTGAAAAACTGTGGCTCACGGGGAGGCTGGATGAAGAAAACCAAAGGAGTGAGTATAAACAGAAAAGATGAGACCCAGTAATTGAACCTCAGATCAGTTGAATGTTGAATCTTAAATGTCTAGATGAAGAATATACAACCAAGAAGACTATAGAATAATCAGTGGAGATCGCTGTTGATAAGATGAGTAAGGTGACATACAAATGTGCTTTGTAAACTTCAAAGTGTTATATAAAGTTACTATTGTCTTTTTTTTTTTTTTTTTTTTTTTTGTTTGTTTGTTTCTTAGACAGTCTTGCTCTGTTACCAGGCTGGAGTGCAGTGGCGAGATCTCACCTCACTGCAATCTCCGCCTCCTGGGTTCAAGCGATTCCCTTGCCTCAGCCTCCCGAGTTGCTGGGACTACAGGTGTGTACCACCATGCCCAGTTAATTTTTTGTATTTTAGTAGAGATGAGGTTTCACCATATTGGCCAGGATGGTCTCAATCTCCTGATCTCGTGATCTGCTCACCTTGGCCTCCCAAAGTGCTGGGATTACAGGCGTGAGCCACAGCGCCCAGTCTACTATTGTCTTTAGTAGCTGGATTAAGGTCACTTGCAGCATTCCTCATGGCCAAGACACATATACATGCACACACATACGCAGTTTGATCCCTGTCTAGGATTAGTTCCAGCTACTCTCTCCTACATTCCCTGGCATCTGGTCAAATGTGCTGCTTTTCATTCCTTGAACCTGCCTTTCAATGGCTCTCCTTTATTTTTTGGCTCACATCATTCTTGCTGTCTAAAATGTCTTCATGCTTCCCTACCCTCTAAGAAAAACAAACAAACAAAAGAAAACAACAAAAACAAAAACAAAAAACTTTAACTGTGCTGATCTTCTATAGCCCTATTTCTCCAATCCTGTATTTTGTTTAATTGTCACACCATTAAACAAAAAATCAAACTATTAGAGCATTTTTTCTGCAATGTTTTCTAGTCTTCAGTATATTATACCTTGCACTATACCTGTTAAAGTGCATGTTTTCTCTCTCCCATTGGATGGTTAAATTCATTACAGACAGGGATAATGTCTTAAATAATCTCTGTATTCTTCGCAGTATCAAATTTAATGCTTGATATGGTATATGGACTCTTATTTAAAAATTTAATGAATCAGTTGATTAGTAAGGTAATAAATATTTATTTGGAGCAATGCTTCACTTCTTTTGCATAGAAAAGTTTTTAACTATTATAGTATTTGGCCTCTAATTTTAATTAATTTTATATTATTACCACAATATTTAATTTTTGCCATTATGTTTTCTAAATTGAAGGGGAAAGTCTCTGTGATGCTTGTGTTTCTCAGGGGATCTTGTTGGGAGAGATATATCTATAGCCATCATGAGCTCCGCTTCATCTCTGCCTGAAGATAATAAGGCTTTGGGATGGGGTTTTGTACTAGGATTTAGGAAGCTATCAGATTTGGAAACAAAAGGCAGAAAAATGTTGAAGGGAGGAGGCAGATGCTAGAAGTCAACATCACAACCACATATGGAACTAAGGCATGCTGTACCAGAGACAAGAGGCTTTGGAAGTAAAGACAATGCTTCCTCAGACACAAGTCATATGATAGTTTTCTTGCTAAAATAGGATCAAATGACAGCTTTTCTAGACAGCAGTATGTATGTAGATCAGAAAGAGAATCATATGCTAAAACAAATGTTTGGGCCCTCAATTCTTACCTACTGAATTTTGTCAAGAAACCAGCAGTGGAAAAAGGGGCTGAAAATTGAGAGAAATCATGGTGTATTACGAGCATCTTTGATTTTGAGGCTTTACTGGAAATGATTCCAAAGATAAACCAAATATCTGAAACTGCAGCCCAATGACTTCCAACTTCCAAAACTAAGATCAAAAAGGTAGAGGCAATATTGATGGTAGTTGGTACCTCTATTCATAGATGAATTCAGTTTAATTAAATGTGAGTGCCATATCAGATCTATTCAACCAAAAAAATTCTGACAGAGGATTGCCACATCTTAACCACCAGGAAAAGAGTTTACCTACTTGGAAAAACAACAACAACAACAACAAAAATCAAATAAAGCCTTTACTAAAATACTCACTTTTGTATTATACATAATACTCAGGATACAAAAGAAAATTATGAGATATATGAAGAAGCAAGAAAATGTGACCGTATCCAATTAAAAGTACAGTGAATTAAAACAGACCCACAAATGGCCCAGGTAACAGAAAAGACATATTCTTCAAAATAACCATTATAACTATGATTTTAAAATATCGACGGGAAATGGATATAATGAATGATTTTCTGTTTCAAAAGAGAAAAAGAAACTCTAAAAAAACTATCTAAAAATAATTCGCTAGATGAACTGAATGGAGTAGGTCTGGTAGAAGAATGAGCAAACTTGAAGACGGGTCAATAAAAATTATTCAGACTGAAGCAAAGAAAAAACATTGCTAAAAAAAATGAAAGTGGCTGTGACATGTTTAGTGCCTGTGACATGATATTAACTACTTTAGCATGTAAGTATTTGGAATCCAGGAGGAGAGGATATATAGGATGGGGATGGGGGGGATGCAAATGAGGAAATAATGACCAAATGTCTTCCAATGAGATGAAAAATATACATTTACAGGAATAAGAAAGTCAATAAACCACAGCAGGATGAATACAAAGAAAATCACACTGAGGGATATAATATTCAAAGTGATGAAAACCAATGGTATATAGAACATCTTAAAAAGCAAGCAGTGAAAAATGATATTTCAATTAGGAAAATAATAATTAGAAAATAACATCTGATATTCTATTAGAAATAATACAAGTAAGAAGACAATGCAACTGTATCTTTAAGGTGGTGAAAGGGGCAAAAAGAATATCTGTTAATCCAAAATTATATAGAGAGCAAAAAAACTTCAAAAAACAAATTTTAAAGATATTTTCACATAAATAAAAGTGAAAAAATTGATGTTACCAAACGTCACTTACAATAAAACTGCCAAAGGAAGCTCTTCAAGAGGAACTGATGCCAGGTAGAAATTTGAATCTACAGAAAATATGTTAACTATATGTGTAAACATAAAATACTTTTTTTCTTTAATTTGTTTAATAGACAACTGAATATTTAAGAAAAAATAATAACAAAGTGTCATGGGATTACTAACATAGGAATAAATGACAGCAACAGCATAAAATGTATGGAAAGGGGTTCTGGTATTACATGTGAAGTGGCAAATATTTATTCAAGGTAGACTATGATGAGTTAAGAATTTATGCTGTAATTTCTATAGCAAGCACCAATAAAGGGATTTAGATAAAAAGTTAATAGAAGATATAAAACAGAGGGCTTAAATACATTCAATTATTTAAAGAGCATAGAAAAACAGAACAGAATCAAGAAAATTAAATAGGGCAAAGACAAACCAATAAAAGAAAGTAGACTTCAATACAATCTTATAATTATATTAAATGTAAATGGATTAAATAATTTAAAGACAAGATTTGAAAATGAGAAAAAAAGAGATAAGTCATATGCTGTGCATAAGAGACATACTTCAAATATAAAGACAGAAATGAATTAAAAATAAAAAGATAGAAACACAGGTGCCATACAAACCCTAATTACAAGAGAACTGATGTGACTGTGATGATAGTAGAAAAACAGGCTTGAAGACAGAGTTTTATGAGAGATAAAAGTAACATTTCATAATTATAAAAGGTCCATTCATCAGGAAGACATGACAACTGAATATCTATATACCTAATAAATAAGCATCAAAATTTATTTCAGGGAGAAGTAAATGCATCCAGAATGACGGTTGGAAAATTTATCACTACTTTCTCAGTGACTGATAGAATGAGTAGACAAAACTTCAGTAGCCTACAGAAAATCTGAATAAACATATCAACCTAATGGATATTTATATTTATATATCCATATAGTCACAAAAATCTATAACTGCACATGGAACATCTATCAAGATATTCTATAATCTGGGGCACAAAACAAGTTTCAATAACTTTAAATATTAGAATAATAAATAATATTTTCTCAGACACAATAGAATAAACTTAGAAATCAACAGCAATTTTTCTTTTTTTTCTTTTTTTGAGATAGGTTCTTGCTCTGTCACACAGGCTGGAGTGCAGTGGTGTAATCACAGTACAAGGCATTCTTGACCTCCTAGGCTTAAGCAATCCTCCTATCTCAGTCTCCCTAGTAGCTAGAACTACAGGCATGTGCACCAGGCTGGACAAATTGTTAAATAGTAAGAAGGGGACTCATATTGCCCAGGCTGGTCTTGAATAGGCTCAGATGATCCTCCTGCTTCAGTCTCCCAAAATTCTGTGATTACAGGCATGAGCCACTGTACCCAGACAAAAAAAAAAAAAAGTGTTTAAACAAAAACACATCCATATATTTGGAAAATAAAAACACCCTCCTAAAAACAAATTAGACAAAAAAGAAGAAATTATAAGGTAATTTTTAAAATATTTTAACTAAATGATAATAAAAGCATACAATATTGAAATCTGTGATTTGCAACTAAAGCACAGATTAGAGAGAAACTGACAGCTAGAATCAATAAGTTAAAAAAAAGAAGAGCAAATATAGCCAATGAATGTGTGTTTTTACACAGCAAAATAATCTTTAAAAACCCAACAAAACCAAAAGTTTCTTTCAAGTAAAGATCAATAGCATCAAAACATACTTAGGAAGACTGATGAAGGAAAAAAAGAAAGAAAGAAAGAAAGAAAAACACAAATTAGACATGTCATGAATGAAAAAGAAAAGATCAACAAAAATTATTTTAGATAATAGAAATAAAATATGTAAATAGTATGGACATCAGGTGAATAAAGTAACAAGTTAGATGAAGCAGACAAACTGTTAATACACAGCTTACCAAAAGTGACTGAGAAAATAAAAAAAAATCTGAACAGCTTCATCTCTATTTTAAAAATCTAATTAATGATTAAAAATCTACCTAAAACATACTTCTTAAAATAGATCCAGAGCCTTCGTTATTGAATTTTCAAACATTCAAGGAATAAATAACGTCAATCTTTTAAAAGCATTTTCAGATAATAGAAGAGTATAGAACACTTCCCAATTCATTTTATGTATAATCCTGATATCAAAATTTGACATGGGGCTGGGAGAATTTCCTCACGCCTATAATCCCAGCACTTTGAGAGGCCAAGGTTGGTAATTGCTTGAGCCCAGGAGTTTGAGACCAGGCTAGGCAATATGGTAAAATCCCATCTCTACAAAAAATATATTGATAAAAATTAGCTATATGTGGTTACTCACACCTGTAGTTCCATCTACTCGGGAGGCTGAGTAGGAAGATTACCTGAGCCTGGGGATTTCGAGTCTATAGTGAGCCGTAATCGTGCCACTGCACTTAGGCTGGGTACAGAGTGAGACCTAGCCTCAAAAACAGAAAACAAACAAACAAACAAAACTTGACAAGGAACATGTAAGAAAAATAGATAAATATAAACTAATAATTCTTCTAAGATTAGACACATCAGTCTTTACTAAAATATTAGAAAATAGATGGAACAACATAAGAAAGATTCCATTGGTAAGGTTTATTCAGTAATTCAAGGGAGGCTTAACATTAAAAAATCATTCAATGTAATTCATCAGTTAAAGGACATTCAATGTAATTCATCAGTTAAAGGTTGTATGATTTGCAATTCATCATACAACCATCTCAACTGATGGAGGAAAAAAGGAATCTTCCCAATGTTACACCCATTTGTGATTTTAAAATATATTTCACCAAGCAACAATAATGAAATTTTTTCTTCATCCGATAAAGAACTTACTTCTATAATATATTAAGAATCAACAATACATAGGTAAACAGCTCAATAAAAATGGGCAAATATTTGAAAAGATAACTTATTAAAGAAGACATATAAATGGTTAATTAGCACACAGAATGGTGTTCAACATCTTTAGTCATTAGAGTAATGCAAGTTAAAAACCACAATGAGATACAATTTCTCATCCCCTAGAAGAGCTAAAACAAAAAAGTCTAAAAATACCAAATATTGGCAAGATAATGGAGAAATTTGAGCTCTCATACATACAGTACTTATGAGAATATATAACTTTTTCATAATAAATGAACCTAAAATTATTATGAAAAAGTTTGAGAGTTTTTTGTAGTTACATATTTACCCTAAGAAACAGAAATTCCACTCCTAGATACACACGAGAAACTAAAAAATTCATATCAGCTTTTTTTCATAGGAACCAAAAACTGATAATAAGCTAAATGTCCATTACCATGGGAACTGATAAATTGTGGAATACTATTCATCAATACAAAGGAAGAAACTGGTGATAAACTCAATCTGGGTGAATCTTTCAAATCCAGAGAAGCTAAACACAATTCATTTCTACTGAAGTTCTAGAACAAGAAAAACTAATTTAAGTCAGAAGAGTAGCTTTCTAGGTTGTGCAGGTGTTAGAAATTGACTGAAAAAAAAACACAATAGGAGGAATTTTGGGGGATGATGATATGTTTCATTTGGGGATGATGGAAATAATCTGCAGTGGGTATTTTTCATTACCATACACTGGATTCTCTCTCTTACCACTGCAGTCCAGAAATGATAGTAACTTAACCTTCACTGTAGATTTAGTCTGAAAATAAACATACTTCTAAACATACAGAACCACATGAAGAAACTTCATACAGGTATGTTTCTCTTCTAAAGTAATTCTAAATCATCTTTAATTTTTAGTTTAGGAAACTGCTAGTACTTTATTAATTATACTGTTTGGAAACTTTATAGAATTATAATTCCCCACATAGACTTTGAAAACAAAGTTGATTCAAATATTAAAAAATAAAAATTATTTGCTGGTGTCACCATACGGTAGCAATTGAATCAACTGCTATTACAAAGATAATCAAAAATAAATGTCCAAGAGTCAAACAAGTTACAGTTCTCATAAGCCATCTTAATTAACTTATCCTTGATATTTCTCACTACTTCTCTTTGATGTACAAATATCACCTATTATTCCGAGGGGGAAAATTTAGTCTCCTTTCCTATCTAAAAATCAGTGCCCTGCATATCAGCCAGCAGAGGGCTCGAGTGACTTTTCAAGTCCTCACAAAATAGCTAAGAGCCCTTCTGTTAGTTGGCTTTTCTAAACATGTAATTTGCCTCTTAAATCTGCACAGGCTGTGTAGCTGATTATTCTTATTAGTTGTTAAACCTAACCACTACTTATGTTCACTCAAACAGTTCTCTTTTCACTTGTCACATATATTCAATTATTCACAGGCATTTGTTATTCCCTGAGTGGGCAAATCCTGGAATTTCAGAAAGTGACCTCTGAGGTCATTCTTCTGTAGTCTTTCTGTTCAAATCTTTTACTTATAAAGTTCTTTCAACAGAGCCCATGACAGATACTGGGTAAACCTCGGTTTGAAGAAAGGAGATAAATAGATGTAATTTGTGAGGAAAAGGATTGCACTTACACATAGTTGAATTATCTGGCACCAAAATCTCTCTTCCCGCGAATTCTATTTGTTGATCCTAGTAATTAATTCTCTCTGGGTCTATAGAGAGTAATTTCCATTCCTATTCTACTGGACCACCCTTCATATATTTAGAACCTCTTCTTGATGTTTCCTTAGGTGTTGGGATCAGGCTTAGTAAATAATATAATTTCCTTTTTGCATCTATCCCCAGGCAATTAGTTATCCTTTTATCTAGATTTATTTCTTAAGGTACTAGTTAACATGGTGATCCCGTAGTTTGGGAATTTAGATTTTCAAAGTGAATCCTCCAGGTATTCACAATTTGGAGGCATAAGGAGCTCCAAAGTCAGGAATAGCTTTGTGATCTAACCCACTGCCCCGTAAATTTTAATGTGCATTGAATTACCTGGGAATTTTACTAAAACATAGTTTTTGATTTAATAGTTCTGAGCCAGGGACAGAGAGAATATATTTTTAGTAAGATTTTATGTCGCCAGTCCATGGATCCTATTTTGAGTAACAGGATCTAAATAGAATTTCTCATACAAATTTCAAGTTTCAAAAATATAGCATGTTTTTCCATACTACTGTGTTATATAAACACATAAGTAGGACAAAACATTAACAGTACCACACATGTATAAACAAATGATGAGGAACACAGCTAGGTGGGAACGGCTCCCTGGCAAAACTGCAACTGGCCTGCGTGCAGGGGTGGGGGAGCCTCAGGAAGTTCATGCTGTTTGCAGCGAGGAGGAGCCTGGCTCCTCCTCTTCCTGTGCGGAACGTGGAATTCAACCTGTGAGGTGTGAAGCCTACACTCGCAGGAACTGTGGCCTTGTGGAGAGTCCATGTTCCCCCTTTTTTCCTGTTTGCCCAATAAGTCCCACTATTCTCACTCTTCAAATCGTCTGCAAGCCTAAAGTTTTGTGGTTGTGGATCAAGGACCCCTTTTTCAGCTGAACTAGGGAAAAGGCCTACAACAATGCCATTTAATGCAACAACCTCAAATTTGTAGGAAAAAATAGAGGCAATCATATTAGCTCTCCACTACTAACAATTGTTATCTGATGCATAGATCCTTTGGGGGGGGGACCCTCTCAAATTATTTTTGCATAGTTAGAAGACAATAATTGCTCAACACTTGTCCTGTAATTGGCCAGGCTCGGTGGCTCACGCCTGTAATCCCAGCACTTTGGGAGGCCGAGGCGGGTGGATCACGAGGTCAGGAGATCAAGACCATCCTGGCTAACACGGTGAAACCCCGTCTCTACTGAAAATGCAAAAAATTAGCCGGGCGCGGTGGCGGGCGCCTGTAGTCCCAGCTACTTGGGAGGCTGAGGCAGGAGAATGGCGGGAACCTGGGAGGCGGAGCTTACAGTGAGCCGAGATCGCGCCACTGCACCCCAGCCTGGGCGACAGAGGGAGACTCCGTCTCAAAAACAAACAAACAAACAAACAAACAAAAACAACAACAACAAAAAAACTTCTCCTGTAATTAAAACCACCATGACTTCTTCTGACCTGCTACTTGTTAATTGAGAGTGATTTCCATAAGCTGACTTTCTCTCCTCCCCAGTGGTCAGCTCTTACTATGGCCGTCAAAAAGATTTCTCCACATTTTCACGACCGTGAAAATAAATTTCTTCTCCAGGGGATTAGGCACACATACTGCAGAAATTTTCTCATGTGTGATAGTATGACCATTCTGCAATAAGTCTATTTCAATATGGAGGAAGTAATTTTCTCTTCTCAAAGGAGGAAATCATCCATTTCTTAACAGTAGTCATCTCCTGAATGGCTTACAAAGAATATTTTCTATCACTTTTGATATATTTGTTTTACTTAGTCTCCTACTATTTACTAATAGGTGCCTAGGAACCATAATAGCAGCCACTACAAGTATTTTTGAGTGTCCACCTCATGTGAATTACTGGTGTCAGCCAGGCTTACAGAATTCTGAAAAAGTAGGTATAATTGTTACCATTATATGAGTGAAAAAAACATAAGTTCAGAGATGTGAAGTAGCTTGTGTGGGGGTCACATAAGTTGTAAATGGGTAAGCTGGAGGTGGAGTAAGCAGATGATTTTGGTACCAAGATCACAATGCAACCCTGCCTGCCTTTGAAAAAAATTTCATATAACTGCATAAAAGGTTTTCTCTTGAAGCAAGTAATTATAATAATCCTTAAAATTGAGGGATTCCATCATAGTAGGTTCAGAGTACATCTAAAAGCCAGAATGATCTTTTTAAATGTGAACTATCCTCTGGGCATAAATATAAGCCTTCTTAGGCTCAGAGATCATTAACAAGAATTTATGTCAAACACAATATTTTAAAAACATGAAACAATTGCTCAGCTTTTAAGCTATTTAAAGCTCACATATTAACTAAGTGGTAAAGAGTATACAACCAATTTAATGAATCCATAATACAGATATTAGGAGAACTAAGAGCTCCTGCCTTTAGCTTACACATTGAGCTGGGTTAGTTTTGCGGTTTGTTTTCTAAAATATGATGATCCTTAATTTCAACTCCTTCCATTTTTGCTTGGTATTTGGAAAAACTTTTGGCAAGATTCTGAAAATTACACTGTTTATCACTAAGATTCCTCTAATTTCTGTGAAAAATCACCTCACCTTATATCCACAAATCCAGTCCAACTTAATCTGTGATGTCTCCACTGTTAAAGTTATCAGTGAAGGTGAGACCAGATTAGAAGTGATTAGAAGAACCAGAATGAGCTTTCTCAAATAAGGTGATAATACAGTAAAGGCAGAAATCTGCTTAGATTTGTAAAAATGTTTGAGATGAGAGGAGACAAGCTGTCATGTGTATAGGGAGAAAAATTGGAAGCTCTCATGTGTATAGGGAGAAAATTCCGAAGAATATTTAAATAAAAATGTATCCTTTATACAATGTAGCCAAAAATGAATAGGTTGTAATGTATATTTTAATGAATCACAGCCACTCAATGTCTAAGATGTTTCTGAATAGTATCCTAGTTTGCATTCTGCTGTTTAAGACACTAGTGTACCATTAACACCTATGTTAGTAAAATTAACTTCAGTAAATAGTTGCCTAATGGTCTCAAAAAGACATTGCAGGTTACAAATGTAGTTTGTAAACATTATGCATTTTTCCGAGTATTTAGCAAATGCTATTTTTTTCAGCACTCTTAGGAAATATACTTATTATCAAGTAGCCACGTCAGAGTTCCTATGTGTTAAAGGGAAATGTAAGATAAATAGCTAACATAATTATTATGATGAATACATGTAGGTTCTTTCTTTACCCTCCTGCTTTTCTTGAACTTGAGTTCTTTGTGCAGATTGATGGAGGATATAACAACAGCAGATGATCCTTCCTTGACAACATGCATGTGTGCCCAAACATGCAATTCATCAAAACATGACATATATTGTATCCCATTATCTAATCAAGAGAAGAGGAGAATATTATGACTGATTTTTGTTCTATCTCTCTGCATATATTTATTAAAAACAAAATTTTATTCATTTTAATTATCTAAATATAATTGGCATTCACATTTCCACTGGAAAAAAATCTTTAAGATTGCTAAAGAAAAATTTACAACAAACTGCCATATTGTATGGCATGTAGGCAGCGTGAAGACTTTCAATTGAGATATTAAAAATCAAGTCTTGACTGAACCAACAGGATTCATGACACTTTTACAACTTTCAGAGTCTAACTCAGTTGACACAGATCCTCATAATCTCCTCATCATCTTCTACATTTTGAAAACTATCATATGTCAGTGACCTGTGGAATTCATCACTGAAGTAGAAGATAAGGTTATGTCACCAATAATGTTCACTGGAAAAGGTTAACTTTTAGGAGAGACTTAGTGACTGACTTCCATAATAGAGTGAGCAATGTTGGATGACTTGTACGCAGAAGAAATCCTAAATAGCTTATACAGGATTGGCTTGTCCTTCAAATCCTAAGGGTTAACGTTGTCAGGTATCTAAATTTTGTTCAGAAATATGCATAGTCATCTTCTGCCAGTAATATAAGCATATAAAAAACTGCTTCAAACAATTTTTACAACAAGTATTGCATGATTTAGCATCCCTTCTGTAAATAAATTAATCTAACAAAGAGTAAGCCTTGTTTTTATTCAGGGAGAAAACAAATTTGGTTATAAAATGAGAGGTATCTATTTTTTTATTAACACAGGAATATGGACCAATAAATGGAAAAATCTGCATGGCAACACTGAAACTATAGTAAAGCAGGCATACAAGTGAAATAAATCTAATCACTTTGTTTAATCAAAATGTGAAATGTTTTCTACATCTCATGTACCCCATACATATATACACCTCTTATGTAGCCACAAAAATGTAAAACTTAAAAAACAAAAAGAATGAAAAATGAATTTTTTGGTTTTTGCTAAAGAATATTTAGAACTTGTAAATATGTTGTAATAACACTCTAGGAAGCTAGCTTTCATTTATTCAGGAAACAGATAAGTATGAGTGAAAAGAAAAATCTTGGTACTCTCAGACATATAATTTATCTGGATTTATTATCTAGTTGTGTGAAAAGGGAATAGTTACAAACTATTTCAGTCCACAGTGATGGTGAACATATTTGTAGTCTTCAGTACTTAAAAAAACCCAATGCTTAAACATGTTTTAACACAAATTTTTTTTGAAATGAAAGCAATTGTGGTAAAAATGACATAATATAGAAATACATATCCACAATTTGTAAGAAGTAACAATAGAATAATGTTTTTCAAACTGCAGTACATGATCCATTAAGCATACATGAAATAGATCTAATGGTATGAGGCCAGATATTTGAGTTATTTTTTAGTGGTAGAGTGTAGAATAAATACTAGAATATGTCAGAGGACATTACACATAGCAAGGTAAGAACCATTTAATAGAATGTCCACTTCAAATTATATTCATATACAAATATATATACTTTCATATATATACACATATATACTTTTATACACACATGTTAGCATGTTTGTGTTCACTAGATTCTAATATTAAATACATATATTTCTTTCTACAGGCCTTGGTCAAAATAGTTCCAAGCTGTTTCAATAATATAAAAATCTAGACTTCATTACCAAACTAAATTCACATACTGTGTTTTCCTTCAGAAAGTTGTCTTAAAACTCACTGATGCCAATTAGCTCTACAGGCAGATCCTACTGCTTCTATAACCACTACAGAAGCATCACGTGATCTACTAAAAAAAAAAAACTGAGGTGCTGGTATCACTCTGGGTTCCAAGCGGAGTTCCCAGTTTACACTAGTTTCCTCATGCTTTCTCCTTCACCTTTTCATTATAGTAAGGCATACACGATTTAAAAGTCTGGCTGATCTATAGGAAGCATTTCAGAATCATTCTACATAGGTTTTTGTATCGTCGTCTGCCTTGGTCAAATGTCGTCAAAGCTTCTTTGATATATTGACCAGAAATTAATTTTAGAGAAGCACAATAGATTTACAGCCTCTGTTTGCAAAGACAATAAACTGTGAGGTCCAGAGAAACAATGATCAACAAGGTGGCTGCATATGGTAAATGAAGGGTCAAAGGTGTTTGGTTTTGGTAGGCACTGACTTGGAACAAGTAAAATAGAGACAATCTCAATGAACTTTTTGAACTTTTGAGTGTTCGAGAAAGAAGTAAATGAGTAAGTAAATTAATGAGTAAGTTATTATAGTGGGAGAAAATGATTGCGGGGAGGGAATGAAATACCTTAGTACTACTCCCGAGATAGTGCTTTGAGGAAAAAAAAATTAAAACATGTTCGGGTTTTGTTCCTATAAGCCAGTAGAAGGAGACATCTGGCCTTCTTACCAAGACTTCCATTCCTGCCCCTTGTAATATAAATCGTACTCCTTCCTGCTGGCCCAGAATTGTAATCAGACCACCTTCATTGTATATAGATCCCAAGAGAGTACTAACAACTTCTGATTGCTGATAGCCTGGGAAGAATTCAAACCACTAATCTACTGTCTAAGTACTTTATTCTCATCCCAATGCCATAAACAATCTAATTCTCTAAAAGCTGACACATAATACCTAGTATGAAGAGAAGAACTTATGTTTAGTAGCAACCTGAGGAAAAATAAGTACATAAAATAACAAAGAAGCATCAGTGTGGTTCATTGGAGATCTGGGACTGCATATCTAGATATAATATGGGATAAATTGAGAAAATTAGGGCAATCATGGATCAAAAGTTATAACACAGCATTTCTGTGCATTGCAGAGACCCTTCAGGGAAACCCAGGCTCTGCAGCACGTTCATTTATCAAAGGGATAATGACCCGAAAACATTCTTCTGGAAACAGTGTGGAAACTATTTCCTTTTTAAAGGAAAGGCACCTGTGGAACTAATTAGGATGAAGTACTTCTTTCAGAGTATGCGCTGTAATCCTGTTGAGTGAATAAAAGATTTACAAGACTGTAGTTCATAACGATAGAGAACTCAAATGACAGTTGATGGTGGTCCGTGGTATGAAAACAAGATTTGGAGAGATTCAGACTAATATTCGCTGAAGTAGTCATGAGGAAAAAAAATAGCAATTGTACCCAAGAATAATTTAAATAATGCAAGTCTTTCTATCCCCAAGTTTAATTAACAAGTAATCCAAAGTAGAGTATCTCCAAAATGAATATCTTACTTACAGAATCATGGGAAGGTTCTGAAAAAATGGGTTCCTCCAGGGAGTAAGCAAGGGACTTATAATAAGAGGGCACGTTATCATTTTATATTGTTTAATTTTGTACTCATTGCTTTTTTACGCATATGCACGTATTACTTTCTAAGTTATAAATAGTATTTGCAAGGAAATAGTATTTCTCATTTATTCAAGAATATAAGATATTTAATCATTTTCTTCTTCATCCAAGATATAGAAGATTGGTGGATACTGCTCAACTTTATGTGTATTACGTGTATAAGTAAAAGTCTGTGTTAAGGAATGATTCTTGACCATTGTTATTATTTCATTATCAGTTGAAAAGTAATGCATGAATTTAATAGCACAGCCCAACTGTCAAGGCTTATCATACCTATGCATAACAGAGAGAGGAAATATAGTGGAATATTAGAACTACAGCCTGGAAAATTCAGAAACCTCAGATCTAGTGGAATCTAATTTATGTGCATTTATCATTTTTGTTACTCGTGTGAGAAAGCCTCAGATTATTTTCATTTAACCAATACATTTTTATTTAACAGCACTTCTCTAATAAAATTTTGTGCACTTAATAAATATATATTGCCCATCTCACACATTCCAGACAGTATTTTAGGGATTGGATGTACATCAGGGACCTCAACAGACAAAACGTGACAATTAAAGTGATTATATAGATGGTTCATGGTATGGGAAAAATATACATACATATCATACGTGATACAAAAAATAGTGCTGATTCAGACAATCCCAAGTGTCAGGGGTTTCACTATTTCACAAAATAGAATGCAGTGGTGTATTTCTAAATATCTGCATAAATCGAATCATAATGATACCTCTACCCTATCAGTGTTACGCTGACATATTTTTTACATTGTACATATTTGAACTCCTTTCCATCATGGCTTCCTGTCTTTGATCAATACCATTTGAATTTTTAAAAAATATACTTTAAGTTCTGGGATACATGTGCAGAAAGTGGAGGTTTCTTACATAGGTATACATGTGCCATGGTGGTTTGCTGCACCCATCAACCCATCATCTACATTAGGTATTTCTCCTAATGCTATCCCTCCCCTAGCCCCCCACCCCCTGACAGGCCCCAGTATGTGATGTTCCCCTCCCTGTGTCCATGTGTTCTCATTGTTCAACTCCCACTTAGGAGTGAAAACATGTGTTGTTTGGTTTTCCATTCCTGTGTTAGTTTGCTGAGAATGGTGGTTTCAAGCTTCATCCATATCTCTGCAAAGAACTTGAACTCATCCTTTTTTATGGCTGCATAGTATTCCATGGTGTATATGTGCCATATTTTCTTTATCCAGTCTATGATTAATGGGCATTTGGGTTGGTTCCCAAGTCTTTGCTATTGTGAACAGTGCTGCAATAAACATACGTGTGCAAGTGTCTTTATAGTAGAATGATTCATAATACTTTGGATATATACCTAGTAATGGGATGGTGGGGCCATTACCCTCAGATTTTTTTAAAAAAAATAATCTGTTTATCAACCTAGCATAATCTACATTCTCTCCTGAAAAAGCTTCAAAGTGTATTTCCACATACTTTGTTAAAGTTGTAAGTTTTCTGAAATGTACATTTGCTTCTATTTCTGCCTTTCTGCTTCAATTCATCTTTGATAATAAAAACTTTGCAGAGGGCCAGGCATGGTGGCTCATGCCTGTAATCCCAGCACTTTGGGAGTTCTAGGTGGGTGGATCATCTGAGATCAGGAGTTTGAGACCAGCCTGACCAACATGGTGAAACTCCATCTCTACTAGAAATACAAAATTAGTCAGGTGTGGTGGCACATGCCTGTAATCTTGCTACTCGGGAGGCTGAGGCAGGAGAATCACTTGAACTTGGGAGGCAAAGGTTGCAGTGAGCCGAGATTGTGCCATTGCACTCCAGCCTCGGTGACAATAGTGAAACTCCATCTCAAAAAAACAGAACAAACAAACAAACAAACAACAACAAAAAACCCCCCACACACACACACAAAACTTTGCAGAGTTATCAATGACCTCCTTATAATTAAATATAATAGACAACTTTTATCTTTTATCATATATTGACCCATGAGTATCATTTCAAATTTTTGGTTATTCACACCCTTCCTCTTGCAACAATTTCTTTTCCTGGTTTTTGTGATACCCCTCCTTCCCGTTCTTTCTCATTATAGGGACTTCCTGGTTTCCCACGTCTTTAATATTGAGGGTCCTTAGTTTTCTCTTCTGGGCCCTTTTCCTTTTCATCTGATAGTCTTCTTCTGGATTATATCATGAACTCTGTGACTTAATTTGCCACCTATGTACTGAAAATTCCAAATCTGTATATCTAGGCCAAATCTTTTTTTAAATTATTATTTTTTTCCTGGTATTTCTTATAATGACTACATATTTCTATTTGGATATCCCGCAGATCATTGAAACTCAATATATCTCAAACTTGTCTCAAGGGACTTTTTTCAAATTAAATCCTTTCCTCGTAGTCCCATTTTCAGGGAATGGAACTGGTAGCCACTATACAGCTACATAGTTGCCCAAGCTAGAATTAGGGTGCTTATTGAGTCCTTTTCCCCATTCATCATAGCCAATCAATTACCAGAACCTACCTATCCTATGACACCTACTTTTCTCTGTCATGATTGCCACATCCTTATGTCTTAAATAAATGCATAGTCTTCTTTCTGCTTTCTCTGCTGCTGTCTGTAAACCATTCTCCACACAGCAGCCACAGTAATTCTCACACACACACACACACACACACACACATACACACACACCAATATAATCTTGGTACTTTACTACTTAAAAATAAATAAGGGCTTCCTTTTTTCTTTCTTTCTTTCTTTTTTTTTTTTTTTTTTTTTTTGGTTTTTGGAAAAAGGTAATGTCTTTATGATGACTTGGCATGCTAATATGCCTTACCACCTTATTTCACTATTACCCGCAATTCAACATAATACTCCAGGAACTCAGAACATTCTGTTCTTCAATTATACCATGGTTCTATCCATACTTCAGAATTTTCCATAGGAGTTTTCTCTGAAACATTTATCTTTAACCTCTTAGATGCCTGGCTTCTATATATCACTTAGATTTCATCTAAGATATTATTCCCACTAAGAAGTCTTCCCTGACTCCTTTCACTGCACTCGAACCTTGGTTTACTGTCATTCATCTATGTTTCATAACAAATATTTTGTTGAGTTTATCCTGTATTACAATTCTCTCTGTATTTGTCTCTAAGCTTCATGAGTGCAAAGACTATGTCTATTTCTATACCATTTTATTTCTATCTTCTCCTACAGTGACTAGCACAGATTTAGAGTTCAATAAGTATTTTAAATTGCACATATAAATAAAAGAATCATTATCAATCCTATAGAAGTTTTATTTTAAAAAATCCAAGGTTCTTTGGTTACTTTTGCAAGAATTTCACTTATAATATCTGGCTTTATTCAATCTCTTTTAGTCATGTTTCAGAACACAATATTAGAATACGCTTGCTGTCTTCTGATAAACTTTTCACTCAGTAGATACTGTCGGAATCACCAAAAATCCTCAAAACAATTACTCAAGAACTGTTTTACCTCAGTGTATATCCTCATAAGTATATATCAGGAGTTTATGTACGGCTTTAAAAAGACAGAATAATGCTGGGAATGAAAGATTGTCTTGAAAAAGCTAAAAGTTCTTTTCTGTTATGTTAGGGAAGCCCAACATTCAAGTGATAGATTCATTAGCCATACATCCATTTTTGCTATTTTTATACAACATTGTTAAGTGCTATGCTAATCTACAAAAGTAGAAAATCAGAACATATGTTGTGAAATTAGCTGGAAGCTATAAAAGCAACATTTCTGTAGGAAGATTTCTCGTTCAAAAACATAGTTTTATTACATTTTAGCATACAGGAAATTTAATAATATGGTCCTAAAATCAAACAGAATTAAGCTACATCATATGCTCATCTGAGTTGTGCAAAGACAGGCTAACAAAAGAGCTAGATAAAATGCTATATTTCTTCAATACATTCTGCTACACCACCAACTGTGAAATAAAAGCTGAAGGCTTGGAACCTGGACATGATGGGGTAGGAAAGTAAGAGGAAATACTCAGAACTCTAGATACCAGTCACATCAGCTACAACTATTTAGATAAAAGGATATGTTCTATAGTTATTGAGAATTGAAAAGACAATAGACTTGTGGCATATATTTTCAATCACTTTAAAGTATAACTGTCAACTATAGCAAAATCTTCTTTAAATATAAAAGACAACTGTATACAAATAATACCAGAGATGGGAGATGAGACAGGAGTTAGAATGAAAGCCTCTAAAGAGAAGTCCTCATACTGTAAAATACCCTGCACACTACTTACACTAGGTTAAAAGAAACAAACAAAAAACAAAACACAAAAAGAAGTTTCTTCCATAAATAAAATAAAAGAAGAAAACTTAAACATCTCACATTTATAGTCCCCCAAAATAAGGGTTAGCTTCTTGCCTGTTTACCATAAAGACACTAATAATCAAATCTGTCTCTATCTATAGTGCTTCTAGGAAATATTTATTTACCTCACTTCTAACCATAAAAGGTGAGCAGTGATTAGTGATTTGAGGAAATCAAGCAATGGGAATGAGGGGGAAGAAGGCTAAACTAAGCAGATAAAAAAGTTAACTTTCAAAGAGATGAAAACACCCTTTAAAGAACAGAATAAAACTTTTTAAAAGTCTCCCCTTGTATATTCAGAGAAGATCTGCAGAGTCTGCATACATAAAACAAAAAGAGGATTCAACAAAAATGGAGCCATACAAGAATAAGACAGGACTTTTAGAAAGGGGAAGTGATTTTTTTCAAAATAAAAATTCAATAGAAGAAATAAAGCTAAAATTTTATAAAATAATTTTAAAATAAACCAATTATATTAAAAACATAAAGTAAGTAAGAGAAAACATTTAATGCAGGGGATCGAACCGAGAGGTCTCAGTAACTAATAAATCACAATTTAAGTATGAGAGAATAAGGGGAGGGATGAATGTAGTAGAAAATTATCAGAGAAATACTAGAAGATAATTTCCCTAAGTAAGGGATTTAACTTTTTGGTTGATAGGGTCTATCAAATGCCCAGCAAAATAATGAACAAAATCCACATGTACATACAACTTGTAAAAGTTAACATCAAGCTCAAAGGTGACATCACAAATATTTTTAAAGAGAGACAAATAGGTCACCAATGAAGTAAACAGGAATCAAACCAGATTCCAGTAACATTAGATGTGTAAAAACAAATAAGACAAAACGTTCGAAGTAATGCACGACAAAAATAATTTCTATGTAAAGTGAAACTATCAATTGAGTATGAGGACTGAATAAAGACATTTTTAGATAGGCAAAGAATCACAAAGTTTACCACTTCTGTTTCCTTTCTCACTAAGTTAATCACCCTGCCTACAAATAATTATATCTCTATCTTCAGTTCATCAACTGATACCTTTACAATTTCAAACAGCATAGCTAAACCTTCATTTTGAATTTCACGAATTACAGACAATATGCACTGAATCCCCATTTTATAGAATAAGAAAAGATGTTAATGTTCCTACCCTCTCTCTTCACCTTCTTTTTTGCACTACTCAAGTCATGAAGCCTTAAATACATCTTTATGTTTACATGGATTAGTTCCAAACTATCAAATCTAATAAACATTATTATTACAATAATGATACAAATATAATTGGCGGCAACCTTGAGTCATACACTAGGATTATATTTCATTCCCCCATGTATTCAGTAGCCCCTATGCCTCTATAAGGAAAATACCTTTAGTGTCAATACTTTTAGTGTCAATTTGCCTTTATAATATTCTCTATTGTGTACAAGCTGTAAAACATTCTTTTTATCTTATAGATTCCCTATATACTGTTTCCTAGAGTGTTCCATTCACTGACCTCTACGTCAGCAGTACAGCTATCATAGTGGGATTGCATGTCACTATACTTATGTATTTATCATCCTTGGTACATCCTGTTTTTTAATCCAAGTACATCTTCAATTAACTTCGTAAGAAAGCGTGATTGTGGGAGAAGGGGTTGGGTGCCAAAAGCAGAGAAAAGGTTGATGGCGTGAATGAACTAAACCCTTCAGTGTTGTAGCAGGAATTGATACATAACATATAAGTTGATTTAGAAAAAAACATGTCAATGTGTCCTATTAAAATATGCACCAGAGGAACTAAACACAGAAGCAGAAGTAGTTGTCACCAGGGAATAGTGTCTAAGAGGAGGGAGGAGTTTAACAACAAGAACACTTGCTTTTCAATAGAACTTGCAGTCATTAGCTCTGTTCACCAAACATTCCCTGTTCTCTGACTCCTGAGAACATGGCAGGACTGCACTTCCTGGCCCTACTTAAGATTTCATAGACCCATGAAAGGAGCCACTGCCAAAGACTTGTTACTGAAAATGACATGTGTCACTTCCAGGTGGAGGGTTTAAGAGGCAATGCATAATGCACTACCTTCTTTTTCTGAAGGCTAAGTTGCTGCATCTGGCCCCTCCCATGACCACAAAAGAGGCAAAACACATAGCGAGCCTTTTTGGATTTTGGAGTCGACATATTCCTCATTTGGATGTGTTACTCTGGCCCATTTACTGAGTGACCTGAAAAGCTGCTGGTTTTAAGTGGGGTCCAGCAAAAGAGAAGGCTCTGTAGCAGATGCAGGCAGCTGTGCAAGCTGCTCTGCCACATGAACCATATGACCTAGCATATCCAACAGTGCTTGAAGTGGCAGTGGCAGACAGGGATGCCACTTGGAGCCTTTGAAAGGTCCTTATAAGGGAATCTGAGCACAGGCCTTTAGGATTTGGGAGTAAAGCGCTGCTATTCTCTGCAGATGACTACCCTTCTTTTGAGAAACAGCTCTTGGCCTGCTGCTGGGCCTTCACAGAAATTGAACACTTAACCAGGAGCTACCACATTACCATGTAGTCTGAGCTGCCCACAATAAACTGGGTCTTATCTAACCGACTAAACCATTATAAAGTTGGCCCCACTCAGCAGCACTCTATCATCAGGTAGAAGTTTATATATATATAAACTATATATAAAGTTTATATATTATATATATATACATAAAAAACATATATATATATATGTATATGATGGAACCCAAACAGATCTTGAAAGCACAAGTGAGTTTCATAAAGAGGTCACCCAAACGTACATATCCCCACTCCTACTACACTGCCTTCTTTCTCCGCACCAGCACCTACGGCCTAATGGGAAGTTTCCTACTATCTGATGACAGAGGAAGAAAAGACCTAGGTATGATTTACAGATGGTCTGCACAATAAGCAGGCACCACCGGAAAGTGAACAAATGTAGCACTACAGGACTTCTGTGGGACGCCCTTGAAAGACAGTGGTGAAGGAAATCCTCCCAGTGGGCAGAACCTCAGATAGCTCATCTGATGTCCACTTTTCTTGTAAGGAGGTATGGTCAGATGTGTGATTATATAGTAATTCAGGGGCTGTGGCTGATGGTTTGTCCAGATGGTTAGGGACTTGGAAGAAACATGATTGGAAAAGTGCTAACAAGGAAATTTGGGGAAGATGTGTATGGATAGGACTTTCTGAATGAGAAAAAAAACAAAAACAAACAAAAAAAACCCATGAAGATATTTGTGCTCCATGTGAATTTTCACCAAAGGGTGACCCTAGCAGAGGAATATTTTAATAATTTGGTGAATAGCATGACCTATTCTGTGGATTCCACACAGCTTCTTTCCATAATTACTAGGGTTGAAGCTTAGGCATGGGCTTCACATATGGACTTCTACTTACCAAGGCCAACTGGCTAGAGCCATTACTGACAGCCTAATCTGCCAGCAGCAGAGACCAACTATGAGTCCCTGACATGACACCGTTTCCTCAAGTGACCAGCCATTTACTTACTGGTAGGTTAAATGTATCACACTGCTTTCATTATGGAAGAGGAAGCATTTGGTCCTTATTGAAATATACATTTATCCTGGATATAGATTTGCCTTCTCTGCGCACATTTCTACCAAAGCTATCATCCAATGACTTACAAAATGCCTTACTCACTGTTATGATAGTCCATCCAGCATTGTTTCTGCCAAGGAACTCACTTCACAGCAAAACAAGTGTAGCAATGAGCCCATGCTCAGGGAATTCATTAGTTTTACATGTTTCCCACAACCCTGAAGCAGCTGGTTTCATAGTATGGTTTCTCTTCTGTTTTATCAAATGACTGCAAATGACTTAATATGTCTCAGACAGTGAGAGCTGACTTGATGACAGTGAATGTTTTCTCAGTTCTATCAAAATTCATCTGTGCATGCCCTTGCCTATATTTAAATCATGTGCCCTATCTTGAAGTAAAAAAAAAAATACTGTGACCATTTGATCTTCGTTTATTCTACTTATTTTGACAACTGAAAACCAAAGGCTTGTAATGGTTACTGAATAAACTAAAATGAAATGTAAGCCAACTATTAAAAATGTATAAATCCATTATTAAAAGTGGGTCTTGTCCATCAAGAGTGAGTCAATATCTAATGGTCACTGTTTACACTAGTTTGATCCTCTCACTCTATATGTGGTGGCTGATAATCTGAGCAGCCTAGATACAATTCTCCTTGCATTTCTTCTTTTATATATATATATATTACGAAGCCTCAGAACACTGTCTATAGCCCTGCCACTTATGACTTGATATCTGAATATAGCAGGAAATAATAAGGGTGTTTGGCTGAGAGACAGAACGCACACCACTTAATAAGTGAGTTCTGTTACACTACTGCATCACAAAGCAAAACTTATCACGTAGCCATGCAAAAAGGAATGTTGTATTTAATGCAGGACGTTTTTCACAACATCAGAAGTGCCCTCATATGTTAACAAATTTCTTCGAGCAAACAGTTTTTTTCTGTATCAGGAACAATATATTTCATAGCTCATTGTCTTTCCACTTTACTTTGATGTAAAGAAGGTCAGCATCAGATTTGAAGTCTGTTTCAACTCACTGTCTTCTGATTTGTATCCTTGTGGACTGACCATATGCCTGAAATATCTGTTTCTTTTTTCTCTTACTTTCCTTTACTCTATATTTTTAATCGATCCATTTTTATTCTGTTAAATTGTATGTGTTTTTGAAACAGGCACTCTCAGCATGCCCTGTGACTGGGGGAGAGTGGTATTATTCTCTGTAAGTTATTAGTGCTTTTGTTCCCTTCAGTGTTTGCAAAGAACATAACAGCTTCTTACTGATAAAAGTAATGATAGTTAAGGAAATTTGAATTCATTTATTAATCAATTAAAAGCATGAATCAAGGCATTATGTTGAATGTTGCAAGGGGTGGAGAGTTCCACCAGCGTTGGGCAGGTGTGAGGAAAGGAAATGTGGAAACTGATTTAAAACTGACATTTTAGGTAGAAGTCAACTTGGATTTGAATCCTGGTTCTGCCACTTCGTATTGGTGTGGCCTTGGGTAATTACTGTCTTAACCTTAATTTCCCACCCCTTTGTGTCCTTTAGACATTTAAACTGAGATAAAGAAATTTAAAAACTTAGTAGGGAATAGGGTTTCCAGGCATTTTAGTTGATTCTTTCTATTACAGCTCCTGCCCTAAAGAGTGTAATATTTAGAGAGCAATAATTCATGTATACAAGAGTATAGTTTAAGGGCATGTGTAATAATTGCCATGAAACTGGCATAAGCAAAGTGCCATGGGGGGAAAGGAGACAGAAATAAATGATCAAAGACAGAGACTCAGCTGCGGCCAGTTTGAAGAAAAGCCCCTAATGATTTGAATGAAGGGCAACCTAATGAATTTGATGATATATAGTAAAGGTACATCAAGAATCTGAGTAGAAGGGCAAATTGAACGTGATTTATAATTTCAAGACAAAGTGAAAACACTATAAAGAAGAAATTAATAATGAGGATACTCTTTGCAAAAGAATCTATCTGAAAAGTAATATGCTGTTTTTGTGACCACCAATTAGGGCATGAAGCTACATCACAGTTCTTTTAAAATAGCTAGCATTTGTTGTGGAATTAATATGTGCCAGAAGACTGTTAGACACGTAACAAACCTACAAGGTAAGCATTATCCCCATTTTCCTGATCAGGAATAAGACTGAATAAGCCTAAGTACTTTGATTAAAGTCACTTAGCAAATGGTGTCACGAAGATGTTTTCTGGTTAAAAAGCCCATGTTCCAAAGCCTTTCTTTTCTTTTTTTGAGTCAGGGTCTCACTGTGTGACCCATGCTGGGGTGCAGTGGTGCGATCACGGCTCACTGCAGCCTCCACCTACTAAGCTCCAGCAATCTTCTCACTTCAGTCTCCCAAGTAGCTGAGACTATAGGCGTGCACCACGAGGTCTGGTTAATTTTTGTATTTTCACTAGAGACAGGGTTTTGCCATGTTGGCCAGGCTGATCTTGAACTTCCGAGCTCAAGAGAGCTGCCTGCCTCAATCTCCCAAAGTGCTAGGATTATAGGCATGTGCCACCGAGCCCAGCCCCAAAACCTTTCTACAGGATCAACCTGACTTCTATATGTAATTGTATCTTAAGGATATTTTTTGACGATTGTGTCAAACATGTCGTCTGGTCATTCATTTTCATGGAGAGTGGGTCTGTCATATAGGATTTCACAACTTTTCTCTGAGAGAGCCATGGAAGAACTTGAATAAATAAGATTACAGGCTTTATTTTCCAGAAGAACCAAGTGATCCTAAGACCTGTCACATCTCAGAGAATGGGGAGTTGCCTGTATACTCATGGGGTAATAAATAACTCAATTATTTTCTGTGTTTTTCCAGTCATTACAGCTTATAACAGTGTTAATTGCTATGAAGTCTCTGTTAAACTGGGCATACATCCCTGTAGAATTCTGAAGAATTACAAATCTTTTAACTTGAGAAAAATTATGAAGAAAACAATCTATAAGGAGATAAGTAAACACCTTCCAATGTTTGCTTTTATAAATTTTCTAATACAGATTTAATTGAAGTATAACAGCTTTGTGTGGGTTATCCAATAATAACTAAGCTCTAATCAGAAATTGAAAATAATGTAAGGTTGTTCTAAAGATTAAATCTAATAATTACCATTATGCTAGAATAAATAATGGTATGATTGCCAAAACAGCATTTCTAAATAACTACAGGAAAGGACCATGGGACTTATTCTGGTCAGTGAATCAAGAATATGCATGCAAAATTAATCAGCTGGAGGCCACAGCATTTCATTTTTAATGCAAGATCCCTAGAGTTCTCTTTCCCTCTATCCCACTGTTGGCAGTCTTTAGAATATGGTTGCTCCATCAACTTGGGTTCAGGAGTAAGGAGATATCGAGCATAACTTTCAGCCAACCTGCAATAAACATGGAGGATCAGGGAGAATAAATATTTGTAGCTGTGAGTCACTAAGGTTTTGTAATTATGACTGTGGCATAACCTATACCCACAACGTCCAATACAAATAAAGTATGAGCCACATATGTAATTTTAAATTTTTGAGTGGCCAACCTTTGAGATAAAAAAGAAACAAATGTAACTGGTTACATTTCAAGTGTTCAGTAGCCACACATTGCTAGTGACTACTCTATCAGCCTTTGCTTACTATGTTGAAACAGACAATTTATAGTATCTCCTTAATCATGAAGATTTCTTCAAGAAACACACATATACAAGTAAGACAAGTGGCTTAGAAACAGGAAGGAGTTGGCAAATTCTGGTTTGCTTTAAGATGACAATGGGTTATCCTAGTGGATATGTTCACTAGGCTATATGAAAATGCAAAATAAAGAAGGCATAGAACATTCGGAATATCATGGTAATTACAATTATCCTTTACTTTTCCAATCCTGGAAAATAGCTGTACCTTGAAATATCCACAATTTGGCCTAAGAGACCAAATAATATATATAGTTTTCTTTAAGAGATGTACCTCAAAGAGATGGCATCAAATATCTACCATTCTCTAGGGTTCTGGAACGGAAAGATATATATATAACAAATGAAGAGAGACTTTTAAACATATCTAAAGTAATCAAGAGTGAAAGAAAGACAAGAAGACAGTAAAAGCTCTGGGATTTTAACAAGAAATGATTATTAGTGACATTTGGAAGTATAGCTTTGGCGAATTCATGAGTTAAGAGGCCAAATTAAAGGAAATTCAAAAGAAATCTAGTGAAGAGGAAATTGAAGCAAAGAGTGAAAGGCAATAGTAATAGTAAGAGTTGAAATGCACTTCTCTAAAATAGAACTCCATTTTGGCTGAAGAGCCCAGGGAAACTTAATAAGAGAAAATAGCCATTTGTGAGTCTGTGTAAAGCTAATAATGAAATGCAGGATTTTACAAGGAGATGAGTGGCACGAGGGCAAAAAAGAGCAGAGGACTTAGAAAAGGATCAAATATCCTTGCTGGAGGCTTAAAAGAATCAAATGTAAGGTAGAGCTTTAAACTGGCTGCCAATCAAAGGTGAAATCTTTGATCTGTTGAGAATACATGTTTAAATAATTGGTTACCTTAACTTTGAATATAAAGCATGAGATTTATAGGTAGTTGAAAGTTTCGCTGGAATAAAGAATATGAGAACTTGACTGACTAACAACATGATTTCCATAGAAATGTGTGTGTGTGTGTGTGTGTGTGTGTGTATAATATATATATATATTTCACACAGGTAAAAATAAATACAATTTTTAAGAAAAGTAAAAGTGAATAAAAATCAAGTTCATCATATGTGCTAGATATAGCTTTAAAAAGGAATAAAAATTTAAATAGAAGTAAAGATTTTTTTCTAAAAATTGAATACCATAAAGGTTTCTTGTACTTTTAAACATCCTAGAGAATAATATAAAATTTAAAAAGAATTGCAATGTCTATCACAGCACCATGTTATTTTGCTTATACACTATTTTTTTACATTTATACCAAACTTTAAAGTTCTTGAAAAATCAAGGTCTCCAAGTGCTATACCTCTGTATATTTTCACCAATTTTCTTGGCATCAAAACATTTGAGGAAATAATAGCAATAAAAGGGAAAATAAAAGTTACCTAGATTTGTATGCTTAAACATAAAATTTATGGAGTGCATGTTAGTTTAAAGAAAAGTAAGTGTCACAATACACAGCCATCTATTTTTTCTAATACAGTAATTGTATATTCTAAAAGTGAAGAGCAGACTAGGTCAAAGACTAGCAAAAATGACAGCAAGAATTTTAGAAGAAAAAAAGATTTTAAAAGGTTCAAAAAAATGGTAGAACTGGAAAATTATGTCAATTAATGCAAAGCCCAAGAAAATCCAAAATACTTTCAAAAACTCATTTTAAAAAATGAGCATCGAACAGTAAAAATAGTTTTAACTAAAACAAAGAGCATTTAAATATAATTATAAACTAAGTAACTGACACAGGAAAAATGATGAAGTATAAAAAGTCTAGAAAGTAATTATTTAAACTCTGTTTTCAGAATTAAAACAAAAGAGCAGGCATTTGCTTAGCATCAAATCAGATTTTTAGTAGAAAGGTGAAAAATTAAAGAACCATCCGATTAACACTTTAAATAACAACACAGTAATGTTTTCTCTGCTGATAGAAGACCAACACCAACAGCTTTCAATAAAAAGTGCTAAATTAAGTAAATACGATGAAAATTTTTATTTCACTCATATGGTTAAATATCTGTAAGTAATTTAACTAAACTCACCTCAGAAAATTACCCTCACAAATAGCTTTTATGTTTGAGGGTGATATCTACTACTTTTCAACAGAAAATATTTCTCCCCTAGGTGAGTTTAACTTCTGTTTCATTCATCCACACCCTGTCTCTTCCAGGATGACAACACATTGCACTCATCAGTGTCCTTTATATTCCTTCCCCTCATTCACCAAATGGGGATCATAATACCTACCTCAGAGTCACAGTGGGAATGAAAACAAGACTGGTGCAACTAAGCACACAGAAAGTCCTCCATAAGGTCAGGCATGGTGGCTTACACCTACAATCCCAGCACTTTGGGAGGCCGAGACAGGAGGATCACTTGAGGTCAGGAGTTCAAGACTAGCCTGGCCAACATGGTGAAACCTCGTCTCTACTAAAAATACAAACATTAGCCGGGCATATTGGTGTGTAACTGTACTAGCTACTCAGGAGACTGAGGCAGGATAATTGCTTGAACCCAGGAGGCAGGCGTTGCAGTAAGCCAGATCGCGCCACTGCACTCCAGCCCGGGTGACAGAGTAAGACTCCATCTGAAAGAAAGAAAAGAAAGAAAGAAAGAAAGAAAGAAAGAAAGAAAGAAAGAAAGAAAGAAAGAAAGAAAGAAAGAAAGAAAGAAAGAAAGAAAGAAAGAAAGGAAGGAAGGAAGGAAGGAAGGAAGGAAGGAAGGAAGGAAGGAAGGAAGGAAGGAAGGAGGAAAGAAGGAAGGAAGGAAGGAAGGAAGGAAGGAAGGAAGGAAGGAAGGAAGGAAGGAAGGAAGGAAGAAAGCAAGCAAGCAAAAAAATAAAATGAAAAGCGTTCCATAAGTTAGGAACACGGGAGTTGGGGAATTACCTAGTCCAGTTCTACACCACTGACACCTGACCACTCCACCCAGGGCTAGAGGCCGTCAACCCAACCAGCCAACTCCACTACAGCTAACACCCAGCTACACGCACATCCTGAAAGGTATCCTCCCCTTCTCTACACAAAGTAGCAACATTACCGCACTGAAGAACAGGTTAGCCACAAAGCTGTCTTTATTGGGTGGAACAAAGAGGTTCCACCCCAAAACCATTCCTACTGAGAGCTGAGGGTCGGACATTTCCCACCGCATTCAGCTGCACCGTGTCCTAGAGATAGATACACAAACAGTGTGGATCTGAACTAAGAGTCACAAGCCCCAGGACAGGGGTGTGATAAACAGATCACGTTCTTGCCTATCTAGGGCATGGGGCTAGTGTAGCCTCTTCAATCCCAGCAAAGATCTCAGTGCATTTAACCAGGAGCCCCCAAGGTCACCCCCTTAAGTCTGGTGCTTGTGCTCTTCATTGAAGTATTCATGGGCAAGCCAGGTGGCCCAGATCTGCCCATCTGTGTCCCCTCTTCACTCCAAACACGGCTGCCCAGCCCATCACATGAAACAACAGAGAGCACCTCACAGTGAACAAGTATATACTCACCTGCTTTTCCGCAGCTGGCTCTTACCCGCAAGTGCCACCTACTGGCCGGTAGGTCAAACTACACAATGCAATATGAAAACTGCCAACAGAAGCGCACAGGACCATAGAAGCAAAGCGAAAGGCCCCTACCTAACGTTCTGTACTGTCACACCCTCAAGGTGGAGTGGGGGAATAAATAAAATAAAGATAGATTTTTAAAGTTCCATCCAAACAAAGGTAACTTCAAAAGCAAGAAGTGTCAGCTTCCCTAGATGAGAAGGATCCAGTGTAAAAATTCTGGTACCATGTAAAATCTGAATGCTGTGAACCCATCAAAGGATCACACTAGCTCTCTAGCAATGGACTCTAACCAAAATGAAAATTCGGAAATTACATAAAAATTCAAAGGATAGATTGTAAGAAAGTTCAATGAGATCAAAGAAAAGGTTGAAAACCAACACACAGAAACCTTAAAAGCAACCCGGGAAATGAAGGAAGAGATAGTTGTCTTAAAAACAAAAACAAACAGAACTTTTGGAAATGAAAAATCTACTTAAATGAGTTCAAAATACAGTTGAAAGCTTTAATAATAGACTATACCAAGCAGAAGAAATCATTTCAGAGCTCGAAGATTGGTCTTTCAAATTAACCCAGTTAGACAAAGTAAAGAGAAAATATTTTTTAAAAAATAAACAAAGCCTTGGAGAAATATGGAATTATGTGAAGTGACCAAACCTATGAATTATAGTTACACTCCTGAGAGAGAAGAAGAAAAAGTAAGAAATTTGGAAAACATATTTGAAGGAATAATGCAGGAAAATTTCCCTAATCTTGCTAGAGATGCAGAAATTCAGACACAATAAATTGAGAAAACAACTGGATGATACTATACAAGATGAATATCATCAAGGCATATAGTTATAAAACTATGCAAGGTCAATGTAAAATAACAAATATGAAAAGCAACTAGAGAGAAACATCAAATCACCTATAAAAGGAATCTCATCAGACTGACTGCAAACATCTCAGTCAGAAGAGACTGAGACCTATTTTTAGCCTCCTTAAAGAAAAAATTTGTCAGTAAAGAGTTTTATATCCTACCAGACTAAGTTTCATAAATGAAAGAGAAATAAAGTCATTTCCAGACAAGGAAATACTAAGAGAATTCATCACCACTACATTGAACCAATAAGATATGTTCAAAGGTGTTCTAAACATGGAAATGAAAGGACAATACTCACCATCATAAAAGGACACGTAAGTACAAAGCTCAGAGAAGACCCTATGGAGCAATTACACAATCGAAACTTCAAAGCAACTAGCTAATAACACTATTATAGGAATAAAACCTCACATATCAATATTAACCTTGAACATAAATGACCTAAATGCTCTACTTGAAAGACAGAGTGGCAAATTGGATTTTAAAAAACTAAAGCAACATCAACAACAACAAAAACAAGACCCAACCATCTGCTGCCTTCAAGAGATTCACCTAATGCCTAAAGAAACCTACAGATTCAAAATGAAGGAAACCACCCATCTAACATAGGATTGATAATGAGAATATATAAGGAGCTCAAACAACTCTATAGGAAAAGAATTCTAATAATATAGTTTAAAAATGGACAAAAATTCTGAATAGATATTTCTCAAAAGAAGACATACAAATGGCAAACAATTATATTTAAAGGTAGTCAACATCACTGATCATCAGAGAAATGCAAATCAAAACTATGATGAGATATTTTTTCACCTCAGAGCAGCTTTTATCCCAAAATCAGGCAATTAGAAATGCTGGCATGGATGTGGAGAAAAGGGAACCCTCATACACTGTTGCTGTGAAGGTTCTTCACTATGGAGAACAGTGTAGAGGTTCCTCAAGAAACTAAAAATAGAACTAGGTATTCACCCAAAGGAAAAAGAATCAGCATATCCAACAGATATCTGCATTCTGATGTTTATTGCAGCACTATTCACAATAGCCAAGATTTAGAAGCAACCTAAGTGTCCACCAGCAGATGAATGGATAAAGAAAGTGTGGTACAGTCAGGCGCGATGGCTCACGTCTGTAATCCCAGCACTTTGGGAGGCCGAAGCAGGCAGATCCCGAGGTCAGGAGATCGAGACCATCCTGGCTAACATGGTGAAACCCCTTCTCTACTAAAAAAAAAAAAAAAAAAAAAAATACAAAAAATTAGTATAAAAGGCCGGGCGCGGTAGCTCAAGCCTGTAATCCCAGCACTTTGGGAGGCCGAGACAGGCGGATCACGAGGTCAGGAGATCGAGACCATCCTGACTAACATGGTGAAACCCCGTCTCTACTAAAAAATACAAAAAAACTAGCCGGGCGAGGCGCCTGTAGTCCCAGCTACTCGGGAGGCTGAGGCAGGAGAATGGCGTGAACCTGGGAGGCGGAGCTTGCAGTGAGCTGAGATCCGGCCACTGCACTCCAGCCTGGGCGACAGAGCGAGATTCCGTCTCAAAAAAAAAAAGAAAGAAAGTGTGGTACATGTACATAATGGAATACAATTCAGCCATAAAAACGAATGAGATCCTGACATTTGCAACAACATAGATGGAAGTGGAAGTCATTATGTTAAGTGAAATAAGTCAGGTACAGAAAAACAAACTTTGCATGTTCTCACTTATTTGTGGGAGCTAAAAATTAAAATAATTGAACTCATGAAGACAGAGAGTAGAAGGATGGTTACCGGAGGCTGGAAAGGGTAGTGGGGCAAGTGGGGATATTTAACAGGTACAAAAAATTGTTAGAAAGAATGAATAAGACCTAGTATTTGCTAACAGCTAACATAGCAGGGTGACTATAGGCAAAAATACATTAATTGTACATTTAAAAATCACTAAAAGAGTATAATTGGATTGTTTGTAACATAAAGGATAAATGCTTGAGGCAACAGACACCCCATTTACTCTGATGTGATTATTCATTGGATGCCTATGTCAAAATATCTCATGAACCCATAAATATATACACCTAATATGTACCCACAAAAAATTAAACACTTTAAAAAATTTAAAGGGACAGAAAAAGATATATCACAGAAATGGAAATTTAAAAATTAAAAAATGAAGAGCAGTAGCCATTCTTTTATATATATACACAGATGTTAATCCAACAACAGTTTAAAAAATAAGACAAAGAAGGGCATTATATAATGATAGAGCATTCAATGCAACAAGATTTAACTATCCTATATATATGCTCCCAACATAGGAGTACTGAGATTTACAAACCAAATACTACTAGACATAAGAAAACAGATTGATAAGAATTCAATAATAGAGAAGTAGGGACTTCAACACCCCACTGACAACAGTACACAGACCCACAGATACTAAATATCTATGAATTTAATAGATATTTACAGAACATTCTCCCCAACAACAGAATATACATTTTGCTCATTTGTGCATGGCACATTTTGCAAAATTGAGCATAGTTTTGGCCATAAAGAAAAGCTCAATAAATTCAAAAAAGTAAAAATAATATCAAGTATCTTCTTGGACCACAGTGGAATAAAATTAGAAATGAATACCAGAAAGGAACTCTGAAAACTACACGAGTATGAGAAAACTAAGCAACCTGCTCCTGAATGACTTTTAGGTAAACAACAAAAGTAAGAAATCAAAAAACATTTTTGGAATGAATGAAAATAGAGACACAACATACCAAAACCTCTGGGATACAGCAAAAGCAGTGATAAGAGAAAAACCTATAGCATTAAATGCCTAAATCAAAAAGATAGATCTCAAATTAAAAACCTAATGTTTCACCTCAAGGAACTAGAAAAACAAGAATAATTCAAACCCAAAGCTAGCAGAAGAAAAAAATAACAAGGATCAGAGCACAATTAAATGAGACTAAAACCTAAAAAAGATATAACAGATCAATGAAACAAAAAGTTTGTTCTTAGAAAGGATAAATTTCTAGGTTAACCAAGAAAAAAACAAGATTCAAATGAATACGTATCAGAAATTATAAAAGTGACATTACAACTCATACCACAGATATACAAAGATCATCAAGGAATACTATGAATACCTCCATGTGCACAAACTAGAAAACCTAGAGGAAGTGGATAAATTCCTGGAAACATAAAACCTCCCAAGATTGAAGAAGAGAAAAAGAGAAATCCTGAATAGATCAATAATGTGTCACAAAATCAAATCAGTAATAAAACATCTTCCAAAAACAACAACAAAAAACCCACCCAGGACCAGACAGATTCACAGACAAATTTAACCAAACATAAAAGGAGCTGGCACCGACTTTACTGAAACTATTTCAAAACCTCAAGAAAGAATAATTCCTCTCTAACTAAAAACTTGAGGAAGAAGTATTCCTCTTATAACTATTCTATAAAACCAGTAACCCTCTGATCAGGTAAGAATACAACAGCAATAAAAAAAAAAAAAAACTGTAGGACAATACCCCTGATGAAAAGAGAAGCAAAATCCTCAACAAAATACTAGCAAACTGAATCCAATAGTACACCAAAAAGATAATTGATCATTATCGGGGGCAGAGGTTTTTATTACAGAAATGCAAGGATGGTTCACATATGCAAATCAACAAATGTGATCCATCACATAAACACAATTAAAAACCAAAACTATATAATCATCTCAATAGATGCAGAAAAAGCATTTAACAAAATCCAGCATCTCTTCATGATAAAAACCCACAACAAACTAGGCACTGAAGAAACATACTTCAAAACAATAAGAACCATATATGAAAAACCCACAGTCAACATTATAATGAATGGGCAAAAACTGAAAGCATTCTTCCTAAGAACTGAAATAAGACAAGAATGTTCACTCTTACCACTATTATTCAACACAGTACTAGGAGTGCTAGTCAGAGCAAACAGGCAAGAGAAAGAAATAAAAGGCATTCTAATTAGAAAAGAGAAGCCAAATAATCTCTATTTGCTGATAACATGATTGTATACTCAGATAACCCAAAAGATTCCTCCATAAAACTCCTCAACTAGATAAATAACTTCATTAAAGATTCAGGGTACAAAATCTGTGTACAAAAATCAGTAGCATTTCTATGCAACAATAATGTCCAGGCTGAGAGTCAAATCAAAAACACAATCCCATTTACAATAGACACAAAGAAAATAAAATATCTAGGAATATAGCTAACCAGAGAGGTGAATCATCTCTTTAAGGAAAACTACAAAACTCTGATGAAAGAAATTATATGAGAAAACATCGCATGCTCATGGGTAGGAAGAATCAATAGTGTTAAAATGACCATACTCTCCAAAGAAATCTACAGATTAAATGCAATTCCTGTCAAATGGCCAATGCCATTTTTCATTTATAAAAAACAATCACAAATTTCATATGGAATCAAAAAAGAGCCTAAAGAGTTAAAGGAATACTAAACAAAAAGAAAAAATCGGGATGCACCACATTACCTGACTTCAAATTACAATATAAGGCTATAGTAACTAAAATAGCATGGTATTGGTACAAAAATTGACACATAGACCAACGGAACAGACTAGAGAATTCAGAAATAAAGCCACATATCTATAACCCAGTAATCTTTGACAACGTTGACAAAAATAAACAATGGGAAAAGGATACCTTACTCAACAAATGGTGATTGGAAAACTGGCTAGCCATATGCAAAAGAATAAGACTGGATCCTCATCTCTCACCATATACAAAAATTAACTCAAGATAGATAAAATATTTAAACATAAGACCTGAAACTATAAAATTTCTAGAAGAAAAACTAGGAAAACTCTTCTGGATGTTGGCCTATGCAAAAAGAGTATGATGAAAATGCCACAAAGGCAAATGCAACAAATACAAAAATAGACAAATGATATTTAATTATACTAAAAAGCTTCTGCACAGAAAAAGAAATAATTGACACAGTGAATAGAAAATGTGCAGAGTGAGAGAAAATATTTGTATATTATGCATTTACAAGGAATTCAAATATCTCAATGATAACAACAACAAAAACAACCTCATTTTTTAGAATGTGGGCAAAGGACATGAAGAGACATTTTTCAGAAGAAGACATACGACTGTCCAACATGCATATAAAAAATGCTTAATATAACTAATCATTAGAGAAATGCAAATTAAAACCACAAGGTGATATCACCCTACACCAGTAAGAATGGCTATTATTACAAAGTCAAAAAACAACAAAGATGTTGGCATGGATGAGGAGAAAACAGAACACTTATATTCTGTTGGTGAGATTGTAAATTAGTACCCTTATGAAAAACCGTAGGGAGATCTCTCAAAGGACTAAAATCAGAACTGCCATTCAACCCAGAAATCCCACTACTGGGTATCTACCCAAAGGAAAAGAAACCATTCTATTTAAAAAACAACAATGGCCGGGCGTGGTGGCTCAAGCCTGTAATCCCAGCACTTTGGGAGGCCAAGGCGGGTGGATCACGAGGTCAGGAGATCAAGACCATCCTGGCTAACCGGGTGAAACCCCGTCTCTACTAAAAAACACAAAAAACTAGCTGGGCGAGGTGGCGGGCGCCTGTAGTCCCAGCTACTCGGGAGGCTGAGGCAGGAGAACGGCGAGAACCCGGGAGGCGGAGCTTGCAGTGAGCTGAGATCCGGCCACTGCACTCCAGCCTGGGCGACAGAGCAAGACTCCGTCTCAAAAAACAAACAAACAAACAAAACAAACAAACAAACAAACAAAAAACATTAAAAGATTTGCCAGGTGTGGTGGCGGGCGCCCGTAGTCCCAGCTACTCAGGAGCTGAGGCAGCAGAATGACGTGAACCCGGGAGGTGGAGCTTGCAGTGAGCAAGATTACGCCACTGCACTCCAGCCTGGGTGACTGAGCAAGACTCCGTCTCAGAACAACAACAACAACACCTGTATGCATATGTTCATTGCAGCACTATTTGCAAGAGTAAAGTGAACCAATCTAAGTGTCCATCAGTGGTGGACTGGATAAAGAAAAATGTGGTATGGATACGCCATGAAATACTGTGTAGCCATGAAAAAGAATGAAACAATGTCATTTGCAGTAACATAAATGGGACCAGAAGCCATTAAGCTCCATGAAATAACTCATAAACAAAAAAATCAATGTTTAACAAATGTTCTCACTTACAAGTAGGAGGTAAACAATGGGTACATATGGACATAAAGATGAAAATAGTAGACACTGGGGACTTCAAAAGATCAGGAGCTTGGAAGGTGTGCCGAGAGTTGAAAATTACCTATCGGACACAATGTTCACCCGTTCTGTGATAGTTACACTATAGTGGTGGGAGTTGGGTTTCTAGCGTAACTAGTAATTACCCGCTACTATGGTTACAACCTGAACATGTAACCCCTGAATATAAAATGTAATTTAATTTAAGAAAATGAGTAGACTGTATTGAAAACCAAGTAGAATTTATTGTGTTCTCCCAAATAATACATGTTTAAAATTTAAAAAATCTGAATCCAAATCCTGCCCTGTCATCAGAAGCTCTGTGACTGTTCTTAATGCTGTAGAATATACCTCATAGTATTAACTGTGAAGATTGAACGAGTATGTAAAGTGTTTAGAACAGTGTCAAGAAAATAATAAATGCTACAGAAGTATTTTCATTATTATTACCACTAGGCTCAGAGCTCCTCATTATCCTGGGAGGTTCTGGAAGTAACAGTGTCAATAAATGAAAGGTCACACTTTCTATGGGAGCAGACATAACCACGAGGATCAGAAAAAGGCTCAGAATTCGTGATCTGAAAAATTAGTGAAAAACAAGGGACCAGGCCATAAGTACAGTGCTGATTCTAGGCTTTACTACTCTTTTTTTGAATCACTGCCTCATTTGGGTGTTCAATACTTTTAGGCATATATTGTCTACAAGGAGAACCCATGGTCTTAATAGGTAAAATTTGTAGGGATAGAAGGTTAGCACCTCTATGGAGATCTTACACACTTTTCTATGTGATCTGTGGCTTCACCAAAGTCTCAAATACCTTCATTCTAATCCTGGCTCTGTCATTCACCAGCTTTTGGCTTCAACAAATTATACAGTGTATCTAACCCTTCACTTATGAAATACCAATGTCTCAGGATTTCTGTGAATCAGAGGATATTATATGTATGGTATCTGCCATGCATTCAGCAGCAGGCTATGAAATACTAGATATACAGTCTCCCTATCTGAATTATTTCTTACATCTTATACCAGCAGAATGTGTTTATTCTTAATGCCTCTCTCTTCACATAGTATAGCCATTTTACTACTGTCTGTGATAAATGCCCATAATGCCCTATAAACTGCTTAGACTCTTGCACACACTGACCACAATCAGGCCTTATTATACCTGCTAACTTCAATTGCCATCTCAGTTTTCACCTCTCATGCCAAAGAAGGATGCTACCAACCAAGGTGGCAACATAAATGAGAGGAGTCCTAAGTTTCTTTTCACCTGTTATATTCAATAATTGTAGTTATAAAAGTAGCTCTCTAAAAATATGTTTTAAATTCAAGTTGGCTCTTCTTTTAATGTCTGGGTTACCTAAAACCATCTCTTCTGTTTGTTTGTTCCTTAACAAACTCCACCCAGTTATTTCTCAAAAACTTATATTAAGTTTTTGGTCTCCAAGCCAGATTATATGTCACTACCTGTTATGCATCCTGCAACTCCTCCCCACATCCTAAGTTATGCTGGTCCCTGAGTTTTAATGGCCCTATTACTATAAAAGCTTTGACCACACTACATTATGACTTGCTGGCCATATTTCTGACCCACTCAGTTGTGTGCTTTTGAAGAAAGAAATAATGCCCTTTCCATATTCTCAGCCCCAGCATTAATTCAGTACTTAGTTTCTAGTGTGGGCTTTACAAATGCTAAGTGACTACATAGATTATTACTGCTTTTATTTCAGTGAAGTGGAAAAGATTATCAATAACAAGTCCCTACACTTGTTCATTCTCATCTCAACAAAATTTTGCATCTACTCCTGTGATATTGGACTAGATAGTACAAATAGAATCCAGCAGCATGTTACAAGACTGTATTAATCCATTCTTGCATTGCTATAAAGAAATACCTGAGAATGGGTAATTTGTAAAGAGGTTTAATTGGCTCACGGATCTGCACGCTGTATAGGAAGCATAGCGGCTTCTGCTTCTGGGGAGGCTTCAGAAACCTTACAATCATGGCAGAAGGCAAAGGGGAAGCAGGCACATTTTACATGGTCAAAGCATGAGAAGAGAGAGATGAGGAAGATGCTACACACTTTTAAACAACCAGTCCTCACAAGAACTCAGTATCACGAGAACAGCACCAAGAGGATGATGCTAAACCATTCATGAGAACTCCGCCCCATGATTCCATCAGGTCCCACCTCCAACACTGCAGACTACAATTTGGCATGAGATTTGGTGGGGATACAGATACAAATCATATCATCCCACCCATGGCCCCTCCAAATATCATGTCCTCACACTGCAAAATACAATCATCCCTTCTCAACAGTTCCCCAAAGTCTTAACTCATTCCAACATTTACTCAAAAGTCTGAAGTCCAAACTCTCATCTGAGATAAAGAAAGTCACTTATAAGGCTGTAAGATAAAAAAAAAAAAAAAAAGAAAAAGAAAAAAGTTGGTTACCTCCAATATACAATGGGGATATAGGCATTCAGTAAATAATCCATCCCAAAAGAGAGAAATTGGCCAAAAGAAAAGGCCTACAGGCCCCACACAAGTTCAAAACCCAGCAGGACAGTCATTAAATATTAAATAGGAAACTCTAAAATAATATTTGTCTGCATGTGCCACATCCAAGGCACATTTGTGCAAGGAGTGTGTTTCCAAAGCCTTGGGCAGCTCTGCCTCTGTGGCTTTCCAGGGTTCAGTCCCCGCAACTGCTCTCAAGGGCTGGTGTTGAGTGCCTGCAGCTTTTCCAGGTTCACGGGGCAAGTTGCTGGTAGATCTACCATTCTAGAGTATGGAGGATAGTAGCCCTCTAATTACAGCTCCACTAGGCAGTGTCCCAGTGGGGACTCTGTGTGGAGTCTCCCACCCCACATTTCCCTACCATGCTGCCCTAGTAGAGGTCCTCCATGAGGGCCCCACCCCTGCAGCAACTTTCTGACTGGACATGCCAGCTCTTCCATACATAGTATAGTAATCTAGGCCGAGGCTTCCAAGACTCAACTCTTGGACTCTGCATACCTGCAGGTTTATCACCACATGAAAGCTGCAAAGACTTACAGTTTTGTACCCTCTGAAGCAGTGACCTGAGCTGTAGCTGGGCCCCTTTCAGTCATGGCTGGAGCTCGAGCTTCTGGGATAAAAGGAGCAACGTTCTGAGGCTGTGCAGGACAATAGGACCCTGGACACAGCCAACAGATCATTATATTCTTCTAGACCTCTGTGGGCCCATAAAGAGGGGCTGCTGTGAAGGTCACTGAAATGCCATCAAGGACTTTCCCCCATTGTGTAAGTATTTGCCTTCCTTTTAGTTATGTGAATTTCTGTAGCCAGCTTGAATTTCTCCCCTGAAAATTGATTTTTCTTTTCTACCATGTGGCTGGGCTGCAAATTTTTCAAAGTTTTATACTCTGCTTGCTCTTTAAATATAAGTTCCAGTTTTATGTTATTTCTTTGCTCACACATATGAGCATAGGTTGTTAGAAGCAGGAGACACAAGATTCTCAAAAGTAGGAGGAAAAACTCCATGAACAAAGTCAGAAAACAAGAGATGAATGAGGGAAATATTTGCAACTCATATCTCACACACACTACACACACACACACACAAGCATGCATGTGCACACACACACATATACATACTCATATATATAATACATGCATACATATATATCTTTATAATATATAAGTATATATAACTATGCACATACTTACATATAATTGTAGTTACAGTAAATGTAATTATATATGTACATATATATAAATATTTATAACTCTGTATAATTTGGAAATAGCTCATCACAAGACCCCTAGCTCACCAGAAAAATAATGAGCAAAGCATGTGAACTGTTTACCAAAAAGAAAAAAAAAATGTCAACATATGGCTCTTAATCTTAGGAAAAAAAGTATCTTTCTTATATTAGCACAAATGCAAATGAAAATGAGATACTTTTTAATCAATTGGTTTGACAAAAATAAATTTGTCTGGTAACACACTGCATTGATGTCATTGCCTAAAGGCAGTTGAAGATCTAGCTGGTAGAAATGTGAGCAGTAGTGTAGTACAGTTTCTGATAAGGGCAACTTAGCAAAACCTTTCAAAATTAAAAATAGATACACCCTTTGATCTAATTTCTCATTTAAAGCCTTTTCTCATGTGTACCAGAAGATGATTGTGTAAGAATATACATTGTAGTGATATCTTTTATTTCACAGGTTTGAACAGTCTAATTGTCCATTAGTGTAGAGCAGATTAAACAAAATATAGCACATCTATATATTGGAACTCCATGAAGGTTTAAAAAATAGGGCATGCTATATTACCACCATGGAGATAGATGTGATAGATAGATAGATAGATAGATAGATAGATAGATAGATAGATAGATAGATAAATTTGCCAAAGCAAAGTGCAGAAAAGTGCATTCTGCTGCTGATTGTATAAAATGTTTTAAAGAATCACATACATATAAACACAGATGTTGAGAATACATGGACTGTATATGGAAGGATGAAAGAAAACTAATCACAGGAATTGTCCCCAGGATGGGGAAAAGGATGACTGGGTGACAGATGACACAAGCAGATTAACTTTTCACTGTATACTCTGTTGTGCTTTTCAATTTTGTAGCATGTGTATATATTAGCTAATGAAAATGAACAAAAACTATTTTAGATATGTGAAGTAAAAACAAGAGACACTCCTTTTCTCCAACTCTTTTCAAACAAGTCAACAAACCAACAAACAAAATCCCTCCAATTATTCATATTGTCTTCTATCTGCTTAGTTTTTATTCCCAAATTAAGAAACTATTTTTAAGTAGCTACTTCATGCCATACATTTTGTTAGACTTCAAGGACACAATAGTGAAAAGGGCCAAGGTCTGTGCTTTCATGGAGCTTGCCGTCTAATGGAGTAGAAAACTAACCTGGCACTAGTGGAACAGTCTGATAAGTTTATTAATACAGAACGCAAAGGACAATAGGGGAACCTTATAAAAAGGGCATCTTACATACATTTTGAATGCTATAAAGTTATCTCCAGAGAAAGTAACTTTTAAGCTAGAAAAGAAGGAATGGATCATGAAAATGAGTTCCATTCAAGGAAAAAATTACTGAAGTGTCAATAAGGGGTTTTAAAGAATTTGATAAGAGACATATATTTGAAAACATACTGGAGAGAGGAAGACCAATTAGGAAATGATGGCAGCAACCCCATAAAAAGAAGATAATGACAGGATTTTTTTTTTTTTTTTTTTTTTTTTTTTTTTTTTTTTTTTTTAGACAGGGCCTGGTGTTCTATTGCCCAGGCTGAATTGCAGTAGCACAATTGTGGCTCACTGGATCCTTGACCTCCCTGGGCTCAGGTAATCCTCCCACCTCAGCCTCCTGAGTTTCTGGGAGTACATGTGCATGCCATCAGGCTGGCTAAATTGCTTGTATTTTTTTATTTTTGAAGAGATGGGTTTTTGCCTTGTTGCTCAGGCTCATCTCAAACTCCTGGGTTCAAGCCATCTGCCCACCTTAGCCTCCCACAGTGCTAGAATTACAGGCATGAGCCACCATTCTTGGCCAATAATAGGAATTTTAAAAGATGGGATAAATTGAATAGACTCAAAACATGTTGAGGAGTTTAGACACACAAGATTTGATAACTGGATTTTGGAGATGAGAAAAACAAAGGAGTTAAGAACTATTCCGAATTTATCTGCTAAAGTAACAATATGATTATATATTCACTGAGATAAGGAACAAAGAAGAAAGACTAGACTTACAGAGAAAATCTTCGAATTCAACATTCTATACATTGAGTTTAGGGTGTCTGAAGGATATCCCAGTGAAAATGTTCCATAAGCACTTGAATATACTAGTCTTCAGTTGCTAGACGTATACATGTGGAAATCATAACTATAAAAGCCAAAATTTAAGTCATGAAAGTAGATGCGATTGCTTCAGCAAAAGTTTACATAGAAAAAGAAGAGAACAAACTTTAAAGAAATGTCATAAAGGGTGGTACAATTGTGGAGTAAGAGTGAAATATACAAAACAAAGAATAGTGGAAATAAAAATTAGAGAATAAGGAAAGCATTAATATCACAGAAGGCAATACACAATACTTATATAAGAAGTATTGTATACATGTTAATTATAGCTAAAAGAAAATATAATAAGCACTAAAAATTAGTCCACTGTATATTTTGAATAAATGATTTTATCAATGAGTAATGGGTGCAGAATTCGCACTGTGTCTGTTTGAGGAGTAAGAGAGAGTATTGAGATTCAGAAGACAGAGTGAGAGATATTTTGCAAGTTTTCTGGGAGTGAAGGAAATGACAAACAACAGTAGCTATGAATAAACTTCCACCGTGAGTGGTCTGTGTTTGCCCTTCTTTTTTCCGCAACTAATTCCTCCATGCGTCTTCTATTCTAACTCTGAATTCCCTTCTCATTACTTCATTTAAGGGCCATGAGAAACTCATACTGGAATAGATAGATAGTGAACACAAGGAATTATAAAACAATGTGCATATATCCCTCTTTGAACAACTTGATGCATGTAAAAAATTAATTAACAGAAACTAGAAGAAGCTTTTATGAGAACATAACAAATGACTGATGAGGATAATTACATTAATAAATTATTAATTGCCTACTAAGTGGCAGATCTAATACTTAAAGATATACGAATAGAATGGTAATAAATTAAGTACATAGTGATGACAGATAGTAAGATAATATGTATATAAATAGAGTCAGTCTTTTGAATCCTTAATATAATTATATGAAGTAGATAAAGCTAATCAATTTGTATTATTCATATTACTACCAAACTATTGAAGTCAGGTTTTATACTCAGTAATTTGTTAGCTCGAAAATCATGGTCTTCTGCTAATACTCTTTTGCTTCCTATGCCCTATTGGTGTCAGAATGATGGGAAGCAACATGTTTTATAGAGAGTACAACGAAAATACTGTATGAAGAACACACATAAAGTTGAACAGCTAGGCAGATTTCTTGAATGTGATGTTGAGAAATCTGGACTTTGTTTTCTAGGCAATGATGAGCCACTGAAGGGTTTTAGAGGGAGAAACAGATATAACAATGTTTACAATATAGAAAGATAATTCTTGGCATCTATGTCAAAGATAGAAGAGACTGGAGGTGGAAGGAAGAGTTGGAAGATGATTTTAACAGTTTGGGTGAGAGTTCAAGAGAAGGGGTGAAATTACCATTAGCTGATACAAAAAGTTCAGGAAGAGGAGTATATTGTAGGAGGAGCATGAATTCTGCTTTTGTCACCTGGAATTTGATAAACCTCTGGCTATCTAGATGGAGATATGAAGACAGTGTATGAAAAGGTGGAGCTAGAACTCAAGAGAGCTGTATGGATTAGACATATTGATTTCAGTGTATTCAATAAAAAGGAATTAGAGAATGCAATACATAATAGTAAGTTAGAATATCCAGGCTCTTACCCTTGTATTATTCCTTCTACTTTAATAATATGTGCTCCATTGAAAAATTTGTCACTATCATCAGGGATGATTTCCTCATCAGCACATTTTTAGAAGTACCCAAGACATTACTTTCCATATATACAAGGTCAGTGACAATCTAAGAAAACTAAATTGAAAGTAGCAGTCAAAAAAATAAATTTGTAAAATTGAGTTCAGAAAGGATAAAAATCACATGGTTTCTCAACAAATGTAGAAAAAAATTGATAAAATTCAAGACCCTTTTATGATAAAAATGAATCTCAAAATAGTGTGTTACTGCATACAGACAGATAATATATAAGAATGGAACAGAATAGTGAGTCCAGAAATAAACCCATGCATATATGGTCAACTGATCTTCAGCAGGAATGCCAATCTAATCTCCAGGAAATGAGGGCTACAAGTATAAAAATAAAATATTAAAATCTAAAAAAAAAAAAGAATACCAAGTTTCACAATGGATAAAGGATAATTTCTTCAACAAATGGTATTGTAAAAATTGAATATTCACATGAAAAAGATGAAATTGGGCCCTTCTATCACACAAAAATCAACTCGAAATATGTTAAACACTTAGATGTAAGATTCGAAACTATAAAACTATTAGAAGAAACACAGGGTAAAATTTCATGACATTGGTCTCAGCAATGATTTTATGAATGTGACACCAAAAGCATGGGCAACCAAAGCAAAAATAGACAAGTGGGACTACAGCAAACTAAAATGTTTCTACAAATCAAAGGAAATTATCAATAGAGTGAAAAAGCAACCTACATGATGAGAGGAAACTTTTGCAAATCATGTATCTGATAAAGGCTTAAACTCCAAAATATATAAGGGACTCAATAATAAAATAAGTAATAACCTGATTTAAAAATGGGCTAAAACCTTGAATACACATTTTTCCAAAAAGACAAATGACTAACAGGTGTGAAAAGATGCTCAATATCACTAATAATTGAGGAAATACAAGTCAAAACCACAGTGAGATATCATGTCGCACCTGTTAGGATGGCTATTATCAAAAAGAGAAAAGGTAAGTGTTGGTGAGGTTGTGGATAAACTGTTGCCCCTGTGCACTGTTGGGAGAGATGTAAACTGGTACAGTCACCGTGGAAAACTGTTTGATGATTCCTCAAAAAATAAAAACAGAACTACCATATAATTCAGCAATCCCATTCTGGGTATTTATCCAAAAAATTAAAATTAGGATTTCTAAGAGACATTTTTTTCCATATTTATTTCAGTACTATTCACAATAGTCAAAATGTAAGACAACCTAGATGTCTATCAACACACAAATGTATAAAAAATTTACTTTGGTATATGCATACAATAAAATCCTATTCAGCCCTAGAAAAGAAGGAAATCCTGCTATATGTGACAACATGGATTAAAGTAAGGACCCTGTACTAAATGAAATAAGCCAATCGCAGAAGGACAAATACCACAACATTCCCCTTACATCAGATACCTAAAATTATCAGATTCAAGGTGGCAAACAATATAATTGTGGTTGCCAGGGCTGAGTGGTATGGGGAAACAAGAAGTTGCCAACCAATGGGCACAAAATTTCAGCTTTCCAAGATGAATAAATTCTTGATTTGTGCTGTAAGACATTGTGCCCATAGATAACAATGTTATATTGTATACTTAAAAATCTGTGAAGAGGGTAAATCTGATGCTAAGTGGTTGTGCCATAATTAAAATTTAAAATAAATAAATAAATTCTCACAAGTGATAGCTAAGCCACCAGAACACAAAGGCCTAAGAATGATATAATGGACTTTGGGAACTTGGGCTGGGGAAAAAGGGGAGATAGTTGTGGGATAAAAGACTACATATCTGGTACAATGTAAACTGCTTGGGTGACAGGTGCACTAAAATTTCAAAAATCACCACAAAAGAATTTATCCACATAACCAAAAACCACCTCTACCCCAAAAAACTATTGAAATAAAATTTTTTTAAAATCTCAAAAAATAGATAAATTTCAGGTAATTATTCTTCAGTATAACCCAGTATGACTTTTAAAAACATACTAATTAAATCTCATATGATTCATTCGGAATACATTAGACTTATATATTGAGCATTGTTTATTTTATGTGTGCAGTCAGTATGTTTTAGAAGGGCAGTACATGATATCATGGTATCATTATACATAGCAATGTTAATGTAACACATTACATTGTTACACAATGTATAACACAACACATTGTTCAGTGTAACCGCTGCCAACTGGGTTCAAATGATTCTCCTGCCTCAACCTCCTGAGTAGCTGGGATTACAGGCGCCCACCACCATTCCCGGCTAATTTTTTTGTATTTTTAGTAGAGAAGGGGTTTCATCATGTTGGCCAGGCTGGTTTTGAACTCCTGACCTCAAGTGATCCTCCTTCCTCGACCTCCCAAAGTGCTGGAATTACAGGTGTGAGCCACCATGCCCAGCCAATACATACATTAATGAAAGTGATGGAAGATTTCACCAAACAGTGAGAACATTTCTATTTTATTTATCAAACAATGAGAACATATTTCATTAAGAAAATTGGAACTTTTGGTTTCTACTTTGGTATGTATGGAGCTGAGAAGTTGCCATTCTGTGCTAATAACAAATGAGAAGCTGAACAAACAGAAAAATCAACAACTTTTCTTAGATTCGTCAGAGAAGTGAGGTTACAGGGCAAAACACTGCTTCAAAAATTAGCGAGAAAGGCAAATATAGAAAATCACAACTTACATGAGCAGAAATCCATGAAAACCTCCACTGGAAGCAGTGCTGGGGAAGGAAAACCTAAGCTGTAATTGACAAATTGCTGAAGGCTCAATCTGAACAAGTCTGAAAGTGAGACTTGTTCCAAAAAAGTCTAGAAAGGATTAGTCATAGAGGTATACGCTTTCTTTTGTGAGTTTTACCTACATGAGCTCTACTACCTCCTCAGAGCAATTATCAAAGGAAAAAAAAATCTCATTTTCATCAAAGGGAGGGGAACTGTAGCCATTTCAAATACATCAGAACATTCTGTAACAAAGTCTGCCCTCAGGAGAAACCATTCTACCAGAACCTAATGTGCCAATGTTTTTATCAGAGCCTAACCCAGTTAGGGAAAGGGAAATATTTAACTCCAGCTTCCTCTAGTTCTCGTAGCCCACTTTGGGAAGTGGGGGACTCGAGAAGTGTTTGAAAGTTCACAGTCCAGGGATAGGGGGTCACCAAAAGACTGAGATCTAATTATAAGACTAAAACATTTCCCTCCTTTCACGTCTTACTTTGCATTACTAAAGATATATTTACTAAAATTTCTTTTACCCATACATCAAGCTCATCTTTCAACATAAAAATTACAAGACATACTAAAGGCAAAAATGAAACAGAACAAACATCATAACAGAGTCAGATGTGATAGAAATGTTGTAACTGACAGTGACAGGTGCAAAGAAACTCTAGGCAGACAGGGATGGGTCCCTGGCAAATCCCCACCTTTGAACCAAAAAGCCTGAAACTCGCAGTCCAAAGTGAGAACTTCCGTCCCTGTGTGTCCACTCTCTCCCAACTGGTTCTTTCTGAATAATGTCTTTTTATCAATCGAATGTTTCCTTTTCCAAAACTACCTATGGCCCACCTTGTCCCCATCCTGCGCCTATAAGACCCCAGACTGAGCCGGTAGAGGTTAGAAACAGCTGGACATCGGGAAGAAGCCCCTGGATGGTGGAGAGACGTAGCTTGTCTTCAGAGACAATGGCTGGACATCAGAGCGAGGCAGCTTGACTTCAGGGGAGAGTGACTTCCATTCCTGTCCCCTTTCCAGCTCCCTTCTCTGCTGAGAGCCACTTTCATCACTCAATAAAATTATCCACATTCACCACCTTCAACTCATCCATGTGATCTCATTCCTCTTGGGCACCAGACAAGAACTCAAGATGCACTGGGTGTGGATACCAAAAGAGACTGTCACACTGACCCTTTGCCCTTGCTGGCAGAAGGCAGCTGCCCCATGCGAGAAGGCAAAGGGCCCACTGAGCTGATAACACACTGCTGTCTGCGGATGGCAGAGCTAAGAGAGCATTGTAACTCAGTCTCTGGGGTCTTGGGGTCGCAGGCACCCTGACCTGGATGCTGCCATTAGCGTGCCTGGAGTTCACTTCTGCCAGCACCAAAGCAGCTGGTTCCTGCCCTTGTTTGTTTGCATGTTCTCACCCATGAGGGGTTGAGTGGGTGGGCTTAGTAAGTGATGCACCCCTGTCATGAGTCTTAGGAAGGGGTCAAGAAAATATCCTGCAATATAATTATGAGGCAAGGAATTTTTTAAGCTATGATTAATATGCAAAAAACTTTAATGAAAAAAGTAGGTAATGTGAAAAATACAGATGGATAATGTAAGCAGAGAGATGAAAATTCTAAGAATTAAGGTAAAAAATGCCTTCAGTAAACTCATAGTGGAGTGGACACAGCTGAGGAAAAAATCTCTGAACTTGAGGATATGACAATAAAAACTTCCAAACCTGAAAAGCAAAGAGAAAAAAAGACTGAAAAAACCCACAACAAAACACAATATTCAAGAATTGTAGAATAACCAAAAAAGATCTAACAAGCATGTCATGGGAATACCAGAAGGAAAAGAAAGAAAGAAACAGAAGCAATATTTGAGGCAATAATGACTGAAAATTTCCCCACATTAATGTCCAAACCTCAGATCGAGGAAGCTCAGGGAACACCAAACTGGATAAAAATCATTATACCTTTGTCTATATCCACAGAATGTATAACACTTAGAATGTACCCTAATGTTAACAATGGACTTTGGCTAATAATGATGTATCAATGTAGGTACCAACTGAGTTCAGGATGTTTGTCAATAATGGGAGAGGTGGTGAGTGTGTGGGGACTGGGGACATATGGGAACCCTTTTTACTTTCTCCTTAGTTTTGCTGTGAACCTAAAATGGGTTATATAAAATAAAGTTTATTAATAACATAAACAACCTGCCATTTGCAAGTTTCAGTGCATTTTATTTAGCAGAAACACTGGACTAAAGGAATAACTGAGCTTTTTCTCTTTAACACAAAACAATATGCCTTCATATCAAATGTGTCCATGAATCCCTGTCACAAACTAATAGAATAATCATAAAATTATTGATATTATCTTAGCTGCATTGAAATTTTAAGCTTTCCTTTTCTTTCTCAACTATGCGCAAAAGAACATTTGTCTGTGCTAGAATTGGTTCCTGGATTTAAGATAAGTTAGTATGAGTAAAAGGAAAGCCTTAATCTTGCAAATTTGTAATAATCTATCATATACCAAGTAGTAACAATGAAAATTGTATGCTTCATCCTGGATTCTTTCCACATTCATTTCCAGACAGGACCCACAGCATACATCCTACATGTGATTTGTGAAAGCAAAAACTCTCTGTGCTCTCTCTAGGGCCTTCTCATCTCCTGTCAGGCTAGTGAACAAGATGAGTTTCTTTTTATAATGACAAGGCACAGAGATAATTTATCAACTGGAGAGCACAAACAATCCTTTATTCAGCAGTATGACAAAAGGTTATTTAGCTTCTGGCATCTACTATCATTCTTGCAAGAACTAGGCCCAAGAGCCAATATGATAATTAATACATTTCCAACATCTGGGCAATAAAACAATTTTTTATGAATGTTAAACAATGCCAATAGCAAATGAAAACCTCCCATTCTCATATTTATCTATCTGAACCTGTCACTGCAGAGCCAAACTCACCTGTGTTCTGGCTATAGAATAGGGATAGTGATGATATACCAGGAAGACACTACACAATTTGGGAAATCCATATTACTAAGTGTCATTTAATCATATGGGCAGTGATGATATCACCTGCTGAGCCTAATGGAGACTAACACTTGCCAAGAGTGCAGTAGCCAGTTAAATGGTCCAGGTGAGTGATATCAATCATCACACTGAATAAGGGAACCAAATTTAAAGAAAGAGTTGAAGTCTCAGTTTCTCTACTTGTCCTCCAGCAGGCTTCTTCTATATTCATAAACAGAAAGAAAAATTGTGTTATGTGGAATTCTAAAATTTGGAAGATATTTAAATCCACCTTACATTCTGATCCTGCAAATGGAGAATTTACCTTGTACATTGCTCCATATGTAGATTCTTGTTACAGCCAAATGTGATTCCTATCAAATCTATTCCTGTGACTAAAACTGCTGTTCTGTGCACTGAAGCATACTCCATGTGCTTATCTCCTTCATATCCATTGAAATTGGATATTTCTCATAGTTTACAAGCAAATTCATTCTCCTGAAATTAACTCAGTGGTGCAAAAGACATCAAAACAATCAATTCACAATTCTATAGAACAAAATATACAATAATACTTTTAAAATTCAAACATGTAGTGTATGGACCTTATAGTTTCACATGGGTATAATTTTTGATGTTCTTAAATTAATCTAAGCATGTTGGCACTATTCTTATATAACTCTGCTATTTAGTTACATATCCTCACTTATTGTTTGCCAGTGAAAAAAAAATCATTTAAAATCCATGAATATAGAAATACTATTTAAAATTTATTCATTTATTTTTTGAGACAGGGTCTCACTCCCTTCACCCTGGCTAGAGTGCAGTGTTTAGTGGCACAACATGACTCACTGCAGCCTCAACTTCCCAAGCTCAGGTGACCCTCCCATCTCAGCCTCCTGAGTAGCTGAGACTATAGGCACACACCACCACACTCGGCTAATTTTTGTATTTTATGCAGAAACGGGGTTTCACTATGTTACCCAGGCTGGTCATGAACTAAATACCTTTTTGATATCAAAATTTGAAAAAATAAAAACGAATCTAGAAAGAGTAATGGGAACTATACATGGAAAAAAAAAAACATCAAATGAGATGCAAATCATTTAAAAATCCTTCAAAATATCTAAATGTTAAAAACATCAAGATGTGTTATACATATACTTACTTTGTAGCAACAAGTTTTGACTTGGAGCTGAATAGGTTATGTTAGAATTTTACTTTAGAGCCTTATTTGTGGCAGTGGGTGGGCGGTGGGGAAGGAGACTTTATAACAATGAGATACTATTTGATGAACTTCAGGTTTCAAAATATTCTTAAATATAGACCCTGTAAGGAAGAAAACTGTATGTATTCCAGAAGTGCCATCTTTCTGATGGACTTGTGATGATGGAACTATGAGGTGAAAATATCAAAAGAACATCAGGACGATGATGGAAACTTTTTGCCTTATCAAAGAGAAGACACCTGATACAAATGGGCTGGTTGAGCTGGAGCAGCAGCGTCAGGGGGTTAGAATGAGCAATCAGACCAGGAAAAGAGTGCAGGCTGGGCTTGACCCCACTAGGAAACAACCTGCCTCCCTCAACTTCACCCTAGGGCTGTTAGCCCTAGAGAGGAGAGTTTGATATGACTGGAGAACTGTATTGCTTGAGAAGCAAACTGAAGAGCTGTGGACTTCTTTTTTGATGAGCAGGACAAAAACTCGAGGTTGCTAACTTGGAAGAAACTGGCAAATGACCCCCAGGACCAGCAGACAAAAAAGTTGCAGAGGGAAGGCAGGAGTAGAGGGCTCCAGAGAAGAACAACTATACAGCAAAAGGCACTTCCACGGGAAGAATCATGTACCTCTACCCCAACCTATTTTCTCCTGGCACTTCTAAGATGTAATCATGTTCCCGTAGATATATAACATGGAGAGCCTCGGGGATAGCGAAGATAACACAGGAAAGCCTCCCTGGCTTACATTTTATTTTCCATGGTAGTTTCATGGTGTTCCAAACAAGACCAAGTGGAAAATAAAAGTCCTCGATGACATAAAATCACCTAAGACACAAAAGGATCTGTCAGAAAAAAATAATTACATGCATCGTAATGTAATATATTAACTCATTGATCAAATAGAAGAGACATGTAGTAATACCTTTGTAACCTTGGCTGTAAAACAAAGGAATTGCTAATCATAACACTAAAACTTACAAGCCAAAATTACAAAGAGAAGAAGGAAAAGCCGAAGCAAAAGTAAGAAAGGAGTTACAGGTTACAAATACTCTTAGCAGTGATATGTTAGCCACTAAAGGTAGACAAAAGAACCCTAAAGTGGATCTTCCTTATAGGAGAAAACACCAAGTATTCAGTTGTCCTTAAGACAGAATTTACAACACACTAATTCTAATCACTACTATTTATTAGGTACCTGATATGTACTTCTCAATTAATGAGGTAGTATGAGGTGGCGTTAACACCCCCTTTTTACAGTTGAGTAAACTGAGCTGTAGCTAAGTAAATTGTCCAGGGTCACAAAACTGCATGTTTAACAGAGGAGCCAGAAGTTAAACCCAGATACGTTGCTTCAAAGCCAATGTCTTCCCTAATACCAATGCCTGTTTGCATTTTTTCATATTCTAACAACTGTCAGGAAAAGTGGGTCATATTTAGAATAATGTAATACCGATAGTCACGATTAAATCATTTTTAGAATGTAGGCAGGAATATATATGTACACACACACACACACACACATACTATTTGGGAAAGTAAGGAAAAATGTACTGCATTTTGAAATAATTTCATCAATACAACATATAAAACATTTCTACATTTACATAAATAACTATTACCTGAAAACAATCACAAAGACAAATGATTAATTACTAATTTGCTGAAGACCATGTACTAAGGTGGACATACTAAGTGAAATCATAATTATTTCAATAGCAATCATAGAATTCAAATACATTCTCTCTTATTGGGCATTAGTAATGACCATAAGAAATGAAAATTTCCATTCAAAAACAAAACAATCCAGTTAAGAAGAGAGAGCTAATTGTGCTATCATTTTTTAAATTTTAATTGGATGGATTTAATTGTCCTTTACAGACCATGAAAAGATTCCTCAACCAATTCCTCCACTCTCAGTGTGACAAAATGTTAAGGGTGGTTCTTGGTTCCACCTTCCATTCAAAAGCATAGATTTGTGTGGTCCAGAATAGAGTAAACCTGAAGTTAATTCTTCCTGATCAGCAGCAAACATGTATTTATTCCCTACAGCAGAAGTGAAAAAATTTAATCCAAAAGAATTATTTTCCTGCAGCGAAGTGTGAAGTAGCAAGTGTTCAGGGACCCAACCCTACTTCAAAATCTCGGTTTCTGCCTGAAGTGAGAAGGGTTTGGGTGCAAAGAAGAATAAGGATGAAAAAGAATACTGCACCTTAAGGCAAGACACCTACACAATCATTTGAAAAACCAAGTGTTACAATTGAGTTTGAATGTACAACTTGTGACATTCTTTTTCATTTTGACCTTTCTTTTAAAAACTAGAGTCTCCTCCTTAAAAAGTTTTTCTGAACACTACACAATGAATGACACAACTGAAAATATAGCATAATGCAATAGTTCTTGATCATTTTGTGATAGGGACCTCCTGGCAATCTGGTGAACCAAGTCCTTGTCCCAGAATATTTTAAAATTCATTAAAAATAAACAAATATAGAATTCTGATGGAACCAATAATATTGTTAACAATATTTTGACTAAATGTAATATGGGTATTTATGTGTCTCTTAGCACATTCTGTAACAAAACATAGAAGCAGGTCTAATAGCTACCATAATTTCAAGGTAGGGATGCATAAAAATAATATTTTAAAATGTCTGTAACAACTGTAAAATGATATGAAATATTTGTGCTTTCTGTAAGTGTTGAAGTCACAATTATAGCTAGTTACTAGTGTGGTGTGTTGTCTAAATTCATAATTAAGGGAAATGTTACATTTCAGCAAAGGACTATGAATTTGCCCAAGAAATTGTCACAGTTAAAAAAACTAAAATAATGTGATGGTAAAATCAGTTAAATCTAAAAGTTGCAGAAAGTTTCATTCAACCTCATTTCATTAAAATCTGAAATATATAGACTCTAACAGGAAGACATTTCCTAGGTATAAAATGGTAACCCTCAGCTTTAGTATGTCGAACTAGAAGCACTCCAACTTCTTTTCTCTGGTAAGTATGTTTTTAAGAGGATAGAAAATTCCTTTTGCCAAAGGAAAAAATAGTACACAACATTTTGAAAATAAAAGGTATAGTTAATAACATGGTCAAAGTTCAAGGTTTATCAGGAACACTAAGCAAAAATGTATATTTTCATTATATTCACTGATTTATTTATAAATATTTACCTAGTGCCCACTTATGCCAGTGGTTTTAGAAATATGTGGTATCAGCTGTTGAAAGTATTACTTGTTCATTTGTTCATTAATTAAACATATATACATACAAATTCTGTAATGGGCAAATTATTATTTTGGGTGTTGTACAGTAATGAGCAATATACATATAGTTCTTTATCCCATAAAGCCTCTATTATAGCAGATGAGAAAGACTTCAAACAGGTAGTTATTTAAGTCATTATTTAATTGTGCTAAATTCAGTGATAGGAATCGACTGCCAATGAGAGTTAGGATAACAAGAAGATCCTGAATGGTCAGGAAGGGCTTCTGAGGAAGTGACATTTTCACCAAGCTTTGAAGAATAGTTTAGGTAATGGGAGATGAGGTAGGGTACAATGGATGCAGAGAACATTCAAGGTGGAGGTAATGGAATGTGTCAAAGCTCTCATATAGAGCTTTGGCACCAAGTATACCAAGGAACAGTATACCAAGGAGCTTGATATACTGAAAGACCCTTAGGAGAAGAGTGGTACAGAGAATCAGAGTTCTCCGGAGAGTAGGCAGATATTAAATACTAAACGGCATCATAGGCTATATTAAACACATGGTCCCTAATTTAAGAATTATAGGAAGCCAATGCAGAATTTTAAGTAAGGCAGTGGCATGATATAGATCTCTGTTCTCAAAAGTTCGCTTTGGCTGCAATGCGGCTGCTGGATTCCATGCAGGGAGCTCCGTTATGATCTGCCAATGCTCTAAGCCAGGTAGGGGTTAAAGTGACTTGAATTCAGGTTACGGCAATGGAAACTGGAACTAGGATAATTCAAGGAGTGTTCATAAATTAAAAGTGATGTCTTAATAAAGAGGATGAAAACGCTGGGCATCCAGAGTAAGTCTCTGTTTCCTGACTCAGGCAATGGTTGAAGAAGGATATCATTTACTGAGACACAGAATGGAAGAGGAAGTTTGGATGTGAAGGAGTCCATGTGTGTCGGGTGGGGGAAGGGCATATTTTGTTCAATTATAGACTTGTTAAACTTGAGGTGTTTATGAGACAGTCAACTGTAGATATCAAACAAGCTCTGAAATCTCTGGATCTGCTCTTTCGATTTGAGGCCTTAATTGTAAATATTTATTTAGGAGTTTTTCGTCTTGAGGAAGTCCAACATGAATAGACTTAAGAAGACAAACCTGCGGGGAATTCTGAAAGAAGAAATGGGAATGGTAGGAAGAAAAGTTAAGGGAAAGAGAAAGTGGTCAATGGAGGTGAAATGTTGCTGAGAGATCGCCAGTGAAGAGGACTGAAAGATGATGAATGGTGACATCAAGTGCTGAAAAAGTCTATTTTCATGGGGAGTTCGTGTGAAACCAGATTGGAATGGGTTGAAGAGTGAAAGAGAAAAGAGGACATGGAAATCTTGGGTATAAACAGGTCTTTCTTAACCTTGGTCTGCGGATGCAGTAGACGGAAAGAGAAAAGAGGACATGGAAATCTTGGGTATAAACAAGTCTTTCTTAACCTTGGTCTGTGACTGCAGTAGACGAGTGTGGATAGCAGATGTGAGGTTAAGAGATTTCAAGGGTCTTCATACTATCAAAATATTTTAACTGAAAGACATGTGCTTAGCAAACTCCATTTTTCCTCTTTTTAGGTTAGATTTTGAATTATTGAAGTTGAAAATGTAAATCTGAAGTAAATTCAATGTAGGGGGGATTAAAAACACTATTTCTGAAAATGCTAAAGCACACATATGAGCTATCAGTTTAGAATCTCAGAATGTATTCCACCACATACATTTCCTCATTAATTCACCAAATGCTGTATACATATGCTGCAGATAGTGTATAAATAAGCAAGTGTGTGGATTACACTCAATAACTAGGACCAGCATTCCTGATAGCCTGCAGATAAAAATTCTGAAGGGGTGTGCCTACAGTGGTTCAATGAAACAGAAACAAAGATAAAAATTGTATGGACCATTGACATTTTTCTAAATCTTCTGAAGAGAGGCATTATTTGTAACTAAAGTTGATTATATTTCTCATCATCAAGATTAATTGGTAGTTTATGACACATATGTGCCATTATAAACCTCCTAATTATCAGATTTCTGATGTTGCTATTTTCCTATCTTTTTACCAATAACTCATGTGTGTTATTTCTTCTCTTCAGCAAGCAAAAGAAGCAAAGTGCTTTAAATAGAAGATAATAATAAAAAAAAAATCCCTGTCAGGGTTCCCTTCTAGTTATGCATACAGAATTTCCCATGAAAGATATTATATATAATGTAAAAATTACCATCGAGTATCAGATTTACAGTGCTACACCCTATAGCACCTTTGGAAATGGAGTTAAGTCTTTCAGGATAATTAGAGACTGGTAAACCAACAAATTAACAAACTATCTTCAGATGATCTCAAAAAGATAATATGATTCCTGCAAAGTGACAAGCATTCCCAGGGAGAACTGCAGGCACTAGGGATGTCTGGTCTATAACAGCTTAGTAGGCCAAATTTATCAACAATCTTTTAAGTGAAAAACAAAAAATTTAATTTAAAAAGTAAAATCTTCTACAAATGATTTTATATAAAACATATTTACAGGAATCTTTCTCATGGACAACTTCATTTTTATAAATTATCAGATGTCAAGAATAAGCCTTTGCACATTATCTCATGCTGTTCAGTGTTTGGCTTGAAGCCCAGAAGAGGGTCATGCCTTTATGATGACGGAAAATGCAACTATAAAACACCCAAGGGATTTAGAACATGCTGCTGAGCCCTGAGAAAATGAGGTTCCCACACTGCTTTGCACACAGTAGGCACTCAGCAAATATTTTCTAGAAGATTTGTTTTGTTTCCATATTGCAGAATTCTTACATATTTACTTAGTAGATGTTAACTAAGAGTCTTAGTCTTCAAGTAATTGGATATGGCACTTAATACTTGTGAGGTCAGGTTAGTCATTCAATGTCCTTAAGTGTCAGTTTCCTTATTTGTAAAATAGAGTTAAATACACACACACACACAACATGCCATATACATACATCTATATGTCATGTTAATTGTGAGGAAAAAAGAAGATACTATGAATAAGGCTTTATAAGTTGCAAAAGGTCTATAAAATTACATATATAATTCATAAACACAATGTGATTCATATATAATTCAACTTTAGTTTATGTAACTACAATGAACAGCAATTCAAATATAAGTCTTTCAAGACTAGGAAGTGCATTTTACCTTCTGCTGCTAGCCTGATCATTGCTTCCTCTGAATATTTTAACATCAAACCCCTTTGTGAAGATTATATAGGAACTTAAAAGTATTGCCAGGGGAGGGGACGTCGATTAAAATTCAGTGATTTGTGCAGTTTGCTATTTCTCTTTCCCAGTTGCTCTACACTTAATATTTATATGCTGAACCAAATTATTAATACATGTCTTGCAGTGCCTAATTTCATATAACAAGTATTCCTACATATACTTTTCAGTATAAAGAATAAGTTTACATGTTAGTTGAAACATACACACATACATGCACACATATAAGTGAACTTGAAACATGTGTGCTCATGAAGAAAACATTAGCTAGAAAACTATATATCCCTTATGTGAAAAATGAAATTCTGGCATCATCATAACTATAGCTCATATTCTCTGGAAGCATTTATTACATACATAACTTGACACAGCACAAACCTCAAATCAACCTAATTTGTATCATCTAAGAGTTCACACACGAATAAAGGTATCACATTTCATTGAAATTACTCCTTTAGACCTGAAGATTTATTTATATACTTTGGAGATTTAGGAACGTAAGATCCTCTCTTACTAAGTCTCTAGGAAAATTGCCAAGAACTAGAATTTGATGTTCATGGCCAAAAAATTAATAATCGCTTCTGAACATTGAAAAATAGAATATCCACTCTTGATAATAGAGTTGATTGTTATCAAAATGAACTATTTACCACTTGAAATGTCTATTCTTGTAAAAATATTTGTGGAAAAAATTATTACCGTGTGACTTAACATACAGAGTCATAAGTGTCTAGCAACCTCAAAGTCTAGGTCATGACAAGCATTATTAAATCAAGCATGAGTGAGCAGATACCATGTAAGGATCTGCCATGTACTTGAAAACTGTAAGTACTCAGACACTGCCTTATTATTATATGACCATGACTGTACCAAGATATGTGGGTGGGCTAGGCAGGCTAACAACTTGGAATCTTTCCAACCAATATTCTTTAAATAATTGTTCAGCATTTATTTAATAAGAAAGGGAAAAACCAATTCCCTTTTGATAAAAATCTTCTATCTATATCTATTCTTTACATTATGAAATGTTTGTGCATTCACTGAACATAAAAATAGAATTTATAGAATTTTATATATAGAAATTCTATATGTAGAGAGTTCTATATTTTATAAATAATTCTAATATATATAATTATAAATTTATTTACATAATTATCTGCTCCTTCACATTTTCCTTCCATCTCTCAAAACTGGACAAAAATCTATTACTCCAAATCACTAACAACAATAGTAACATAAATGGTATGTAGTAAAGAGAACTATTGCATTATGATAAAGGATTTCTAAGTGGGAAGTAGATAAAGTCTCTGGGACTTTAAGTTTTGTTTTCATTTAGATGGTTGCTTATCAAAATTTGCTAGGTTCTTACAAAGTAATTGTTACTGGATGCTGTGAAAGTCTGAGAGATAAGCCTTCAGAGGTCATCCAATTACCCGTTTAAAACTATGAGATACGCTTTTAAGTGGGAGCTGAACAATGAGAACATATGGACACATGAAGGGGAACAACACAAACTGGAACCTGTTGGGGGATTGCTAGAGGAGGGAAAACATCAGGATAAATAGCTAATGCATGCAGGGCTTAGTACCTAGATGATGGGTTGATAGGTGCAGCAAACCACATAGCACTATGTAACAAACCTGCACGTCCTGCATATGTATCCGGAATTTAAAATAAAATAAAAATTAACAAAATAAATAAATAAAACTCTGAGATATCTTGGAAAAAGATAAACAAACCTGGAGGATGTCAATTGGGAAGATACTAACACAGTCATTTGATTACCATAAAAACTCAGTAGTTATTTTTTTTAGTGTCTACCATGTGCAAGCATTGTGTTAGGTGCAGAGTAAATAATACCTGGTTCCTTCACTAATGAAGCTCACAGAATAGCAAAGAATAAAAGCAGTTACTCAAGTAATACCATTATATGTGCTGGGTGTTGTGAAGTATAAGCCCAGGATATCTTGGGAGCTTGTAACAGGGAGACTAAACCCATGCTGAGGAGTTGGATAAGGTCTCTCTGTGAAAATAAGGTATTTGAAAGAATGAACCTACTCAGAGTTTAGAGAAACTGACATTTACCAGCCAAATACTAATTTGAGAGGAAGCATGTTGTTAATGATAGCTAAAACATTATAAAAAGTGCCTATCTTCTGAACAACAAAGGAATTTTTATTATGAAAATTATCGGATACATTCATATATATTAAGATATTTATTGCATTATTGTTTATGTAGACTATTTTTCTAGACACCATAAAACAACTCTCATAGTGAATAAAGATAATTAGATTAAAGCAAACATTAAAAACAGCCTAGGCTACTTGGGCCTTGAATATTGATTTTTTTCCTAACGCAAATGTTCATTTTTATGGCTGAATTTTAATAGAATATCAATTTGTGAATCATCAAATGTTTTGACTAGTTATTTAGCATTTGAGATTTTTTTCAAATGCAAGAATTGATGTGAAGACATTTTTTGTAGCTTACACACTACCTAGTGGTTGTTTAATAATTTTGTTTTTTTTTAAGTGTGCTCTTAAAATTATGCTATGAAATAGACATATGTGTATATGTTTGTAATTTTAATCCCAAAACTTCATAGAAAGAAATGTCTAACTTATCTTGTGAGCTGATAATGCTATTTTACTGGACAGCTATTCAAGTTTAAGAGAAGATATAAATAAGAATTTATGTATGTATGTATGTATGTATTTATTTATTTATTTATTTTGAGACGGAGTTTCGCACTTGTTGCCCAGGCTGGAGTGCAGTGGCAGCCATCTTGGCTTTCCACAATCTCTGCCTCCCAGGTTCAAGCGATTCTCCTGCCTCAGCCTCCGTTTCGAGTAACTGGGATTACAGGAGTGCACCACCATGCCCAGTTAATTTTTGTATTTTTAGTATAGATGGGGTTTTGCCAGGTTGGCCAGGCTAGTCTCTAACTCCTGACCTCAGGTGATCTGCCCACCTCGGCCTCCCAAAGTGCTGAGATTGCAGGTGTGAGCCACCGCATCCAGCCTAAATAAGGATATCTGAAGAAACAATGGCAAAGTAAGTCAGAAAACAAATAGCCTTTGTCTACATAAAATGTAATCATGATGATTCATTGAGAAAGGTGTCCTCACACCACTGCAAAACTTTCTTTTTCTGCTGGTACTCTCTAATAAAAAGATTAAACAATAGAAGGAGAAAAGTAAAAAATCTTCTGGAAGACTATAAGAAGCGCTAAGATTCAAAATCCTAGAGTTGGATTAAAAAGGAATTTAGTAAATATTAATAATAAGATCTCCATTTACAACAGGAAGTCTTATTTCTTTAAATCTTATCCTAATTGTGCATATTCTGTTTAAACACGTGAGTAATATTAATTAGGTAAATCCATCTATTTTTATATATTCTCATTAAGAAAAATCCTTTATTTTGTCTCTCCATCAACCACATTTATATTCATATTCCAACCTCACAACCAAAGCATCTCTGTCAATTGTGATAAGCTAACAGACTAAATCTGAATGTGCTCCTGATTGAAGAATCCATGTAGGTGGTCTCTCCAAGGTTTGTAAATTCAATGTATCTTAGATATTCCCATGTTTTATGAAAACATTTATGAATTGAATAACCATATATATGCATATAAAAATTTAGTTCTGATCATCTGCAGTATAATCTGCTTTCTTGATAAATATAAATTTTAATATTTTGTATGTTTACATGAAATTACACATATTATTTGTATTAGATGAGGAAATATTTAGTAATCTAACCTTCACCTGTCCCCAGTATCACAGAATATTCTAGACGCTATCTATTCAAATGTGATCCTTGAACCAGCAGTATTGGCATCACTTAAGAGCCCATCATGGCAGCCACAACACAGACACCCAATAAAGGACTGACTAAATGAATATAAAGAGTATGAAGACATGGTCTCTGGTCTCAAAGTTGGGTAATGAAGGAGATGGAATCATGTTAAGGAGAAACATAAAAGAAGGCATGGAGACAGGAAAATCCAAGTATAATTGGTAGCACAAAATCTGCAGAAGCTGACAGGAAATGAGAACAAGCATAGATAGAGAAATTAGCCATGTAAAAAGAAGAAACGAAAATTGTCAACTACAGAGACATGCAACTATTTCTCAAAAAACCTTATACTGAATAAAAGAAGCAAGTTACAAAAGTATACAAACTCTATGATTCAAATCATATGAAAATACATGTCTTCTAGGAAACACAAACTTCATGTACAGAGACAGAAGCAGAGACTGGTATGGGGTACAAAAGAAATTTGTGCAGTTGTTTAATATATTGTATCTTGATTATGGTAATACAGTTAAGATGGTGTATTTTGCTGTTTGTAATTTACACCTCAATAGCATTTTTTTTTTTTCCAAAAAGACTCTTAGAAAACCAGGAAAAGAAGAAAATTTCTTCAACCTGATAAAGGTGCTAAAAAATGGTATAGCTAATATCTAACTTAATGGTCAAATATTGAACGTAATTCTCCCCCTGAACTTAAGACAAAGGTAATGGTGTATATTCTCGCAACTCACCCTCTGTTTTACTAGAGGCCATACTCATTGCAATAAGAGAAAGAAATAAAATGTATGAACATCAGAAGGGTAGAAGTAAAACCATCTATATTTCCTAATGATATGAAAATTTACATAGAATATCCAAAGGAATCTACAAAATTGATAGAATAAACAAGTAATTTTAGAAAGCTCAAGTAACACAATATTAATGTATAAAACTGTATATATTTTATATACCACGAGAAACCCACTGAACTATGAAATTTAAAAATCAATTATGTTTGCAATAGCACCAATAACAAATTTAGTCAAGTATGTAAGACCTGTAAGTTGAAAATGATAAAATATTGCTGAGAGAAAACAAAAAATATACAGATAGTTATACTCCTGAACTGAAAGAATTAACACTGTTAATACAGTAACGATCCTCAAATTATAAAAGATTCAACAAAATTTAATAATTCTAGTGACTATTTTATAAAAAATGATAAGTTGTTTGTAAAACTTATATGGAAATGCAAAGCATCTAGAATGTTGAAAGCAATTCAGTAAAAGAACAAAGTTAGAGGATTTACACTACTTGGCTAGCAATTCAGTAAAAGAACAAAGTTAGAGGATTTACACCACTTGGCTTCAAGAGTTAGTATAATTCTCAATAATCATGACTGTATCATACCAGCCAAATAGATCAGTGAAAGAATATCAAGACCAGAAATAAATCCTCAATTATTTATTCACTAGATATTTGACAAATATTAAAAAGTGATCAAATAAGAAAATGTAAGTCTTCTTTAAAAATGATGCTAGAATAACAACATTTGTATGGAAATTAATGAACTCTCAACCACTACCTCACATCATGCATAAAAATAATTCAAACTATATATCTAAACATAAAATCTGAAATAAAAAGCTATTGGAGAAACATAAAATGTATGCATAACTTGATGTTAGTCAAAGTTTCTTAGGCATGTCACAGAATGTAAGCAAAGAGAGAAAAACAAATGATATATTAGACTTCATCGAATCAAAAAGTTTTAATCATTAAAAAACACCATTAAGAAAATAAGTAGGGAAGCAATAACTTGAGATGCTATTTATAAAATACATATATATCTGTCCAAGGGTTAGTATCTAGGATACACTGAGGAAAACTACAACTCAATAATAAAAAGATAACCAATAAAACAAATGGGCAGAAAAACTGAAAACAAACAAACAAACAAACAAACATTGCACTAAAGAAGATACACAAATGCCCAAAAGCAGATGAAAAACTACTCAGTGTTATCAATCAGGAGACAAGTTCAAATTAAAACCACAAGATACCACTATACATCAACCAGAATGGCCAAAACTAAACAAAACAATAGCAACAATAGAACGAAACACAGCCACCGCCGCCCACCGCCCCCACACACAGTCACTCAACGATAACCCTAAATATTGACAAAGATGTGAAGGAATTGGAAAAACAGGGCACAGATGAAAAAGATCAAAGAAACCACAACTAACCAGAGAAGTCTGGATTATACATTTTAGAGAACCATCAACCATTTTTTGGTATGGCAAAATGCAGCAATTGCTGAATCTGAGGATAGCCATGTGGAAATTTAGTATAGTTTTATTTCAACTTTAATAAATTTTTGGAAATTTTCAAAAAACCAAAATAAGGGTAAAAGTTCTGAAGAAATACTATATATACACATATATATTCAATTAAATTATTTACTTTACATGTGCCAAATCTTTTTCTATGTGTATTTGTTTCATAGAATAGTTGTTGACTATCTAAATTCTTGTGCTACACTCCTTAAATTTTATCCAGTTTTCCACTTACTGGTTGTGTGAATGTGGAAAAAGTATTTGGCCTTCTGTGCTTCAATTTTCTCATCTGTAATATATAAGTGATGAGAGTACTATTTCTATGCGTTTGCTGTTAGTATTGAAAGAGTTTATGAATGTACAGGACTTGGAATTTTGCCCAGCACATGGTAAACACTTTAAAATGTTAGCTATTATAATATTATTAAATACATATATTAACTAACATACATCACCCACTCCAAATATATTTACAATAGACAAGAGTGCTTACTAAAGTTGAGTTACTAATCCCCAATTTTATCAGCAGCTTCAAATGATTAACACAAAATTGCAGTTCATTATTGATCACTGAAATTATGCCATTTTCTACTCTTTGGACCAAGGAGCATGTAAAAATGAGTCCTCTCACTAGTAGGCAAAATCTGGCACACATCCAGAAGGCAGGAACTCTGGTTCATACCTCATAAACACGCCTGGATAGAATTCTCAGACAAGCGGCTCAACAGCTGTGTGACTTGGGGCATGATATTTAATGTTGCTGAACTTCAATTTCTTCATTTGTAAAACGAAGTTGATAATACCCAATAGGCATATACTGAAGAATAAATGAAATTTTCCATAGGTAAAACTTTAATCCAAAGTATGATGTATAACGTGAATTCAATAAGTGGAGCTCTCACTTTTTACTACTGGAGAAATATTCATTAACATATAATAATGATATGTTTCAGGGGCCACTGACAATGACCTGGAGCTGGAGGATAGACTCAAATATCCAGAAAATTCCCTCTACCCAGGATTCCTAAGGAGGTGCTAATATTTTTCATGTTAGAACATTGTAACTCCAAATTTTAAGCCTAAAGCATAGGGTTTCTCTAGCATGATTTATTCACACTATCATCTGCTTTAATAATTCAGTGCAAATAATTTAATCAAAGATTATAGATTCCTCTTTCCTTCTTTGGTTTTCTTCTAACCTATTCTACTTTTGTACTGCTACGGTAAACTATTGTTTTTGCAATGGATTCTGATTTAATATATTTAAAAATATCTCCCTTGCCAATTATATTTCTTGTTATGTAATTATGACTAAGTAATTATTGTATTCTAATCTTGTTACAATTTAATTAAATAGAAACATGAGCCACATAAATGCACACTATTTTAGCCTTGCCTAGAAAATATCCAAATATAGAGAAAATTCTATTGTAACAAATATTATTTATAACATTCATTTTGCTCTTCAATCAAATACAGCTTGATTGACCCATAAGAAATATATATATGCAGTATTGTGCATGTACCAATTACTATGCCTAGAACTCTAACCATAAATGAATTAAGCACTATATCTAAGAAGGTACATGTGAAATGCTCAGGCTCATTAAATGATTCTATGTGACAAGTCTACTTTATACAGAGGTATTATTGAATGTAGAGGCAGGGAGAACCATTCCTAATAACAACACAAGTTAACACTCATTGACACCTATTATAAGTCAGATACTGCACTAAACACTTTTCGTGCATTTTTCCTTAAAGTGTTTACATCAACTTTATGATGTAAGTGTTATTATTCCACCATTTTATGTGAAGAACTGAGACTTGGAGAAATTATACATAGAATAAACCCAGAGATGTAAATTCAAATTCACTCTATCTTGCTCCCATACCTCATCCGTTATCCACTATCTTGCTTCCTCGTCAGTGAGGAGGAATTACAGCATTCAAGTGAGAATAATAAGGGTGCCAAGGATCACAGGTGGGTCACATTACATAGTAGAATAAATGGAATTTGGTGAGTGGTGTTATAGCGTAGAATATTAATGGCACAGTTGAGGGGTTAATGGCAACTTAGGATGACTCCTAGAACTGGCTTCAGCATGTGATTCTATAAGGAGCTAAATTAGGAGCAGATTCAGGAAAGGAAATGATGCTCAATTTAGGAGTTTTTGAAGTATCAAGGCAAATACTCTAAGAATCATCCTAGAGATATAGATATGGAAGTCATAAATGCATGGGGGATAATCAAAGCCTAGCACAAACATGACTGCTTGAGACAGTATTAGCAGAAATGAAACCCAGAAAAATATTAATTAAGAAGGAAGCAGAAAAAGAAAAAGGCTGAGAAAGGAGTGAACAGAGGGTAGAAAAGAAAATTTAAAGCTCAGATTAGGTGTAGTTGAGAAGATATTAGTGAAATGAAAGTTTCACTAAAAGGATTTACCCAGAATATAATGCAGAGAAATAGAGATAGAAATTAAAAAAGAAAAAAAAAAAAAAAGAAAGCTGAAGAATCACCTAATAATAAAAGTTTCAGAGGAGAAAAATGGAGAAACTGAAGGAAAAAATTTTGAAAGAAGCAATGACTGAGACTTTTTCATGACAGATACAATATATTAATGATCAGATTCAGAATAAATCCTAAGTAGAATAAATAAAATCAAACCTTAGACCTACAAAAATGATAGTGCAGCACATCAAGAAAAAGGAAAGAAGACAGCCGGGATAAGAAGATTGCTTTTGAATACCAAGAAGGCAACACCAGATTTCTCAACAGCAATGAGAGAGACCAGACTACAATGGAATATATATGCAAGCTGTCCCAGGAAAACTATTGGTTACCCTAAAAGTTTATACTCAACTAAACCGTAATTAAAAACTGAGACTCAAATAAAGATATTTTCAGATAGACATAGGCAAAAGTGTACCACTTACAGAATGTCATTGAAAGAAATGATAAAGAACTCACATCAAGAAAAGAGAATTCAATCCAGGAGGAAAGTGGGGGAAAATAAAAAATAATGGCTGGCAAATACATAGAAAAATACGTGCACATAGAGGAAAAAAAATGGCAAAGAATATGAACAAAGAGTAGGTTTTAGTTTAGGTTGATTTAAACATAAATTGGAACTAAAACAAATGAAAATAGTATGAATATATAAAATGATTAGGTGAGTAGTGATTAGAGTAAAATAATATTCTGAGATTCGTATACTTTAGAAGATATAATTATAGCTTAATGTTAAACATTATTTTGGCAAATAAGAGTGTTAAAAATCTAATGTAACACTAAAAAATAAAAATAAAATGTATAACATACCAAGTAGAACAAAGAAAATGTCATCAAACAGAAGGTAGAAAAGAAGAGTGAAAAAGCAAAAATAAAAAAGCAATAACAAAATAAAACAAAAACTAGTAATTATAAAGCACATAAGGTGAAAAAGAATAAATTCAAATGGATCAGTGGCCAAAATAAACATATATTAAATAAACTTAGGTCAGAGACAGAAACTTAAAATACATTGAAAATAACAGCTGCATACTGTTTAAATAACTATTAAAACATAACAACAGTGAAGGTATTTCAAGAAAGGAATGAAGAAAGAAATTAAGCAAATAGAAAGGAAAACTGGCATAGTTGCATTGATTTCACATAAAAAACACTTCATGGAGAAAAGAAGTATTAGAGATAAAATGTGTAATTCACAGAACAATTCACTAGGGAAACAATATTTCACCTGTATTTCCTTAACAATATTGTTGCAAAATACATAAATAACTTGAAAGAATTATAAAGAGAATTTGACAAAAGCCAATATGGAATTTGACAATTTTAACATAGATATGTTAATATCTAATGTATTAAATGAAAGCAATACTAAGACATGAAATATTTAGAAAAAAATAATATTACTTAATAGATAACTATAAAACCCTAGGCAGAACAGTTAGTGGATCAATATTATTTCAAACACATGGAACATCTACAAGAACTGATCACCAAGTAAGTCTTAATAAATACTGAAGATTTAACAACATAAAAACCACACTGCAACAAAATTAGAAATAATAAAAAAAATTGTCTCCTAATTCCCATACTAACACTTGAAAATTTATAAATACCCCTTTAAAAACTGATGGCTTAATGAAGAAATAACAAATATACAAGTCTGAAATGGCGAGAACGCTATATATGTTTTGTGGGGTATATCTACAGCAGTACTTAGACGAGTACACATGAGCTTAAATGCATATATCAGAAAATAAGAAAAGGTTAAAAAGAATGAACTAAACTTGAAACTTAAGATGTTAGGATTTTTAAATATAATATTAATTTATTAGAAAGAAGCTTCTTCTATTTGACCAGAAATTAAGGAAACATACATATTAGTTACAATAAAGATGATAACAGGCAAAAGTTGAACGGTTTTGTTCAGGTTTGCACTTTGAGCAGGAGACAGTCAGGAGTGTGGGAGGATAAAATAGTAAAGAACAAATCAAATTATGTTCTTGCTTCTTTCCTTCCATTTCCTTGAGCTACATAATGCTTGTTCTAAGAGGTGCAGTGACTCAGAGCTCTAGTTCTGACATCCACAGAACTAAATCAGGGTGGTACAGAGTCCTATGCTTTGTGGAATGATAAAAACTGGAAGGGCAACCAGCAAGCTGTACAAAGTCTTTTATCCACAGTGTTTGCTCCAAATCCCTAGACTGATAATTTCAGTGAAAGGTTCCGAGCGTTTTTTGTGCCATGAACTCCTTTTACAGTCCAGTGAAGCCTGTAACTTCACCTCAAAATAACGGTGAACATTAGAAGCATAACTAGTCTGAGTGCAGTGGTTCAATCCTGTAATCCCAGCATTTTGGGAGACCGAGGCAGACGGATCCCTGGAGGCCAGGAGTTCGAGACCAGCCTAGCCAACATGGCGAAACCTCGTCTCTACTAAAAACTAAAAACTAAGAAAAAAAAAAAAGAAAGAAAAAAAACAAAAAATAAAATAGCCAGGAGTGGTGGTGCGTGCCTGTAATCCCAGCTACTCCGGAGGCTGAGGCAGGAGAGTCGCTTGAACCCAGGAGACAGAGGTTGCAGTGAGCCAAGATCATGCCACTTTACTGCAGCCTGGGCAGCAGAGTGAGACTCCATCTCAAAAATAAAAATAAATATAAAGTTAGAAACTAGAAAAAGGTGCAATCACTAGCACTACTCAACATTACACTGTGAGGCCTTGCCAGATTTCTAAGAGGTTAAAAAACAAACAAAAAACAAAACAAAAAGATAAGACCTCGAAAAAGAAATGTGACATTTCCTGGACTACTTAGCCAAATTAATGTCAGAAAAATATATAAGGAAATATATGAAAAGAAAAAAACTAAATATTGTTATTTTCAGATTATTCGATTACCTGTGTAGGAAAAAGTATCTGCAAAAAAGTATTACAAGATTCTACGTAAATATATAAAAATCGGTTGCATTTTATTAGGAAATATGCATTGTAAAAAAATGTCATTTCTAATAACAATTTTAAAAGATGCCTCAAAGTAAGTCCTTCAAAACCATACAACAATTCTTTGCAGAAAATTATGTAGCTGGCTTGAAGGACATGAAAGATGAACTGAAAATATTAAGAGAGAAACCATGGTCATAAATGGAAAGAATCAATACTTCAAACAGGGCAATTTTTCTTACATTAATCTAAATTTCATACGACTCCCAACAAAATCCTAGCATAATTTTTTATGTGACTTGAAAAATCCTGAAATTCAAATGGAAGAGAAAGTAAACATAAGCACAACAATTTTTGAAGGAGGGAAAAGAGGATTATTAATTAAATTATTATGTGATTTCCTCTAGTTTTTTATAACCTGTGTTACGTGTATATGGCTAAAGTCACTGATATGGTTTGGCTCTGTGTCCCCATTCAAATCTCATTTGTAGCTCCCATAATTCCCACGTGCTGCGGGAGGGACTCAGTGGGAGATGACTGAATCATGGGGGCGGGTCTTTCCCAGGCTGTTCTGGTGATAGTGAATGGGTCTCACGAGATCTGATAGAGTTAAAATACGTAGTTTCTGCACAACCTTCTTTGTTTTTTTTTTTTTTTGCCTGCTGCCATCCAAGTAAGGTGTGACTTGCTCCTCTTTACTTCCCACAATGATTGTGAGGCCTCCCCAAGCGTGTGGAACTGTAAGCCCAATAAACCTCTTTCTTTCAGAAATTGCCCAGTCTTGAGTAAGCATTTATCAGCAAAGTGAAAACAGACTAATACAGTCACTGACTTATAGAGTGGAAGGGGCCCTTGCAGATCATCTAGTTCAGTAGAAAAATACAGAAATTGAGGATGAGACAAGTCATTTGGCCCACACCCCTAAGAAAGAAAAGCATCACATGTCACTCCTCTACCACTATCACTGTTCCTTGGAGCCACATAAATGAACAGATCAAAGGGTAGGTCTATCTTCAGTTTCATTAAACTTTGCCTGAAATGTAAGAACTTATAATATGATCAGTAATACACTTTAAATTTTTACCAAGCTTGATGCTAGTGGAGTTAAATATCTTTTCATAGATATATTGGCCTATGTCTTTTGTTCCAACTTCATTCCCCTTTTAGAGTTTATTTCTTATTGACTTGAAGGAGACTTTTAATATGAATATTTTGCTTATTAAGATTCTAAGAGAAATATGCATTGCATCTACACTCAGTCTGTGAATTCTTTTCCCAGCTTTGCTTGGGAGCATTTAATGAATTTTAATGAATCTTATTTACCAATATTTCTCTTACACATTCCATCTTTTAAATTTTGTTTAACGAAAAGAAAATTTTATAAGAGAATTTATAATAAATCCATCCCTCTCCCCATGATCAAAAAGATATTTTTTCCTAAAATGTTTCAAAGTTAGAATTTCACACACAGATCTTAAATCCATTTGGATGTGATTCTGTCATCCATAAAGCATGTATTTTTCAATATAGGTGGTAAAATATCCCAGCATCATTTGTTCAGTGAGCAATGCTTTCTCCACTGCTTTGTATATTTTCTAAATACACATAGGTTGAAAGTTTTTTCCTGCTTAGTTGGTCTACCATTTACTCTTATGGTGACACTATATTAATTTCCTATAGCCTTTCATAATCTGTGTTATCCGTAGAAACATTTGTAGTTAAACATATATGAAAAGATGTTAAACATCTATGAAAAGATGTTTAACTCTACTAGCATCAAGATTGGTAAAAATTTAAAGTCAGAAATAATTGGGAGAAATGATAACTCTAATGTATTGCTGACTGTATTATAAACTGTTATATTTCAGGCAAAGTTTAATGAAATTAAAGATGGACATACCCTTTGATCTGTTCATTTATGTGGTTCAAAGGAATGATAGTTGTAGAGGAGTGACATGCGATGCTTTTGTTTCTTAGGGTTGTGGGCCAAATGGCTTCTCTTATCCACAGCTTCTGTATCTTCCTAGTGAACTCGATGATCTGCAAGGGCCCTTCCACTCTATAAGTCAGTGGCTTTTGCCATACATGTATCAGCAAATCTTTTTTCTCCAAGTGGAACAACTTCTCAAGACTTACAAAAATAAATTTTAAATAAAGTTGCTCACATTTTAAAAAGTTCAATATCATTAACTTTGTCTTTTTTTTTTTTTTTTTTTTTTTTTTTTTTTTGAGACGGAGTCTCGCGCTCTCGCCCAGGCTGGAGTGCAGTGGCCGGATCTCAGCTCACTACAAGCTCCGCCTCCCGGGTTTACGCCATTCTCCCGCCTCAGCCTCCAGAGTAGCCGGGACTACAGGCGCCCGCCACCACGCCCGGCTAGTTTTTTGTATTTTTTTAGTAGAGACGGGGTTTCATCGTGTTAGCCAGGATGGTCTCGATCTCCTGACCTCGTGATCCGCCCATCTCGGCCTCCCAAAGTGCTGGGATTACAGGCTTGAGCCACCGCGCCCGGCCGTCTTTAACAGTTCATAGACTCTATGTTTTCTCATTTAAAAATTAAATGTATTTATTAAATATAATATCTGTTATGTTTGAATAATAAACTGTTATCTTTTCATTTAAACTTGTGGGACTAGTAGAATAAAATTAATTATATTAATTTGTGTATTTTTGAATTAATGTTAATTTTCTACGCAATCTATAACAATAGCATCATACTGCTTTGACCTTCATGAAATTCTATGCCCTCTTATTGAGTTATAAAAAGTCAGAAAGTCTAATTTATGTGTTTAATGAAAAAGACTGTCATAAAATATAACTATTATAAGTGTGTTAACAACTATATCCTGACATGAAAACTAGAATCTCTTGGTATTTTTAAAATTACATTTTGGAAGTTTAGAATATGTTTTTCGAAAAGCAAAAAGGTAAACAACATCAAAAAGATGTGTTCAATTATTGAGGAGCTTTTTACCAAGAATATCTGTGTGATAGATAATCTATAGTTCCTACAACATGACTACCACAGAATCAACTACTGGAGGTTGGGAGATTTAAAAGACTGGATATAAAACAGGAAGTTAAGTAATTTGTATCTTCTCTAAATTCTACCACTGATTACGTGATCTATAACACATTTAAATTCTAAGCAATTTTATTCCTACTAATGAGAAAGGGTATCAAAGTGACGTTTTTTGTCCTAAGTTTTCCTTCTAATTCTGGGAAACCTAAGATTCTGTCCATGTAATAATAGTTGTCAATAATTAAGGACATTGTCTGCCTATAGTTTTAGGCATTCGGGAAATTAGAGTGCTCTTATCAGGTTTCATGGTCTTTTAAACCCAGCTCTCATTAGACTGCTTTTCCTTCATGTCTGTTAATAATTCTGGTTTTCTCACTCACTTCACTCAGCTCCCTCTGTCCAACTGTCATCGTCTCAGAATGATCTTCCCTCACCACTGTATCTAAAATAGCCTCCAAGAGAAATGTTCAAAAAACTAACAGATCATGTTAAAATATAAAGGGATTTAGCAAATTTTTAAATTGAAATTTCTATGTCATATTTTGAGAAAAATCAAGAAATGTTCCTATAATTTACAAAAGCAGGAAAATCCATCCAGGAAATTTCTGATAGTGTATTGAAAGTGTGGAGATGGGGCTGGGAGTGAAGGCAGGAATTTGAGAGTATCAAAACCTGAAGAGACAGATCCACCTGGAAACAAATTAATGTGTTAAAAAAAATTATATCACATGATAAACTAGTAATTTCAAAAATACTCTGGAAAGAAATGTTGAGGTCCTCCTTTCACACATATATAGGAGAAATGTAGGTGTATTAAAGTGTAATTATAAAAAAATGAAGACATCCAAGCACTAGAAAGGTACACAGATGACTGTAATATAAACATGAGAAAGGCATTTCCATATATGTCATCAAAATGAAAAATAACACATGAAGGACCACTTGACTTGATTACATGCAAGTGAACATCATCAAATATTATCACAAACAAAATTGAATGATAGATGTCAATTTACGGAGAGTGGAGAGGGATTTGAAAAACAAATTCCCTATGTGTAAATAACAAGAAAGATAAATGATAAAAGACCTCAGCAGTTCATAAAAGAAACACAAACGAATAACAAACATAAAATGTGTCATTTTATTAATATCAAAGAAATAAAAGTTAAAGCACCAATAAAATATAATTTTGTCACTTACCAAAGTGTCAAATATTTTTTTAAATGAAAATATTCATGCCAATTAGCATGTGATGAGTTGAATACTGTCACACTCTGCTGGTAAGAATGCAAACTGGAACAATAATATTCCTGGAGAGCAATTTGTGAGTGTTTTTAAAAGAGCCTTAAAAACCATATGATTTAATTGAATAATTTCAACATCTAAGCAGCTACCTTAAAAAATGTTCAAAAGGCATAACAATGACCATAATATTATCTGATATAATAAATTACTTGAATTTTCAAAGTAAACAAAATAAGAGACTTATTTAACATATGATACATTCATATGAAAATATCACATCCAAAACAAATGACTTGAAGAAAAAAGTCATATTGAAGATTATGTAAAGAAATATTATTCTAATAAAATGTTAAGTGAAAGAAACAAAATATACAAGTTTATTTAAAACTTGATCCAAATTTTGTAAAATCAATTAACATATTTACAAGAGGGATGGAAGGAAGCAGATCAAAATGAATAATAGTTATTAGTTCTGCATTGCAGTTTATGTGTAATATTTAGTTTCCTTTCAATCTTTTCCATGATAATTTTATATTAGTCAGAAAACAATTTTTATTTTAAAATAGGAGACACTCCACAATAAATATTTATTTAGTTGTTATAAAACATTACCAAATCCTGTCAATTCTGAAAAATACCTTTAACCCTGTGTAAATAATCTCTCTAAAATAGCATATATTTATAGCATAACTATTGTGTTACTGGGGGCACAGATTCTGGAACCAAACTGCCTCAATTTGAATGCCAGCTTTCTATGCCTCAATTTTCTTATCTGAAAAATCAGAATACCACTAGTCTAATAATAACAATTATATCTATCTAAAGGCATATTTGTGAAGATTAAATGAGTTAATGTATGTGAAGTATTTAGAAGAATACCTGACACATGATGAATGCAATTTAAGGGTTTGTGTAGACACACACACACACACACAAACTCATTGTGCTTATGAAGCACCTATTATTCATACCCAATTGATCTTATTTACTTCTTCTGAGATGAGCAAAGTTAACTAAACTATGTGGATTTTGACTACAGTCTAGATAGTTTCGAAGAACCTATACTTAATAAATTCATGTGACATTTATCCAAAGATCTTAGAGATCTAGATAAGTGATTGACTAATTAAGTGGAATAATTAAAAAGCTAGAGCTATCACGTAGTCAAATTATCTAGAGATTTCTTATTGATGAATTAGAAAATTTACTACATTTAGTACCAATTTAATGAGACTAAATCCTGTTGATGTCCTTGATTGGGTAATTATGTAATGAGATACAGAAAGTAACTGCTATAAATCTGTCTTAGTACTATCCAGACCCCATGAGTAACATCTTGGACCTATTCCTCTTTTTATATTCTCCATTGGTTTATTCAAATCTGAGTGCATATGTGCAAACCATCACCAAAATAGCAGGATCATCTTTAATATATTTTAAAACTAGAGAAGGAAAAGTGAGTTTTGGTTTATTTTACATTTTCTGTTCAGTGGGAGTTGGGTAATTTCAAATAGAAACCCATTCTTCATTTCTTTTCCAGGAGGCAAGTCATACATTTGGCTTCTAGATCACTTTAATGTCATTCATCTGATTCTGAGTCTATGACTCCATAATGCAATATCTCGTTTGTGGCTAGCACTGAGAATCACATGTTTTCACATTTCATTTGTACAAATAAAAAAGGGGAAAAAAGAGGACCGGAGAAGAGATGTTGCCTAAACAGGTACAAACAAAATGTGGTAGCACTAGAATATACTCCAATCCGTCCGAACCAAATCTAGTGTCTTTTCAACTGTCTTATATCATAAATGACCCAAATTGTCCACCTCTTTACATATCCAGGCCAGCTTTCTTTCTGGTTCTCTTCAATGACAGTTGGAAATCATCACCGTCTGCAAGTCCCTAACTTGACTCCGATCCTTTGCACTTTAAAAACTTCTCTTTCTACTTTACAACCCTACAAAAAAAATAAAAATAAAAATAAAGGTGGTTGTGTGTTTACTCTCTCACACATAGGCCCTCTCTCAAATCATATCAATTTTTTTTCTTTATTGTTCATAGCTGCTCTTTTTTCCCTGTTGCTGTCAGTTTTTACTTGTTTTCCCCTCTTATCTCCATTTCCTCTGGTCTTGTCTGGGCTCACTATAATGGTTTTTCACCCTCATCTCTGTGACCTGAGACAGGCACATGGCCAAGAAAGGTTATGCAGAGAACTCCTCTGGGTTGATATACCAACACTGGGAGTAGAAGAGTCTTTTCCTTGAGGCTAAAATGCGAGTAGAATCTGGACATGTGACCATCTGGACAGTGACCATCAAGCTAATGACACAAAGAAAGCCTGTCTACAAAATTAAGCTAGCACCGCCAGATTTCATGATTGTGATAACTAGGCTCCTTTGGATCCAGCTCTATGGAAGCCAGTTCTATTCCTGACCTACCCAATTATGAGAGTCAATACAGTCTCTTGTTTGTTTATACATTCTGGCTTGGGATTCTATAATTTACATCAGTTGTGGCCCTTTTCCTCTCTTCCTCACTCTTTTATTTTCCTCCTTCCTTCATCCTCACTCTTGCCCAACACTACACATATAGCCAACTGTATTCTAGATCTCATGTCTTCCATCTCCTCAGGAACCAAGCCATTCCATCATAGCCCTTATTTTTATGTCTTCAAATGATGCCTTTCTATTTAGTATTTTTCCACTGCGTGCAGACAGGCTTGTTTATTTAACAAACAAACACAGCCATCTTTTTTAGCATATCCTGTTCTACCTATTTCCTTCTCCAAGTAAGACTTTTGAAAGAATAGTCTATACTTATTTCCTCTAGTTCTTCAACGACATCAATCCTGATTATTACATTGAAATACCTCATGCAATAGTCAAATTGAAGTACTATTTTCCACATCCAATTTTCTTTCTTTTTTTTTTTTTTTTTTTTTTGAGACAAGGTCTTGCTCTGTCTCCCAGGCTGGAATGCAGTGGTACAATCTCAATCTCAGCTCACTGTAACCTCTGCCTCACAGGTTCAAGTGATTCTCATGCCTCAGCCCCTGGAGCAGTTGGGATTATTTTTAGTAGAGACAAAGTTTCACCATATTGGCCAGGCTGGTCTCGAACTCCCGGCCTCATGTGATCCGCCCTCCTCAGCCTCCCAAAGTGCTGGGATTACAGATGTGAGCCAACACGCCCAGCCCAATTTTCACATTTTTGTCCTTGTTTCACTTGGCCTATTTCTAATACATGATATTGTTCATTGTAAATTTTTTTTTAATTTTTATTTTTGTTTTAAGTTCCAGCATACATGTGTAGGATGTGCAGGTTTGTTACATAGGTAAACATGTGCCATGGTGGTTTGCTGCACCTATCAATGTATCACCTAGGTATTAAGCCCTGTATGCATTAGCTATTTAACCTGATGCTCTCCCTCCCCACCCCCTACAGGCCCCAGTATGTGTTGTTCCCCTCCTTTTGTCCATGTGTTCTCATTGTTCAGCCCCTACTTATAAGGGAGAATACCCTGTGTTGGGTTTTCTATTCTTGCATTAGTTTGCTGAGGATAATGGCTTCCAGCTCCAACCATGTCCCTGCAAAGGAATGATATCATTCCTTTTGATGCCTGCATACTACTCCATAGTGTATATGTACCACATTTTCTTTATCCAGTCTATCATTTATGGGAATTAGGGTTGATTCCATGTCTTTGCTATTGTGAACAGTGCTACAATGAACATATACATGCACGTATCTTTGCAATAGAATGGTTCATATTCCTTTGGGTATATACCCATTAATAGGATTGCTTGGTCAAATGGTATTTCTAGTTCTCTATCTTTGAGGAATTGCCACACCATCTTCCACAATTGTCGAACTAATTTACATTCACACCAACAGTATAAAAGCCTTCCTATTTCTCCACAACCTTGCCAGCATCTATTTTTTTTCTTGACTTTCTAATAATCACCATTCTGACTGATGAGATGGTATCTCACTTAAACAAATTTATAAGAAAAAAAATCAACAACCCCATTAAAAAGTGGGCAAAGGTCATGAACAGACACTTCTCAAAAGAAGACATTCATGCAGCCAACAAACATGTGAAAAAAAAGTTCAACATCACTTATCATTAGAAAAATGCATGATGAACTTCTTAAAGTTAATCTGCCTCTAGCTTCCATGCTTCAATTTTCTTTAGGTTTTTCTCTTTCATTATTCAGTTGCAGATCCCTTCAGGAGGTTCCTTTCTACCCTTTCTGTGCTTGTCCCTTACAACTCTGTCAATACTAAAGCTTTCATTATTATTTTTTCTTTTTTTGAGACAAGCCCTTGCTCTTTCATGCAGGTTGGAATGCAGTGACAGGATCACAGTTCACTATAGCCTCAAATTTCTGGGCTCAAGTGATAAACTTCGGCCTCCTGAGTAGTTAGGACTACAGATACTGGCCACTATGCTTGTTTTTTGTTTGTTTGTTTGTTTGTTTTTGTTTATGTTTTGTAGAGACAAGGTCTCACTATGTTGCCAAGGTTGGTCTTGAATTCCTGGCCTCAAGGGATCCTCCTGTCTCAACCTACCAAAACGCTGGGATTACAGGCATGAACCACTGCACCTGGTGAGGGTTTCATTCTTGACCTCATCTCACTTTCTATGGCTTTGCCTACCACCTGTATGTAAATAACACCATTTACATTACATTGCATTGATACCCACTTACATTACATTGTTACTAGAAATGACATCCCCATTTCTAGTCCAGATCTCTTCCCTGAACTCTGAGCAATATATCCAACTGGCTGCTGATGCTTATTTCACTAGGACATTACAGATAACCCAACGTCAACAAATCAAAACATGGATTTTTCGTACTCTTCTACAATCCGTTCTTCCTCCTCCCTTCTTTATCTTAGTCAAAGTCGCCATCATCCTATCAATTGCTTCCACAACTACCTTGACTCAGTTAACAACCCTTTCGGTCTCCAACACATAATCAATCTATAATGGAGAATGGTAGATCTTTCTTCCATTCTACATTCAAATAAATACATTTTCTATCTCTTGTAACATACTGAAATGTTCTACTATCTATTATTTAAATGTTCTCTCTATATCTAGTAAAGGCCCACCCACTTACCCTTCATGGAAATGTCTAAATGACAGTTCAAAATGCAACCGTACCTTGTCACATCACTTTAAGGATGGATAAAGCAGATTCCTTAGTGTAGCACAGGAAGACCCTTTATACTCTGGCCTTACTTCTTCAGTCTCATCTCTATCACCTATGACATCTACTCATTACACAGTTCCCCAAATGCTCTATATTCTTCTATGACTCCAGACCTTTACCAATTCTGGTTGTTCATTCTGAAACCTAGATTCCAGTGTTAACTGGGCTCACTTACACCAAAAAAAAGGCCACAATTTTTTGGAGCAGCTTTAAAATAGATGATAAACAGATTTACAATTATGTATGTAGTTATCTTGCCTGCTTGCTTTAACTCCTAAAAGTTACAACATTAAACTTATCCAAATTTTTCTCCCACATACAGGATAACATAAGGAAACTCATTTTTAGGCACCTTATTATAAAATTTTGACTTTTTGTTAATGTTTCCTTCAACATTTATTTTCAGCTCCTAGCATTAGCACCATCTCTAGAGACAGAGTCCCCACTCAGGCTGCACTCCGCTGATCTAAGGAAACCAAACTTGCTTTTGAGTTGAATTATGTCTACCGGCCACATGGGATGTTAGTTGTCTTCTTAGCCTTCTCTTTAGGTAATTCTCCAGCTTGTCTTACTTTACTCTTAAATAATCAATATTTATAAGGCACTGTAGGCAGAGAACTACAGCCATAAAATATCTTAATACAATGTCAACTTCAATAATTTCTTAAAGAAGAAAATGACTTGCTTCCTTCCTTTCATCTCATTAACTGTACTCTCTTAAAATGCAGTGCTTGTTTAGTTAATAAATAGACCCAATTAATAGACCCAATTAACTGATTTTGAACAACATTTAGCAGTTGTTCTCTCTTAGAAACTGTCTCAAATGCAAGGATTTGAGTATTTACATTACATCCAAAAATTTTGTAAATCTTATTAAGAGTAATGTGCTTAGTCCAAAGAGATAAAACATACACTTGAGGAATGATTAGTAGTAATTGCTATGCAATAAGTGATAGTCATTAATTAACTCTTGCTAAAAATCTTGCTAAAAATATTTGTTGAGCTCCTACCATGTATCAATCATCATATAAGGATCTGGGGATTCACTGGCAGACAAGATGTAGTATTTGCTCCCAAAAAGGTTTGTTTTTTGTTAGACTTGTAAGAAAAAATTGTGCAAACCATATAAGATGTTGCACTTTTGGCAAGCTAATTTTAAATCTTATATTTTGTTGAAGATTTGAAAATAAAAACAATAATAAATAACTTTAAATGTTTGAGACAGCATGTTAGAGAGCTGAGTAATCAGATGCTAAATAGTGAATATATAAATGTACACATATATACACAGACTCTATATAGTTATTTTTTATAAAGGATTTTGTTAATTAGAAAACAAAAGAATGATTCATTTAGAAAAAAATTTAAAGCAGACACGAATAACTTGTTATTCATGTATAAATAGCTTTGACTACCCTAACAAGTCATTGAAATAACATTAGTAACATTAGTTTAGAAATTATGTTTTTCACAAACTTTAGTAATTATTGAGGTGATGAGTTAGAAATTAATTAGTAAAACATTTATTTTCTTTTCTATGTTGGAAAATCCATTAGCCAGAGCATAAATTTATATTGGTAATTTTGATGCTGCATCTAAGATAATATAAAAACTATTTTTAGATTGTATATAGTTTCATGGTATCAAAATCATAGTAGCTTGTTATGTATAACTTCTGCCATTTCTTGTTTTTTTTTTTTTTTTCTTGAGTGAGACTCTGTGTTGTCTCCCTCTGTCACCCAGGCTGGAGAGCAGTGGCGTGATCTCCACTCACTGCAACCTCCACCTCCCAGGTTCAATTCTCCTGCCTCAGCCTCCTGAGTAGCTGGTATTACAGGTGTGTGCCACCAAGCCCAGCTAATTTTTGTATTTTTAGTAGAGACGGGGTTTCACCATGTTGGCCAGGCTGGTATCAAACTCCTGACCTCGTGATCCATCCGCTTCAGCCTCCCAAAGTGCTAGGATTACAGGCATGAGCCATCATGCCCAGCCCAACTTCTGCCATTTCTTAAGCATATTTAATAATAACACGTATATTTTATACTGAAACTAACCAAGGAAAACTGTGACAATCAGTACATACATATCGAACTATATGTCAGAATAACCTCATATTAGGCAAGTGATTCTCAGGTTTTCCTGTTCTCATAAATAATTTTGAGCATTTCATTGAAGTGCTGCATATTTGCGTATGAGAATATATAGTTTATACACACACACACACACACACATATAGATATAGATATTCTTAAGAAATTGAAGGTTTTGGGGTTTTATTTTAGGATGGTGCAACACTTCATAGAATAATTGCCACTTTTCCAATCTGTGAATTTAAGTATTGTTTGTTAATTCAGGTTTACTTTATTTGTTCTCAGTTCTTAGAAGGAGAAGTCTTTCATGAAGTACTGAAGACTCTACCGCATGATAGTTGAGAGTAGTCTGAGGACTCTCAAATAAAAACAGACTAGACTTCAGAAAAAGAAGGAGAAGGAGCAAGAGGAGGAAGAGAAAGAAAAAGAGAGGGAAAAGGAAAAGAACGAGGGGGAGGCTGAAGGTGAAGAAGGGGAGGAGGAGCAGGAGGAAGAAAAAAATTACACACAGTATTAGAAAGTTCAACTGAGACCTGGCCTAGGCTAACAATACATTTTCTTTGTAGCTCTGGGTTTGAGGCTAACACTGGCACTCTTTTTATTGCTACTAGAAGAAATTTAATAAAGTAAAAGCATCCCTGTGCCAAATTACTGCAGAGACCAACATTCTTAATTTTCAGAGGTAGGAAATCTGCCGCCTCATTAAGGAGGAACGCTGTGTTATTCGCCCACTAGCATCTAGCAGCTATAGTGCACACAGAAGGCTTGTCCTTCTGACCAGCAAAATGATGCAGAGAAGTTGACTTAAGATTATTTATTTGAGAACTTAGTAGGAAATGCACATTTAAAATACACTAGAAATTAATGCCCAATGAAAAAAATAATGTATTGTTTTATTATACAATATTTTCATTTATAAACAGCCAATTGGGGATAGGGAGAATGACGGGGAAAACAGAAAGAGTTTTCTGAAATAGATCACGCTGCTTCACTGTCTGAGAAGAGTACTACTCAAGGCACATAGTCCTCAAACAGCAACTATTTTAGTGTAAGTTTATAGTTTTGTCTTCCTGGACTTCAAGGTCCATATTTGAAGGTTAAAAAGGGGAAAGCTGAATTCATTCTAAACGTCTTTTCTGCAAGTCAGCATTTCAATGCTCATTTCCCACAGTGGGGAATTAATCTCTACTTTTAACCCAATGGCCAACAATCCAAATGAACAGAGAAAATAATGTCTTCTTTGAAGTTATGTTTCATTACTCTAGAAGGGCCAGGTACTCTTGCTGAGACAGTTCATATTCTTAACTTGCAGTAATTATCAAAACATTTTCTATATTTTTTTGTACTGTGTAATAGCTTGAATTCACAAATTTAGAGACATAACATTTACATTTTTATAGGAAATCTTAATATGAAGGTTTTAAAAGCAGTAATGGACTTTTCCTGGATTTCTGTTGTGGGGTTACTAACATTTTGTCTATTAAGGATTTTGAATTCTCACTGCACAAAAAAAAAAACTTATACCTGAAAGTAAGCTTTATACACAATTGCCGGATTTGATTCCTCAATGTATTTATCTTTTGTGAAATAAATATGAATCTCTGAGATACTGTGCTTCTGATGGAATTTATAGGCCAACACTGTTTAGTTACTCATGATGCAAGATTCATAAAGCCAAGAGACTCCTAAGGGAGCAGATGAAAACGATTCACTTATCCCATTTGGGTCAAATACTCAGGGTTGAGCCAAAATGCCTAACACAGTAGAGACAATTATTTTTCAGGCTGACAATTAAAAAATGCTAAGAAAAAAGATGCTATAGTCACAGTAATTAAATTCTTCAAGAACTTGTATCCTCATGATATTTTTTATGTATTCCGACCCCAGGTTAATAATATTCCTTTATTAGTAATAATAAAAGGGAAAGTATTAATTTCACTCAAAAATATTGAATACAAGATAATTTTAATAAGTCCAAGGGGTTTGGTGATATTAATAAATTCCTTCTACCCAAGGCACAATACTAGATACTGAGAGTTTCTCAAGGTTAACTCAAATACAATTTGATAAGTGAAACTATTCTCCATTTTAATTATTTAATATAATTTCTAACTCTGCAAATTGTACTCCTGAAATATACTTTCTAAGCAAGGAACATCATTTCTTATAAGGCTCACATTTAAACTTTCTATACAAGGCAAGATTTTAGAAGGTAAAACAATGAAATCATTCATAAAGACATTATGACTAAGGACAAAAATAATAGAAAAGGCAGAAGTTTTTCTGCAGGTAAAACTAAAACAAAAACGTGAAGGAAACAGAGAGTAGAATACGTTTGTGGTCAAATTTTAAGCGATATTACCACCGGGCAGGGTAAGAAGCTAGGTATTTTCAAATTTCTTACTTTAATGTAATCAACACCCTATCTCTGTGTTTGAGAACTGAGAATAGCGTGTGCATTACTTTGGATATAATGACTTTTTCTTAAAGGAAGGATTGAATGTTCCCCAAGTCCCTAAATTCTATGATACCTCAACTGTTTGTCTAAATATTTTACTTCTGGTGAGTTTTATATTAACCCCAGCACTTCCACCTTAATGATCAGATTTGAATTTCTAGAATTCATTACCTTCTTTCTTGGAATGTCAACACTGCTAAAATTTGCAAACCTGCCTGCTTCAGCAAAGTTCAGGTTACAATCATAAATCTATCTATTTGGATAGGAATTTCTCTAGTGCACAGGAATATCAAGTATCATAACTCTAAGTTTAGAAACATTCAGTGTTTCCTCTTAACACTTAGGTTCTGGAAAGCAGCATCAAAAACAATTTTCATTAGAAGGACAGTGAAGAACAAAAGCACATCTATTGATATTCAATCCTTAATAAATGTTAAAGGCATTCTCTAAAAGTCTATTGTTATTAGTTGAATTATGTACCTGCCAAAATTCATATCGATGTCCTAACTCCCCAGTATCTCAGAAGATTATTTGGAAATAGGGTCATTACAGATATAATTATTTATTATGAAGTTGGGTTAGACTAGGTTGGGCCCCTAACTCAATATGGCTGACATTCTTATAAACAGGACATTTTGACACAGAGCTACATACACATATAGAACGCCATGTGAACACGAAGGCAGAAAATGGGTTGGTTTATCTACAAGCCAAGGAGTGCCAAAGGTTGCCTGCAAACCACCAGAAGCTGAAAGATAGACAAGAAATAGATTGTTCCTCATAGCTCTTAGAAGGGCCAATCCTACTGATGTCTTGATCTCAGACTTCTAGACTCCAGAACTGTGAAACAAAAAATTTTTGTTGCTTAATCCATCTAATTTGTTGTACTTTGTTACAGTAGCCCTAAAAAACTAATATACTTGTAGATATATCATAGAATTTAGAAGCTTAATGCTGACCTGAGGCAACAGCAGTACTTCAAAGTACAATAAATTCAATAAATTTGCTATAAGGATGCAGGTTTTTATTGTTGTTGTTGTTTTCTGGAGATCAACTAATTCTTTTATTTGATCCATTTCCTAGAAAGATAATTAGAATTTTTGTTTGCTCATTCCAGCACACACAAGCAGTTACAAGCTAAAGATTCCTTAGTGCAGATTCCACCTTTCTTTTAAATTGTGTCACTTTGAAATGTCTCTTGTAATCCACTCTGTCTAAAGAAGGGCATTACCTGTAAGTTAGCAGTATTTATTATTCACAAGGTAGCTCTCCTAACAGCGAGGCTGGAGATATGAAGATGAAGAAACAAAGGTTTTCATCATTAAGAATCCCATAGCCTGCCCTGGGAGATTGATATATAAACAAGTAATCAAAATATACTGAGCTGAGTCTTGCTAAAACTGTAGTTCACATGTTATTGAGTGTTTTCTATCTACCAAAGACTGTTTTAGACACTTGGACGTGTTCTCTCATTTAATTCTATAACAGCTTTAGGAGGTGGGTATTATTATTATTCACACTTTACAGAGGAACAAACAGAAGAAAAGAGAAGGAAATCACTCAAATTCATATGGCTAACAAGTGACAGACCCATGATTTGGCAAGACAAACCCATGCTGTTAGTCCCTCTGCTACAAGTGCTATGTGTGTTTGGGGATAAAGGATAAGGTCAAGGAAGTGAAAACAAAAATATGCATTTAAGTTGGGCCATGGGTGAATTTGACAAGGAGAGAAAGAGAGATGGATATATCTGGAGGAAAAAATCCCCAAAATATGATGGTAGTCACTGGCAATCATAAGCAGTTCAGTGTGGATGAAGTTGACGAAAGATAAAGAAATGAGGACAGCAAAAGTTGCAAGACAGGATGTTAAAAAAACACGGTGTGGGCACACTGAATGCCCTTGCAAAGCAGTTAAGAGATTTCTCTGTTCAAAAAAGAAGTCCCCACTGGGTTTTGAGCATATTAGAAATACAATCATCTCTGTGTTTTAGATGCACCCCTGGCAGCTACTGAAAGAGCACAAGTCAATTCTAAAGTTGAATCTGAGAATATATGCCCAGACCACACAAATGTCTGAGGGTCACCCTCAAATGGTTCAGAAAATAATTATACATATATATAATCATATGTAATTAACATAAAATTATAATTATTATACATTATATGCATATATAATAGAGAAGCAAATGAGGTAAATGTTTACAACAGATGAATTGGAGTAAAGTGTATGTAGGTGTTCTTTGTATTATTTTTATTTTAAAACTTTTCATAAATTTGAAATTACTTCCACATTAAAAAGTTTTGAAAAACACGAAATGCAGATTGGTGCTACCAGGGTCTGGAAGGAAGGGGAAATTAGGATAGACTCCTTGATGGATAAGGGGTTTTACTTTGATGTGTTGAAAGTGTTTTGGAACTACACAGATGTGGCGGTTACACAACATTGTGAATGTATTTTTTTTTTTTTTTTTTTTTTAGTTTTTAAAAGTGCATATGCCAACTTTCTGAGGACTTAACTCTGCTTCCTAGGCATCACCCAAATGTCAGTTAGCAACCAGCTGCCTTAGGAATATTCTCCTGAATCATAAAGATTCTCCTGAATCATAAGCGATACAAGCCAAGGAACATTTTGAAATGACAAAGATTTTAACTGGCCAACTAAATATGCAATGGCCTGTGTAATCAGACTGCTTCCCCAGGAACTATCAGAAAAGAAGAGGGGATCATCAGTGTAACTTGCAGTAGGAGAACTAATTAACAATCCGAGAGGTATTGCTATGTTTGGGAGGCTTACTTAGGGTGAAAGCCTAGTTGGAAATCAACAAAGGTGCCCTCTCTGAAGAGAGATTTTAGAAACCATTTTAAAGGTACATTATCTTTTATAATAAATAATAAATTATTCAAGAAACATTATTGTAATTTGAATAAAATTCATTTTACCAGTAAGAACTGGAAAAAAGTTTAAAAATTAAGGCTTTAGAAGAAGTATCAATAGTGTATTATTTAAAATAAGTAGTGTTGCTCTAAGTATTGATAACATTTTTATTTCTTCTGAATATTTGATCTCAACTAAGCCTAATAAACTTCTGATGGGGACAGAACAGATATTATAAAACTTATTTTTCATATGAAGGCTACATATCTAGCAGTAGTGGAATCTGAAGGAGCTCGTCCTACAATACCCTAGAGTTATACACCAAGTCACATCAGTTCCCCAATTCCAGAATACAGAGTTTTCTATTATGCACTGGCTTTTAATTCCATTGCAGTGGATAACTCTAAGAACAATTATTTTTTATTTTTCAATTGAGTTGATTCAACTCACTTACTATAGATGTAGTAAGTAACTTTTTTAAAAAGTCATTAAATGGACAGAACCTTCTTGATATCCCAGGAACTCTTTGTTTCCTTTTATTCCAAAGAAGACCTGGTCCAGGAAACACAAAACATGGGAAAACGTTGAATTCAAATATGCCAAATACTACTATTGAGGGAAAAGGGTTATTCATCATATGAGGATAATGCACATCCGGGTTTTTTTTTTTTCTTTTTTAGGTAATAGAGTATCTGCCTACATTGATTTGAAAATGTGCCTCACTCATTCAGATTTGTTTATTTGATGGCCTCAGTTCCCCAGAACATAGTAATGGGCCAGACAGTAAGGCAGTGTTGATGTAAATAAATTTTATTAATATTTCTAAGCTTAACTACTTCAAGAGTTATTTTCGGCCCACAGATAGTTAATATTCTATTTTATATATACTATCCCAGAAGTTCCAAGAGGTTTGAAGATTAGGATAACTGGTGGAAGGAGAGGGAGACTCACTGAGAGAACATATGGCCACATGAATGAAACCACAAAAGCAGGCAAAGGAACAAAAAGTACATTTATTAATCCAGTTATTTATTCATTGACCCAATCATTATTTATTGAATATTAATAAGTGCCAGACACCATATCAAGTGTTGAAGAGACTAAGTTGAATCAAGCTCAGCCCACGGCTCTCAAAGTGCTTCTACCCTAGAAGAGTGGCAGACATTCAGTGTGCAATCATGAACCAGTATAATATGTGTTTGCTTGAGACATAAAGGTTATAAAAAGAAGAAAATGCATTACAATGGTGGCAAACAGGTTTACAATCTTTAATAAATCATGGGTGCATCTTTGTATATGAATAAAACAAAAATTTACTTGAATTAACAACTGTGCCTTAGATTGCCTGTGGTCACCACTAAACAGAAGTGAGTTTTGAAGCAAGGATTCTAAGGCCTTAAGTGATAGTGAAGCCAATAGGTGGAAGAAGCCTAGATCTCTAAAGGACTGCATGGAGCAGACTCCTCACTGACTCACACTGAAATGTGAATGAGAGATAAACATTGTGCTAAGCCTCAACTTTGACCTAGTTATTTACTAAATAATGACTATGTGTCATGCAGTACTCTAGGTGTTATCTCATACATTATCTCATTAATCTCACTTATAAACATGATGATGACTGAATCATTATGACATGCAGCACATTGTTTGAAAACAATAATAAAGATGGCAATGTCTGCTGATGGCAAGGAACACAGAGAGATGGGTACTCTCATACATTCTAGTGAAAGTATTAATTGTCATACTTTTTCTGCAGGCAAGGTTTGACCAATTTGCACTAAAATTTGACCAACTTCATTAACTGTCTAAAACAACAACCTTATCTTTTGACCCACTAATTCCATTTTCAGGAATTTATAATTAGAAATGTCCTAAGGTAGAAAGAGATATATGAGGTTGTTCTTTGCAGCATATTATAATTACGAAAAATGGAAGCAATGTAAATTACTATCACTAACAATATGTATATATTTTAAATGATTCTAGTGTGCATATTTGACAAAATAGAACTGCCATTAAAAACATACATTTACAGAATAATGATGTGAGAAATGCTTGCAAATAAATTCATATAACATATATTTGATTTAAAATATTTCAATTACTTAAAAATATACATGTAAGTAAGAAGATGGAATTAAATTAAATCATCTTGAAAACACTGGTTTCCTCTGGATGATGAGATTAGAAATATATTTTTATTTTCTCCTTTATATGTGTTTATTTTCAAATGTTATATAATGATCACATATTATTTTTAAACTCAAAATATGTGTTATAAAAATAAAGAAGGCAACAAATTTTCAAATCCATTTTTGAAAGGTTTCCACATAAACTTGTTAAAATTAAAAAGTGCTAATGTTTGAATCTGTAAGTTTTATTAGGAAAATTCACTTAAATGAAACAGCTCATTCCCTGAAGATGTTAGATAAGTGAGGTGTATTACCACATTTCTAAAGTTGTCTACCATCTGTGAGTTTATTTTTATCTATGTTTTTCCAAATCTAAGTTTAATATTGTTTTCATGTATAAATGTCTAACCATTTCACTTAATAGTGATTAATTTCATAGCTTGCATTTCTCCAGTTTTTGGTTCCGCCAAAAATATTCATCAATAAACAACTTCATAAAAGTTGCAAAATATTTTTCCTATTTTACATATGAATAAAATAAAGGTAGAAGTATGTTAATATCTAGCATACAAAACAAAACATGCCAGTACCAGTGCTCTGTTGCAGCCAGCTCAGGAGCCTATTCTGCACCTCCTTCCCAACTCCACACCAGTGGTATTATCTTGGTAGCTAGAAATTGGCTACAGTATAGGAATATGTACAACTAGGAACTCCTCAAATACTCGATCAAGGTTTTTTATTTTTTAATTTTTTTCCCAGTAAGCCAGATTACCAGCACACCACTGTATATAACACAAGAGCGTGTTTCTTCTAATAGTGCTTAATTAGCCCAGGGCTAGGCGCCTGTTAAATATTCAAAAAAGATCTCAGGATCCACAGCTTAGATATCTTGGTTTTGATTTTTGACTGCTATGTTCAAGCACCTAAAACAGCATCTCTATACCACAATTGCTCAATGAATATGTCTTTCGTGTTTTTACTAGACAATCTGAAGATGATGAAACATTTCCCTCAAGTTATGCATGCATCGTCCTACCTTGAACTTTCAGCTTTCACTCGAACCTGGTCTATTTATCAATTGTTGTCTTTCCATTAGTTCCTTAAGCTATAATCACATTTCTTTCTCATGTTTACTGCCACATAATCTAGCTCATGTATCAACAACTCACAAGTCACCAAGTATCTTCTCATTCACAAGCCAAAATTTTCTTCCTCTTTATTTCACTTTCTCTGGAATATTTCACAATGTCGATGGAATCTTCTTTCCTGAAACTTCTTTCTCACTAGACGTTGGAGGCACTGGCATATTCTAACTGCATGTTCTACCATATTTTTCTTTGCCATTTTTAAGTTTTACTTTTCTTAATCTCTCAGTGTAACAATAAGATTTATGCAAAGTTTAACAGTCATCTCTTTCAGCTTATTGCTTTGTGATTTCCTTTCAAAAAATGGATGACTTCATCTCTCACCTCTAATCTAAAACATTCACTTCTATGAATTTTGTCTTACTATTTTCCGACGTTCACTCTGACATTTCTAACTACCTACTTGGCATTTCCGTTAAAAACGTAGGGCTTTACATCAAATTTGGCTAAAACCAAATTTATTATTTTTCTAACAAATGCCCTTTCTCAGATAACTTTTGTTTCTGTGTGCTAGGGGGGTGGTGTTTCTGCCCTTTGCTGCCACAGTTGCTCTCACCTACCAGAATCCTTTCAGGCACAAGCATTACACATTGCTGCAAGATGAGTCAGTTGTCCTGCAAAGCTCCTTCCTCCAAGAAGTTCTCAGCAACAACTAAAATGGATTACTCATTTGGGTGTTTTTCCTAAGCATTACATCTTCAGTGTTGGCTCTGTCTACAAAAGCCAGAATCCTCTGTGATGCTGTGTCACTTTCCTGAGTTGCAGGACACGGCACCCTGCAAGCATGGCAGCAGGCCAGTTAATTGAACAAGGCTTAATTATGTCCTGATAACTTGGAAAATCTTAATTCCTCTGTGAGAAATGCCTAAGCATATTATCAGGAAGTGGAATTATAAAATGTTTCCAGATCAAATTAAGCATCTACAGGTGAATTAATATAGAATTAAGCTTAGAAAGCTTAACTTAAGTAGAAGTTGAATGAATTGTGTTCATTCTTTGAAACCTATTGATTTGCAGAACCAATATGCCACTGTCTACAGGAGGCAATTCAGACTGAAAATAATTTAGAAAAAAATAGTTCAGAAAAAACAATAGTTCTAGAGATAAATAGGTCATTTGAAGACTAACATCTGCCATTAGGGGTTTCTTAAGATAGGCTGACTCTATCTATTTAATAATTATTTTGTTCATTAACTCCTTGCGTATAGAATTGTAACTGATACCGGCCAGGCACGGTGGCTCATGTCTGTAATCCCAGCACTTTGGGAGGCCAAGGTGGGCGGATCACCTGAGGTCGGGAGTTCGAGAACAGCCTGACCAGCATGGAAAAACCCCGTGTCTACTAAAAATAAAAAATTAGCTGGGCATGGTGGCGCACACCTGTAATCCCAGGTACTGGGGAGGCCAAGGCAGGAGAATTGCTTGAACACGGGAGGCGGAGGTTGCAGTGAGGTAAGATTGCGTCATGGCACTCCAGCCTGGGCAATAAGAGCAAAACTCCATCTCAAAAAAAAAAGAAAACAATTGTTACTGATACCATGGGAGGCGGTTTGATGAATAATGCGGATTTATGCAAGATAGTGGTAAATATTAAGAAATAGCAGGGATTTGGAGTTAAGTAGTAGCCTAACTCCACCAGCATAGTTTCTGGGAAAACTTGAGGGATTCCTTAATTTCTCTAAACGTCAGTTTCTGCGTCTATAAAATTAGAGTAAGAAAGTTAACTTACAGGTTTACTGTGTGGATAGAGATAATGTACATATCACATCATGCTTCTCCATAGTAGAGTTTCAGTAAATACTATTTATTATTATTTATGAAGCTGAAGAGAATGAGCCAGATATATATAGCAACAAAATGCCCTTTATACCTTAATGGTTAAAGCAGTAATTCTCAAACTTTTTGGTCTCTCCATTTCTTTAGACTTTAGAAATGTTTGAGGATTCTAAAGAAGTTTTTTTAAAAAAATATTTAGAATATCTCTATGGATATTTACCATAATATGCTTAAATTTTGAAAACTATATATTATGTATCAATTTATCTTTAAGTAACAACTATAAACCCATTATATATTAATATAAATATATTTTATATAAAATAACAATATTTTCAAAAACAAAATCATTTAGTGAGAAGAGTTGTGCCATTTTACACTTTTGCAAGTGTATTTAATGCTAGGATTAATATAAGACAGCTGCATTGCCATATCTGCTTCTTCATTCAATCTGTCGTGATACGGTGTTTTGCTTAAAGTATTAGAAGACAGTCTGCCCACACACAAATATGTAGTTGAAAGGGTACCAAGAACCCCGAGGCGTCCTCTTATCACACTTTGAAAACTGCTTGCCTTAAGAAGTCAGCCGAGACATCTTCTTGGAAGAAGTGAGCCAATTCAACAATGACAATGGTGATGATAATTACAATAACAGCAATAATAAATGAATGGTAATTGGCAGAGACACGACAAGAGAACATTCTAGGCAGTGCTAACATTTGTGGCTAAGGTTGGAATGTGGAACTGAATGTACCACAAGGTCAGCGGGAGCAACAGATCTCTACAGAAGAGAGCTGAAAAGAAATTGGAGATGGAATTTCAAGTGTGGGGAAAACACAGGGATACAATTAAGAATAAGCACACTTTGATGTATATTTTGTATTGATTTGTTTTCAGTTTGTTTGCAATGAATAATGTTCTCATGTTTCTGAACAAGATGATCCTTTTAAGGGAAAGTATAGTTTCAGTTATTCAGAAGAGTTAATAACACTGATGTTTGGGTAGAGAGTACCTGTAGAGTTATAGACCACTTGCATACATACTAGCATGCCCCAGTGGTCTCTAGCCCATAGTCTGGGAACAAATGATTTCTTCTCAGAGCTAAACTGAGCAAATAAAGTGTCCCAGAGGGATTAGGACAAGGTGGAGATCCTGCCTCTCCTATATAAAGCAATTTAGCATGACCACAGTTACAAACAATCCTCAAGAAAGATGTGAGGAATTAAAAAGTGAGTGACTGAAGGAAGCTAAGAAAAGACAGGCTGAATTTTGAAGAGCACTAAAAAGAGGACTTACTGCTGAAATAAAGTCTCAGCAGAATATAAAACACCTTTTCTTGAATTTGTTTGGTACTATCAGGTTCTCAATTCCTGACAGATTTTTTTTAAGGAAACAAATTAATGACAATTATTTTAAACGTAAGGCATTATCAAAATAGTACATAATAACCACTGCATGCAAAATAAGTTGAAACAGAAATAAATGATGGTAGAGAGAGCAATAGAAGATTGTTGAACTGATATGAAAGCAAGGTAACAAGGCCGAAGGGTAAAATCACCTGGGAGGCAGAGTTGTCTGAATTGGAGACTGGCTACGGTGAGACAGAAATCCAGGGGAGAAGGTTACCACCTTCTCTCAGTCAGGGAGGAGGTGACTTTCTAAAGAAATGAAGAATTCAAGAAAATGCATGCAAAAAGAGGGAGAGCCTTAAGTTCAGGAATTAAACTTTAAGGGACATTCAAAATAAATTAGCAAGAGGAACAAAAGCATTGAGGAGGATAAGGAGTAGTAAAATCTAATGAAGAAAATTTTGTGAAGACAGAGTGATTTGGAGGAGAAAGTTAAAAAGTTAAGAAAGGTAAAAAACTAACAGTGTCATTGGTACCTTGCTTATTTTCAATACAACTGCAAATATTTATTGAGCATATAATATGTAAAGGGCACTCTTTTAGGAGCTTTACATCAGTGTTGCTCAAAATGGGGCCAAGGGACTATTGCCAATGAGCAAACTATTTGCTATCAGTTTGCAATGAGATAAGTAAAGAAATCTGAGCAAACTTTGAAAGACTTTTATAGGAATTCAACACAGCAGCAGTGCTGAACCTAATAATAAAAATTTGTTTCTATTTTTTATTTAATTTATCTTACAATTGATTTTTGATATTTTATCAATCTGCAATTGATAATAACTTATAGAAAATGTTCATTCACCATAGATGGTTTGAGAAGCACAACTTCACATGCTTTATCTGATTTCTTTTTCACAGCTATGTCACGAAATAAATGTTATTCTTATGTGAAATTTACAGGTGAAGAATTGAGGCACTAGGAAAACTGTCACAGCTACTAAGTAGTAAGACATTTAACCTATACAGGTAAGTAAAATTTGAAAAACTAGGTGAGGAGGCAAAAGGAGAAACCAGGGAAGAAGAGAGATTTTTTTTGTAGAATGTTACAATATATTTTCAGGTTACATCATATGAAGAGATAATCTTTCTAGTTTCTTTTGTGAGGAACCAGGACATGATTCAATAATATTTATTTACTAAATCACACGTACTTATAGGACAATGTCAAACGAAGTTGAAAGTTAATGGTATTGATGTTGACTTGAGAATTATTATTATTCTATTTCTCATATATGTGTTGAAGGCCTACTACATGTACAATATCATATTATGCAGAATGGAGGTCACTAGGGTCAGTGATGTTCAAATAGAGTAAAGTTAAGTAAGTTATTAGTCTTTCTAGACCTCAGTATCCAAGTCTATAAAATGGTCATAATAGAATCTTTCCCCCATTTGAGAATTAAATGATGTGGTCCATGCAATATTTAGCACAGTTCATGATTAATGCAAGAGGCAAAAAAAAAAAAAAAAAAAAGGGACTGAGAGAATTAGTACACTCAGGAGCCTACATTTTCCCCAAGAGGATTGGATAAACACATGTTTGGCCAGAGTATAAAATTCCCCTAGTGCTCACTAAAATCACTAACTGAATTTGGTACTTTACCACCCTTTTGATTCAGAATCAAGGATTTCAGCCATGCATAGACAGTTCAGTCTCCTTGATTGATTTCCTTACATCAAGGCTCATATAGGTATTAATTGTTTGGATTTGACTACAAGATATATCTGCCTTGCTTATAATAAACCACCCTGGTGCTCAATAGTTTCTAGAGTAAACTACTGTCTCTCCATACTACTTTCTCTCTGATTCATTCCTGTATGAGATACCATCCAGATGTAATCATGGAAATAGCCTAAGTCTCAGACCCACCCACACAAGATTGCTGAGTGTCAAGGACGGTGCTTTAGGTCTGGCAAGAGAGCATTCCCTAGGCAGCTCTTCATACTGTGAAGACATCAAAGTCAACTGAGGTTGGGACACTGGATCCAATGCTCATACCCCATGATTTATCCCAGAAAACCTCTCTTTTATTTCCATGTAGACATCAAAAAAATGGACTATAAACAAATTAAAATTTCTTTAACATTCGTAGACACAACTTCTTTCTGGGCCGAGAAAATAGAAATTCTGGAATATAGATTGTATCTAACTTTTGGCCACAATATAACTGCAAAGAATCCAAACAATTAGTTGCAGCTTCTAATGACTGGTACTTCTACTTCTACATGTTCCCCAAAATGATAAAAACAAAAACACAAACAAAAATCATGCCTTCAGTTCTTGAGCTCTGTCATAGTATTTGGGTGATAACATTCAACACTTTAATAGTTCAATATTAGCTGGTTGAACTATTATGGGAAGAAGGGATGCCAAGTTTCAAAGAAAGAACAGAGAATAGCAGTTTCTTCTTACTGTCCCAGCTCTTTATCATTTTGTATATGTCTGATCTTCTAAGCTGTAAGCTTCCTGAAGGCTTACCATTTTCTGAGGGTCATGTGGGTGGCATTAGTTATGAAGCATGTTGCCTCCTTTAATTTAATATTATTTATTGGTCTAGCTATAAGTATTTCATAAATACCTACAATACACTATTATGAGGCCAAAGGGTAATTAGAGCACATATAAAAATTCCTACATGATTTATAAAAATACATATTACAACTGAAATTTTCAATTAACTCTTATTAACACAGTGCCAGGCCTACATTAGTAGCTCTCCAAATATGTGTTATTAATATGTTAATTAATATTGATTTTTTAAATTATTGTTTATTGTATCCAAGAATCCCACAGCAAAAAATAATTCTGTATTGTCAATTTTCATTCATATATGCTATAAAAATAATTACTTCTCATAATATTTTTGTTTTAAATAAAAGCTCAAAAATTCCTAACAACCCCTGATAACAGCTTTATAAATAAGGCTCCTAATTATAATTTCCTCTTTAAAAATATGTATTTGATACACAAAAATATGCTATTATAGCACTTAACTGCAAATTATTTAGGACTTGCCTATTACTTAAACATATTATAAGGACTCTCTTGAAATAGGTCTGTGTATGGCTTATCATTATAGCATAAAATTGTAAATATATTGACGGCAATAGTTTTATTTTGCATCTTTAAGTTTAACTAGACATTAATTTCCTTCAGATTATTTCAGAAATTATTTAAAAATGTGAACCCAGAAAATTTTCCCATGGTTTCTCATGATCTTGTTTTCTATAATGAAATAATATCTCATTGACCTGGAAGCCAACTATTTGTCAATCTCTGCTTACCATAACAAACTCAAGAACTAGAAAATTAGCATGTATAGCCTCTGATTAACCAAAGAAATGTCACTGAGTTTATGCATTAGTTAAAAGAAAGTTATCATTGTTTCCAAGCATATTTGCAATTAAATTCACATGTGTATGTGCATGCACACATACACGCACCTGAAAAAACTTGGGGATTTGTTTAATCCCTAACAAAGTGGAAACAGGAAATGAGAATTGTTAGTGTAGCTAATTTTTTTTTAAAGCATTGAAATTTATTTGTGCATTCATTAAATAAATATATTTTAACTGAGTTTAGCAATGGGCTGAGCATTAAGAAAATGATGAACAACAAAACAAATTACTGCTCTAAGATCATGTAATTTAATCTAGAGGAAGAGATGAGCTATGAGCTGAGCATTAAAAATAAAATACCCTCTTATTTCTTATTTCTTGTGTTAACAGAGTGTCTCCCACCACTGAGGCTAAAGATGCTAGATCTTTGCTCTTTCAGACTCTCTGCGGCTGGAGAATGGGTACATGTATTAGCCAGTGAAATCTTAGTGGCGTCTGCTAGTGTCTTCTCAAAGGGTGTTTCTTCCTTAATGTAATGTGAAATAGTGAAAAACAAACATCTCCTAAGTGCAGACACAATACTTAGAAATGCTGCAGCTGCCTTGCAACCATAAGAAAAAAGCCAAGGGGATTGCAGAGCACCAACATCCCTGAATTGCTAAATTAAACAACCCTAAAACTTCCCACGTGCAACCTTCTTCTCAATAGAAAAATAAATCCTCATTTTTTAAGTCACTTGTATCTGGGTATTCAGTAACTTGTTACCAAAAGAATCACAACTCACTTGTAGATTAGAAAGTGGGTAATGAGGAACCGGAAACAGAGGTTAGACTGCTCTTGGATGAGAACGAGCCATTGACGATGGGAGAAGTAGCTGGATCTGGAGTTCGGGGAGGAGTTTGTGGGATTTTTTGTTTGTTTGGGTTTGGTTTGGTTTTTAAGAGAGAAAAGATTTTAGCATATTTAAATAATTATTGGCAGGATCGAGTACAGAGGAGAAGATAAATGATACAGAAAAGAGAAGGATCATCTTTAGGGTGAGATACCTGAGAATGAAAGAAGGTGGTCTGTCCAGCACCATATTGCTCCACAGGACACTAGTGATCCCTCCCTCTTTCTAAAAACACTTTATTCTGATGTCTGACCTTCAGGATCATGTAGAAACAAAACAAAACAGAGCAAAAGAAAAAAAATATTTTCTTCTTTTTGCACTCATGACATAAACACTAATGATTTCCCTCCTCTATCTCTCTCTGTTTCTTCTCACTCTCCAGTGCTTTCTCTACTTTTGCTGAAATTCCTAACACAACACTGAGGTATACCCGGGGCCTCAGTCCTTACTCCTCTTCTACTTTCCATAGTTCTAAATCCCATCAATATCACAATGACATTCAAATGTACATCTCAGGCCTTAATTCACCTCTGTACTCTGGACTGTCTCCTTAATATGTCAGTTTGGATTCTTCAAATCCTGAAATCTCAGAACTCCTGGTTCTGCAACAATTACCTATCACCCATCTCCCTCACTCCTATTACACACACCACACACATGCATGCAAAATACATGCTGCTTCTACTTCCAGGATTTCACTCTTGCATAAATGCCAATCTTGTCCACCTAGTTGCCTAAACCAAAGACCTGGAATTATCCTCAGTTCTTTTCTTTTTCATCATCTCTACCTCCTCTTATATTCAACCCATAAGATACCCTTATTGCTTTATTTCATACATACTGAATCTCAACTTTAGGTCAAGCCACTATTATCTCTCAGCAAGACTACTGTGAAATCATTCCTGTTTCTTCTGCTTTTGCTTGCCTATAAGAATTTAACTTTCGGGTAGCATCTAAAGTTGTCTTTTGTAAATATAGATAAGATCACCTCTCTTCCTTATTTAAAATCCTCAAAGGGCTTCCTATTACATGTAAAATAAAACTCAAATTCTTTAGCATGACCTCTAAAAATCTAAATGATCTGAACTTGTTTATCCTTACAGTTGCATCGCTCCCCCAATTTCCCATATTTGTTTCACTCAAGTCACACTTGTCTTTATGCTTTGTGAACCTAGCCTCTGTGTATATAACTCCCTGCACTTATGTGGTTCAAAATCTGCACAACCACATGTATCAACCCTGATTCAGGGCGTTGAAACTTGTTGTCCTCTGTTCTTGGTACTATTCCCCCTAATTTTGGAATGGCCTGACTTCTCAATACAAATGTCATTTAATAATGATGAAAATTATGATGATAATAATGATAATGATGATGATAATGATAATGAAGCTGAGTGTCTAATGTCCTCCTCAACTCATTCACAACCCTTCTGTGTCTTTCTCTGTGCCTCAGGATTCCTTCACGAACACATCTAGATTCCCTTATGAATTCTGATTGGATGTTCTGACAGTAAGCAATGCTAGAAGATTAAAAAATGGGAAGAGATAGGTTACAGTATCAACCTCCCATGTTTCTTCCCTGCCAAGCAACTCTTCTTTCATGGATGAGCTTCTTTATCACCACAGCTCTTGTCAGGGAATCCATATACAAGAGCAGCTAAATCATACAGAAAATAATCCCCTTTATGGTAAGATTATGGAGACTGAAGGAAGAAGATCATATGCTGAGCTCCAAAATACACCAGTGATCATTTTACACAGCTACTGCTCCCACCAAGCTCTGGTAAATACTTTCATTCTTTCCTTTTGCCTCGTCAGGCTTACAGGTAGTAATGGCTTGGCTTTCTACTGTTACTATTTTACCTGGGTGATTTTCCACATACTGCTGGTTCCATTAGCTAATCCTACACATCTATAAATGGCCCTTTTATTAAACTCTCTTCATTTGAACTCTTGAATGAGTCTATTGGTCTTTGACAGATACTATAGCTATACTTATTGAATGCTTCCTGTAATCCAGATGCTATTCTAAACACATTGCACATATTTAAGTCACATTGACACTAATATGTAAATACTGACAGGGCTCCAATTTTACAAATGAGAAAACTAAGAAACAGAGAGTCTAAGTAACTTGCCTGACGTTACTCAGGCAATAAGTGGTAGAATCTGAACCTCAGTCCATGTTCTCAACATGCTGTATTGCTTCCCAAGAGGTATCATTCCTTGCCACCCTAGTTCATGCTGCCTTCTCCACATCCTCACCTCCTGTCTTGTCACTGCTTCATGTCACCTCTTTACTCTCTTCTTAGAGCTTGTCAGTTTTAAAAATATCATTTATATTTATTTATGATGATGATAAATTATATATGTCACCACCACTGGGCCAAGTGGGCCCAAATATCTGGTTAAACATTATCTCTGGGTGTATCTGTGAGGGTGTTTCTAGAAGAGATTAGCATTTGAATTGATGTCTTACTAAAGCAGATGGCCCTCCCCAGTAAAGCAGATGGTTGTATACCATTCAATCACTTATGGGCTTAAATAGCACAAAAAGGTGGAGGAATGTTGAATTTGCTTTCTGCCTGATAGTATGAGCTAGGCCATCATTCTTTCTGCCCAGTACAGCTAATCCACCTGTACTGGAATCTATACCATTATCTCTGCAGTTCTCAGGCCTTCCAACTACACTGGCTTTTCTGGGTCTCCCGCTTATAGATGACAGATTGTAGAACTTCTCAGCCTCCATAACAGTGTAAGCCAATAACAAAAAATAAATCTTTATAAACATATATATAATATACACACACACACACACACCCATATATACACACAGGCTAACCTTGTTTTATTGTGGTTTCCTTTATTATACTTTCCACATAGTGCATTTTTTATAAATTGAAAGTTTGTGGCAACCACGTATCAACCAAGTCTATCAGCACCATTTTTCCAACAGCATCTGCTCACTTCCTGTCTCTGTGTCACATTTTGATAATTCTCAAAATATTTAAAATGTTTTGATTACTATTGTGTCTGCTAGGGTGATCAGTGATTGATATGGTTTGGATATTTTGTCCCCACTGAATCGCACATTGAAATGTAACCTCAAATTTTGGAGGTAGGCCTATTAGGAGGTGTTTGGGTCATGGGAGTGGATCCCTCACAAATGTATTGGTGTCTCTTCATAATGAATCAGTTCTTGCTCTTTCTTTTTCTTCTTTTTTTTTTTTTTTTTTTTTGAGACGGAGTCTCGCTCTGTCGCCCAAGCTGGAGTTCAGCTCACTGCAAGCTCCTCCTCCCGGGTTTATGCCATTCTCCTGCCTCAGCCACCCGAGTAGCTGGGACTACAGGCGCCCACCAGCTCACCCGGCTAGTTTTTTGTATTTTTTAGTAGAGACGGGGTTTCACTGTTTTAGCCAGGATGGTCTCGATCTCCTAACCTCGTGATCCGCCCATCTCAGCCTCCCAAAGTGCTGGGATTATAGGCTTGAGCCACCGCGCCCGGCCTAGCCCTTGCTCTTTCACATGAGATTTCATGGTTTAAAAGAGTGTGGCGTCTACTCCCCTTGCTCTAGCTCTCACCATGTTAAGCACTGGCTCTCCCTTCACCCTCTGCCATGTTTGTGAGATTCCTGAGGTTCACAGGCCAAAATAAAGCTCCCTTCTTTATAAATTATCCAGCCTCAGGTATTTATTAATCGCAATGTGAATGGGCTGACACTGTGATCTTTGATGTTACTTTTGTAATTGTTTTGGAGTGCTGTGAACTGCAGCCATCTAAGATGGCAAACTTAATTCATAAATGTTGTGTATGTTCTGATTGCTCCATCAACTGGCCATTCTCAAGTCTCTCTCCTTCTGCTCCTGCCTCCCTAGTCCCTGAGACATAACAGTATTAAAGTTAGGCCAGTTAATAACCCTACAATGCGCTCTGACTATTCAAGTGAAAGAATAGTCACACATCTCTCATTTTCAATCAAAAGTTGGAAATAAGCCTAAAAGTGTTACCTACTGAACACACAAATGTTAAAAAAGCAAAATAATGTGTTATTGTTAATACAGAGAAAATTTTAGTAGTCTGGATAAAAGAACAAAACAGCTACAACATTCTCTCAAGCTAAGCCTAATCCAGAGCAAGACCCTAACTGTCTTCAATTCTATGAAGGCTGTTAGAGGTGAGGAAGCCACAGAAAAGAAGTTGGAAGCAAGGTTGATTCATCAGTTGAAGGAAATTGGTTCATCAGTTGAAGGAAAGAAGATGTCTCCATAACATAAAAGTGCATGTAGAAAGTGCTGACGTAGAAGCTGCCACCAACTTATCCGAAAGATCTAGCTAAGATCACTGACGAAGGTGGCTACGGTAAGCCTGGCTTGTAGGCTTTCTTCTAAAGAAACATGATACCAGAAGATGATACCATCTAGGAATTTCATAGCTAGAAAGAACAAGTCAATGTCTGGCTTGCAGGCTTCAAAAGAAAGACTGACTCTCTCGTTAAGGGCTAATGCAACTAGAGACTTAAGTTGAAACCAATGATCATTTATCCTTGTGGAAATCCTAGGACCCTTAAGAATTATGCTAAATCTACTCTGCCCATGCTCTATAAATAGAATATCAAAGCATGGAGGATAGAACACCTACTCACAGCAGGGATTACTGAATATTTTAAGCCCACTGTTAAGACTTACTGTTCTGGAATAAAATGTCTTTCAGAATATTACTGCTTATTGACAATGCACCTAGTTACTCAAGAACTCTGATGGAGATATGCAAGAGATTAATGTTTTCATGACTGCTTACACAACATTCATTCTACAGTCAATGAATCAAGAGGCAATTTCAACTTTCAAGTCTTGTTATTTAAGAAATACATTTCATAAGGCTATAGACAGATTGATAATGATTACTCTGATGGATCTGGGCAGAGTAAATTGAAAACCTTTTGGAAAGGACTCAGCATTATAAATTCCAATAAGAGCATTCATGAGAGGAGATCAAAATATAAACATTAGCAGAAAAAAGTCAATTCTAACCCTCATGGATGACTTTGAGAGGTCAAGTCTTTAGTGGAGGAAGTAACTGCAGATCTGGTAAAAACAGCAAGAGAACTAGAATTAAAAGTAGAGCCTAAAGATATAAATGAATTGCTGCAATCTTGTGAACAAACTTGAATGAATGAGGAGTTCCTTCTTATGGAGAAGCAAAGGAAGTGGTTTTTGGAAATGGAATCTCCCAGAGAAGATGCTATGAACATTGTTCATATGACAACAAATGATATAGAATATACATAAATGTAGGTGATAAAGCAGCAGCATAGTTTAAGAGGATTGATTCCAATTTTGAAAGAAGTTCTACTGTGGGTAAAATCCAATCAAACTGACTTGCACACTATAAAGAAATCTTTCTTGAAAGGAAGGATCAATCAATGTGACTAACTTCATTGTTGTTTTATTTAAAAAAAAAAAAAAAAAAAAAAAACTACCAATCCCAATCCCAGCACTTTGGGAGGCCAACGCAGGAAGATCACTTGAGCCTAGCAGTTCAAGACCAGTTAGGCAACATAGCAAGATCCCATCTCTACAAAACACACACACACACACACACACACACACACAACAGTAGCCAGGTGTGTTGGCATACACCTGTTGTCCCAGTTACTTAGCAAGAACTGCTACAGCCTGGCAGGTGGAGGCTGCAGTGAGCCATGACTGCACCAGTGCACCCCAGCCCATGCAAAAAGAAAATATGAGACCCTTTCTCAAAATAAAATAAAATAAAATAAAATAAAATAAAATAAAATAAAATTAAATTAAATTAAATTAAATTAAATTAAAATAAAATAAAATAAAATAAAATGAAACGAAACGAAATGAAATAAAAATTACCATAGCCACCCTAATCTTCAGCAACTACCACCCTGATCAGTCAGCAGCCATCACCATTAAGACAAGACCTTCCACCAGCAAAAAGATTAAGACTCACTGAAGTCTCCAATGATCGTTAGTACTGTTTAGCAACAAAATATTTTTAATTAAGGTATGTACATTTTTAGACAAAATGTTATACACTTATACAGTGTCATGTAAACACAATTTATATATGCATTGGGAAACCAAAAAATGTCTATTACTCACTTTAGTGTGTTATTTACTTTATTGTGATGGCCTGGAACTGAATATACAGTATTTCTGAGGTATCCCTGAATCTCCTATTGTACTATTAATCATCTATCTATCAAGTAATCTCTCTCTCTCTCTTATGGGCTCTGTTTCTCTGGATAGCATTGACTAACGCATTTAAATGTGAGTTTATGTTCTGTCTCTACTGTGGAATGATAGGTACTAGAGGCCAGGAAAACAGATCTGTTCATATCAGTATCCACCGTGTACAAATGATACATACTGTAAGTATTCAACAAAACATGACTTACATGTCAACATAGCAATAAGAAAATTTGAATGTGAAAGCCGGCATGAAAATTAGGCCAGGCACCGTGGTTCATGCCTGTAATCCCGGCACTTTGGGAGGCCGAGGTGCCTGGATCACGAAGTCAGGAAATCGAGACCATCCTAGCTCACACTATGAAACCCCGTCTCTACCAAAACAATACAAAAAATTAGCCGGGCATGGTGGCGGGCGCCTGTAGTCCCAGCTACTCGGGAGGCTGAGGCAGGAGAATGGCGTGAACCCGGGAGGTGGAGCTTGCAGGGAGCCGAGATCGCACCACTGTACTCCAGCCTGGGCGACAGAGCGAGACTCTGGCTCAAAAAAAAAAAAAAAAAAAAAAAAAAAAAAAAAAAAAAAGAAAGAAAGAAAGAAAGAAAATTAATAGAATTTGCATGTGATAGCTTTTATTTTCTCTGTAAAGCAAAAACGGGTAATCTGCTCACAGTAAGGGCACGGGTGGATAGATCAAATGTCTGTTAGAGGTGGAGAAGTTTTGAAATCCTCATTGCACAAATCGGGAAACTAAAGAAGAGGAATCGAACTGCCAGGTTCTGCTAAGGCTGGTCAGTGTGAACTGAAAGTGTTCCCAAACTTCCCTGTTCTCTGAGGTTCTAAAATAATGCTTGGCTTCCCTGATGCAAGCACAAAGAAAACCCTATGAGGATCAACAAGAATGCAGAATAAGGCTGCTGATATGTGGAAAACACAATGGCTCCAAAGTTTTAGCAATCTGAAGCCATTTAATGTGGAAGAAAACTGTCCAACATATCTCAGTAGGCTATAAAAGCATTACTCTATTAGTGCAGGCGGTACCAGTTGAGCTTACTGTATGGGAAGAGCAAAATGTTCAGGAATTAGAGTCAGTTCAGCCATGCACTAGCTATGAGATCATTGGCAAATTATCTAACCTTTCCAAGTCTCAGGTTTTGCTTCTATAATTGAAACATGTATAAAGAGTTTTGAGCCTGAATACTAATCTTTAATGAACTTAAGCTTTAATTAACCATACCTATGGAACAGGTCATTTTACTATAATACCAAATAAAACAAAAGACACCAATCGACAGGAAACCATAATAGATCTTCACACAAGTACTTGTTTTTTTTTTTTTTTTAATATATGTCCTTGCAAATTGCATTCTTGAAGCAGCAGAAAAAAACACCAAAGAAAATATTTTCTGTAATGTTAAAGGGCTACAAAATGTAATATATGTGTGTGAGTTTGTGTGTATATATACATACATACACAACTATATACTGCAGTGTCTATCACGTGTATATTTATATATACACACATATATACACATGTATATATACACACATATGTATATATGTAGATAGACAGATAGATAAATAGATAGATAGACAGATAGACACTGCAGTATATGGTTGCAAACATCCAGCCCTTGAGGCTAGGAAATATAAAAAATAAACTAACATAGTAAGGGCACTTTCAAGTTTTAACTTTTTTGAGAAATGTTCCATTTTCTTCAAGGAACCAAATTAAATAAAGTAAAATAAAGAATATATATATATTTGAAAGACTAAAATCCACACATTTGTGTTTAAATTAATAGTTGTAATTTTTAGCTTATAAATCAGCTATGCAGAAGTTGCCTTATCGAGACTGGGAGAAAAGATGGTAGAAGGTGGAATAAATGTATACCAGACCTGCCTGAAATCACACCCGTGCTCATTTCATTCAAGCAGAAGTCTAAATTTTATCTTCCATTTTATAGATATTAGAGCCTATTCATTTTGATGAGCAGCACTACCTGCTCTCCTTCTGTTACACAGATATGGAGCCACAGACATCTACCGTTTTATCTAGGCATACAACATAATATCAAATATGAAATTGATCTTATAACAACCTTAGAAGAGCAGCCGTTACATTTTTTAAAAAGATGTTTGTCAGGATTTTATAAACAAGACTATAAGTCTAAATTCCTATAATCTTAGTATTGTATTCCAGTGATACTGCCTTTTTAGAAAGATGCCCAGTATATGTGATATTTTTCAAACTATATTTTTTACAGATCTTGTCAAGTTAAAATTATACACAGATATAACAAAAAAATAGAGTGGAGCAAAAATTATGAGCAAATTAATACCGAAGTATTGATACAATCTTATGTTGCTTATTATCCAAGAATGTATGTTCACTGATCAGTTAAGTGAGCCATTTATACAATGATATGCTGTCAATGAATAAGCATGAGTGGGTGTAAATTATCTATTTCAAAAGTGTATTACCTTGAAAAATACGATCCCTTCAAGTTCTTTACAGCATTACAATTTTCAATATTAATGGTTATGGGTTTAACTAGCACTATAGTCTTTCTACTAAGAAAATACAATGAAATTTTTCTCTAGAAAATAATTCTAGCTTAAGAGTAATGTTTACACGTTTTTCTTACTAAAGCAACAAAAATTCATAAATTGCCAGAAAAAATAAACATTGTTGAAAATTGAAAATTAAATACGAAAAGTCCAAGTCTGAAAGCAAAGTTTTAAAATGTGCTATGCGCATCCTTATTGATACTGCACATACAACATGTATGTTTATTTACTTCTTTTTCCATTCTCATTAAATGCTTTCAAAAATAGAAAATAATTTTCAGTAAAATCTCAAAGCAACAGAAATCATAATTGATAAAGTTATATAAAATGGTACTGGTAGTACAGTTTCAAAAATTAATAATTTAATCACAAAGAGCTTCAATTTATCCTTTTGTGACTATATATAGTCATAGTATGTATATATACACACACACACACACATACACACACACACACACATATATATATAAAAGTAAAAATATAAAAATTGGGCATTCAATTTTTTTAAAAAACTTCTATTTTTTTAGAAACAGGGTCTTGTTCCATCACCCAGGCTAGAGTGCAGTGACATGATCATAGCTCACTGCAGCCTCCAATTCCTGGGTTCAAGTGATCCTCCCACCTCGGTCTTCCTAGTAGATGCGATTATAACCACTAGGCACAATACCTGACTGGCATTTAATTTTAAATCTTGTGTTTCCACTTTAAAATATACAGCCATTTGCCTCCCCTGGAAAGATTGGTGCCATAAGTGTTCTATTATAGACCCCAACTGGCTTCAAACCACTCTGTCATTTCCTCTAAACTGGTTGTATAGCATCATATTATATTTAGTTAGCACTATAGGTTGCTGGCTTACTTAAAAGATACATGTAATATGTGTATGTGTGTATCTTACTTGTTAGACCAAGTCATACTATAATTAATCAGGCAAAAGTATAAATTTTGAAAGATTTATTACTACAACTAACAGCAGGCAAGTTATTAACATCTTTAAATTCAGAAACTCTAGGCTATATTGTTTGCCATGGTGTTTATTATCAAATCCTGCAAACCTCTGATTAATAGAATTAATCAAACACCTTTCAAAAGTTAATTTTTTAATATTTTAATATAATCTTGAAAATAATTTTAGAGTTGTTTCTAGTCTAATATTAAGACTCAATAATTACTGAAAGTATACAAGAAAACTAGTGTAAAATTTAAACCTTTCAATACAAACACCCGCATCCAGTCATTTAAATGCTAACAAAGTGAAGTTACAAAAATTAGCCCATAGGAATCTCTTTTTCCTTGGAGAATATTACACACATTGAATGTTACACATTATTTTTGGCTGGATTCAGGAACGTGATCTGCTTTATTAAAAGGAGAGATGAAACCAATTTAACTGTATAATGAAAAACTTGTTTGATAGAAAATATGATTAGTAATTTTACATGAAAAATAAACATTTGATACATTTTAAATACAATGGAAATAACTCAATACTCTTTATACCCAAAAAATCCCACTTACTTTTTCATAGCATTAAGATTTTCATATTTAGGCTGGGCGCAGTGGCTCACACCTGTAATCTTAGCAGTTTGGGAGGCCGAGGCGGGCGAATCACGAGGTCAGGAGATCGAGACCATCCTGGCTAACACGGTGAAACCCTGTCTCTACTAAAAATACAAAAAATTAGCCAGGCGTGGTGGCGGGTGCCTGTAGTCCCAGCTACTTGGGAGGCTGAGGCAGGAGAATGGTGTGAACCCAGGAGGTGGAGCTTGCAGTGAGCTGAGATCGCACCACTGTACTCTAGCCTGGGAGACAGTGAAACTCCATCTCAAAAAAAAAAAGAAAAAAGAAAAAGAAAAAGAAAAAAGATTTTCATATTTAATGATTTTAAAATAAAAAATAAACAGGTAATGCACTCAATACAAATCATTGCACATTGAAAACTGGGTAACAGATTTAAGATCCCAAATGTTATTGGCATTTTTCCAACTTGCAAAGACACATTCATTACTCCAAATTTAAGTTAATTGCTGTTTATACATATTTTTACATAATTTGAGTGCAAATGTCATGGTTTTGAAGTTAAAAGGGCTAATATGCACCTACAATACAAATTTTTCAGGTTCATTTCAAAATATTAAAATTAGATTAATACAGAAGGCAACCAGGAATTTATACTTCAAATATAGGCATACCTTGTTTTATCACACTTCTTTTTATTGGACTTTGCAGAGAATGTATTTTTCACACATTGGAAGTTTGTGGCAACTCTGCATTCGCCAAATCGATTGGTGTCATTTTCCCAACAGCATGTGCTCGTTTTGTGTGGCACTTCTCATGTATTTCAACTTTTTCATTATGACTACATCTATTACATTGATCTGTGATCAGTGATCTTTGATGTTTCCATTGTGATTGTGCCCGGGTGTTGGAAACTCCATCCACAAAGATGGCAAACTTAACCAACAAATATGTGTGTTCTGACTGCTCCACTAACCATCCATTTCCCCATCTCTCTGTCTCTCCTCCTGCCTCCCTATTATCAGAGACACAACAATACTGAAACTCGGCCAATTAATAACCCTACAATGGCCTTTTACTGTTCAAGCAAAAGAAGAGTCACATATCTCTCACCTTTGATCAAAACTAGAAATACTTAAGTTTCGTGAGGAAGGGACGCCTAAAACCAAAAGAAGCCAAAAGCTAAGGCTCTTGTTTCAAATGGTTAGCTAAGTTGTGAATGCAAAGGAGAAGATCTTGAAGAAAATTAAAAGTGTGACTCCATTGAACACAAAAATGATAAGAAAGCAAAACAATGCATTATCGCTGATATGGAGAAAGTTTTAGTAGTCTGGATAAAAGATCAAACCACTTACAACATTTCATTAAGCCAAAGCATAACCCAGAGCAAGGCCCTAACTCTCTTCAATTCTGTGAAGGCTTAGAGAGGTTATGAGACTACACAAGGAAAGTTGGAAGCCAGCAGAGATTGGTTCATGAGGATGAAGGAAAGAAGACATCTCCATACGTAAAAGTGCAAGGTGAAACAGAAAGTGCTGGTTGGTGTAGAAGCTGCACCAATTTATCCAGAAGATCATTGAGGAGGTGGCTACAGAAAGCAACAGATTTTCAATGTTGGTGAAACAGCCTTCTATTAGAAGAAGATACCATCTAAGACTTTCAGAGCTAGAGAGAAGTCAATGCCTGGCTTGCAGGCTTCAAAAGAAAGACTGCTCTTTTGTTAAGGGCTAATGCAACTAGAGACTTTATGTTGAAACCAGTGGTCATTTATCATTGTGAAAGTCCTAAGATCCTTATGAATTATGCTAAATCTACTCTGCCTGTGCACTATAAATAGAATAATAAAGCCTGGATGACAGCACTTCTGTTTATAGCATGGATTACTGAATATTTTAAGCCTACAGTTCAGACCTATCCTTTCAAAATATTACTGCTCATTGAAAATGCACCCAGTCACTCAAGAGCTCTAACGCAGATGTGCAAAATTAATGTTGTTTTCATGCCTGCTCACACAACATTCATTCTGTAGCCCATAGATTAAGAGGGAATTTCAACTTTCAAGTCTTATTATTTAAGAAATACACTGTAAAGCTACTGCTACCATAGATAGTGATTTATCTAATGGATCTGGGCAAAGTAAATGGAAAACCTTCTCAAAAGGATTTACCATCCTAGGTGCCACTGAGAACATCTGTGATTCATGAGAGGAGATCAAAATATCAACATTAGCAAAAATAAGTTAATTCCAACCCTCATGGATGACTTTGAGTGGTTTAAGTCCTCAGTGGAGGAAGTAACTGCAGATTTGGTTAAAAAAAAAAAAAAAAGCAAAAAAACTAGAATTAAAAGTAGAGCCTAAAGATATGATTGAATTGCTACAATGTCATGAACAAACTTGAATGGATGAGGAGTTGCTTCTTACGGATGTCAAAGACATAAAATCTACATTGTTGAAATGACAAGAAAGGATTTAGTACATCACCTAAACTTACCTGATAAAGCAACTAAGAGAGAGAATTGACTCTAATTTTGAAAGAAATTCTCCTGTGGGAAAAATCCTATCAAACTAACTTGCATGCTACATAGAAATCTTTCCTAAAAGGAAGAATAAACTGATGCAGCAAACTTCATTGCTGCCTTATTTGAAAAAGTTGCCAGAGTCACCCCAATTTTTAGCAACCACCATTCTGATCAATCCGTAGTCATAAACATCAAGGCAAGACCCTCCAGCAATAAAAAGATTAAGACTCACTGAAGGCTCAAATAACCACTAGGATTTTAGCTTTAAGTATTTTTAAATTAAGATACGTATTTTTTTAGATCCAGTGGTATTGCATACTTAATTGACTACAGTATAGTGTAAACACAACTTTTATATGCACCAGAGAAACAAAAAATTTGTCTGACTCATTTTGCTGCAATATTTGCTTTATTTCAGTGATGTGGAACAAAACCTACAATATATCCAAGGTGTTCCTGTACCTTTTTTTTTTTTTTTTTTTTTTTTTTTTTTTTTTTTTTTTTGCAGGTGAATAAGCAATCCTTTTAACAAAAAGAAATAAACTTCAACTTTTTCAAAGATGTGAGATGAGCACATTTTTCCTTGTGTTCTACACCTTGAGACACATTTTATGGGAATAGAAGCATAAAGTATTTACTCAACCTCAAAATAATTCCTCTGTATAGTTTCCTGCATATTTCTTATTTGGCTCCCATTCATCCCTTGGATTAAATTTCACAAGTTTATAACCATTTGTTAATATAATACTAAAACTCAACAATGAGCCTCAACAGGTTTAGAAAATCATTCTCCAGGCTTTAAACCAGTGTCTCTTAACAGGTGTTGAGAGAAAAACTAAAGAATGTGGTATGTGCTATGGGGGAAAAAATTCTTCCCTTGTGCAAATAAACTTGGTTGCCTAAGCATTAAATAGACTCCAACAAGCTCTTTTCTTTCCATAAATTTTTCCTAAATATGCTAATCCAGATTGCTAATATCCAAGAGAGGAATTTAATATAAGATATTTGTCAAGCTGTTTTGACCAAGGAAATCTTAGAAAGTGAGTATCTCTAATAAATTGCGTCTCCACTGAATTGAATTTGGAAAATACTGAAATATTTCCCAGAGAAGTCTATCTTTAAGGAACTTCAGAAGAAATAATCCTAAAAATGTCCACACAGTAACTATCGTTTTTACTTTTCTTGCTAACAGATAACACTGTTCCCTCTTCTTACATTCAAGGGGAAAAAAAAGGAACATCCAGTACCCATTAACTCCCTGAAGGCAATTGTATCTTTATCTTTTCTGTCTACTGAATACTTCTAATTCCTTTAATCTTTCTTTAGAAGTCCCATTTTAAAACATGTGAGTGACTATTAGTGCTCCCTAAATCTTCCAGTTTTTCTGTATTTTCTTAATAATTTCAGCTCTAAACTTTGAAAACAAAAGTGAAAAATTAAATAAAACTTTTTTCTCAGTGATTCATAATTATAACAGTTATCAGTATTAGAATCATATTATTTTTTAAAATAGGAGCACTATATTGCATACTGTTTAGAAAAGACTGCATATTGAATCTGTGAGCCCAGAATGCAGGGAAGAAATTCTGGATCAAGTTGGCATGTCTTTTAACTTAGTTATTTCTTTCATTTCTGTCATTTTTTTCCTTATATAGTCTTAATAGGAAAGACAATATGCATAAGGCTCATTTTTTTCACCTTATTTAAACTCTATTCCTATCTTAACCAGGAAATTGGGTTTCTGGTATAGAAACTTTATAACACAAAATATTTATGCATCTAGGATATAAGATTTTCTCCATCATAAAATGAAAAGGGTTTTGATTTGGAAATACAGTCCAAAGGGGGGAAAAAAACAAAACACCATTAAAGTGAAATTTATCTCAAAATAACCAAACCATCAAAGGCTTATTTCTATTTTCTTAAGAGAAAAATATATTCATGCCTATCTGCTATAAACCCCAAATGAATGAATCCTTCAGGACTAACTTCCCTTGATAATAAATCTGCAATGTTAAAAAAAAATCCAAAATAACAAATTGTATAATCTTTGGGGACTTGGATACTTGAAAACTCAGTCTAAGGGCTGAAATGAAAGAAACAGACCAGTAAATTGCTAGTTTGATGGCAGAGGGGATGGTGGCAGTAGTTAAAGGGTGACTGATAGCAGGGAAGGCAGGATCAGGAAGGCAAAGATAGCAGACTTTTGTCTGTAACACAGCACAGCACGTGTGTGTGTATGCACGAGTGTGTGTGTGTGTGTTTGTGTATGTATGTGTGTGTTTGTGGATGGGGGTGGTGAAAGTAATGGCAGCAGCAGAGGCAAAGCCAAGAGTGATGGCAGGAACAGCAATGAAAGAAACATCACACGATGCACAATACTTGGCATGTTTGTAGTCTGGAGGCAAGATTTAAAGAAAATCAAAAGTTGGTACCCAAATGAGAGGAAATCAAGTCCATTAAGCTGAATGAAGAGGCAAGTCAGACAACCAGCTCCAAGACAAGCACCACAGAATACAACTGGGATTAGACACACTGTCATATCCATCAATGTTCAAGAGCAAGAGGAGCAAGGGGCTGCACACAGGAGTGCTGGATAAATTCCAATGCATGTTTTATTGCAGCTGCAACTGTCTTTTAATATTGTAGCTGAAAAAGCCTCATCTTTCTTCATTCAGTCTTAAAGGGCTTCTGATCACAGTGCGTAATTAGGTCTTTACAGTAGACGACCGAGTCCTCTCAGAAAGCAGTAGTTATGGTCACAATAGACACATGTAGTGTTGGGGGTGATGGATAATACCAACAGCTGAAAATCTACCTGTGATAATTAAGAAACCAGGGGATAAAGAGCAGGAGGAAGCAACAGTCAAATTATTCCAAGTATAGGTACTTTCTAAACAGAGCATGACTTGGGAATTTTCCTCAGGTTTCTCATCTTATTTCTATATCCAAAAATGGAATCTTGACAGTCAAGTATTTTATGTAGTGCTTCTTATTGCTAATGTCTGAGTCAGTCATGCAGGAATCAGAATCTACTTCGAGAAGTTTTAATAAGGATAACTTTAGATCTGGACAGGGTGAAGAAAAATAAAAAGGAACATTGCAGCACCCAGGGAATGGCAACAGAAAGAAGTTACGACTGGTCTAAGGACAAGAGAAAAATAGTGTTACTGAAGTACAATTAGAGCTGGAGGCATAGAAAAGAGGCACCCAACCAGGGTCACAGTGATAAAAAGATGTAGTCACTGCTAGAAATCATGGCTTAGAGCAGGAAAGAATGGCAGGGATGGGGGTATAACCCAAACTCTCTCTCTTACACTCTGTTCTCCTACCATTGTCTTGCATTTGTTGGATTTTTAAAAGAAGCCAACTATCAAGGGGGCCTAGGTGGATGTAGCTTATAGAAGTCAAGGTTAGCTTCTCAAGGCATAGAACAAGACAGAGAAGAGCAGAACATGGATCTGGGTGGGTTGAGTTACAGATAATAACCTGTAGATATTTTATGGAATTAATTGGACACATAGTTAAACCACGCCTAAAATTAATGCTCTTGGTCACAAATATAGTCTTCCCTGTTTGGCTTCCCTAATGTAAGGTCCTCAAATCATAAGAGATGGGTCATGAGTGGTAGGAAATTCAGAGTTATTAAAACATGTTCCAGAACTCATGTGTGTGCCATGTATTATTTGCCAAAGAATGGGAGTCACTAACCAGAATAAACAAAATTGTGTGAGGTACAGCAGTCTTCTGAAATAATTTTAATATTGGGAAATATATTCTAGATGTTTCCTTCTTAGTATATTTGGATGGTGACAATGAAAAATTGTTTTGCTTTTAACGCTGGTCATTTAAAACTGATTTCTTAATTTCTTAGCAAAGGTTAAATAATCATTTCTGTCTCTTCTTCAACAAGTGCTGGGTTCACTCGGTGTTTGATAAGTTCATTTAAAAATGGAGTTATAGACACTCTCTAATAACATGCATCATGTGGTGTTTGATTTTGTTCTTGCGGTTGTCGGTTAATCAGTTTGGTTTGGGATTTAGTTACAAAGAACAGAGCCTCAGTTTGGTATCAGCGGTTCTTTCTGACCCAAAAGTCATTATATCTTCTTTATAATATTCTCTCATTAAAACTGATGTTAGCCTTCCTTGTTGACTAAACGCATGGTATGGACTTTTACTACATTTTTTTCTTTCTTGCTTGCTTTTTTTTTGAGATGGAGTCTTGCTCTGTCACCCAGGCTGGAGTGCAGTGGCACAATCTCAGCTCACTGCAGCCTCTGCCTCCCAGGTTCAAGCAATTCTCCTGCCTCAGCCTCCTGAGTAGCTGGGACTACAGGCATACACTGCCACACCTGGCTAATTTTTGTATTTTTAGTAAAGATAAGGTTTCACTATGTTGGCTAGGATGGTCTTGATCTCCCAACCTTGTGATATGCCCCCACCTCAGCTTTCCAAAGTGCTGAGATTACAGGCGTGTGCCACCGCACCCAGCCTATTACATTTTTTTTTCTAAAAATGACTTTATTGAACTGATTATATCACAAAATAATGCTTCCATGAATGTAAGATTTTCATATGTGTGTGTATGTATATACCATCAAAACAGAATCTAACTTTATAACATAAAAACATTATATATTTAAAGTGAAAATAATAGCTGAAAAGGGTAAAGAAATTTTCAAAAATAAAACCAATTTTTCTATGGCAGGTTATGGGGGTAGAAGGAGAAAAAGTGTGAGAAACAGTAGCCACACTCAAAGCATGGTTAAAGGATTATACTAGCTCATCAAAATTATACTGCATATTATATGGATAAAAGTATTAAAATTGTTCAACAGAAAAATCATCCGAACAAAAGAGGTAAGTCATGACTATGGTGGATGGTCAGGAAACACAACTGCTGTTTTTCCATGGGAGCTTTTGTTGCTACTTTTCTAACACTTCAATGATTGAAAAGAAATCAAACTGCGAGAACTTACTGCCACTCCAGTGAGCCCTGGGGGATTTGTCACAAATTTGGAACTTGAGTGGCCTCAAGCTTCACAGGTCTGCTCCTCAGAAGTGACAGAAAGCAAAGAGAAAGCAGAGCATTAGTTACATGCAACTGAGCACCTACATATTTTCAAATGGTGGGTGAACTTCAGGCCACCTTTTAAGTTTTACATTAGACCAAATGACCAAAAGATTTCCTCTAAAGCATGTGCTATTCTTAGGAGTTTCCAACAACAACCATTATTTTGTAGCTATTCACAGATAATTCTGAACCTACTCTTGCCTAATAGAAAGCTTCTTAAACACTGAAAATTGGATAAATAACTACAATATAGAGTGACTTTACAACTCCTTTTAGACTATTTTATAGGGTGTCATTTTACTAAAAATCTCAGAAAGGATAGGAACATTCAAGGAACTTAGCTCTTGATCCTAGAGAGCTGGTGAACATCAACAGCTGATTCTGATAGTAGATTGTAGAGAGTGCAATTGACTCCAGCTACACGGTGCCCTGTATTCCCTGAATAATGATATAATCACTAGAAAAAAGTGTGTTTACTCTTTGTCTGCACTTTAAACAAAAGTATACCACTTGAAGCATTTATTCAAATATTGTTTCATTCTAAATCAGTGTTTCTTAAGTGAGGCCCATGAATTGTAATCACCTGCAGTGTTTGATCAAAATGTAATTTCCTAGCCCCCATTACCAGGTAATTCATATGCATGTTAACATTTGAAAACCACTACTACAAAGAACTCATGTATTATATTAGCAATAAGAATATGAATGTTAGAATCTACTTTGCTATACTGTTTGATACTCTTAAAGATTTTATGAAAAAAAGGAAAGTTAAGGAGAAAATAGTTTGAGTAATTTGAATATGTCTAAAAATTATCTAATATAAACTATAATACATAGTTTTAAATTTCTAATTCCCCACCTCTCCTGACCCCCACTTTCTAGTTAAGGATTTTGGATTAAAGTTGATTCTAGAATTCTGAATAATCATGTATTTTCTACTTCCACAGTCTAGAAGAAAAGAATCTAAGCTTAAAAAGCAAGCAATATTTTGGCTGATTCTTAAACACTTTTAAAAGAGCCTCACTATTCTATATTTCATCATTTTATGTAGTAAATCATAAATCTTAATACTAATTAATGAATTTTTAGGGACATTTTTATTTAAGCAACTTGTTTCCCATAAATTATATAACCTAAGCCAGGAGCTTCTCAACCACAAAGAAGTATCAGATCAAGAAAACTTCCATTATGCATAAAGTGATAGAACAACTGATGTTTTAGGAAGAGCTCGATTAAATACATATAAGGAGGGAGCAAAATGATCAAGAAATTGGTTGGTTATAAATTAAACACTCAAAGTACAAATCAAAACTTATCTATGTACCAGCAATAAAGGGAGAAAATAGAAAAAAAAGAAAATAAATATGCACCATACAAGCAAAAATATAAAATAGCTAGAAATCTAAGAAAGCTAACAATGAAACTGTAAATTTTACTGAGGGACATGAAAGATCAGGCCCTCTTCTCTTTTCCTTCTTTTTCCTTACTGAACATTATTAAACTAAACTAACTGGGTAAGACAGAGGAAAGTAGGCATCTTAATGGGGGAGGGTTTGCATCCAAGATGGCCCAGAGAAAGGGATCAGAGCCTGAGCATGGTGAGGAGAGGTTTCAGACAGGGAGGTAACACTGTGGGGAGCTAGAGGATTTGGAGAATGAGGAATCATCCAAACAGAGGCAAGTTCAGACATAGACTGTTCAATCCCAAACAGGATGAGGGTGTTCCTGCAGGAGGGCAGCCCAATAAGGAGCATCAGAGCCCAGGTGGGGTGAGGAGGACATCTGTCAGAGGAAGGCACAGTGGCAGCAATGGGAGACTGGTTCAATACAGGGCAATTGGTCAAATAGGTAAATATCTTAAGAATCATAAAAGCCGTGTTTCTCGTTAACATAAAAATGTTGCAAATATGAAAAGGGAGAAAACCCAAATAATTATGTGGTGTTTGATTAGAATTTTAGGTAGTAGTGTGAACTCATTATTTTTAATAGAAAGATATAGAAATATAAAGAGATATAAATTGGATAAATATATATTTCCGAACTCTGTCCACTGAGAGAGCCTGTGAGGAGTGGTTCCCAAATAGTAATGAGGATACCCAGCACCCAAATATTGGCTTCAAATATCACTGTCCTCTAAAAGGAAATGAGACTGCTAAAAGATAACATAGGAAATAAGTCTAGAGGACTTTGGGTTTGGCATTAACTTTTATACACCACTCCAAAGACACAATCCACAAAAGAAATAATTGATAAGCTGTACTTGACTACAATAAAAAAAAAATATGCAAAAGACACTACTAAGAGAATGAGAAGACAAGCCAAAGACTAGATGAAAATGTTTATTAAAGGTGTATCTGATAAAGGATTCATCCAAAATATACAAGGAACTCTTAAAACTCAACAGTAAGAAAATGAATAACCTGATTAAAACATTGGCCAAAGTCCTTAGCAAACACCTCACCAAAGAAGCTATACAGATGTAAATAAGCATAGAAAAAGATGCTCCACATCGTATGTCATTAGAGAAATGCAAATTAAAATACTAATGAGGTACTTCCACACAGCTATTAGAAAGGGCAAAATCCAGAATGCTGACAACACTAAATGCTGGCAAGGAGGTGGAACAAAAGGAACTCTCATTGACTACTAGCGAAAATACAAATGGTATAGCACCTTTGCAAGTCAGTTTTTAAATTTCTTACAAAAGTACTTACACTTGTACTGAATGATCCAGCCATCACATCCCCTGGTATTTCCACAAAGAAGTTGAAAACTTATGCCCATACAGAAACCTGCACACAGGTGTTTATAGCAGTTTTATCTATCATTTCCAAAATTTAAAAGAACCCAAGATGTTCTTCAGTAGGTTAATGGATAAACTATCATGTATCCTGACAAAGGAATATTATTTAGCACTAAAAAGAAATGAGCTATCAAGCCATGAAAAGACATGGAGGAAACTTACATGCTTATTACTAAGTGAAAGAATTCAATATAAAATTGTTACGCACCATATGATTTCAGATAAATGACATTTTTAAAAAGCCAAAACTATGGAAATAGTAAAAAGTTTGGTGGTTGCCAGGGGCTGGTAGGGAGGAAGATATAAATAGGTAGATCATAGAGCCCTAGAAGATTTGTAGAGCAGTGAAACTATTCTGCATGATACTATGATGGTGGGCATATATCATTATACATTTGTGGAATCCACACACTGTATTACACCAACACTGAATTCTAATGAAAATTTGGATTTTGGATGATAATTATGTGTCAGTGTGGATTCACTGTTCATAACAATGTATGACTCTGGTGTAAGATGCTGATAATAGAACAGGATATGCAAGAATGAGGGCAGGGCATATATGGGAAATCTCTGCATCTTCCAATCAATGTTACTACAAATGTGAAATTGCTATAAAAATTAAAGTATATTTTATATATATATATATATATCTAAAAATCATGGCAAAAATTGATTACTGAATTTGAAAAATGCTCACAGATACTGATTTCATCGTATTTCATACAAATAAAAAGTTATATAAGTACAAGAAATATTTTGTATATTGTATATGTGTGCTAGATTTGATAAGAAAAGTACATGAATAAAAAGAAATTATTTGCTCCATATTTGCCCAAAACTACACTTATTCAGAAAGAAACAAACCAAAATGTAGATTAAAAACAAAAAAAAAGGAACACAAGGATCCTTGGAGAAATGGCTGGTTCAACAGCTAGAGAAGGAAAAGCACAAGATGATCCAGGAACATCTTACTGGGCCAGAAGGCAAGAAAGTGCTTTCAGTATTATAGGGTTATGGTAAAAGTTCACGTATTCTACCCTAACATGTTTCTACTAGTGAAATAGGGAAAATTTTAGCATGAAAGAATAAAATGAGAGTAATAAAAACTGTGACCCATTTAATGAAAATAGAATGAATACATACTGATACAGTCAATTAACTAATTAAAAGTTAGCTGGGCATGATATATTACAAAGGGGAAAAGAATACTGTCTTCCTCTGTTTGTATTGCTATCAGAAATATCTGAGGCTAGGTACTTTATAAAGAAAATATATTTGGCTCACAGTTCTCCAGGCTGTGCAAGAAGCATGGTATCAGCATCTGCTTCTGGTGCTGCCAGGAAGTTTCTGCTCATGATGCAAAGCAAAGAGGAGCTGGTATGTAAAGATCACATGGTGGGAAGCAAGAGAGAGGAGAAGGAGATGCCAGACTCGTTTTAACAAGTAGATGGCAAAGGAACTAAGAGTGAGAACTCATTTAATCCCATGAGAATGAGGACATATCCCTCATAACCCAAATACTTTTCACTAGGTCACACCTCCTATATTAGGGATAAAGTTTTAACAAGAGTTTTAGAGCAGACAAATATCTAAATGATATTAGACACCTTTACAGGGGAGAAGGCTGGTAGATACCACCTTAATCAAGAGCCACCTGATAGGATGCAGTAAGATAATAGCTTCACTTCTGTGACATTTTTCCAAAACATGCATCTCATAAAAGTAATCATGAAGAAATATCAGACAATTCCAAACTTAGACACTATAAAACAACAGTTCTATAATCCTTAAAAGTGTCGAGAGAGTGATATTATCAAAAGGGTGGAGTAAGAGCAATTTAGTTTTACTCTCCCTCATAGGAAACCAAAATCAATTATCTAGAGCCAAGATTATCACCAGGGATATCCCAGAACTAAAAACTGAGGCTGTGATGACTCCAGGTATTACAGAGAAGTGAAAAATCACAAGCAGGAGGGAAGAGAAACAAAACTCTCTGGCCACAACACCCTTCCCCTACCCAGGCACTATGCAGAAAGGTTCTACCAGATTCAGATTTTACCCTGGAAAAAGTGAGATCAAGGAAGTCTGACAGTTTCGTCACCAGTTAGGTTTCTTCACAGGAAAAACATTTCTGCTTGAATCCACAGGAAGCATCACAAATGCCTGTAGGGTAAAGGCTTCTAAGGGAAACTAAAGGCATAAAATAGAGGTGTGGCTAGTACCAGCCAGTGCACAAAACTCAGCAGCTATTCTTCAACTGTCAAAGGAGATGCCAAATCACCAAATCTGTTCAGCAGCAACATGCTTTAGGGGAAGTACTTCAGGGGCTCTCTGGGCATAACCCTTAGCCAGCTTTCCCACACAGCGGGGATATACACTTTAGGATTCCCCCATGCCCAATCTGGGACAGGCAGCACTCTCAAGTTATTTGTAAGAATTGTGGCAAATCTGATCAAGGGTGCCATCTAATGCAGAAAAGGAGGCAGTGTTCTTGGGCTGAGGGTACTCAAAAATCAACCTGCACAGGGCTTCTAGTCATACGTAATCTAGAAAGACCAAACCAAGGCAGACAGAAAAGACTGAAATAAATAACTAAACCTTGAATGCAAAGACATAGACAAACATCCATAAGAAACAAAATCAAACAGGTAGCTATGACCTCCACGAAAAGACAAAAAAGGAGCCAATGTCTGACCCTAAGAATATGGTGATTTGTGACCTCTCAGATCAACTACTCAAAACAGTAGTTTTGAGTGAACTCCAAGATAACACAGCAAATCAGTGCAGAAATTTATTCAGATAAATTTAACAAAAATAATAAAATAATAAAAGATAAATCAAACAGAAATCCTGGAGTGGAGAAATCCAATGGCTAGATAGAGAAATACATTAGAGGTTATTGCCAGCAAAACTGATTAAGCAAAAGAATCAGAGAGTATGAAGACAGGCTGTTTGAAAATACACAGTCAGAGGAGAGAAAAAAAGAATGAAAAAGGAAAAAGAATGTCTACATGATCTAGATAGCCTCAACAGAGCAAATCTAATAGCCATTGACCGCCAAGAGGGAGTTGAGAAATGGCAAGGTGTAGATAACTTATTTTAAAAATGATAACATAAAATATTGCAAACTTAGAGAAAGATTATCCAGATACTAAAAGATCAAAGATCACCAACCTGATTTAACCCAAATAAGACTACTCTAAAGCATATAATAATCAAATTTTCAAAGGCCAAAGACAAAAGGAGGATTGTAAAAGCAGCAAAACAAAAGAAACAACATATAAAGGAGCTCTAATTAAAGACATTCCCAAACACACAAAAGCTAAGGAAACTCATGACCACCAGACTGAGCTTATAAGAAATGCTAACGGGAGTTCTTCAGTATGAAAGATAAGAATGTTAATGTGCAAAACGAAAACATCTGAAAGTATAAAACAATGGAAAAGGCAAGTACAAATACAAATGCACAATACTCTAAACTTGTGACGTATCAACCACTCATACCTTTAGTATGAAGACTAAAAGACAAATCTATCAAAAATAATTACATAATTTCTTAAGAGATAGGATATATAAAAATATAAATTGAGACAAAAAAGGTCAAAATGTGGGGAGATGGAGTCATTTTTTTTCTTTTCTTTGAGTCAAAGTTAAGTTGTCATCAGTTTAAGTTGTTATAATCATAAAATATTTTGTAAGCCTTATGGTAATCATAAATCAAAAATAATACAGATATGTTAAAAATGAAAAGAAATTAAAACATACTACCAGAAAAAAATCATGTAGCCAAAAAAAGACAGTAGAAAAGAAAGGAAGAGAGAACTTACAATACAACCAGAAAATCAGAAACAAAACGGTAGTAGTAAGTCCTCACCTATCAATAATAATATTGAATGTAATAAACTAAATTATGCAACTGAAATAATAAGACCCAATTATATGCTGCCTACAGGAAACTCACTTCACCTATAAAGATAAACATAGACTAAAAGTGAAGGAGAAAAAAAAGATTCCATGCAAATGGAAACCACAAAAAAAGCAGTAGCTAAACTTATATCAGATAAAATAGACTTCAAGTCCAAAACTATCAAAAGAGACAAAGAAGGTCATTAAATAATAATAATTGGGTCAGTATAACGGGAGGATATAGCAATTGTAAATATATATGTACTCCAACATTGGAGCACAAAAATATATAAAGCAAATATTAATAAATATAAAGAAAGAGGCTGTAACAGTAATAGTAGGAGACATTAATGCCCCTCTTTAAGCAAGGAACAAGTCCTCCAGACAGAAACTCAACCAAAAAGAAAAGAAAATTAGAGTTTCTAGACCAAATAGACCTAACTGATATTTATAGAATATTTCAGTAAACTGCTGAAGAATACATATTATTTTCCTCAGCATATTGAACTTCTCCAGGATAGACCATATCTTAGGTCATAAAACAAGTCTGAACAAATTCAAAAGAGTAGAAATCATATCAAGTATCTTTTCTGAACACAATGGAATAAAACTAGAATTTAACAACAAAAGGAGACCTTGGAAATTGCACAGATACGTGAAAATTAAACAACATGGCCTTGAACAACCAATGGATCAATTAATACTTTGCAAAGAAAATTTTGAAATTCCTTGAAACAAATTAAAATGGAAACAGTACATACCAAAACCTATGCAGTATAGAAAAAGTAGTACTAAGAAAAAAGTTTACAGCAATAAATATTTACATGGAAAAAGAAAAAAGACTTCCAAAACCCAACCTAACTAAGCACCTAAAGGAATTAGAAAAGCATGAACAAATAAAACTGAAAATTCATACAAGGAAAAAGTAATACTAAAAATCAGAGCAAAAGTAAATGAAATTGAGATGAAAAAGAAAATAGAAAAATAATCAACAAAATAGAAAGCTGTTTTTTTGAGAAGATAAACAAAATGGATAAATCTTACTGTGACTAATTAAGAAAAAACAAAGACCCAAGTAATATCAGAGAAGAAAAATGGAACATTACAACTGATACCACAGAAATATAAAAGATTATTAGAGACTATTGTGAAGAACTATACACCAACAAATTAGAAAATTTAGAAGACATGAATAAATTCTTAGAAGCATACAGTCTTACAAGATTGAATCATGAGGAAATAGAAAAACTGGACAGCCCATTAAGTAATGAGGTTGAATAAGTAATTTTTACAATTTCCACAAAGAAAGTCCATAATCAGATAATTTCATTGCTAAGTTTTACCAAACTTTTAGAGAAAATACAATACTGATTTTCTTCAAACTATTCCAAAAAATTTGAAGACGAAAGAATTCTTTCAAACTCATTCTATGAGTCCAACATTACCCTGAAACCAAAACCAGACAAGGGCACAACAAAAAGGCAAATTACAAGCCAATATCTGTGATGAACATAGATGCAGAAATCCTCAACAAAATTTTAGCAAACTGAATCCAACAGTATATCAAAAAGATTATTCATCATGATCAAGCAAGAATTATCCCAGGGATGCAAGCATGGTTCAATCAATCAATCAATCAATCAATCAATAAATGTGCTATAGCACATGAACAGACTGAAAGACAAAAGCCTATTGTTTCAATGAATGCAGAAAAAGCATTTGATAAAATGTAGCATCTGTTCATAATAAAAACTCTCAACAAATATAGAAAAAAACATACTCCAAAACATTAAAGGCTGTATATGACAAACCCATAGCTAACATCATGCTGAATGGGGAACATTTGAAAAACTTTATTGTAAAATTTGGAAGACGAAAAAGATACCTAGTTTCATGACTTTTATGCAACATCATAGCAGAAGTCTTGGTAGAGCAATTAGGTAAGAGAAAGGAAAAAAAGGCATGCAGATGAAAAAGGAAGAAGTCAAATTGTCCTTGTTTGCAGTTGACATAATCTTATACTTAGAAAAACCTGTTCCGCCAAAACCTGTTAGAACTAGAGTCTGCCAAAAACCTGTTAGAACTAACAAACTAATTCAATGAAGTTGCAAAATATAATACTAAATCATGACACAAAAAACAGTAGTATTTCTATGTTCCAACAGTGAACAATCTGTAAGAAATCAAGAAGGTAATTCCATTTATGATAGTTACAAACAATAAAATACCTAGGAATAAATTTCACCAAGAGGTGAGACATCTCTGCCATAAAAACTATAAAATACTGATAAATGAAATTTAAAATGACACACAAAAAATTAAAAGAGATCTCATGTTCCTGGAGTAGAAGAAATAATATTGTTAAAATGTCCATACTACCCAAAGTGATCTACAATGTCAATGCAATTCCTATCAAAATAACAATGACATTCTTCACAGATTTAGAAAAAAAATTCTTAAAATTTGCAAGAAATTACAAAGGACCCCAAATAGTCAAAGTAATCCTGAGCAAAAAGAACAAAGCTAGAGGCATTATAATACCTGACTTCAGAGTATACTACAAGGCTATAGTAATTAAACAGCATGGTACTGGCATAAAATCACATAAACTAATGAAATAGCACGGAGAACCCAGAAATAAGTCTATGCATTTACAGCCAACTCATTTTCAACCAAGACACCAAGAACATACAAGGACAGTCTCTTCAATAGATAATCCTGGTAAAAGTGGGTATCTGTATGTAGAAGAATGGAAATAGACCCTTGTCTCTCACCATATACAGAAATCACTCAAAATGAATTAAAGACTTAAATATAAGACCTGAAACTATGAATCTATTAGAAAAAACACTGGGAAAACATTTTAGAACATTAATCTGGATAATGATTTTTTGGTAACACAGGTGACAAATGAGATTCTATAAAGATTAAAAGAAAAAAAAAAAAGGCCTCTGCACAGCAAAGAAAAAAACCAACAGAGTGAAGAGGTCATCTACAGAATGATAAACTGATGTGGTTTGGCTCTGTGTCTCCACCCAAATCTCATCTTGAATTTTAATCCCCACATGCTGAAGGAGGGACCTGCTGGTAGGTGACTAGATCATGGGGGCAGTTTTCCCCTTGCTGTTCTCTTGATAGTAAAGGAGTTCTCACAAGATCTCAGGGTTTTTCCTCGCTCTTTATCTCTCTCTCCTGCCACCTTCTGAAGAAGGTATTTGCTTCCTTTTCACCTTCCACCACAATTTTAAGTTTCCTGAGGCCTCCCCAGCCATACGGAACTGTGAGTCAATTAAGCCTCTTTCCTTTACAAGTTACCCAGTCTCAGGTAGTATCTTTATAGAAGTGTGAGAATGGACTAATACAGAAAATTGGTACTGGAAGAGTGGAGTACTGCCACTAAGATAACCTGAAATGGGGAAATGATTTTGGAACTGGGTAACAGGCAGAGGTTGGAACAGTTTGGAGGTCTCAGAAGAAGACAGGAGGATATGGGAAAGTTTGGAACTTCCTCGAGACTTGTTGAATAGTTTTGACTAAAATGCTGATAGTGATATGAACAATGAAGTCTAGACTGAGGTGGTCTCAGAAGGAGATAAGGAACATTTGGGGAACTGGAGTAAAGTTCACTCATGCTATGCTTTAGCAGAGAGACTGGTGGTATTTTGCCCCTGCCCTAGACATCTGTGGAACTTTAAACTTGAGAGAGATGATTTAGAGTATCTGGCAGAAGAAATTTCTCAGCAGCAAAGTGTTCAAGAGATAACCTGACTTATTCTGAAAGCTTTCAGTTATATATGATCACAAAGAGATGGCTTGAAATTAGAACTTATGTTTAAAAGGGAAGCAGAGTATAAAGTTTGGAAATTTTGAAGCTTGACCATGTGGTAGAAAAGAAAAACCCATTTCCTGGGAAGGAATTTGAGGCAAGCTGACTAGAAATTTGCTCAAGTAAGGAGGAACTGAATGTTACTAGCAAAGACAATGGGGAAAATGCCCCCAGGGCCTGTCAGAGACCTTCGGAGCAGCCACTTCCATGACAGTCCCAGAGGCCTGGGAGGGAAAAATGGCTTCATGGACCGGGCCCAGGGCCCAGTGGATCTGTGCAGCTTCAGAACTTGGTGCCCTGCATCTCAGCTGTTCCAGCTCCAGCTGTGGCTAAAAGGGACCAAGGTTACAGCTGAGGCAATTGTTTCAGAGGATGTGAGCCCCAAGCTTGGTGGCTTTCACATGGTGTTCAGCTTGTGGGTGCACACAAGACAAGAGTTGAGCTTCAGGACCCTCTCTGCCTAGATTTCAGAGGATGTATAGAAATGCCTAGATGTCCAGGCAGAAGTCTGCTGCTGTGGAGTCCTCATGGAGAACGTCTGCTAGGGAAGTGCGGAAGGGAAATGTGGGGCTGGAGTCTGAACACAGTCTCCACTGGGGCACTGCTTAGTGAAACTGTGAGAAGAGGGCCACCACCCTCTAGGTCCCAGAAAGGTAGATCTGCTAACAGCTTGCATTGTTTACCTGGAAAAGCTGCAGGCACTCAACACCAGCTGGTGAAAGCAGCCACAGGGGTTGTACTCTGCAGAGTCACAGGAACAGGGCTGACTAAAGCTGTGGGAGCCCACCCCTTGCATTAGTGTGCCCTGGATGTGAGACATGGAGCCAAAGGAGATTTTGGAGGTTTCAGATTTAATGGTTGCCCTGCTGGATTTTGGACTTTCATGGGGCCTATGTCCCCTTTTTTTTTGGTCAATTTCTCCCAGTTTGGAATGGGAACATTTACCCAAAGCCCACACCTCCATTGTATCTTCGAGGTAACTAACTTGCTTTTGACTTTACAGACTCATAGGCAGAAGGGACTTGCCTTGTCACAGATGAGGCTTCAGACTTGGACTTTTGGGTTAAAGCTGGAATGAGTTAAGTCTTTGGGGGACTGTTAGGAAGGCATTATTGATTTTGAAATGTGAAAAGGACATGAGATTTGGGAGGAGCCAAGGGCAGAATGGTACGGTTTGGCTCTGTGTCTCCACCCAAATCTAATCTCAAATTGTAATCCCGATGTGTTAAGGGGAAGGCCTGCTGGGAGGTGATTAGATCACAGGGGCAGTTTCCCACATGCTGTTCTTGTGATAGTGAGGGAGTTTTCATGAGATCTGATGGTTTAAAGTGTGGCACTTCCTCAGTCTCTCTCTCTCTCTCCTGCTGCCTTGTGAAGAAGCTCCTTGCTTCTCCTTCACCTACTACCATTATTGTAAGTTTCCTGAGGCCTCCCCAGCCATGTAGAATTGTGAGTCAGTTAAACCTATTTCCTTTATAAATTACCTAGTCTCAGATAGTATCTTTATAGCAGTGTGAGAATGGACTAATACAGAAACAATACCTGCAGTTTATCCATCTGACAAGGAATTAATAACTTGCATCTATAACAACCTCAAACAACTCAACAGCAAAAATTAAATCTAATGTAAAACAGACAAATGATCTAGATAGATATTTCCAAAAAGAAGACATACAGATGTCAAACAAGTATATAAGAAGTGTTCAACATTACTAATCATCAGAGAAATACAAATCAAAACTACAATGAGATATAATTTCACCCCAGTTAAAATGGTTATAATCAAAAAGACAAAAAAATAACAGAGACTGGCAAGGAGAAACAGGAAGGTTTGTATACTGATGGTGGGAATGTAAATTAGTACAGCCATTATAGAAAAACAGTATAATTGTTCCTCAAGAAAACAACAATAAAAATGCCATATGATCTGGCAATCTTACGACTGGGTATATCCAAAAGGAAATCAAATTGAAGTGATATTTATATTTCTATGTTTATTGTAGTGCTATTCATAGCAGCTAAGGTATGGAATCAGGATTGCTAGATCATATAGTATTTTTATTTTCACAGCCTCTGATAACCACCATTCTTCTCTCTACCTCCTTGAGATAAACTTTTTAGCTCTCACGTATGAGAAAGTACATGTGATATTTGTCTTTCTGTGCCTGGCATATTTCAATTAGCATAATGTCCTCCAAGTTCATTCATATTGCTGCATATGACAAGAATTCCTTCTTTTTATAGCTGAATAGTATTCCATTGTGTGTGTGCACAATATACATATAAATATATATAGTGCACTATATATATATGCACACACAACTATATACACATACATATATCATAAGTGTTTGAGTTTGAGATAATAAATGTTTGAATTTGATGCATAACCAAATTACTCTGATTTGATCATTAAACATTGTATATATGTATCAAAATATTACATGTATCCTATTAATATGTAAAATCATTATGTATCAATTAAAAAGTGTTGAGGCATAAAATCAAAGAATGACTAACACACTGTATCAGACTGAACAAGCCTAAAGAGACATAGCAACTAAAAAGAAAACATAATTCAAAATTGGGCCAGGTGTGGTAGCTCACAACTGTAATCCAAGCACTTTAGGAGACTGAGGCAGGAGGATCGCTTGAGCTCAGGAGTTTAAGACCAGCCTGAGGCAACATGGCAAAACCCTGTCTCTGCAAAAAATACAAAATGCATCTGGGCATGATGGTACACACATGTAGTCCCAGTCTTCTACCTCAGTCTGTAGTCCCAGTCCCAGACTGAGGCAGAAGAATTGCTTGTGCCCAGAAGGCAGAGGTTGCAAAGAGCTGAGATTGTGCCACTGCACTCCGGCCTTGGTGACAGAGACGTTGTCTCATATAATAATAAAAATAATAATTATTATAAGATGGATCCTTTTTCTATAATGGATTTTGTTGGAACACCTGATAAAAACTGAAAAGGGTCTAAGGATTAGATGGGATAACATACCAATGTTAATTCCTAATTTTGATGGCAATTGTAATTAGGAAAGAGAATATCTTTATTTGTAGGAAATGCACACTAATGTATTTGAAGGAAAGATGGGCACTTTACTTTTAAATGGCTTTAAAAATAGACATTTGTACTCTTGCAAATTCTAATTTTAAGATTAGGTCCAAATAAATAACTTTTCTAGACATTAGAGATTATTTAAAAATAAAAAGTATAGGCCGGGCACGGTGGCTCAAGCCTGTAATCCCAGCACTTTGGGAGGCTGAGACGGGCGGATCACGAGGTCAGGAGATCGAGACCATCCTGGCTAACACGGTGAAACCCCGTCTCTACTAAAAAAATACAAAAATTAGCCGGGCGCAGTGGCGGGTGCCTGTAGTCCCAGCTACTCAGGAGGCTGAGGCAGGAGAATGGCGTGAACCCGGGAGGCAGAGCTTGCAGTGAGCTGAGATCCGGCCACTGCACTCCAGCCTGGGGGACAGAGTGAGACTCCGTCTCAAAAAATAAATAAATAAATAAATAAATAAATAAAAAGTATATAATAAAAAATGATTTTTTAAAAACTGAGAAATAGACTAGGTTCCTGATTCTGAAAATCAAGAGTGTGAGGTTATTTAACTTTTCCTTATTAATTTATTATAACAATTATATTACTTTTTACTTGATGAATATTTTACCATACATTTAGAAGAAACAGTAGACAGAATAGTAAGAAAATATCTGGAAAAAAGAGTAATAAATGCATAGGACTTGTACTACCTGATATTATAAAAGTATTAGAAATACATAATAAATTAAAACAATGCAGCATTTTCACCCAATAAGCAGAGCAATGGCAATGAATAGAAAGTCCAGAAGACTCAACTATGTGTAAAAATTTTGCACATGAAAAAGTACACATTTCAAATTAGTGTGTAAAGATAGACTCTTCAATACTACTATTTTTAGGGTGTCCAATCTTTTGGCTTCCCTGGGCCACACCAGAAGAAGAATTGTCTTGGGCCACACATAAAGTATACAAACACTAATGATGGTTGATGAGAAAAAAAAGAAAAAAGAAAAGAAATGAAAAGAAAAAAGAAAAGAAACTGCCAAAAAAAAACTCATAATATTTTAAGGAAGTTTACAAATTTGTGATGGGGTCACATTCAAAGCCATTCTGGACCCCATGTGGCCCAGGGCCTGTGAGTTGAACAAGTGTGGTTTGGATCCTTATATCATACTTCATAACATAACACATTTTGAATGACAAAAATATGTAATTGTAAAAACTCAAGACATAAAACTATCTAAAGAATATATGGGTTAATATGTACATAATTTGGCTTCTCAGAATCTAAACTTGATGTTAAAGAAAGAAACAAAAAATGATCTATAGCTGTGCTTACATAAACAGAATAAATGAACAGTAGATTAGAAAAATTACATGAAATCTCAAAGATGAAATTCATTTGGCAAATACATGTTTTTTATAGTTTTACATCATTAGCTATCAAAGACTTGCCAATTTATGCAATGACAAGAAAGATCATACCTATTGGATTGGAAAATGTCAAAAAGAATATAACATCTGTATTGCACAGGGCACAACGAACTTCTGCCTGAGACATTTCATTGGGCTATGACATTTATGGAAAGCACCTTAGGAACATACATTGAAAGAATTTAAAGTGTGCACATCTTTAACCCCAAGAATTCATGATCAGTAATTTATCCTAAGAAAATAATCAAACAACTGTGCATTGAAATATGCAGTTCATAGTTAACAGAAAAAAGAACTGAGAGCAAAACAAATTCAAACAATAAGTTGTCAAACTATAGTATACAATATTATATTGTATACTAATTATATCTTAAAATTATAATAATTACATATTCTAATTATATTATAATTATAATTATACCTTCTAATATTTCACATATTAATATGTGAAACAAATATATATATAACAGAGCATTAAAATACCATCTTTGTGTTATATGTACTTATATTTTATATTTATGTATATATACTTTCAAATAATATGCACACACACACACACAGAGAAATAAAAAGAAAGAGAATGGATGAATAAAAGGAGCTACCTTGTGATGACAGAATTCTGTTTTTTCTTCCTATTTGCTCAATTGTTTTTTGTCTAATTATTAAGATGAATATTTCTTGTTTAATAAAAATAATAAAAGCCACAAAATTTTATGAGTAAAACTTACTCTGAGAAGAATAGGGAGGCAGAAAGTTTACATAAAAGTTAAGTTTAAGAAGAAATAAAACACCTAAAAAACATAGTTAATTCAATATTTCATATTGTGCATTCCCTTTACACTTTGTATTACAATATCTGTTACACGAGTTACATGTACAAGAACTAGTTATAAGTTACAAAATAACTGTAAACTGATAGAGACCTAAACATAATATCTTTGAAATTGCAAGTTATTGTTGCAAGCAATCTGTTACGAATTATTACATTTCTGTGCAGTGTATAATTAAGCAACTCAAAATAATTCCTATTAGTGTCTGATATGTATTTTCTAAGAGTGTTTAAATCCACGTAATGATAACAAAATATGAATTACTCATTTTATAAAGAAAATTATTGTGTCCATTAAAGTAAAAATGCTTATATGATTCAGATAATTAAGCAAAATAGAAAATCATTATTTTTTGTAGATAGATTACTTAGAGAATTGAGTTCAGGTATCACATATCAAGACATTTTTGAAATAGTTTTGATGTGTGAGCTTTTAAAATGATTATTTAATTCTATAGTCTTAAAACTGAAAAAGACCATTTAAAAAAAATCAGAAACTTTATTTTTATTTTCTACTTCTACGAACTCTCTTGAACTTCTATAGTATATTTAAGTTTAATGGCATGAATAACTAATTACAAATGTAATTTGTGAGACCATAGGTATTACCTTGAGACATGGAAGAATATGTCAAATGTAATACCTAACACAGAAAAGGTAGATCATTTTCTATGAAAAAGTAACATGCAATTTTAATTCCAAGTAATAGATTTCCAAGTTTACCAGTTTGTACTCTCAAGGGGTTTCAATTTTATAGTTATAAGAGCATATATTTCTATTATTGAACATAAGAGTTGAATTCATACAGACAGATGAATATTACAGTTTGATCATGGTATCATAAAGATTTATTTTACATGAACTTTCAAAAACATTATTTGTAGAAGATCTCAGAATAAATACTGAGTTTCTTTATATCTCTCTCAAAATACATTAGACTCACTTTATATATATTAAAGTGATGAAATCTTTGTGCTTGGGCCATAACAGTATCTATTTAATCATATCAAATTCTAAAGAATACAAATATTATTTGCAACTATATGTCTCCCACCTCTTCTTTCGAATCTTAATGCTCACATGCTTTGGAATATCTAAGTAAGAAATAAACACATTGTTTTGTAGGTATATTTTTGCATGTCTTTTATCTGAAAAAGCCTGAGGATTATATGTAGTAGGGGTCAGCTTTGTGATCAAAGGAGTATTTTCTGAACTAACTGAAACATGAAGTCTTTCAGAAAATAGAAAGCAAAAGAAATATAAGTTAGGGAAAACAACTCACACGGTTAAATTCATGAGGAAGAAGCTACTCCTGGTTGCCCTGTTTTCCCTTTGGCCCTTCAAGGCCATCTCTGAAGGCTGAGTTTTCACCAAAAGAACCGAATGAAATCATTCCAATGAGGTGCTGCATATTCTGCATATACTATCTCATTAAACCCTCTCATTCTATGAGGAAGATATTATCTCTATTTTGCAAATGAAGAAATGAGGCTTAGAGGGATAAGGAGCTTGCATAGGATTATGTAGTTTAGAAGTTTGGGGAATGGAATGCATATATTGAGCATCTACCTATGCTCACTCCTTTGGTAGTGTAATCTAATCTCATGGTTTAAATACCATCTATATGTCAACAAGTATAATGCAAGTGATGTAAGTGTTATATAGAAACAAAGTGCTTGAGCTTCAAGGTCCTTCCTTATCTGTGAAGCTCATGAATTTATCATTTCTAAGATAAATAAACTCAGTGGTGTCAACCACAATAATCACACCTGGTAATAGCTAATATTCATTTTATGTATGCACTCTTATTGTGTGTTAGGCTCTATGTCAAGCTCCTTTATCTCTCTCTCTCTCTCTCTCTCTGTGTGTATATATATATATATATATGTATATATATATAACCTTTACTCCATGCAGTGTTCCACAGGTAGTACTCTCCTTATCTCCCTTTATCAATAGAGAAACTGAAGCATAGAGAGACTAAATAACTTAATGGTAGAGGTTCCTGTGATTCTAAGGCCTATGCCTTGAATTCATCCAATTTCTGACTCTACTACAATATACTACCATTTTCTCTGCTATACTCAATAGTATCCCATATTCATATAGAGTTTAATAGTATATAAATGCCTTTTCAGACTTTTACTTACAATCCTTTAATATTACTCTATGAAACAGGCAAGAATATGTTGTCTTTCTTATTTTATAGGGAAAAACACTGAAACTCAGCCAGGTTGAACAGCCTTCAGCAATCATTAGCATACAGCAAAGTCAAAGCTTACCTACGTCAACTTATATCTACATCATCCAACTTCAATCCCAGTGTACTATGCATAGCATCAAGCTTCTTTCCATTCTACTTTTTCTGGGAGAGATTTGTCTTCTTACTGCTAAACTACTTGTTGAGAACTTAAAAAATAAGGATCAGAGAAAGACATAATGCCTGTCAGTTGCTTTAAATTATCCCCCTCCTACTTCCTGCCATCTCAGATTTAAATAGCAATCCCTATATAATAGGAGCTGTAAATTTGCCTATTTTGCACTTGACAAAGGAGATTTTTCCTGAAAGCCTTGCTCAAAGGTCCAGAATTTAACCACATACCATTGAGTTACTACAATTATTTGGAGTAATGTTAAATCTAACTATTTGAAATCACCCTTTAATAACAATTAGCTTGTAAAACAAATGCAGTTTTCAAAACACTGCAAATGTTCTGACTTTGCTTGATCAAAGACCAAGGAGAAGTTTTGCTTAGTTGGCAGTTGCCTCCTTGATTGCCCTCTTGTCTCCATCTGCATCTTATTGTGGGTTCTTGTTTCAATTTATTTGTTTAGGGATTTCAGGTGGATTTCTCTGATGATGTTATTCATATGTGGACATCTTAGGGCCTCTTCCCTGATCTGTCCCAAGATCATTTCTTATCTGTTTCCTATTGTTTGTCATTCTAGGCTGTATACCCTTGGGCCTTCTCAAAACCACCGACTTCACCTTTCGTGGTCCTGCTCCTCCAAATCTGATTTCCAAAGTGAGATGTTGCTCCTCAAATCATCCTGCCTTTCTCTCCCCAAAGACATTAATGTTCAGATCCTTTTCTTTTCAAGGGTTTTATTATTAAACACAAACGGACACATTGCTGTAGATCCCTTCCTCAGTAATGGTCCCTCTTTCTCGACTAAGAAGTTTTTTGTTTATTGGGGTTTTTTTTTACACATGGAGATGTTGCATATCATATAATGTAGTTCTAGTCTCTTAACTAAGGTTCTGAGTTGGAAAACTGAAGCCTCTATGTACACTGCTAAACAAAGCATAGCGGTAATTCTCAGATTAGAAAGAAAGGACCACACTGATCCCTTACTTAAGTCCATTGGTTTCCTAGCTCCCTGAGGATTGCTTCTCCTCCAGTCCAATTCAAAGATAGCCATTTAATCTTCCTAAGCGGAAGACATGCCCTCTACTCACTCTGCTCCCTGCCCTTTCCCAGCTTTTTGTATACTACCAAGGAGAGTACTATATAATAAATATCTCCTTTCTCACACTCAAATCAATATTCAAGCATCATCTCTCTGTTAAGTTAGCAGCACAGCTCCCGATTTACTTGCAGACATAGCTTGAAATAACAAGATGTGAAGATGATCATTTTCGGTACCATACATGCCCCTCTCCCTTCCGGGTCCCACTCCTGTTCCCATATGTTCACATCCTAATACAGCGTAAGTATGAAGATGCTTTGGAGACACTTTGGGGTACTTTCCCGAACCCAGGATCATCTGTGCACAAAGCAGACATGATAATCGCTACAGTGTGGAACCACATGCTGGGGGCACCTTCTCTGGACATACAAAGCTCACATCATCTCTGCAGCCTTCACTAGTCACCTGCTGTACCACAACCACTGCTGCTTCCTTTCTCATTGTTTTTCTAGGGAGAAGGTTCTTGAAACCTTTTGCCCATAGGGTAGCCAGAATCATCTGATATGTTTAGCTCCAGGGCTTCCCATTTGACCTGCTGCTCTGGCCCTGAACTTCTCTAGACATGTGGGGTCAAGGCTCCTGAAGGAAGTGATAACCAATGTCTTCCAGAGTTTTGGAACTTAACAAAATTACTGTAGATCCCTTCCTCAGTAATGGTCCCTCTTTTTAGACTAAGAAGTTTTTTTTTTTTTTCTTTTTTAAATTAATTTATTTTATTTTATGTATTTATTTGAGATGGAGTCTTGCTCTGTCACCTAGGCTGGAGTACAGTGGCATGATGTCAGCTCACTGCAACCTCTGCCTCCTGGGTTCAAGCGATTCTTCTGCCTCAGCCTCCCAAGGAGGTGGGACTACAGGTGCACACCACCAGGCCCGGCTAATTTTTGTATTTTTAGTAGAGATGGGGTTTCCTCATATTGGCCAAGCTGGTCTTGAACTCCTGACCTTGTGATCCGCCCGCCTTGGCCTCCCAAAGTGCTGGTATTACAGGTATGAGTCACAGCACCTGGCTGAGAAATTTCATTTTTAAAATTAAAATTAAATAGGTAGATGGATGGATAGATAAAACAAAAAATATATGAACTTCCTTGTCTCAGAGGCAAATTTGTGTTCTTAAAAGTTCTGCAGGCAGAAGGACACTAGATCACAGTCACAATGCATCCCCAACTTCCTTAGTCCATCACTTCCCCCACAAATGGATTAGGAATGGGCAGCCTGCAATGGCAGCAGGTTGGCTAGGGTGGGCAAGGCAGAAAGAGAAGGAAGGACTCTTAAAAAGAAAGAAGGATAAATATCGCCAGGAAGTCAAGCACAAGCAATGTTTCTTATTCTCTCCTTTCCATCTATAGCACGAACTATAGTTAATCAAATACTTTCTTGAAGATAATTACTGTTACATGGAAAGGGACTTAAGAAAGCATTTGTTGTCAGCATTATGTACTGCAGGCCTTATCAAAATCAGGCCAAAAAAGTACCATTACAGAGCCAAAGGAGATCATCTCATTTCACAGAATCCCTTCTTGTGATTGTATGTTATTGGATATGCCTGATGCTGTCAAAGTGGGGTGGAGGAAGGCTGAGCAGTATTAAGAATACAACTTCTTTTCTTGTTGTTCAAAGAAGAACTATAGCAATTCTTCCTTTCCAAGGCTTTTTTATAATTTGTTTTAGAATCAGCCAAGATAAAACAAGAGAAGGGCTAGAAACCTCCCCTCCAAGAAGTTGGAATCAATATATTTTCTTGAAATATTTTATCAGTGCGGTAATTAAGAGTGTTTCATTCAGAACTTTATGGATTTGGCTATTTCCTCATTAAAAAAAAAAGGTCAGTGTGCTAATAAAGATAAATACATTCTATTTCCTTTCAGTATTTTAATTCCCTCAACCCCGTCATGGTACTCAAGAACAAGCCTAGCTGATGTCCTTACAGTAATCCTGGTTCTAATGCTCTACAACAAAATCACCTGTGCAAATATGTGTGCACACTGTGTGTGTGTGTCAGAATGAGAAAGACAATGTATTGAGCACTGACATGTGTATCTAAAAAGTTTTAGTCTTAATTCCTCATTCTTTATTTTTGGTAGCGTCATCAACATTACAAAAACAGTAAACTGGTATAGGTTTCAAACATGCAACCTTGCTAATAGTATTCTGCAGAGGGACAATGCCAGGATCAGAGAGAATACTTCTTGCTCCAAATACAATTTTACATTTTGAAATATGATTTACTTTCTGGATTGCAGCCAGGCAATTACCATTCACAAATATTTCAAGTGGGAGAAATAAGGTGGTTGCTACTAGTCCCATAATTTGGAATTGCTGTTACCTGAGTTTACATATCATCTACTTTTCTGCCATTCTCTTTCAGAAAATACAATTAAATCTTAATATTTCCGCATTTTAAGTCTTACTGTCAGCTTCGTCACTGCTTAAAAACAAAAGCGTGTAAGTGGCTCCCTCTGGTGCTGCCACTAGTACTAATTTTTCTATTCACAACCACAGATGTAACCCAGATAAGTAGGAAAAAGTAGGTAGAAGCCCTCATAACTGGAAACGTCTCTTGGGATACAATCCCACATGGAATAATATTAGATAAGAGATGAGGGGTTTTTGGAGGGTGGGGTAGGAATCGATGCTTAATATCTTCCTTGGCCTTTTTTCCTCACTTCATACACACCAAAGGTAATTGCAAAAGCTTTAAGAAAAGTCATGTTTACTAAACTCCAGCCAAAATCCCCATTCTTGTTGCTGCATACTAATGACCTAAGAAAGTACTTAAGTACTACTTCTAATGGACCTCAACAGGGCCATCAGTCACCAGCCCAGTACTCCACTTGACCTGCGGCCTACATAGCCATGATTAGAGCAAAAGTGGGATCATAAAAAGTCTCTTCCAAGTGGCAACCGAGGGCTCCAGAACAGCACCCCTGAATGGCAGTGGTGGAGGAAGCTTGCAAAACTTCCTTCTGTGGCTGTGATCCATAGTTCTCTCTGATGACCACTCTTTCAATGTAAGTCCTACTCACAGACAGACAATGTTTGAAACTTAGACTCCGTAAGGGAATGATCTGACTTCTAGGTCAGCCACCACAGTGTACAGTCCCAGTGATTAGTTTATAGCAATCTGCAGGCTCTCCCATGTTGATCTTGTCCTCTTTTCTGCCAAAGAGGCAGCACATCTTCCCTGCTATATTTCTCTAAAGCACAGCATAGCCTCCACCACCAGCCAGAATGTTAATGCATTATCACTCTGTACACTGAGAAAACAAGTGACCATATGTAGCCTATGCCAGCGGAGCTGTAACTGTGAAGAACAATGGCTCTGAGTCAACAACAGAATTAAACTACTCCCTCTTGTGAAGCTCTTCTGAATATTTTAAGTGTTGCCTTGAAAGTGTGGGATTATGTGCAAGCATAAACATTAGCTTAATGCAATTTTTTGGTACAGAATATGCCAGAGTTTAAAAATCAGAATTGAAATGCAGAAAATAACTTTGGGATAAATTTAATTTTTTTATGTGTGATTAAAACATGATTGAAGTGGCATACTTTATGTATAATTAAAGTTGCTTTGTAATTAAGAGATTTAAACATGTATAGAAAATGATACAGCCTAGTTTGGAGATTTTACAAAGGCACCTATTAAATACTCACTCCCTAGCAAGCCTATGACTCAAATGTTTTCACATTCTAATGCTGATAGAGTTCTTGAATTTTCTAAAGCTGCCAATTTCACCATTTCTAAATGCTTTATCCCTCCTTCCATGTGCTAGTGAAATAAAAGCAGCCCGATCTCCCCTGCATTAGCAAAAACATGGATGTAGAACACTATATCTTAATTTCAAAAACTCCAGGTGAAAAAAGGATTGTCACAACTGAGATAGTGTTTGACTCCTCTTTGCCTTCTCCATTGTGCCTAGCACCATGTCCCACCCAGTACTTAGGAAATATGTGATAAACGGCTATTAGTAGGTGAGCAGAGTGTGTCTGTGTTTATGTATAGACGGTTCTCATGATAATGCAAACACTTCTGAACATTTTTTATGTGCCAGGCAAAAGTGCCGTTATTTTGTTTATTCCCATAACAGCCCTATACTCCTTTAGAGTTTTAGAATAGCCTGGTGAAGGAATGACATTCAAAATAGACTAGCAGGACTACTCTCAGTGTATTTTTTACAGACAGAAAAACTAAATCAAAGAGAGGTGAAGTCCACACAGAATCATGAATTTCAGTACTAACTTAGCAGCAGCTAAGTTACCTATTAAGTTACCTATTAAGCTAAAGAATGATGCAGAACGAGTTTTTTTTGTTTGTTTGTTTTCTCTCTTATCTTGCTCATTTGTTCAGCCTCTTTCCCAGACTCAAATTCCTCAATCTCCCATCCTCTCCAGAGATTGCCTCTTGGCCTCCGTACAGGTCCCTAAAACATCCTTCTAGTAAGCACCTGGCATTAACCTAGGCTTGTTCTCACTGGCAATGATCTTGGTTTAAACTGATCTTCCTGGCCTTCCCCACCAATACTTGTCTTTTTTATGTTTCATTCTTTTTAGCCAAGTATCACATGGGGGAGGGAAATATTCAGACAAACTTATTCATATTAGAGTGTTGGTTGCTGATACTTGCATTTAGAAGGCTTTTGCAACATTTCAAAAGCACAATGGAAAATTTTGAATTTGGGTTCTGGATTTAGGTACAGAAAGGATGCCATGTAAAAGACATTGTTGACTGGATACAGGGATCAGGAGACAGGAAATCAGGAGTTGGAAATGGGGGAAAGAAATAATATTCATGAAGACAAGCAAAAATATATATGGACTGATAGATGAATGCTACATTTATTTTCCTGGTGGCCACTGACATGTTTTCTAGTGTTTTCCCACATTCTCATGTACAGTATACATGAAATGTGAACAATTTTTTCCAAGAAAAGTGATTGTTTCTTCTCAGGCTTTCTCATATCAATCATTCAACTTTAATTTTCAATTTAATCAGATATATAGAGAGAGGTAGATACACCTTTACATATTGATATACATGTATACATATGGCAGTTTTGCAAACCTGAGTGTAGCAGGATAAATAAAAGATATTGCAATGTTAAAGACGGCTCTTTATACTCTTTCTAACGCTCTAACAAATTATTCCATTTCCAGTGATTGTACCTTCGTTTCCTCCTATAGTAGCACCACCCCATGCTCTTTGTTTATCCCAGATTTCTATGGTAGAGTGTCCCACGAGAGGCTGTTCTGTGAAATCTCAGGCTTCCTAGGAGTTCTAGAGAAGGCTGGTGAGGAAATGGCATTCAAAATAGAATTTTTTTGAATTTCTTTTTTTTTTTTTTTTTTTTGAGACGGAGTCCAGCTCCATCGGCAGTGGCAGGATCTCGGCTCACTGCAAGCTCCGCCTCCCGGGTTCACGCCATTCTCCTGCTTCAGCCTCCGAAGTAGCTGGGATTACAGGCGCCCGCCACCACGCCCAGCTAATTTTTTTTGTATTTTTAGTAGAGACGGGGCTTCACCGTGTTAGCCAGGATGGTCTCGATCTCCTGACGTCGTGATCTGCCTGCCTCGGCCTCCCAAAGTGCTGGGATTACAGGCGTGAGCCACTGCGCCCGGCCGATGCACCTATTATTGAGAAGTTATAGAGGCCGTGTTTATGGAGTTCTATAGAAAACATGCTTATGCTCTTCTGAATGATTCCCTCCCTAATCTCCAGGTGCGGGTTATTCTAGCCACTGACTCCCAGAATGAGCTGCTGTTTTTATGGAGAGTGACTTCAAGGAGAGTCAGGAGGGATGTATTGATTTTACGTAGAATTTAGTAGAAACAGAAGAATACATCTCTCTTGAAATTGTCCCTTAGACCTTAAAAATGTTAAAAATTTTTAAGTGACGGTGAGTATGTCCAATGAGCATTAAAAGACAGATTAGCACCCACTAGATTCTCTCTCCCTTAAGCAAATAGGAATTTTTGTCTTGCAATCAGCAAATCTGGAGGGACTGCTTGGAATACCATGTTGAAAAGGAGCAAGGAAAAGAAGACATATTGTGTAAGACAGAACATTTCTAGTATTTCCTATGGAAAGAGTGCTCGGGCTAGAGAACCATATGTAGGCAGGCTTGTGATAAGAAGAATCGTCTCATTTGATGACAAGCAATCAAATAATCTCAGCTTGATTTTGTATCAACCAGTGACACGAATAGACAATCTCAGAAAGTCATACTTTCCATTTTAAATAATTTATTTTTAGTGGCAGCAAACTCTTTCTGATCTGAGTAATATGAACCAATTTTTCTGAGGACTATTTATTCAAAATAAATGTATAATTATTATTTCTAAACTGCAGAGGTCCTAAACCAAAATACTAAATGCAAAATAAGATGTATGGTTTCAATAAGCATTTTTCTTTGCTTTCTACAATGGTATTTCTCAATGTGTTTGTATGTGTGTGTTTACTTTTGAAAGAATCTAGAATAGCCAACTGCCTCTGCTGCCTTAGTCTTGATTTTTATTGCTTTTATGCAAGCAATGCTTGCTCCCTCTTCTCTATTTATTCAATTCCTAATCTCCTTTAAATAACACTTCCTCCACTAAATGTTGCTAAAAATATGACTCCCCTTTTTTATCAGTTCTGGCGATTATTACCTATACTTCTAAAATTCTAGTAGTTATGTAATCATGGTAACTTATATACAGAATATCTAGTGCTGATGTATGTATTACTGCTCTTTAAATAAAACTAATGCATGAAGGCATTATGTGAAGATCAGGTGCTTGCTCTACCATTGCGTAAACAAGCAAATCATTTTTTTCCTCTGGACTTCAGTTGTGTCACATGTAAACTAAGGAAGTGGGTCTATGTTATCTAAAACCCACCATGGCCCCTTCATTTTTTCAGCTGGAAAGACCATTGAAAATTTATTAAAGTTTTTAGAAATAAATTATGCCTTTGTACAATATGTTTTACAAACCGCCTTAGGTCAAAAAATGTGATTTTGCCCATTTAGTCATAGAGATGTGATTACAATATGAATATAATCACTGAACCCCATTTAATGGTCTGAGACTCTAAGCCATTAAATAGTACTCTCCATCTTAAAAACTAGTATCTTGAATATTTTTCTTATGGACAAAGTGACAGAACTAGAGGATTAAAATAATTTAATTAATAATTTTATAGAAAACTACTTCAGTAATACTGTATCATATGTTTTTGATATCTTAATTGTATTATGAGAAAACTTCAAGAATATCTAGCCAAAATAAAAAAGAAGGATTTTCTACATGCTCCATAAATCAAATCACTTTTTAAGCAAAGCAGGTAGGTGAAAAGCAACACAGTGTTTTCTCTGTGGTGACTACAGCTACAACGAGAGAGAGTGGCACACCTCTGGAGAGCTTGTTATTCATCAGAAAGTAAGTGCCCAGCTTTCTGACCACTTAAGAGCAGTGGCAATTTTCAAATACAATACAGGGAAGAAACACTGTTGTCTGTGGAATTGCACAGTAGGAACTGTCAAGATGTATCCACAAATAGTAGCATCTGACTAGTCCAACCATAGGCTTCTTCTCTTCCTTTGAGATATATATATATATGAAATATGGTTCAGTAATGATAAAATTAAAAAGGAAAACTTCATTTTTACCTGTCAATTTTCTCTTGCTTCTTGCTGATAACTCTTTTTAAGAACATTTATATATAGTGATAGTTAATTCCTTGCATAAGTTTTCTTTGTTCTTGGTGGAAATGCATTTTCTTCTTGCCTCCTCCCACTTTTACATCCGCTATTTGGCTGTGATTTATTTAGTAATCTTTCTCATCCAGTATATTTGAGAAGAGTTCCTAAGTCCTACTTTTGTTCCGTTGAATCCTCTGCATTGCTTAACAGTTATTTTAAAGAACAAGTAAGATATGTATGGACAAGTCTCCCAAAACATGTAAAATATTAAAGTTATACATGATACAATAAATCTTAAAGTTACATATGTTACATATTTTAAGCTTACCAGCTTAGGGTACATCCCTCCACTATTGTGTATTTATATCTTACTAACTTAACATGTGCAATATATTATTATGGACTTTATTTCTGATTATCTTTATCCAAAACAGATTTTAGAGCCAGGAAACATGTTTAATTTTAATTAGTCCAACCATACACTTGAAACATGAAAACAAAAGCCTAGAGTGACGGGATCAGGAGAAACGACACAGAGAGTTACTAGAAGAGTCTGCTCCCAGAAATCGGTCTTTTTCATTCCTGGTCTAGTTCTCTTCATTTGTTTTCATCCTACTATTATTTATTTTCTTAAGACTAGCTGTATTTTGTATATTACATAATTGGAGGGCAAGTAGAGAAAAAAAGAGAGAGGATTAGATTTTAATCATAGTTTCTAAGAATTATGCAATAATTTATCTAACTACTTGGAGATTATTAGGTTGGTTAATTAGTTATCGTTATTGCATTAGGTTGTTTAAAAAATGAGGATACATGTATATTTAAAGTTGCCATATTTCATTGACTCTGACACCTTTAACATATCTGAAATCAGGGTGCATTTTATAATTCCTTATGGCCAAGCAGTAGTGGAGGCATAGTAGCCATAGACTAAATATGTGAAAATGGTTTGTATTCTTCTTAGCATGACCAGACAACCACCACTCCTGACAGTTCCGGACAATTTAAGGAAGGCATATGAGTTCTGGTTGTTGTCTGAAAACATTCCATTGTCACATTCTAGTAAAATCCACCACACACCAGGATCAAATCATTCAGAAGGTATCAGCTGCTTGGAATTAAATTCTGAAGACAATCGCGAAGGCTTTAAAAAATAGTGCATCACCAACACATACATACTATTTTCTGTGGAAAAACATGGCTATGAATGAGTCAAAAAATGATTCAGAAGAGGTTATGAATAGGATAAATTTTTTTAAATTCTTAAACCAATGCATCTTGCTAATATTATATGTTTTATTCATGTAAAAGATTGATATATGTTAAAAATCTGTATCTATTTGTCTAAAAATTCTCCTTATAGAAATATAAAGTAAAAATTCTAAGTAGTAGGGAAGCATTGTGGAATTAACAAATTGGGGTGTTCTTTCCACAGTGTGAATAAAATGTAGTGTTCTAGAATCAGTGCTCCTTGGTTTTCATAAAATATGGTATATTAAATATAATTAAACATTTAACTCCCTAGCAGAGGTTTCAGGAACTTGCAGTAGCTTAGGCTCATTGCTATGAAACATAATGAATTCACACGGGATTTGTGAAATAAACCTTCTAAGTATCTACCTCTTATCTGATAAGAGGGTTCAGGTAGATGCTTAAAAACATACTTCCATGATGGTCATCACCTGACGTAGGAGTGCCCACCACAATATAGATCTACTTAAACTCTATTTCACTATATTTCCACCTTCAAATCTATCTTCCATTAAAGCAAAAAGGAAAAACATCTGTTCCTGACCCTAAACACAGATGGAGTTACTAATTACCATTTTAAGCTTGATTCAAAAATCAATTCCCCTGGAGGCGAGGAGCCCAGTTCAGAGGTGGTTGCTGTGGTGTAAACAGCTCTAGGCATGGAGCCTGAAAATAGAGCATTGCCAATGGAATGATGAGATGCTCAGAAGGCACATTCTAACATACTGAAGGTAAGCCAAGAAGATCGCCAACATCCATCACAAAAGTTGCTTTGAAACAGAGATATCAAACTCATTCTTTTCCTAGTTTATGTTTCTTTTACATTGCGGCTTTGAGTCCTTTATACTGAAGAAAGAGTTATTGCAATGAGGTTATTAGAATTCTAAAACTGGAGAGAAAAAAAGTTGAGACACAACTGATACCTGTTCATAGAGCAAAATAAATATAATGAATTCAATTCATTTATACTTTATCTCACCTACACTGCCTTAGTTTCCCACCTGTCTGAAAACTACAATATGTATCTCCATAAAAATAACTCAAGCACAACTGCTCTTTTCCCTGAAATCCTATTGCACCATATTGTACCTATTGCTCCTCTCATGCCACAAATTCAGCAGTTTACCGAACGTAGTATCGTCTAATTTCCAAACATATATTCATTCAGGGAAAAAAAAGACATGTATTGAGTGATGTGTGATGGCACTCATTTGTTTGTGCATGTATTCATTACATTCTTTCTCCTTCCAAAAAATAATTTCAAGCAGCTACGATTTAAAAAAACTCCGAAATAATCAAATATTGAAACAAAGTTAAAGTTTAAAAATGAATCCAAATAATAAAGCCAAGTAAAAGAAGATGATTAAGGACATCTTTTTCAATTGAGCACAAAATTGGCTCTGAGCTTCCATGAAGTCAGGCAAAAGAATGAAAATAAAGCTTTCCTTGTTTACAAAAATGAGTCATAATGTTCAATGAGAGAGATGCTCACTGGTATGTGAGCTGAAAATTAGATCCCTCCCTTGAGCCCCTCAAGTAAATAAACCGTTATCAGAAACAAAGAAGTAATTTTTATTTGTGCAAAGCATATATGAAGTCCTTCTTTATGAGAGTAACTGGCCAAAGGGTTCAGTCCTTTCTCTTATTATCTCTGCATTATGATGGTGAAATCATATGACAAACATAGATAAGGATACGTGATCTGTTTGGTAAGGTGGACATCCTCTGATTTAACTATGGTTTACATTACATGATCATATAGATAGGTATATGTTGACAAAGCAAGGTTTATAATTTAAACATGTAATATAGTATAATTTAGTATTTGCAATTTTATGCGGGACACATTCCTACATTTTCCAATTATTCAGTTTCTATTAAAAAAAAAAAAAAAAAAAAAAAAACTCTGTAACATCATGAAAGCATGCATTCTACATCAGAAGCATGCAGCCAGACATATACACCACTTATTCCATGGATTCAAAGACCATGTAATTATTTTTTCATGCATTTAATTTTCACATAGGCATTCCATATTTTAAGAGATTTGAGAAGGATAGGCATTTTGTTTGTGGAACTCCCCATTAGGAGCCCTAGATTGTTATTGCCCCCTTCCTCCCACTTAACAGAGCTCTGATTTTTTGTGTGATGCAGTCAAGTCCACAGGGAAAACAGACCTCTCCCCCAGCCCTCAAGGGACCGACCATGATGATCAAAAACAATTGCACAACACATTGTCTCATTGCCAGTTATAAATTAAGAGTGAAATGTGACATAGTTTTAGTCATTCAGGCATAAAGGGAAGTTTCCTGATATCTTCTGGGAAAAAGTTTCCTTATAGATAAAGAGATATATCCGTGAGATAAAGGCTGCTTTTTCATTTTTGCTTTGAGTGGGGCTATAAGAAGAGGTGATATTTGGCTCTGTGATAACCATATTGTTTATCTTGTTTCCAAGATAAAGACTCAAGAGATTTACAGTGAAGTTGTACCAGAGCCATGACATCCTTGAACTCCTAAGTTAGCCAACCCTGGATCAGCACACCTCCAGAATCCTGGTTCTGTGAGATAATGAATGTCTTTTTTGTTAAAGCCTTTAATTGGATATTCTGTCACTTGCAGGCAAAAGCTTCCTAACAGACACCATCTTTTATATTTCTATATTCTATACAAAGTTAAACAAAAATTTGCATTCAACGAACTTACAGAAAATATAAACAAGGGTAGGAAGAAAAAATATTACAATCAATCAGATAAGATCATTGGTCATCCATAGCAATGTTAATATACCTTTGTAAGGTAGAATTATTTCCTATGATAGAATCCAAGAGTATTTATTGGTAGGTAGATGGTAGGTAGCTAAGCAACCCTACCTAAAGTTTCTACAGTCCATGCTAACACATCTGTAAGCATTTTACCTACTGCCTTCACTAGCATGTGTTATCTTTCTAAATACAAGTGTTAGAAAGAAGTATTAAAACAATAGAGCTGCATTTTTATTTCCTTTGACATCTCTCACATGATTACTAAATAATTGGTACGTATCAATAGCAAACTCTATTGCTTTATTCAATAGACTGGAGGAGAAGGGAAGCTGTCTGCAGAGAAAAATGTTATGAAGCGCTATATGTTTCCATTCTGCCCATTTATTTTCCAAGTAAAATATCATCAAAAGGAAAAATGTTACAGTTTTATCCTAGTTACTTTATTAACATTTAGCATGTGGAAAAATTATATTGACCCTCTTTGATGATGTTTATTTTGTGTTTACTCTTTCTCCTGAAGTATTTAGATGAATTTTATGTATTCATTCACTTGCCATGGCAAACACTAAGTTTTCAAACCCAAATCCATTTCCCCTTCTTTTCTTAAAGATTCTGATTTTGTTGAAGGTAGTAAAACGGCGTCCTAAAATCTATCTTCCAACCTCTCAGTTACCTAGAAGAAGCCAGCTGACACAGTCTGGCAGTGATATGAGAATGGAAGGCTATGGGGAGAAGGTTCACACCATAAAAAAGACACAATGCTCAGAGAAGGCTTGTTTGGCCTCTTCCCCTCCTCTTCCTTCTTCTTATTTGTTTTTTAAATCTCATAATGTGTCCTCTATTATTAAACAAAAATCAAAAAGATCCTCGCCACCACCATAATGCAAGGGGGAACAAAAAAGAAAACAGGGGTAGGGAAGAGTAGGAAACAGAGAATTTCCTTCCTTCTGATCTCATAGCAATACTTCTCAACCTGGGACAATCTGACCTCTCAGAGACATTTGGCAATGAATGGAAATACTTGGGTATAACTCATGATGAGGTGGAAGTGGGGTGTGCTACCAGCATCTGGTGGATAGAGGCCAAGGATGATGCTCCACATCCCTATAATGTACAGTACACACCCCCATAACAAAGACAAATAATTATCAAGCCCACAATGACAACAGTGTCAAAGCTGAAAAATTCTGAGGGAGAATACTGTTATCTTTTTCTCCCCCATTTTGGGCCCCCAAAGCAAGCACGAGTTTGGAGGCACATTAGTGACCTTGTGCCCATGAGAAGAAAGTTTCCAAGATAATAGAAAAAGCGTGATAAAATGCTTAAACAACTAACCTCTCCTGACTTTTTATTATGTGAGATAAATAAAGCTTTATCTGCTTAATCCACTGTTAGCCAAGTTTTCTGTTACTTCATAGCCAAATATATTTATAAATAATACACTTACTATTCATTTATGGTAGACTTTATGTTCAGACATGAAGCTAAGCTATCATTTCTGAATGACATGATAAATCAGGCATGTCTTTTGACCTCTGGCAATTCACCGTGCAGTGAGAAAGCCAACCATCAGAAGTGTGAAAGGTGGGCTACTCCCAGTATAAATACCGTGTTGTGGGAGCTCAGAGTAAGGGTACGGGAAGGAAGCAGCATGATGAAGGAAAGACCACCCAAGGAACTAAAATGTTTTTCTGTCCTATCATTGGTGTGTATTTGGTGAGGTGGGGTAGGTAGGCAGGGAATGGATCAATGAAGAAAGATTAACATAAGCAAACCACAAAATCCTAAAATGGTATGTAGTGTTGGGGAAAATAGTAAGTAAGAGTCTTGTGAATGGACTAAAGAGTAAATTCAGAAGGGGAGCCAAGAGGACAGTGTTTTAATCTACATAAGGAGGTTTAAGAATGAATTGTGAAAAGTATTGAGTGTCATTAGGGTTGTGGACTTTGGCATGTAATAATCCATAAAGGGCCACTGGCCAATGTTAATAAGACCATACCTATATTTCAGAAATAATAATATTAAGTCTAGAAGACTGGACTTTGGTGATTCCATTTACAAAAATTTAAAACATAACTGAAAAATCATATTTTCCTATTGACAATCCAATAAGATGGAAACCGACTGCAAACTTCACTTCAAAAAATAAGCCTTTAAAATGTGGAAAAGGTATATGTTACACAGTTGCAGTTTCTAATATTACTGTTAATTTTAACTGTGTTTTGCTTACACAAACTACAAATTAGTACTTGTTAGGTAATTTGTGAAATAACTCATTTGTGTAAAAATAATAAAGAATTATCGAGATAAACCATTACTATGTTAAAAACTATTTGTTTCAACCCGTGAAAACCCAGAGAGATATGTGTCCCTCATAGCTATATCTGTATTAGTATTGTCTCACAAAAAGTTGTCAATAACATTAAAATTTATGTGAAAAATTTTATAAAACACTTTTATCTTAGATTTATAACTGTATTTTCTAGTTCTAGCTACTTAATCATCCTATAAAGAAAACCCTAAACAGCCAGTTTAATGTAATTTGAAGGGATATGTAGATCCTGCCACTGGATAACCATGTGAAAATAGTAAAAGCGGAATAAAATATAAGAATTTCAGAGTTGGAAGAGACTTCAGAGAGTGATCCAAGAAAGTCATCCAGGGATGCATAGGGTCATCAGGCTTTCCAACACTCTGCAAATGAAACCAACAGAGTTCTCAGCCTACCTTCTGTAAGTGTATATTTCACCTTCAACTTCAAAGCCATTCAAACCTTTACATTTGAAAGTATGTTATTACTAAATGTAAGTGGAAAATTTCACAAAGTAAAACTACACTGAAGGAATAAAGAAAAGATTGACAGCAAGTACTTTGGGGGTGGAAGAAGGGAGACAATGGGAAGGAGGAGAACTAAAGAAGCTTTTCTTACTCCCCACTACTGGAACTCTAGTAGAATCTACTGAAAGATTGACTCCCTCAATTTCTGCTTATGTTAAGAGGATTGGGAAGACTAACTGCAGAATAGCAGGCTTACAGAAAACAGTTACTTCTTTTAATCAAACCATGTAATCAGAAGGCCTGAGTAATGATTAACTTCCACTTTCTCTGTGAATCACTCAATCACTGTGCAATGCAAGTAGACTTAGATTCATTCTCTGCCAAAAGCACAGTAAATTTAATGTTTTTGCATTTAACATTTAACATTTTAAATACATGAATGGCCCTTGCTTCTGAGCTCATTTCAAAAACCTCGTGTTCTGCTAGGTTACAATGGCTGATGGAAATGCTGAGACATTTTATAGGTTTTACACTCAAACATAGGTACACATACCCTTTCTCAGTGACATTTTAATATCTATGATCCTATTAATAATTGAGCACAATTAATTATGAGAAATGCATTAAGACCCTGTAATTTTCATGTACAGCATGACAACTCAATTGATTTAAGCAAAAATAGTCTACCGGAGTTTAAGTATAAAAAGAGGGAAAATGAGTATATTAACTACCTGTAAAAATGCAGAGTAACAGATACTGTGTTAACTATACGAATTCACGTTTCCCAAATCCTACATGTATCACTATGGCCCTGGAAATGCAAAAAGAAACAGTACCTTTGTGGAGGCCAACTGTTCATGATTTAGAATTATCACAAATGAATCAAATATTGAACATGTAATATCCCTCATCTCTATAACACACTAACAACCTCCTCTAGAAGAAATTATTCCCAATGCAAAATCTTAACCTAAATAATTTTAAATTCAGGTGGTTTTTCATTTCTACTCACAAGATATTGTGTTGAGGCGGGCAGGCGTCGATGGAGAACGGTTTAAATGTTTGGAATACCTTCTCTTCCCAGGAGAGCTTATTGCCCAATAATGCATAATATATTAGTTGCTCAACGCGGGGGATCTAGGGAGTGACATCTTGACCGGAACCACACAGATCTGAAAACCACCTCGCAGGAAACGTTGTGGGGAAGAAGAGCAACTTTCTTATCCCTGTCAAACTAACAGGCGGAAGCAACCCCAGAACTAGCCGGAGGGCCTGGGGAGAGCAGAAGGCTGAAAGCAGCACCTCTGCGCTCCGCCGAGGGTTCAGGCAAGGGTTTTCTTCTGGAGGCGGCATTGTTCCTCCATCTGCTCAGCCTCCGTATTTCGCCAGGAAACCCTCCCCGCTTTCTCATAATCTGTTCCTTATTTCTTTTGTACCTCTCAGCCGATTTCCATGCTCTTGGTCTCTGTGGTCCCAGGGCACAGCTCTAGGGTGAAGAGCTGCAGTGACTAGGGCGCCGCTCTAAGGCTTTGGAGGCCACTGCACTCCGCCCGGGCTCTGGCAGCGTGCGCGCCGCACACTCGCTCGCTCCCTTCTCTCCCGTCTCTCCGGCTCGGACGGGCTCTCCCGGCCTCTCATCACCCACTCCGGCTCGCCTTTCCTGCCGTGTCTCCCCACGCCAGCTCCGCACGCTCGGCGCTGGCCGCCCGGGCGCGCTCTCCGCGCCGCCGCCTGATCCTCTGCTCACAGCCGCGGCGCCCGCCCGCCCACCCACAGGCCGGGACTCGGGATTGAAGGGTCAACCCGCCGCGGGGAGGCGGGGAGGAGCGGCGAGAAGAGCTGGGGCAAGTGGGGAGTCGCGGGTGGGAGGACTGAGGGGTAAACGGGAGAGTGAGCCCAAGAAAAAAGAATATGCATCTGCTCCGAAGACGCCAATGAAGAAAGGACAGAGGGGGCAGGAGTGGAGTGGGGGAGAAAACGCCCACCAGGAGGGTGGGCAAAACGGGCAATTTACAAACTGCCAGGGCTAGAGATGCCGCGCGGAGGAGGAAGGAGGTTAGAGGGACATAAGAAGAAATGAGGGGAAGTTCCCACATCTCCCCAAAAGGTCAGGTCTGAAAACCATGTCCCTTGAACGGGAGTTAAGCGACTGGCCATGGTGTAAAAGGTGGATTTAAAAGGAAATTTAGTGGCATGCACTTATTTAGACACGGCTTCGTCTCGCTCAACTCTGGCAAATTACCCTCCAAGTCAAATGTATTGGTTTTATGCAGAAACGGAAGCCGAATCTCCTCCGCTGTGGACTCCTGAGATACTGGTTTGTTTGCTGGTTGTCTTTCTTTTTAAATGAGAAAAAAAAAAAAAAGCGTTTGGGAGCTTCCATGAACCCCAACGCTGAAAAAAAAAAAACAAAAACAAAAACAAAAACCACCCAGTTTATTAAAGTTCATTATTTTTTATTGCTTTTATTTTCATCAGAGGATAGGGTGAGGGACTGGAACCTGCAGATGTTTAGAACACTTATTTAGGTAGCATTATTTTTTATAAAAGGACAAAATTCATTTCCTATAACCACCAGAAAGGCGATTGGAAAACTCAGTTACTCGCCTGGGAAAGAGAGACGCATTTAAACTCTAATAGACGATTACACTTCCAGCACCCCCCACCCCCACCCCAATGGGATTGGAAAAGGGTTGAGTTTACAGAAGAGAGAGAGAGCAGGGAAGGGTGGGTGGAAGGTGGGGAAGGCGAAGGAGAGGCAGGGAGTAGGAAGTTCTCGGCAGTCCCCGGGATTAAGGTTAACGCCGGAGCTCGGCGGACGCAGGAAGCTCCCTTACCTTTCTCTCTAAGCCCCGTTTGCACCTGATCTGCAACCATAAATACTTCGTGGTGTTTAGTGTGCAGCCAAACGATGGCCGAATGTTAAACAATTCTTCACGCTCCCTCCCCCTTTAAAAAACAAGCTCAAAAGAATGTTAATCGTGTTCTTGTTATCCATCGGCTCCAAAACATTCCGCTTCGTAGGGAGGAGAGACGAAAACCAGGCGCTTGGGCACGCGTATATGTATTTATATATTATGCGGTCGGTATATAAACATATATACGTTTTCTGCATGTAAATCCAAAAAGAAAAGCACCACAGATGCTTCTGTAAGCGGGAGGGGACAGCGAGGAGCAAAACTTGGCAAGCCAAATGTATCCAGAGATTTCGTACCAGGAGCCACCTGCTACAACACGCAGAATTTCCGAGAAGATTTAGAGGGAGAAGGAAAAAAATTAAAAATAAAATACCCAAAACACACACTTGAAACTGGAAGACACCTATGAAGCTTGGAAATGGAGAGGATGAGAAGATCTCCCGGGGCTACAGATCCTCAGCTAAGTGAGCAATCGCCTCCGAAAATCATAGGCGGGGAGGTGGCTGCAGATGCGTCCCCTGCTCCGGTCCCCGCCGCCGCTGCCGCCGCCACTGCTACCTGTAGACACGCACACACACACGTACACGCGCGCACACACACTGCCACCTTCTCTCTCTCCCTCTCCCTTCACTCCGTGGCGTTGTCGGGTGCAGGAGTCTGAATCAAGCCAGACCATCCTCCAGACCCAATCCTGCCCCCTCAGAGCCAGGACTCCCTCCCCTGCCTCCCCCTCCCCGCCCGGTTTATTGCACAGCGTCCCCTCCCCTGCGCGCCCCTCCCGCCGGTTGGAGGCGCGATCTTGGTGGGGGGTGGGCTTCGGGGGCGCGGGTCCTGCGGTGGCAGACTTGGTGCTGGTGATGGTCCCTCCCTTTACAAGTTCCGCCCTCCTCCCTCACTCCTCCCGCGGTAGCGAGCGTCCTCCGCCCGCAGCTCCCGCAGCGCCCGCGGCGGCAGGAGGGGTGAAGGGCCCAGGGAGTCACGTGTGGCGTTCGCCAAACCACTCAGAGCGGCGTGTGAGTGAACGGGCACGGCCGTCCAGACGCGAGGCCTCGGACGCTCTGAGTTTCTCTGTTCTCGGCGTCGTTGTGCTTGGGTTCCAGGCGTTTTCGTCTTGGTGACGGAGAGAGCGGAGTTGGAGGCAACAGCCTTCCACTGTGCCTCTTCTTTCCCCCGCCCACCCATCACCCCCTCACCCCCTCACACCCCAGCTTTTTGGTAAATCTCTTGCCACCAAACTCCCCTCTGTTTCCTCTGCTTCCTCCAGCTAGAGGCAGAGTAATCTCTGAATTGAAGCGTTCGTTGGCTGTAGCCTGTTCCGTGCGAGTAGTGTAAACGCAACGCCACTGCCTTTGGCCTCTCCCTCCTGGCTGTGCCCACAGCTTCTGCCGCTGGATAGGTGATTTTTTAAAAATCACAGCTAATCATTGTTGGCTTTTGTGACGGGTGTGACTCACTATAGCACATTGTTTACACCTACCCGCCTCCCACTAGCTTCTCTGTGTGAATTTTTAAATGCAAGTGAGTTGAAGATAGGGCGGTGCCTACAGAACCACTAAGTTAACTGATTGCCACCTGTAATAATCATAACCCCAAAAGGAAAACCTAGCAGTAGAAAATCGCTATAAGTGACACGTGAACTAGAGATATGTTGTTTTCTCACCATTTAAGAGCTTGCTTCATATTTCTCAATCTTACGTATGCTTTAATCTGTACAATTCAAGTAAAAGAAAGGAAGTTTAACATTTAGACTGCAGTGGCCCTTGAATATCACTCATTTATTAATTAATACCGGTAAGTAAGAAACCAAGGTTCTACCATTTCCGCTCTGATTTTTAAAAAACAGTCTTAAATAAGACATGTTCCTTTGGCTTGGAGGAAATTCAGTACCACATTGTCTTGATATCGTTTTAGAATCCAGTCAATCTTGTCATTTTTTTTTCTTTTTTTAAAGTTTAAATTTTAGGCTATATGTTGACAAATCCAGCAGATTTCTGTAATGCTCCCAAGAAAGTGAGGTTTCGTTCTACTGAAACATGCATCTGATTCTTGGTAACAGGTGAACCATGCCCAACTTGCACAAGTTTGTCTCATTTGACAACCTGAACCCTTTGAAATTTGTCTGGAATTTCCTAAGAAAGTTGAGAAGTAAGTATCTATTTCAATATTTGTGAAAGTAGCTAAATGGGTCCTGTTAATTTTCATGAGATTACATAATTAACCTAACGTGATATACGATATGATTTTGACAAGTGAAGAATAAAAAAGGATGATTCTATAAAGTTCTCCATTATAATTTACATAACATAATATTTTATATACTCTCTTGTATCCCAAGGCTGTAGGCACCACTTCCTAACTGTATTTGCTGAGGTTAATATCAGAATCCTAAAGGTAGTAACTAAGCATTTTTCACTTCCAATATTTGGTATTTTTAGTAGGAGATTAATTTTAAATGGTTCTATTGTGGGTTCTTTTTCATTATTTTCATGGCTACACTTTATCAGCTGGCCTTTATTACCTCATTCCTATTGAGTTAGTTTTACAAAAAGCCTAAGCATTTTGACAAAATGAATTGTCACACAAACAGCATTTATCACAATCTGTACATACAGTCGAATGAGCCAAACCTCCTTGCTCATTTTTTTCCCCACTATCCCAATCAAACCCTCTGAAGGAAGTAAACCCATCCCCTACCATTTGATCTCAAAAGCAATTACATAGCAAGAAGTTTTGTTTTTTACTTTATTTTTCTTTTGTTGGTATGTAGTTAAGGGCTGGGACTCTGGAATCAGATTGCCTGAGTTTGAATCGTGGATTGACACTTAATTTGTAATTGCCTGGTCCATGTCACCTAATCTTCTTAAACTTCAAATTTCACCTCTGCAAGATGGAGATAATAATGGTCCCTACCTTGTAGAATTGTTGTAAGGATTATCCAAAATAATGCATGTGAAGCACTTGGCACACAAATTATTAATTCGTAGATGTTTCTATTTTTAGTATCTTCATGGTATGTTTTCTCTTCTGATTCAAACACCAACACACATGCGTGTATGTGTATGGATATTTGAGATTAGTGTTAAAAACTGATAATGACATTTGCTGGCAATATATGGTATCTATAACCAGGAAGTCATTAGTGATTTTAGAGTGATTCCTAGGTCCTTCCTGCCTTTTATTTTTCTTTTCTTTTCTTTTCTTTTCTTTTCTTTTTTTTTTTTTTTAGGCGGAGTTTCACTCGTTGCCCAGGCTGGAGTGCAATGGCACAATCTCGGCTTACCACAACCTCCACCTCCCGGGTTCAGGCGATTCTCCCGCCTCAGCCTCCCAATTAGCTGGGATTACAGGCATGTACCACCATGCCCGGCTAATTTTGTATTTTTAGTAGAGACGGAGTTTCTCCATGTTGGTCAAGCTGGTCTCGAACTCCCTACCTCAGGTGATCTTCCTGCCTCCACCTCTCAAAGTGCTGGGATTAGAGGTGTGAGCCACAGTGCCCGGCCTTGCCTTTTGTTTTTCTTATGGTATATTTGTCTTTTATTAATTAACCTTAATATTAGACTAAACATATTAAATGTGAATGATGACATAAAAAAGAAGACATTAAACATGTGAATAAGTGATGAAGGCATCAGTAAAATATAGAAGACTTGATCCAACTTACATTGAAAATCATGTGGCCTTCTAGGTTGTGACATTAATGGTGCTTGTGTGTACTGCCTTTCACCATGTCAAGAATTGTTTGAAATGAATACTGGAACCCTGGAAAGTCAAACACAAATAAAAACCCTATGAAGCTTGCCTACACATGTCTGCTCCTTTGTAAATTTAGAAGGAGACTTCAATATAGCAAATAGGCAGAGTGTTAGCATTTTCTGAAAATGTTTGCTCAAAAAGAATCTTAGTATGAAAATACATCTATTGAGTGAGAATGGGGGAAAACCACTAGAGAAGTAGAGAAATCAACGTTATAAGCATGTATCTATTACCTAATCATTGTGATGTTAAAATTTGTTTTTCCCAGGAATGAAAATGAAAATATTGAAAAAGAAAGCTAGGCTTGAGTGTAAATAGCATATTGTACCTCGGACACCTCAATAGAGTAGTGTGTAGACTCAGCATGCTTTCAGTCCAGAGATCATCAAGTGGAAAGATGTTTTTCTTTAGTAATTACTTATATAAGGAAAATTAAATAGCATATTCTCTTAAAGAAAAAGCAGGAATATTACTCATTCTTTGGAAAATCCCAAAGACCCACAGCAGGAGATTAGCATGTCGTTTTTCTTTCTCAAGGCATTTAGGAAGAAAAAATATTAATAAAATGTGATGCTTAGATGAAATTATTTTGCAAGTTTCCTTATAAATTATATGTATTTTACTTAAAATTGGTTAAATATAAATAATATACTGAGAAAGAGTTTATAGGGCAATGACGGCTCATATTTCTGTTCTAAAAGAAAAAACAGAGCCAAATAGTCTTTGAGTTGTAGCTTTGCCAAGTGGACCCCCTGCACAGCTTCCTGGTAAGGTTTTATTATAACCTGGACAAAATATATAGATATTATTAATACTAACAAGATGGAACCTGACTTTTAGGGTCACTAACATTATATCCAGTTAACCAGAATCCACGTGGTCTCCAGCTCTAGTCTATTCAGACACCAACCCTCTACCACATATGGTTTATACAGCTTGGCTAAATCCATCCTGTTTTTATCTAGCCCTAAACAAGACAAACTCCATTTCTGAAACCGTTTAATAAACGTGTACTTTCTATCATGTGAAATACAAACTTCTTATCCTAAGAACCAAAGCTCAACAGGCTTTCAATCCCACATATCTCTATTTTGGACTATCCAAATCACCGTCTCTACCTATTGGAAAACTACCAAAAATGTTATCTTAAAGATCCCCTGAGCTGAAATTATTTTCATTTTCCCTTCTTCTGTCACTAATTTGCACCTCCCATAACGCAATAGCACAGCCTATCTTGTGTCATCATCATTTCTGGATCGTTTGTTTCCCTTGTTTACAAGGTATCAAATAATATCTCACTCAGGAACTTGTACATATCTATTCCTTCTTCCCAGACCTCTCTTCCTCCTGATATCTATAGGCTCCATCCCTCATTCGTATAGGTCTCTGCTCAAGTGTTACCTTCAAAGAAATATTGCCGGGCATGGTGGCATACTCCTGTAGTCAGCTATTTAGGAAACTGAGATGGGAGGATGGTTTGAGCCTATGAGTTCAGGACTAGCCTTGAGAACATAGCAAGACCCCATCTCTAAATAAATGATTTTTTAAAATCTCCCCTGACTCTGTTATCTAAAATAGCATTCTCCTCCCCATTCACTCTCTGCCTTCTTAAATTCTTGAATTTGCTTGAACATACTTATGATAATCTGATTATATTTATTTGTTTGCTTGCCAGCTTTTTTCACCCACCAGAAGATAAGTACCATGAGATCAGGGACTTAATTTAATTTGTTTTGTTTACTGCTGTATGCCATATACCTAACAGTATGCCTGACTCATTTTGGTGCTCTAAAAGTAGTTCAATTAATGTGTGAAGCCAAATTGATTCAATAATAAATTTCCAGGACATAATTATAGACTATCTCTAACTTTAGCTAAAAATTGAGCATAAAGGCATAGGAATTTTCTCAGATGTCCTTGGAAAACAATTTTTTTAAATGTATGTCTTACATAAAATACATTAAAGTTATACTTATGGGACATGGACCCCACTTTTTTGAGATAATTTTCAGAATGAGCATATATTAGCCTCAAATGTTTTCATAAAGCAATTGTGCCATATTTTCCAAGATACTTTGCTCATTTAAGAGCCAATGGTACTTTATTATATGACAGTTTGCACATTTGCTCATTTCCGAGAGTTTTAGTTCTTTCAACTGTGTATCTAGAGGTGTGTGTGTGTGTGTGTGTGTGTGTGTGTGTGTTTTAGGTTCTAAAGTATGTTTTTGGTAATTATTTAAGAACTTGAAATGTATAGAAGCATTTAAGCCTAAAATCACATTTACAATGCACTATGTATATAGCTCTTAAGAAAGTTAAGATTGTGTTTTGTGTGTATGTATGCTAGTAAAGTTTATTTACACTACATTCTCTCATGTCAATCACATTTAAGTCCTGGAAGTTTGTATTTCTGTGTTTACATACAGAGTTAAGTACATTCCTGAGAAAATGTAATTCAGTAAATGAGTTTTCACTCATCAATCCTTTGAGTGCCTAACTGTACCTTTTACTGCATTGTTGAAGAATCAAAGGAACTATGAGACATGGTCTCTTCCCACTTGAAGTGTACAATATCTCTGAGGTAGCATCCTACCTAGATCTTATGATACCCTCATTCTTAATACAAAAGGACTTCCTAGGGAAGGATATTCCAAGCAGAAGACTAACATATTTAAAGACATGAGCTCACTAGAGAACAAAATGTGTTCTTAAAGGCAAGCAGCTCAATTTAGCTACAGCAGGGAGAGGTATGTAGTTGAGGGGAAATAAATGAGCTTGTATGTAACCAGGGTCAGATAATGAGAGGACTTGTGTATCAGACAATTAAGTTTGGACCTGACCCTTCAGAGTCAGTGGGGGAGTTTTAAGCAAGGAAATTGTGTGATCATATTTGCTTTCCAGAAAAGTCTGTCTGTAGCAGCATGGGGAGTGGAATACGGAAGGAGAGGCAAAACCAAAGGCAGGGAAGCTAGTTATGAAATTATTGCAACAGTACACAAAAGAGATGAAAGGGTGTCTGAACTATGTAGCAACAACAACAACAAAAAAATCGAATAGTACATTACTACTTTTCTTAAAATATTCAATGATCTTCCATTTCATTGTAAAAAATACAGACATCTTTCAACATCACCCATCCTCTTTATAATGAAAGTAATAGAAACTCAACTCAGGCCCAATTAAGTTAAAAAAAAAAAAAAAAAAAAAAAAAAGCAAACTCCCAAACTCAGTTACCTAACTGAGAAGTTGAGGGTGCATTTAGCTCTCACCTTGATTGTATTCAGACCCTTAACTGAAGTCCTTAAGTTTTTCTCCTTTCCTTTTCTTTATTCCTTGGCTTGCTTTTATTTTCAGGAAGCCTCTCTTCACCTTTGGGGCAGGATGCCTGTCAGCAATTCCAGACCTACTCTTCAGGGCAGCATCCCCAGGGAAAACTACCTTGTTAACCACAGAAAAGAAATCCTATGGAGGACTTAAAATGATTTTGCTTGGGTCACACATTCCTTTCTGTGACTGAAGATGGGGTTAATTTTATTGACCAAGTGCAGGACACATGATGTGCCCTTGTATGAGGTAAAGGAGCCCAACAAGATTTACACATACAGTAAAGGCCGATGTAGGAAAAGCCTAAGGTGTTTACCAAAAGAAGAAAGGTGAAACAATTTGCTGGTCAAACTTTAACTTCAGCCATAATCATAGTTCACCACGTGCTACTCCCAGGTTTTCTCCTTTTAGCCTCTTTCCAGTTCCTTCAGTCTTGCAAAAGTGGATTCTTGAGTCTGCAAAACTACAAATCGTGGCTTCCCACCTCTGAATCTCTGTTCAATTTGTTTATGTTACTTTAATTCCTTCTCTATCCCTGCCTGTTAAGATAGAAATTCTAGAAATTAATGCCTTGTATATATTCTGTGCTTCATTGAAGAGACTTGTCCAAGCAATTCATTAGATATTCAGAAGACATAAAAATACACAAAGCAGAGACACTATCCTCAAAGAGCTTTTAATTAGAAGGTTAAACAAAACACATATACAAATAACCAAAGTAGGACACAAACCACACAAGTGATTTAAAGAGGGCAATGGAAACTTAGTGAAGGAAAGGAGCAAGGACTGACTGAAATTCAGTGCATATTTGTTTTGAAGGAATAAAATGAACAAACGAAGGAAGTGATGTAAATGAGTAAACTGATAAAACATAGAAATTTAAATCATCCAGAAAGATAATAAGATTAGGCTTTTCACCATAAAAGGTAAAATCATCAAGAAAAAAATGATTTTTTGTGCTTTTATTTTATTTTTATTATTATACTTTAAGTTTTGGGATACATGTGCAGAACATGCAAGTTTGTTACATAGGTATACACATGCCAAGGTGGTTTGCTGCATCCATCAACCTGTCATCTACATTAGATATTTCTCCTAATGCTATTCCTCCCCTAGTGCCCCCACCCCCTGAGAGGCCCCAGTGTGTGACATTCCCCTCCCTGTGTCCATGTGTTCTCATTGTTCAACTCCCACTTATGAGTGAGAACATGTGGTGTTTGGTTTTCTGTTCCTGTGTTACTTTACTGAGAATGATGGTTTCCAGCTTCATTCATGTCCCTGAAAAGGACACGAATTCATCCTTTTTATGGCTGCGTAGTATTCCACTGTGTATATGTGCCACATTTTCTTTATCCAGTCTATCATTGATGGGCATTTGAGTTGGTTCCAAGTCTTTGCTACTGTGAACAGCGCTACAGTAAACATACGTCTGTATGTGTCTTTATAGTAGAATGCTTTATAATCCTTTGGGTATATACCCAGTAATTGGATTACTGGGTCAAATGGTATTTCTGGTTCTAGATCCTTGAGGAATCACCACACTGTCTTCCACAATAGTTGAACTAATTTACACTCCCAACATTGTAAAAGTGTTCCTATTTCTCCACATCCTCTTCAGCATCTGTTGTTTCCTGACTTTTTAATGATTGCCATTCTAACTGGCATGAGATGATATCTCGTTGCGGTTTTGATTTGCATTTCTCTAATGACCAGTGATGATTAGCTTTTTATCATATGTTTGTTGGCTGCATAAATGACTTCTTTTGAGAAGTGTCTGTTCATATCCTTTGCCCACTTTTTGATTTTTTTTTCTCTTGTAAATTTGTATAAGTTCTTTGTAGATTCTGTATATTAGCCCTTTATCAGATGGATAGATTGCAAAATTTTTCTCCCATTCTGTAGGTTGCCTGTTCACTCTGATGATAGTTTCTTTTGCTGTGCAAAAGCTCTTTAGTTTAATAAAATCCCATTTGTCAATTTTGGCTTTTGTTGCCATTGCTTTTGGTATTTTAGACATGAAGTCTTTGCCTGTGCCTATGTCCTGAATGGCATTGCCTAGGTTTTCTTCTAGGGTTTTTATGGTTTTAGGTCTTACATTTAAGTCTTTAATCCATCTTGAGTTAGTATTTGTATAAGGCTAAGGAAGGGATCCAGTTTCAGTTTTCTGCATATGGCTAGCCAGTTTTCCCAACACCATTTATTAATAGGGAATCCTTTCCCCATTGCTTATTTTTGTCAGGTTTATCAAAGATCAGATGGTTGTAGATGTGTGGTGTTATTTCTGAGGTCTCTGTTCTGTTCCATTGGTCTGCATATCTGTTTTGGTACCAGTGCCATGCTGTTTTTGTTACTGTAGTCTTATAGTATAGTTTGAAGTCAGGTAGCGTGATGCCTCCAGCTTTGTTCTTTTTACTTCTGATTGTCTTGGCTATATGGGCTCTTTTATGGTTCCATATGACATTTAAAGTAGTTTTTTTCTAATTCTGTGAAAAAGTCAATGGTAGTTGGATGGGGATAGCTTTGAATCTATAAATTACTTTAGGCAGTATGGCCATTTTCACAATATTGATTCTTCCTACCCATGAGCATGGAGTATTTTCCCATTTGTTTGTGTCCTCTTTTATTTTGTTGAGCAGTGGTTTGTAGTTCTCCTTGAAGAGGTCCTTCACATCCCTTGTAAGTTGGATTCCTAGGTATTTTATTCTCTTTGAAGCAATTGTGAATGGGAGTTCACTCATGATTTGGCTCTCTGTTTGTCTGTTATTGGTGTATAGGAATGCTTGTGATTTTTGCACACTGATTTTGTATCCTGAGACTTTGCTGAAGATGCTTATCAGCTTAAGGAGATTTTGAGCTGACATGATGGGGTTTTCTAAGTGTACAATCATGTCATCTGCAAACAGAAACAATATGACTTTCTTTCTTCCTATTAGAATACCCTTTATTTCTTTCTCTTACCTGATTATCCTGGCCAGAACTTCCAATACTATGTTGCATAGGAGTGGTGAGAGAGGGCATCCTTGTCTTGTGCCAGTTTTCAAAGGGAAAGCTTCCAGCTTTTGCCCATTCAGTATGATACTAACTGTGGGTTTGTCATAAATAGTTCTTATTATTTTGAGATACATTCCATCAATAGCTAGTTTATTGAGAGTTTTTAGCATAAAGGGGTGTTGAATTTCATCAAAGGCCTTTTCTGCATCTATGGAGTTAATCATGTGGTTTTTGTCATCGATTCTGTTTATGTGATGGATTACGTTTATTGATTTGCATATGTTGAACCAGCCTTGCATCCCAGGGATGAAGCTGACTTGATTGTGGTGGATAAGCTTTTCGATGTGCTGCTGGATTCAGTTTGCCAATATTTTATTGAGGAATTTTGCATTGATGTTTATCAGGAATATTGGCCTGATTTGTTATTGTTATTGTGTCTCTGCTAGGTTTTTGAATCAGGATAATGCTGGCTTCATAAAATGAGTTACGGAGTAGTCCTTCTTTTACTGTTGTTTGGAATAGCTTCAGAAGGAATGGTACCAGCTCCTCTTTGCATCCTCTTTGCACCTCTGGTAGAATCTGGCTATGATTCTGTCTGGGCCTGTGCTTTTTTTGGTTGGTAGGCTGTTATTTACTGCCCCAATTTCAGAACTTGTTACTGTTCTATTCAGGGACTCTATTTTTTCCTGGTTTAGTCCTGGGAGGGTGTATATGTCCAGGAATTTATCCATTTCTTCTAGATTTTCTAGTTTATTTGCATAAAGGTACTTATGGTATTTTCTGATGGTAGTTTGTATTTTGAGGGGATCAGCGGTGTTATCCCCTTTGTCACTTTTTATTGTGTCCATTTGTTTCTTCTCTTTTTTCCTCTCTGTTAACCTGGCTAGCAGTCTGTCTATTTTGTTAATCTTTCCAAAAAACCAGCTCCTGGATTCATTGATTTTTTTTTTTTGAAGGGTTTGTCATGTCTCTATCTCCTTCAGTTCTGCTCTGATCTTAGTTATTTCTTATCTTCTGCTAGCTTTTGAATTTGCTCTTTCTTTTCTAGTTCTTTTAATTGTGGCAATTTTAGATCTTTCCTGCTTTCTCCTGTGGGCATTTAGTGCTATAAATTTCCCTCTAAACACTGCTTTAGCTGTGTCCCAGAGATTCTGGTACGTTGTGTCTTTGTTCTCACTGGTTTCAAAAAGCTTATTTATTTCTGCCTTAATTTCATTATTTACCCAGTAGTCATTCAGGAGCAGGTTGTTCAGTTTCCATGTAGTTGTGAGGTTTTGAGTGAGTTTTTTAATCCTAAGTTCTAATTTGATTACACCGTGGTCTCAGAGACTGTTTATTATGATTTCTGTTCTTTTGCATTTGCTGAGGAGTGTTTTGCTTCCAATATTGGCCAATTTTAGAATAAGAGCATTGTGGTGCTGAGAAGAATGTATATTCTGTTGATTTGGGGTGGAGAGTTCTGTAGATGTCTATTAGGTCTGCTTGGTCCAGAGCTGAGTTCAAGTCCTGAATATCCTTGTTAATTTTCCATCTTGTTGAGCTGTCTAATATTGACAGCGGGGTGTTAATTTCTCCCACTACTATTTTGTGGGAGTCTAAGTCTCTTTGTAGGTCTCTAAGGATTTGCTTTATGAATCTGGGTGCTGCTGTACTGGGTGCACGTATACTTATGATAACTAGCTCTTCTTCTTGCATTGATTTCTTTACCATTATGTAATGCCTTTCTTTATCTTTTTTGATCTTTGTTGGTTTAAAGTCTGCTTTATCAGAGACTGGGATCGAAATTGCTGCTCCTTTTTTGCTTTCCATTAGCTTGGTACATTTCAATCCCTTTATTTTGAGCCTATGTATGTCTTTGCATGTGAGATGGGTCTCCTGAATATAACACATGTATGGGTCTTGACTCTTTATCCAACTTTTCAGTCTGTGTCTTTTAGTTGGAGCATTTAACCCATTTACATTTACGGTTAAAATTGTTACGTGTGAATTTGATCCTGTCATTATGATGCTAGCTGGTTATTTTGCCCGTTAGTTGATGCAGTTTCTTCGTAGTGTTGATGTTCTTTAAAATTTGGTATGTTTTTGCAGTGGCTGGTACCAGTTTTTCCTTTCCATATTTACTGCTTCCTTCAGGAGCTCTTGTAAGGCAGGCCTGGTGGTGACAAAATCTCTCAGCATTTGTTTGTCTATAAAGGATTTTATTTCTCCTTTGCTTATGAAGCTTAGTTTGGCTGGATATGAAATTCTTGGTTGAAAATTCTTTCCTTTAAGAATGTTGAATATTGACCCCCACTCTCTTCTGGCTTGTTGTGTTTTTATAGAGTGATCCACTGTTAGTCTGATGGGCTCCCATTTTTTGGGTAACCCAACCTTTCTCTTTGACTGCCCTTAACATGTTTTCCTTCATTTCAACCTTGGTGAATCTGACAATTATGTGTCCTGGGGTTGCTCTTCTTGAGGAGTATATTTATGGTATTCTCTGTATTTCCTAAATTTGAATGTTGACCTGCCTTGTTAGGTTGGGGAAGTTCTCCTGGATAACATCCTGAAGAGTGTTTTCTAATTTGGTTCCATTCTCCCCATCACTTTCAGGTACACCAGTCAAATGTAGGTTTAGTCTTTTCACATAGCCCCATATTTCTTGGAGGCTTTATTTCTCTTCATTCCTTTTTCTCTAGTCTTGCCTTCACATTTTATTTCATTAAGCTGATCTTCAGTCTCTTATATCCTTTCTTCTGCTTGATTGATTCAGCTATTGATACTTGTGTATGCTTCATGAAGTTCTCATGGTGTGTTTTTCAGCTCCATCAGGTCATTTATGTTCTTCTCTAAACTGGTTATTCTAGTTAGCAATTTGTCTAACCCTCTTTCAATGTCCTTAGCTTCCTTGTATTGGGTTAGGATATGCTCCTTTAGCTCGGAGGAGTTTGTTATTACCCACTTTCTGACGCATACTTCTGTCAATTCATCAAACTCATTCTCCTTCCAGTTTTGTTCTCTTGCTGGCGAGGAGTTGTGATCCTTTGGAGGAGAAGAAGTTGTGGTGTTTGGTATTTTCAGCCTTCTTGCACTGGTTTTTCCTCATCTTCCTGGATTTATCTACCTTTGGTCTTTGATGTTGGTGATCTTCGGATGGGGTTTTTGTGTGGATGTCCTTTTCGTTGATGTTGATGCTATTCCTTTCTGATTGTTAGTTTTCCTTTTAATAGTCAGACCCCTCTGCTGCAGGTCTGCTGGAGTTTGCTGGAGATCCAATCCAGACCCTGTTTGCCTGGGTTTCACCAGTGGAAACTGCAGAACAGCAAAGATTGTTGCCTCCTCCTTCCTCTGGAAGCTTTGTCCCAGACGGGCATCCACCTGATGCCTGCAGGAGCTCTCCTGTATGAGGTGTCTGCTGACCCCTGCTAGGAGGTGTCTCCCTGTCAGGAGGCACAGGGGTCAGGGACCCACTTGAGGAGGCATCTGTCCCATAGCAGCGCTCAAGTGCTGTGCTGGGAGATCCACTGCTCTCTTCAGAGCCAGCAGGCAGGAACATTTAAGTCTACTGAAGCTGTGCCCACAGTCGCCCCTTCCCCCAGGTACTCTGTCTCAGGGAAATGGGAGTTTTATCTATAAGCCCCTGACTGCGGTTGCTGCCTTTCTTTCAGAGATGCCCTGCCCAGAGAGGAGGAATCTAGAGAGGCAGTCTGGCTACAGATGCTTTGTGGAGTTGTGGTGGGCTCCACCCAGTTTGAACTTCCAGTTGGCTTTGTTTACACTGTGAGGTGAAAATCACCTACCCAAGCCTCAGTAAGGGTGGACTCCCCTCCTTGCATCAAACTCAAGAGTCCCATGTCAATTTCAGACTGCTGTGCTGGCAGCAAGAATTTCAATCCAGTAGATCTTAGCTTGCTGGGCTCCGGGGCAGTGGGAGCCACTGAGCTAGACCACTTGGCTCCCTGACTTCAGCCCCCTTTCTAGGGGATTGAATGGTTCTGTCTCACTGGCATTCCAGGCGCCACTGGGGTATGAAAAAAACTCCTCCACCTAACTCAGTGTCTGCCCAAATGGCCACCCAGTGTTGTGCTTGAAACCCAGGGCCCTGGTGGTGTAGGCAACCGAGGGAATCTCCTGGTCTGCAGGTTGTGAAGACTGTGGGAAAAGTGTAGTATCTGGGCTGTTACTCATGGCACAGTCCCTCAGGGCTTCCCTTGGCTAGGGGAGGGAGTTTCCTGACCCCTTGCGCTTCCGGGTTGATATGACACACCACCCTGCTTCGGCTCACCCTCCATGGACTGCATCCACTGTCTAACCATTCCCAATGAGATAGTCTGTGTACCTCAGTTGAAAATGCAGAAATCACCCACCTTCTGCATTGATCTTACTAGGAGCTACAGACTGAAGTTGTTCCTATTCGGCCATCTTGCCAGCTACCAAAAAAAGAAAGATTTATTTTTAATTTGGAGGAGAACTGAGCATGTTTAATGAAGTAAGATGTATTAAGTTCATTAAGAAAAAAAAGTGGATAAACGTAAGGTTTCTGTCCAGAAAAGGAAAGGAAAATGAGATCCAGAAAATAAATGGAGTTCAAATCTAACTCTAAAAACATATATTTAAATGATTTTTGAAAAGAGCAAGAAAATGTTTTAGGAAAATACCTCTTAAAATGATGATTGGCTTAAACTTAAAATGGCAAGAATTTGGTTCAGAGTAGATTTCCCTGCTTGTAATGAGTAAATTTTTCTTTTGTTTTCATATGCTCAATTATAATTTATGGACTACATTAAAGTAACAAAATACTTTTTTATACAATATCAAGTGCCGATTTCTTAATAATCTAGTTCAGTTCAAAGTATAAAAGTGTTCTTCCAGTCATTTATATATAAATAGAGTTGTTAAGTGTCCCTTACAGTATTAAGAAATCAATATAAATATTTAATGCAAAGGAAACAAGAGATGATTTAAGTATCTTAGGATTCAAGTTGGAGATAATTGCCCTCTCACATTTCTTTCTCATTTTCTCTCTTTCAGAGAAATAAATGTACTATATTTGATGCTTAAAATAATAATTATAATTTTTAAATTCACAAATCAGGTTGCAAGCCTGAAGTAGCAGGTTCACATTTATTCTAGTACTCTCACAATGGAAAATATATTAGAAGTACTCAATATGTGTGATGCTATTATGAAAAGGAGACTTTTAGACTTTACCTCAAACCCATATTATTATATCTAAAATTTTGGTTTATGTAATAGCTGCTTTGAGCTAACTAAATCATTTTGATCACTAGAAGGTGATAGATATTTGCCTATTTGCCCCTACACATATAGAGAGGTAATGTGCAGCCTTGAAGGATTTCCTAACAGAAATTTTCCCTTTTGTAAAGATTGCCTGTGGATGGAGGAGCCAGGTGAAATGTGGCTCTAAAGTGGGTAGGCATGATGAAAATGTGCACATAAGAGCCATTTTTATTTTTCTGAGTCACACCTCATTCCTGAAGAGTTCAACTAGATCTCCTCCCTCTTTCAATTTATTAAGAATTTCAGATATGGCCCTCTCTATTTATTTATTTATTTATATTTATTTTTAGTTGAAGTTTCACTTTTGTTGCCCAGGCTAGAGTGCAATGGTGCAATCTCGGTTCACTGCAACCTCCGCCTCCCAGGTTCAAGCGATTCTCCTGCCTCAGCCTCCCAAGTAGCTGGCATTACAGGTATGCACCACCGCGCCCGGCTAATTTTTGTAATTTTACTAGAGATGAGATTTCACCATGTTGATCTGGCTGGATTATCTTGAACTCCTGACCTTGGGTGATCCACCTGCCTCAGCCTCCCAAAGTGCTGGGATTACAGGCATGAGCCACCTCACCTGGACCTCTATTTTTATATGTTACCAACCAAATGCAATGTACAGAGGGGTGAAGAATGTGGGAATAATGCACCCCCATAAATTATGTTAAGTGTTTACTTCTCAGCCTCATCTTCCAATGAACTCCTTTGAGCACCCAGCCTGGATGCTAGATTTAGTGATGTGCATACACGTTAACCCTACTTGCTTTCCTTCACTCTGGTTTCTTCTCTTTGAGCATTCCTTTTCCAAATACTTTTTTCCCTTTATCTTTTTAACCCAATACTCTCAAGCCAAAAAATGTAGATTTCAGTTCAAATGTCCCCTCTGCCATGAAACCTCCTTCCTTTACCTTCAAGATGGAAGTAGTACTTTTTCTTTTGAACTTCTCTGGCACTTCATCTGTAATACCTTTGTTGCAAGATCACCATTTGATTCCCAGTAATTTTTATTTATGCATTTTCATCTGCCCTGTTTGAGAAGTGGTTCACAGATTTGTTTGTTTATTTTAATTCGTTAGGGTGCCTGGCACATGGTTTATCTTGCACATGTAAATACTTCATAAATATTTTTAATCAATGAATAAATGAATAAAAAAATGTAAGAAAAGAAATTTATTAAAAGTTCATTGCACACATATCTGCAGCCAACTGACCTTTGACAAAATTGCCAAAAATATACGGTTGGGGAAGGACACTGTTTTTAAGAAATAGTGCTGGGGTAATGGGATTGCCATATGCAGAAGAATAAAATTGGACCTATACCTTTCACCATATATGAAAGTTAACTCAAGATGGATTAAAGACTTAAATGTAAGATCCAAAACTATAAAACTACTAGAAGAAAACCTATAGAACTCTTATGGATATTGATCTAGGCAAAAAATTAATAAGTAAGACTTCAAAAGCACAAGCAACAAAGACAAAAATAGACAAATGGGACTCAGTTACACTGAAACTCTTCTGCACAGCAAAAGAAATAATCAACACAGTAAACAGATGACCTTTATAATGGGAGAAAATGTTTGCAAACTAGGTATCTGACAGGAGGCTAATATCCACAATTTACAAGGAAATCAAACAACTCAACAACAACAATAATAACAAAATAACCCCATTAGATGTGGAGCCAGAGGCAGGGGAAAAATAACCCCATTAAAAAGGGGGCAAAAGACATGAATAGGCATTTTTCAAACCTGACATACAAATAGTCAAAAAGCATACAAAAAAAATGCTCAAACATTATTAATCATCAGAGAAATGCAAATTAAAAACACGATGATGTATCATCTTAAACCAGTCAGAATGGAATGTGTGTATGTATACATAATGGAATGTGTCTGTGTGTGTGTATATATACAGATATACATATAATATATACACAGAAAATGGAATGTACACACACACACTATAGAACACTATTCAGCCATAAAAATAATAAAATCACGTCTTTTGCAGCAATATAGATAAAACTGGCGTCCATTACCCTAAGTGAAATAACTCAGAAACAAAAAGTCAGATATCACGTGTTCTCAGTGAGAACTAAATAATGGGAGGTAAATTATTAGTAGGAGCTAAATAATATGTACACATGGATACAGAGTGTGGAATGATAGACATTGGAGACTTGAAGGTTGGGAGGATGGGTGGGGGTAAGAGACATTTACCTACTTAATAGGTAAAATGTACGTTATTCAGGTAATGGTTACACTAAAAGCCTAGACTTTACCACTACTTAATATATCTGTGTAACAAAACTGCACTTGTACCCCTTAAATTTATATAATTTTTTAAAAAAGAGGTTATTGCAGTCCTTCAATGGTGCTCACATTATTCACCCTCGGATGGTGATGGTGTAGATAGAATGGCAGCAGTGGAAATTGATGTAAATGGAAAATTATGAAAGTTATTCGGGGTGTAGAACTGATAGGACATGGAGAGGAAAGTGAGAGAGACAAAACATTGGAGATCATTTCCAGATTTGCTGCCTGAGGAATTGAATAGCTTATTGTACCATTTACTAAAATAACCAATTCTGAAGAAATAGCAGTTTGGGGAATAAAAAATAATTTGCTTTATTGGGATATGTTGAATTTTAGGTACTGGTGGGAAATCCAAGTGGAAAACAGCAGCTAGCTATTGATGATAGATCTGGAGTGAAGGGAAGTACTGTGGACATTGTGGATATTGTGGACATTTGCGAACTGTCCGCACGTGCATGATTGATAAGAGAGATAGTTCATCAGAGTGTATAAACAAGGAAGAGAAAAGGGCCTCTGACACAGCTGGGTGGAATAACAGCATTTTAAGGTGTACATACCAAAGTAATCTTAAAAAGGAGAAAAAAGGAGGTGAAAAGCAGCAAATGCTGGTGAGGGGATAAGAATAAGAATTGTAAAGTGTCCAGTGGGGACATTGGTGGCCTCAGTGAAACAGTTGCTGTGGAAAATTCAGGGCAAAAGGCAAACTAAAGTGTGTTAGCAGTCAGTTAGAGGAGAGGAAATGAAAACAGTCATCATGAACATTCATTCCAGAAGTTTGACTGTAAAGGGAAGGATAGAGATCGATTTGTAGCTGCAAAGAGAAATTGGGTCAGGTATTTTTCTTTTTGATTTTTGTTTTTACTATTGGAGAGATTAACTTTGAATTGTTGATCGAAAGAATCAAGTAGAGAGGGTCAGACTGATAACAGAGAGAAGGGAAGGTTGATAAGGTTCTTGAGAATGTAGAAGGGCCTGAAAACTAAAGTTAAGAGGATGGCAATAAATGCAGACACAAGTAAACTTGCAGAATTTGCAGGGAAGTTGAAGGAACTTCTACCTGATGGTATCTATTTGTTCAATGGCATAAAATTCAAAGTCATCTTTAAATTGTGTATGTGAGTATGTGTGTTTATCTGTGTTTGTGTGTAGTGTAGTGTTGAAAGTTTGGAATGAACGATCAATATTTAAAGCAGCAAATATGTGTGTGTATATATATATGCTTATATATGTGTCTGCATATATATATTATATGTAAGAGTTATTAAAACTAAAAGCTAATTGTAATGTCATATTATGTCATATTTAAAAGACATAATATAGGGCCAGGTGCGGTGGCTCACGCCTGTAATCCCAACACTGTGGGAGGCCGAGATGGGTGGATCACCTGAGGTCAGGAGTTCGAGACCAGACTTCAACATGGTGAAACCCCACCTCTACTAAAAATACAAACATTAGCTGGGCATGGTGGCAGGTGCCTGTAATCCCAGCTACTTGGGAGGCTGAGGCAAGAGGATTGCTTGAACCCAGGAGGCGGAGGTTGCAGTGAGCCAAGATCGGGCCACTGAACTCCAGCCTAGGCAACAAGAGTAAAACTTTATCTCAAAAAAAAAAAAAAAAAGACATGATATGATAAAGAGAATCTTTGTGTGTATGTAAATGTACTTGACCATTATTTTATAGATTTAGGTTTACAAGGCTAGTGGTAAAGAGCCTGGTGCACAATTTTTGCTTCAAGGCAGCTGGTATAAGGAAAATAAACATACAGGGTAAAAAGTACAAGGCTATGACTGCGTAAGTCTAATTCCTATGCTTTCCCCTCGGAATAAGTAACTGAATACAAAGATAGGCATATATTCCATTTAATTTTGCATACATACACAAACACTGGTAATAATAATAGTAGCAGTAATAGACAACAGCTATCAAGAGCTTTCCATGTGTCAGACACCAGTCTAAACTCCTTACATGATCTTCACAATAATCCTATTAAATAGGTACTCTTTACTATCTCCACTGCACAGCTGAGGAAACAGACACTGAGTATAAAAAAATTGACATTATTTGGGAATTCATGAACTATCACATAGCTAGTAATTTCTGGAGCTAGGGTATATAGCAATATATAACAGATATACTCATTACCTTTTTAATAAATTTCTATGCATTATTGTTAACCATACACTATGTACAATTATCCAAGTTTATTACTAAATAAAGCAATACCATTTATTTGTTCTAGATTCCCAATGAAAATGGCAGAGTAAGTTCAATGATTAAGTGCTCTTCTCACACCAAACTTTTATCAATAACTTTTAAAAAATGATATGAAGCAGTGTAGTTGTGATGGTGAACTTTATAAGTCAGTTTGACTGGACCACAGGGCACCCCAGATATTTGGCTAAACATCACACTGGGTGTGCCTCTGAGAGTGTTTATCGGTGAGATCAACATTTGAATCCGTAGAGTAAGTAAAGAACATTGCTCCCCTCAATGTGGGTAGGTCTCATCCAATTCATTAAATACCTAAATGGAACAAAAAGGTGGGAGAAGAGAGCATTCTGTTTCTCTGCCCACTGTCTTTGAGCTGGGACTTTAGTCTTCTCCTGCATTTGAACTTGGATGTGGGGCTTACACCATGAGTTATCCTGGTTCTCAGGCCTTCAGATTTGAATGGGAACTTTACAATTGGTTCTTTTGCGTAGACTTGCCAATTATAGATCTTGGACTTTCAGTCTCCACAACTGCATGACACAATCCCTTACAATAAATATTTTATTAATGCTATTCAATACGCTTTGTTTCTGTCTATCTGAAGAACTGCCATACAGTCATTATGTTCAAGGACAAACATTTTCGTTGGCCCAAAATAGAAGAGAAACACACAGTGGTAAGAAAGGTTAAAGCTACAGGCCTTGCTGGCTTCTAGGTCTGAAAGAATGTAAAAAGCCACAAGGAAGTCAACTGCTGCAAATAAAAGAGATGAAAAGCATCCAACATACAGCAAAGACCAGAATCAGGCTCCACTGTGACATCAGGGACTAGGACGGATGAAAACACTGACTTCTGCCTAGGTCTGCTCTGTGAGCAGGGTAAGAGACCCCTGTACAACCTGGAAATGGGTCAGGCCGCCCACTGGCATGGAGGTGAGATATGCAATGTTGCCACATGTGTGGCAGAGAGATCATGGGTACAGAGAGAGAGAGATAAATTAACTATTCAGAAAAGGCTAGAAAGTAAGCATAAGTGATAAACTATTATTGAGAAAAATCAAATAATAAGTAATATAATCCTAGAGATAAATTCACTCCCAGTGAATTGAAAATAATGGATCTAAAAATTACTTTAACTTAAGTATATTTAATGTTGTCAAAAAGATAGAGGAATAAATGGCACACTTGAAAAATAAAAATTGAGAAACCAAAAAGAACCAAATATAAATTAAGAAAAGAAAAAATACCAAAAATAAGTAATCCTGGAAGCAAGCTATAATTACTAAAAAAAGCACTAAAAAGTTAAAAAATGCAGACTGGATAAAGACAAATATATAACTTCTCTTGAGCCCATTAGAGAGCTAAGTAGCCTGAAATCCAAATCAAGACATGACATAAGCATGCTTCACCTGTGTTAGAGCCTGTAAGGAAAAGATGGATGTCAGGTACACATGAACAAGTAAGAGGAATCCAGCTGAAATGTGAACAAATTTCTAAAGGCTTAGTTTAAGCTTGGGTAAGAAAATAGAATCCCTGAGAGCAACAGAGGTAAGTGGAATCCACACCCACCATTTCTTCTCTACAGGCTTCCTTCCAATGCATACTAATAACAAAGATGGCAGGCATGGAGACTATAGAAAGCTTCTCTCAGTGGTGCAGGCCTGGAGGAAGGAAAAGCTCCTTTCCACAGAAAAACCAGGAAGCCTCAGCTAGACCCTAGCCCTTATAAAACAGAAGTCTTCAGTCCCTGGAGGAGTATGTAGCAAACTATTGCTCCCAGAGCACAGTGGAAGAAGATCTATTACAGCTGAGAAATGGATATAAAAAGGAACCCTCTACCCTACATTGCAGATGATGCCAGATACATCTGACAAAGTGTTGGATTTTTCTTCTCTGATGTCAGATTTTAGATCTTTTGCTTTTTTTAAATAAAGATATAATAATGTATAACATTGAATGACTTCTTGAATGGTTTAACTTAAATTTAGCTATCAAATAAAAGGTTAAAGAGATTTAGCCAACTAGTAGTGTTCTTACTCTTCAGAAAACCACCCTTTTCACTGTTGCTGTATTATTATTTTGGCTTTTACTGCTGTTACTTTAAAAAATTATTATTAATTTAATATCAATGACACAATGCCCATATACCTTCTTATTAGCCTGCATACTTACCCATATTTACATGTTATACTATGACTATAAAAAGGTAATATTCTCCGTCATGTAAGAAACTTCTGTTAGGGTGAGAAAAGTGTATTCCTAAACTATCAAAGTCTTGATCATTCCCTGAAGAGAATGCTGTACTACTGCTGACATGAAAACAGGCTCACTTTTCTCCAAACTCTCCCTAAGTTTGACTTTGAGTATAATTCCAGGCGCAAGTGAATACTTCCCCAGTGACTCTTCCCAGTTGAGAAGAGGTTGGGAATGTTTGCAGGCCTCTCCCACTGAAACTGTTATTTTAGCCTCATTATTAAAACAGCTTGTACTATCTAAGTTGCTAGATTGTTTAGAGGTTAAATGAAATAATGAGGTAAGAATTCAGAATCAAACCAATACCCATTAGGAACTGTAATTAAGGACTATTTTTATCCCAGCAAGTTAAATGCCCTCAATAACTTGTTCTGAGTATTAAGCAACTGGGATTACACCCTGGAGGCTAACCTCAAGAGCCAAATATTTTCCTGCTATTGCCTAGGGAGAATTCACCACTAAAAAATTACCTCAAAGAACCAACCAAAGCAGCAGAAGAATTCAGGAATGTACTCTCTAAATGCTGTCTAATAGTCTCGCCTATATTTCTAAGATGGTAGCCTCAAAAAATATCAGTTTAACTATGGCCCATACCCATTTCATTCTTGGTCACTGGACAAATGTAAGATGGCTCTAGTGAGCTACTTGCTCAATCCTAGTATTCACACACAACCATGTGATTTCTTCATTTGCCTTTTTTTTTTTTTTCCAAATTGATGTTCCTTTCAATCCAACCTTAATTTCTCTAGAATCCTAGTTTGTGGTAAATATATTTATCTACATATGATTTACTTCATGTTTTTTCAAACTCCCTACATCAACTAAAACCAAGTTGGAACATAGGTTCCCCCTGAAGACAAGTCAAGTGGTGACTGTTCATATTCCTACACCCTGATTCTGTTACCTCAGAGTGCAGAAAGGACAAAATCTCTTAGCTCACCATTGCTGCCTCCAGATACATTATTTTTTCTCTTAAATGTAAAATATTTCCTCACTTGATGCATAATAGTTTGTAACACTCAACATTTGTCACCCATTGACATTCTGTTCACTTCCCCTATTTGTTGAATAATTTGATAAAATAACTTGTGATTTTTCTTTTCATTACAATCCATGCTATCTGTATTAGTCCATTTTCACAGTTTTGTAAATAAATACCCAAGACTGGGTAATTTTTAAAGGAAAGAGGTTTAATGGACTCACAGTTCCACATGGCTGGGGAGGCCTCAGGAAACTTACAATCATGGCAACAGGTGAAGGGGATGCAAGGCCCTTCTTCACATGGTAGCAGCAGGGAGAAGGGCAAAGCAGGAGAAAGGCCAGACGCTTATAAAACCATTCTATTTCGTGAGAACTCACTCACTATCATAAGAACAGCATGGGGGAACCTGGCCCCCTGATCCAATCACCTCCTTCCCTCGACACATGGAAATTACAATTCAAGATTGATTTGCGTGGAGACACAGAGCCAAACCGTATCACCATCATCATAGGAAACCTCAAATTTCTCATGACTAACCATCAACACTTGAAATACTTAAAAATGTGCTTCAAAATGCTTTCCATAATTGAAAATTCTAGGAAAATGATACTTTTTAACAACTACCAGTAAGCTTATAGAATTCTGTAGCAATTATTACATAAAAAGAGAATCCATTTCCCTTTCTGTTTAAATATACCAAAACATTGTAAAACTATTCAGCAGTTGGACCGTGCTTATGTAAAGTGTAGCTCATTCAGCAAGGAATAAGCTGTTTAAAGGTAGTATCATCTATACGTAAATATATGAAGAAGCAAAATAATTAGTATAGGATAACAGAACACATAAACTACAAAAAAGTCACATACAGCACTCAAAAACTATCAGTGTATGAATGCATATCAAAAACTACAAATAATTACCTTGTGTGTGTGTACTCTTCAGGAAACCCTTTTCTAGGGGGCCAAAGGAAATAAGGAAATAGTTCTGTTTCCATCCATCTGGATTCTCCTCCTCATCATCTAGTGCTGCCATCTGCTGATCTCTTCTGCATCCCACACTTTTTGTATCCCACATTGGAGCAGAACTGAGGTTATTAATTTTAATAGTAGAGAATTATTCAACTCCCTGGATAAAGCTTCCTTACAGTCAGACTCCTTGGAGGCTTTATCAGTGGTATTTCTGTGTCCACTGATAGCCACTCCATTGTCTGCACAATTTAAGGTTTGTCCTTCTTCCAAAAACACTGAAAAATGCCAGGCTCAGCCACTTACTACCTGGGAATGGCCTTTCTGCCCTGCATGCTCTCTGCTCTGTGCCTTCTGACTCTTTCTGAGCCCATCTGAACTGTGTTTATTGGAGCTTCCAGGCTGAGTCCTACCTCACAAAGGCTCCCTCTCTACTCAGAAAACATGAACTCCAGATTGCTTGATTGTGACATCTGATAGTGCTCCCAGCTTCAGTTACCTGGAGTTTTACTGCTTAGTTGTTTGTACTTGCTTACTATAGGCTGTAGGCATAAACGACACATGTACAAAAACAAAATATCAAGATTCAGAGAACTTCAATAATTGTTACAGGAAACAAGAAATGATCTGACTACAAAACAAATAATAGAGTTCCTAAGGAGTACTGACGAATCAGTTCAGGATGGACACACATTCTGATCAAAAACAACTAGCTACATGGTTTTCTCAAACAGCATTCATAAGAGCAGAAAAGGAAAGCCATTTAGTTGAGTTCATTCAGGTTTGCAGGTTGGCCAGGTAATTGGCAAGGGGGTTCAGAGTATTGAAAAAAGGGTGATTAAAATTATGGACCATGGACTCTGCTGTCTGAAAATCCTGATGAGGTCAGAAAACTTGAGTGAAAGTAGACAAACAGATAACTTGAAGGTAGAAAGCTGTCATCTGACAGTAAGATATCTGAATTAGTGACATCACAAATGGAGCAGTCCAGGGCAATACAAATCAAGATTATGACCATAGAAATTGAGTGGCTGCTGTGGAGGGGTGAAAAATATCACTGAATGAGTATCTGAAAGTCATGGAGGACAGAATACTGAGCTCCTCTCTCTCTCAACTTGCACAGTGGACCATGTCCTAGCCATTAAAAAATGAGAAGTAATGGTCAGGAGATTGATTAATAATAGCAATGAGGCCAGGCACGGTGGCTCATGCCTGTAATCCCAGTACTTTGGGAGGCGGGCAGATCACAAGGTCAGGAGATCGAGACTATCCTGGCTAACATGGTGAAACCCCATCTCTACTGAAAATACAAATACAAAAAATTAGCTGCATGTGGTGACACGCACCTGTAGTCCCAGATACTCGGGATTTTGGGAGGTTGGGACAGGAGAATTACTTGAGCCAGGGAGGCAGAGTTTGCAGTGAGCTGAGATATACCACTGCACTCTAGCCTGGGTGACAGAGCAAGACTCTGTCTCAAACAAACAAACAAACAAAAGCAAAGAAGTAGAGAGAGAAAGTGAGATAACATAGGAACCAAGAGTTGGGCAGTTGGAGAATGAACAGTGGTCTGGAAGCAGCTCATGGGAGCAAGGAGGACACCTATACCACATGAGGTGAATGGGTTTTGAAAGTATTAGCCTTTTCCAAGTGAGGTGATATGGTTTGACTGTACCCAAATCTCATCTTGAATCGTAGCTCCCAAATCTCCATGTGTCATGGGAGGGACCTGGTGGGAAGTAATGGAATCATAGGCGTGGGTTTTTCCTGTGAAGTTCTCGTGATAGTCAATAAATCTCATGAGATCTGATGACTTTATAAAGGGCAGTTCCCCTGCACGCACTCCCTTGCCTGCCACCATGTAAGATGTGCTTTTGCTTCTCTTTTGCCTTCTGCCATGATTGTGAGGCCTCCCTAGTCATGTGGAACTGTGAGTCAATTAAACCTCTTTTTCTTTATAAATTACCCAGTCTTGGGTATTTCTTCACAGCAGGATGAAAATGGACTAATACATGAGGTTTCTGCAGAGCATATGCTATTCCCAGGGTATAGACAATTTTCAGTTAGGAAAAGAAATTTGGAAGAATATTCTGAGAAAAAATGTTCAGAAAATACAAGTTTTAATCCTGGAGTCCCAGGGGCTCAGGAGAAGCAGGAAATTAAAGAAAAATTATGTCACAGAAGAAGTACACACTTCTGTGTAGTTTTCTGTATGCAAAAAGTAGATGAAAGATGGACTAAAATGGATAGACAAAAATAGCAAAGCTAGGAATGGCGATTTCACTCTCTCAGTCTCTCATACCATTGAGGACACTTCAACCTAAATGAACTCAATTGCAGCCCAAACTGAAAGCCTAAGGCTTGGGGCATAGGTTCAGGTAGTTCATTTCCACATCATCTGTTTTTTTTTTAAACGTATTCAACAAATATTTGTTGAGTGCATACTATGAACCAGGCAATATTCTGGGTGATTGGAATACACCGGTGAACTAAATAAGAAAACAAAAAACAAAAAACAAAAAAAAACCCTGCTTTCGTTGTGTTTCTGTTCAAGAGCGGGAAGACAGAAAACAAATGATAGATAGTTCTACAAAACAAAAAAGGACATCACATAGTATGTTAGAAAGCGATGAGCGAGAAGGAAAGAAAAAATATACAGTAAGGGGTGGTTATGTGTGACAAGAAGAATGAATTAGACTCTTACATAGGGTGATCAAGTTAGGACTCAAGGAGATAATTATATTTGAACAAAACTTGGAGGAGATGATGGAATTAGCCACATGGACAGCCAAGGGAAGAGCATTCTAGGCAGAAGGAATAGCCCTTGCAGATACACTGAAGTGGAAATGTGCCTGGTTATGTTTTAAGAATATATAGAAATAAGTGTGGCTTGAGCAGAGTGAGGAAGAGAGAGGTCAGAAGATTGGTACTTCTCAAACTTCAGTGTGCATACAAATGAGTTGGGGATATTATTAAGATGCAGAATCAAATTTAGTAATTCTGGCATGAGATCTGCATTTCATTCTGCATTTTTGTTCCCAGGTGATGAAGATGCTACAGATCCTATGGCCTGTGTTTTGAGTGTCAAGACTTTTGGAACAGCGAAAGCAATTAAATTAGGGAAGCATTGTCTCATTACAACATGGTATTAAGGACTCACTTGTGGTTTGCAGTTAAGAATGAACACACTGTGGCTATACATTTTTTCCAGCTGTACAGATACAGCCATGGAGTTGGTAAGGAATTGAATTTAAACAGGGTTGTGGTTTTGCCAAGTGTTTATGATGAAGGGAAAGTGTCCAGTGGACTCAAGCATTTATACAAGGAAGAATAATTAACAGCAATATTTAATATGGGTAATGACATGACCTGAGAGAGCTGATGGAAGATAATAAGTCATCATGGGCCTTGTGGCCCATCACAGCTAATAGCACATTGGACTTAAGCCATAGCTACTAAGCATGTTACCTCACCCTTCGTTGGATCAATGGTACATGCAGTAGTTGATTTTAACAAAGTTTAATGGAGAGATACCACTTTGAAAGCAATTTGCATTGAAGTATCAACAGTTTCAGGAAGTTTTCAATGTTGATGCACAGATGCCATTCTCTCTCTCTCTCTCTCTCTCTCTCTCTCTCACACATACACACACACACACACACACAGAGTGATATCCTATACTATTAGGAAATAGAGTCAAGAATGAATTCATTATAGGAAATGAAAACAGTATAGGATATGAATTATTATTCTGATCCTTATTCAAGGCATATCTGGAAGGACAACAAATGAGAGGATACTTGGGTATCAGGGATTTAGGAATTCTACCATCATCATCATTGCATAATGAACACTATGTAGCTAACCATGCCTTTTTATTGCAGTTCACCACTATTTAAGTGTCTGCTGTCCACAGTCTCCAATTGCTTCATTAACATTTAGTCACCACTGTGGCTACAGGTAAACCCAGCACTGACTCTTCAAGCCATAGTTACTTACCATTGAAAAGAGTTCTTGGTGACCCTAAAAACAAGCCCTTAATGCTGCCGAGTTATAAACTATCACTCAGAACTAACTCTTCCCTCTCTTACAGTAGATTTCAGTTGCTTCTATTCCACTTCACTCTGTGGTGAACAATTCACTTCAACATTGCGGTCCAAATTGATTTTGATCCTGGTCTCTGACTCCTTTGAGATTGGGCATTTTTTCTAATCCTCCACTCATCTCCAGCAACTAAATCTTTTCTACTGTAGATTTTCTGGTTTGATTTGCCCCTCCAGTGTTATTATATTGTTTTAAATTAAGATTCTCTGAGTCAATTATTGACCCCTCCTCTCCTTACCCTCATTTTTCAACCTCAGTAAGAGAACCAGATACTATTAATTTCCATTTCTCTCTTCCATCTTTCTGATTTTCTCCCTCCTTGTCTTTTTGTTTCCTGTTACATAATGAATGCTATTCTTTCTTTTTGCCAAAAAAAAAAAAATCTAATTTTATCTAGACTTATTCTTCCTTTCTTCATTTTGGTAGACAAATCAGTTATAATGTGAAACTGTAGCCCTGGGATCTTCATTTCATCTAAGCTGGTTCTGTTGTGTATTTCAAATGGCTACAGGAAACAAGCCTCCAAGACAAAAAGGAAATGGGCAGAGGTGATCCTGTGTATGCATGTTTTCTCCAATTGTCTTCAGATCTGGACGAAAGCCTGGGGTTTTAGGATGCCTGGTCTCCAGATAGCCAAGCTTTACTGTAATAAGCGAATTGTACATAGAGATTAACACTAATAGCTACAATGGGAAATAACATTAACTTTGCAATTAAGACAAAAATGTTATATATGCAAGGAAATGGAAGGGTTTTTTATGGAATCATAACCATTTTTAGAGCTGGGTGACACTGACAGATCCTTCAGATAAATCCTGAGAGGAGAAAAGTTAAATAGGTTCTCTCTCTCTCTCTCTCTCTCTCTATATATATATATATATACACACACACACACACACACACATACACACACACACACACACACACATATATATAATCACCTCCCTCACGTGGAGACATTTTACCACAGGCTACACAGAAACGATAGAGATGAGCTATTCACTAATTAGCACATGTCTGTTGCTATAGCTTTAAAGCATTTACATCTCTCTGTTTTGTTTCTACCACACTTGGTTCACATCTTTATTATTCTGATCCTTTTTCAAGATATATCTGTAAGGGCAAGAAATGACACCCAAGGAAATAAGGCTTGTCTCTGAAAGTTTAGAGTACTTAAATTTACACGTAATTTGGGGAGACAATATCTTCCTGAAACACCTACGTCTAATTTAATCAGGAATAACCTATGTAATAAAAATGTTTCAATTTTTATTTTCTTTGACCAGTTTTACACTTCTTCTAAAGACCCTTTAAGCAAAATAGCACAGAAGTGACAGCTGTCAGCTTTAGAATGAAGCTGCCCTCCAAACCCAGTTCCTCATTTCTGGACTATAGGACTTCAGGAAAGTTGCTTAACCTCTCTATGCATCATTTTCCCTACTTGTAAAATGAGGATACTATTTTCTGCCTCATAAACTTGTATTGAGGATTAAATGAGTAAATATGTAATCATAGTATGCTCTATGAATGAGTAAATATGTAATTCATAGTATACTCTATGGTAATATTTTTGATAATGAGAAAATGAAATGATATGGAAAGGAAATGTGAACGTTCTCATCATAGCAAAAGAATATCTTCAGTGATGTATCCACTAATGTTTAGAATGTAGTTACTGTTGTCTTGTTTGAGAGGTTGATCATCTCCCCTGAGTACACTGATTATCTAATTTCTGGAAATACCAGAGTGACCAACACACTCTGAACTGCATGATGGCCCATGTCATAAAATTCTGTGAGGCTACTTGCCTGCTGACCCTCTCCAACCTAAAGCTCCTCCGCTTAATACACATACATTCACTCTACAGTGTATTTCTTACAGACTTTTCTGCCTCCACATTGGATTCTGTGTTCCATAGGGCAGGGACCAGATTTATTTATGTTGGTGTCACCATTGTGCAGGAGTGCTGTACTTGTATTTAGATAGAACTTGAATGTTGTTCTAGAATATAAATCTCTTGCAGAAATATAAATATATAACATCTCTATATCTTATTTATATTTGCACTGCTAGTTTATGGTGTAAAGCCTTAACTGATAGTGGGCACTCTATGGCTGTTGGTTGAACCCAGCAAATGTTGAAGGTCTTTTATGATGAATCTAGACAAAGGCCCAAGAATCCCAGGTGTAAGTATTAGAGTTTATAGAGTTCAGCTGGTCAGGGCTCATTAGTACAACAGCCCACAGAAGCTACATTAAACCTTTTCTTCTTAAATAGAATTTTTTAGTCACAGATGTGCATTATTTTATTTTTAAAATTAGAAAGGTTGAAATAAAATATGCTTTTTATCATCTTTTTAAAAATTATCATTATTTCCCTTTGTTCTATGATAATAAAATGGCTTCTACTCCTAAATAATTTCCTACCAAAATAAAACTTAGGATTAATTAAATGACAAAAGCTTTAATAAGTGAAGCAAACGTTGGAACTCCAATCAATCTGAAGCAAGCTATCCTTGTTTTATGTTTTCTGTGCATAAATGTTTGCAAAGATTCAAGAAGCACAGGGAGAGGAGACAACTTTTTAAGTTGCACACTATTCCAAACCATAGCTGCTATGACTGTGGTAACTTCTACCCTCAAAATCTTCCAGCCCAAGTTCTGTTTCCTAATGCAGAATTTAGAAACATCATTGAGGATAAAAAAAAAAAAAAAAAACATTAATCTTTTCAAATGCACCATTTGTTGAAGGACTGAAGTCACCTCTGATCAGGAACTGAACAGATGGAAGAATCTCAGTGAATGACCGCTTCAATACAAACCACTGGGATGGATGTGTGGGAGGACCAAAATGACAACTCAAGGGTCACGCTCAGAACAGATGAATTTCATCCTACAGACTTGACTAGACTTTGAAAAGGATGGAGAAAGCAAGACCAAACGTTAGTTTTGCACTTGCCATGTGTCATTCACCAGACTATGTCCACATAATTCCTGAAACACAGGTAATATGAACACATAATTAGGTACCATACCACAGTGCCTCCTCTTTTAATCTAATGTGGTTCTGAAACAGATTTCATTGGTGAATACCAAAAGGACTAAAGGTAGGGGGGAAAAACATAATAATTTACTACATGAAGTGACTTGACTTATTATATTCCTATACTCAGTTACTTTATCCCAAACACTTGAGATAAGAAAAGATGAGAAGAGAAATAATCAGGCAGAACTGGAAGGATTATTTGGGACTGCCTGTAAATGAAGATTGTTGTTTATATGTTGAAAATTGCAAACAGGTTTTTCTTCAAAACCTTGCCATGTCATTTTTAGGGATCATGGTCCCAAGTAGCCCTTCCAAAGATGTTCACATCCTCATCCCCAGAACTTGTGAATATGTCAGCTTATAGGGAAAAGGGACTTGGTAGGTGTGATTAAGTTAAATCTTGAGAGGCAGAGATTATTCTGGATTATCTAAGTGGGCTTAATGTAATTACAAGGGCCCTTATACAGGAAAGAGGAAGTGAGGGGAGTTAGCATCAGAGAAGGAGATATGGCAATGAAAGTAAAAGTAGGAGTGATGTAGGCATGAGCCAAAGAATGTAGGTGGCCTTTCAGAAAAGAAGAGGAGTATGTAGGAGCCATCAGAAAAAAACACAGCTCTCTGACACCTTGATTTTAGCCATGTAACACTCATCTCAGACTTCTGACTCCCAGAGTGTAAGAAAATAAAAGTGTGTTATTTTAAACGACTAAACATGGTGATTTGTTACAGCAGCAAGAGGAAACACACACAGATGTGATAATTAAAGTTCAGCTTTTGGTGAAAATGTAAAACTAGTTTTCTGGGTATTGAGAGGCCCCGGGGGGGGAAAAAAAAAAAAAAAGGAATACTGCATTAATCAAATTGATGGTAATGGGCCATGTAAGGGAATCCTATAATCAAAGTTTACAAGGGACTAGGGAAGATGCCAAGGGCACATGATTCCCTAAAAGTAGTGCAAGGAGCATGTGTGAAAAAAGCAAAGGGAACAATGAGCTTTACGATTCATCCACGTTTACCACTTTTGGCAACAATGCATATATAAATATTTCTGAGAGGCATGGAAATATTACTATTTATCAACTAGCATCTTTGACTTTATAGCATATAATCTCACCCACAAGCACATATTTTATATCTACCATTTGATTACTGTTTATTAATCTCCATTCTTGGTTTGTCTTAAGCTATGAATTACCACTGTATCCTAAAATTACTACTTTCTGATTTGGCACAGGTCCAAAATGAGTACATAAATAGAGTAAAATTGTATATTTGGAATTCAGCGGGTAAAAAATATCAGGGAACACAACACAAAAGATCTAGAATTTTGCTTTCAAATAAACATTTTTAAAAGAAAAATATGTAAATGATTATGGCCAAGTTATAGGCATATTAATTCTGGCCAATATCCTTTGTTGTTGACTTTTCAGATATAAGCATGTTGAGCTTTATTTTGTCTTTACCTTCATAAAATACAATAGTTAAATGCATATCTTGGAGTCCTTCACCCCTGGGTTTATATCCCAACTCTTTCACCTACCAATGCCTTGCTTAGCTGCCCTATGTTACTTAACATCTCTATGCTTTAGTTTTTTCATCTGTAACATGGTGATAGTAATAGTACCTAGCTCATTAAAATAATTAAATGGAAAAAATAGATATCAAACACTTGGTAGAGTTTTACAGGAAACTCAATTAGAGGTAGATAGAACCAGCATTATTATTCACTATTTCATTGACATCAAGACAGCAAAGTTCCTAATAACTATTTACTATATTTAAAAAATAAATTCCTAATCAAGTGTGTCTATAATGCATTTCCTAAAAGGAACTCAAGTTATAAATTGAGTTTTATAATACCGGAGTCTTCCAGACCTTTCTTGCCCTTAATTTAATTAACTGGCCCAGTACAAAACAAAGAAACAAAAAAATAGAGTTGTATCAATGTTTTCCCCTTTGGAAAATTGTGGGGTACTTTTGCAGCTCAAATATGTTTTATTTCTTTCCATTTATCATAGTTATTTGGTGATGTGACAATATGAACCTCATAAGGGATCCTCTACACAAACTTTTTCCTACCTGCCCTGTGTTTTCATAGCCCATATATCATACTTTCAAAGCTATTTGAAATGATAGTATTTATAAGTTGCTGCCTCCAATTAAACTGCTTACTCCTTGAGAAAAAACACTAGTTTTATTTATGGTGAAATGCCACGCATATATCAGGGGCTCCAAAATCTGTGTGTTGATTAAATGAATAGAATTATTAAAAAATTACTTACCATATTCTGAGCCATTTCAATGCCTAATTCCTGAATAGTGAATCTATGATTTGTGCTACTTGACTCTGAGCTAAAACATAACAGATTCTGCATTTTCTGTGAATTTCCCAGTAAAGGCTCTGACAGTGGACGTGATCACAACTTGGAGCTAGATGGTAATATATCATTTGTTGCAAATAATATATAGAAATAATATATGCAAATCCAGGGATTCTAATTTTATTTATTAGCTGATTACATATGTTAAGAATACAGGTAATCAACATGTTCATCATCTCCTCTATAAAAAGTAAATTAATAGGTTTTTCAGCACAGAGTCTATTCCTTCCCTGTTCTCAGTACTTCCCCTTCTCCACTTCCCCTAAATCCTGAAAGCTCAGCCTTGACTGGGCTGGTGTCCATTGGTTTGAATGGTCACACTCTTGCTTGCCAAAGAATAAATCATACCTCAAGCTGATAGACTTTTGATAAGCAAACCAGTGAACAGGAGGACACATTTTCAGTAATTGCACTGTAAAATTGTTGAGCTCTAGTTTTCCAATGACATTATTCATGTAAGTAAATTTATAAGTATTATAAAGAAAATTAACAAAAATATTTGTATCATTTATTGTCCAATGCTTATTAAAACACTTTGTCATAAAAAGACAATGTACACCAGAATATTTTCACATGACTTTGCAAAAAGCACTAGGTTCAATACATTTTCAAATTATCAAATACCAATAAGAGTCTTTTTATTTAGTCATCCTATTTATAATTTGATATTTTAGAGAATCAGCAATCATGCAGTAACTTGCTAAGTAGAGTGAAAACTTGGAAAGTGAAAACCTTCACCTAAATATCTTTATTTTGATGCAGACAAAAAAGAAAATATGGTTGCTAAGGGCAAAATACATAAAATTGCACGTGGTTGAATACATAATAGACCTTAACAATGCTGGCTATTTAAATAACAACTTTAAAAACATTAAAAAGCAGCAGAAATAAAAAACTGTTTTCCTCCTTTGAAAACTACGTAGACCACACTTTTCTTATAAAAACAGTAGAGGATGTGCTACCCACTAACATGAAAGCTTTGTTTCTTCTCTTTCATATATGGGCTCTCAATTTGATAAATAAACTATTTTCTGAAACAAAGTATAAGAGAGTCAAAATTACCAGGTTGATTTTGCTCTCAAAAACACTTTTCTTCTACTTTGTTTTATAGCCTGCCAAGCTTATCATACTTTTGGCAGATATAAGCAACCTCTGTTGAATCAATCTCATGAAGCTAGTTAATGCCACTAGCTGCCACTGTTATCTGGCAATACACATCAGAGATGTTTATTATTGTTATTAATCAGTAAGGTGAACTGACATTTAGAATGCTCTTATAACATACTAAGTGACTCTCCCTATAATCAAAAGATTTTAAAGATAGTCGTAAGATATTTGAGAAGGATCTTGGCTTGTTGAAAGAGGCAAACATTTAGATTCAAAGTATCTTCATTGTTTTCTTTACTAATTTAGAGATTGACAATTTTTTCTGTAAAGATAGAGATAATACACTTTTTTTTGCCTTTGAGGGTTATATATTTTTTCTGCTGCTTCTCCTTCTCCTGCTCATCCTTCTTTTTCTGTATCTTTCCTCTCTCTCTAACTCTTTACAATTTTTTAACTTCTCACTTTGTGAGCTGTGCAAAAACAGCTGTGAGTTAAATCTGGCCCACAGACGTCATTTGCTGACCCCTGAATGAATTTACTCAACAAGTGTTTTTAAGCAATATGGTCACTGTCCTCATATAACTTGAAGTCCACTAACAGAAATAGATGACTATAAAAACAGTTGTACCACAGTATGTCTGGTACCATGATATTGCACGCTTTCCTATGAAGACACCTGACCCCAACGTCATAGATGGGGCAATTTGTGATAAATGATTATAAGAAGGCAACCAACCAAGCAAGGTCATCCCACCTTCTTCTGCTTGCTTTGGTCTAGCCTCACTGGCAGTTGATGGCTGCCCACCCACATTGAGAGTGGGTCTTTCTCTCCCAGTCCACCAAATCAAATGTCAGTCTCCTCTGGCAACACGGTCACAGACATACCCAGAAACAGTACTTTAAGTACTTTACCAACCATCTAGGCATCCTTCAATCCAATCAAGTTGACAGCTAATATTAACCATCACACAATGGGAAGGCATTGAGTCAATTTAAGAAAGGATGTGGAATGAGCAAATCTGGATTTTTAAAATATCTTTTTGGTTGCAGAAGCGAGACTGAATTAGAGAAATTCAAGACAGGAGGGTGGTCACCATTGTGGAAGCGACAGAGAGATATAGAAAAATGGCTAAATTTGAGTAGCTACATATGGAAGGACTAAAGTTGAAATCCCGTTTCTAAAAATCACTTACCTTCACGACATCTAACAAAAACTAAATTAATAATATTTCCTCATCTATTTCTCCCAGGTGGTTTCTGTGAAGCTCAAGTGAGATGAAGTATGTAAAATAACTTAGCAAGCAGGAAGTACTATTCACTTCTTTCTAAAAAGGTAGCAGTTTTCATTATTGTAGTCACTTAAATTCAAATTATTAAACACAATAACCTTAATAAAATCATAGCTTGAATAATATTCAATGAGGCAAGTGGGCATTTGCCAACCCTATTTTATCTTTTTTTCTAAGATCTGGAAGCACATAATTTGCTCCAATATAGTTTCCTGGTAATTTTAGGATCTTTCAGAGGCCAATCTGTATATTGGGTCTTCTTGTGCCCTCCCTAGAGTTACTTTAAAACTGGAAAAATGGCAAATAAATTATTATCTATAAATACACCCCAAGATTTGTAGAGAGAGAAAACTGTCTTTGAGTTAGGAAAAAAATACCATAACTGCCTGGATGGGTCTCAAGGACATTCCAAAGGCTAAAGGCTTCAGAGCAAAGCATGGAGCTGGTCTTTTGGGACAGAGAAAGATATATATTTTTTCCTTTAGAGAGGAAATGGAAGGGGATGAGGAAATAGGGGCTGGTGAAGAAAGGTATCTGGAAAGGACATAAGATGGAATGATACCCTGGGGAAGAGCTAGGAGAGGAACCCAGAGGACTACAGAAAAAAAGGAATGTTTAATTTCAGTCTTAAAAGTGTTTACTGCATGATAAGCAAGGCCTTCTCATCCTTTTTCATTACTCAGGTTCTTCAGTACTTAGGAAATTCTACCTTAGTCATGCCATATTCACAAATGTTTTGGGAGGGATGGATGTTGTTGATGATTGCTGATTGTGGATAGAAATTGCCAAGGAAGTTGGGTTTTGCAAAAGAGTAGCATGTGGAAGCAGGAGGTTAGGTGATAAAGGAGATCATAAGCTTGTGAAGGCTTGCACTTCTGTAGAAAACACGAGAGAGCTCTGGATTCGCATAGACCTTGGAGTTGAGGTCACTTACATAACCTACAGAACGCAGAAAGGGCCTCTCAACTGACATGTGGATTGCTAGTTTATCATGAGTTATCAGGATGGCTCAGAATACCAGACTTATTTCAGTAACCAAGTCTATAACTAAGAAAATTTGAAACCATCTACTGATGTGGGGTGCTTAAAGATAACCAACAAGTAGTTCAACTTAATTCTGAGATTATATATTTTTCATACTTTGCTTATTAGTAGAGAAACGTATTAAATGTCCAGATAAAACTAAAGTTTTCTGTAGTTCATGCCTTGTTTTTTAAAATTATTTGTTTTATCTTTCTTTCTATATAAAAATACAAATTTTTAAAATTTTGTTTTTAAAAATTATTTATCTTTCTATATAAAAATATAAATCATTGGAAATATATGGCATATTTTCTGTATGATTATCTTAAAATTATAAGTATGAAGCAACATTTATATGACTTCTGGGATGAAAACTGTTTATCCACTGTACTGATGGAACAATTAAATGTAGAAAATTTAATAACTGATGAACATAGTAATGTAAAATGTAGTAAAAATGGCTTTTTCTTGCACACTGTATCTACAAACTATCTTTTAGCATGCATAAGTTACAGCACTGAGTTAAACTTCCCATAGTTTACTTAGCAGCTTATGATTTACTTAACAGATCTACCACTAGGTAGCTCGGGGAACTTTAACAAGTCAGTTCACTTCTCCAAGTCTTTGCTTTTTCATCTGAATGAATGAAAAGTTGAAGGTAATGATCTTCAAATATAACAATTCTATAATTTTTAAAAAATGAATTGCAATGAAAGGTCAGAAATATGCTGTGCACTTACATGCTGCTGTCTTACTAACAGTCGAGAATTTCTGTTTGCATCACAAATACATAGTAATGTGGAAAGAATTACTTATTAATCTATATAACTCTTAAGATTATAGAACAATGGAGTTATAAGGGACCTCTGAGTACATTCTATCAAACATCTACTTTGGTACAATATGATCAATATATCCCCAAAGTGATCTTCTATCCGGGACATCTCCCATGACAGAGAATTCATTAATAGGTGATATCTTTATGCCTGTTTGGTGGCATTGGGTCCTATAATGGAGACGTTTATTTTGATGTCAGTTGTAGATGGTGATAACTGTTAGGGACTTACCATAAATGAAAGTTTCCTCTTTTTCCTTCTGCCCTTTGACTACAGATCCAAAAAACGAGGCTGTTCACTCTTTTTACTCCAATTTGTCTTCTATTCTGTTATTTTCCTGCTATTTTTTTCTCTCTCTCTCTCTCTCACACACACACACACAGAGCACTAATTCCTCTCAGTAGTTAGATATAAAATATTGTACACTAGTAAATAGGTCAGCAAGGTCTTCTAATGCTAATATGGACAAAGCTGACTTCTATCCATCTGTACATAACAATGCATTGGCAGTCAGAGCTGGATTCACGCTATTTTTTGTCACTTCTAATGCAGTGTTAGATGAGAAAACAGGTATAAGCACTTCAGTTTTAAGATGAAAAGAATCCTTGAAACATCATATGTGTTAAGGAAGATTTGTAAATAGCATGCTCTTCTTATCTTTACAGAGATGGTACCATTTTGAAATGTCAAGCAACTCTTTTTGAGTACAGTTTTGCAGCCTTTACGCATGAAAATATTTCAGTAGCTGTAACTAAATAAAAGGCTTAAAGCTCCATACTCTCTTTTTCTCTCTCTTTCACTATCAGAGAAATATTGAAAGTGGACTTACCGTTCAATATGAGAGAGGTACCAAATGAGGGAAAGAACCAGTTATGGAAGAAAAGCAGTGGAGTCTGGGCAAGCTGCCTAAAAGAACACTTGAGTTAACCTTCATATTGAAATTGAAAATGTGAATAATTTTTTTTCTGGATCCCAACAATAAAAATTGCCTTTGAACTTGTATTACTGTTTTTTGTTTTTTTACCAAAGCAAAAAGAGGCAACAAGAGAGTGAACTATAGAGGCAGAAAGCTCAATGCTTAAATCCAAGCACTGCTATTTACTTGTTATATAATCTTTGTGAACATACGAAATCAGTTTAATTTTGTTTTCTAATATGTAAATAGGTATTAAAATAACTATTTTATAATGGTACTCTGAGGATTAAACAAGAAAAATATCTGTAAATGATATATTATGTACATTTTATACAGACGTTTCTCAATAAGTTATAGCTATTATTGTTACTCAGATATATTGAATACGTATATTGAACTTCATTGTATATAATGAAGAATCATTATTAATAAAATCAGGAGACTGAACTCTTAACTTTTGGAGTTGTAAAATTTGCCTTCTATTTTAAATAACATGGATGAACAAATAGGCAAAATTGCTCTGACACTACGTATTTTTGCAACTATGAAATTGAGGATGGTTAAGTTTATCATATGTTGCAAAGTCTATAGACGCTTAGAATAGGAAATGAGGCCAAAGGACTCAGTCCAGTTTATTTACAAGAATAAATTCTGAAGAAGCTAAGATGAGAACTTCTTTGGTCAAGTATGCTGGATATTTTCTATTTGCCCCTTCACGTCCTCTCTCTGCCTTTTTCATGCTGCTTTATATCCCAGAAGATCAACCTCAAATGGCTTTAATAATTGGTTGCCTTGTCCAATGACTTTGGCTTGAGCACAAATACATAAAATAGGGATTTCAGTCATTGGCCATCAGGACAGTGATCCCTGAGAGAAGGAAAACAAGCAAAATGAGACCTGAAATTTCCCAGTTTTCAGGTTGCAGTGAGAATGTAGAAGATCCTCCTGTACTGAAAAAATGGTGATGGAATCCAAGAAGGCCAAGCAGCTAGAGAAGAAAGCCTTATAGAAAGAGCTCTGGATATCTAGAGAGTTCCCCTAGAGTCTTTAGCTGAGACATCAGTGAATGTGTTGTATGAAAACTACCTATGGCCTGTGGGGAAAAATAATAGAAAAAATAATAGAAAACTGTAGGTGGAAGAATCTTTGGAGTCCGTGAGTCCACCAGTTCAGTATCCATGGAATTAACCAATCTCAGATAAAAAATATTTGAAAAAAATAATAAAATATAACAATAAAAATAGCAGACCATTTGAAAATACTGTATAACAATCATTTACATAGCATTTACATTGTATTGTTACAAATAAGCTAGAAATAATTTAAAGTACAGGGAAAATGTGCATAGGTTTTATGCAAATACTATGCCATTATATGTAAGGAACCCTAGCATTCATAATTTTAGTATCCATGGGAGTCCTGGAACCAATCTTCTGCAGATAACAAAGGATGACTATATATTTCATATTTTCAAGAATGTAGAGAAGATGGAGCAGTTTAGCTAGAGATGTGGCATGTATATTTATAAATATTTAACAAAATCTTATAGATGAAAAAATGTAATGTCTTAGATGACAACTGTGTGCTGAATAGGATTAAATACAGATTAGATACAAAAGATTAAAACATTAATGAACATGAAGACGCAATAATCGGAAATATCCAAAATAAAACATGCAGAGAAAAAATACTGATAAAACAAAGGAACAAAGTATCTGTGAGCTATAGTACAACTTCAAATGGCTTAATATATTGTAATGAAAGTCACCAAAGTACAGGACTATAAACTTTGAAGATATAATGGTAGAAAATGTTTCATATTTGATGGAACTATAAACCCCCAAATCCAAAAGCATTAACAAACTCCAATCACAAGAAACATGAAAAAAATTATACCAAGGCACATCATAATCTCTGAAAAATAGTAAAGAGAGTATTTTAAAAGTGCCTACAAGAAGACCCACTGTGTTCAAAAGAGTAATAATACTACATGATAAAGCAGTCTTTATCCCAAAATGAAAGACTGGCTTAACCATCAAAACTTGATCAATGTAGTTCATCTCATTAACAGTAGGCTAGAGAAAAATCATAGGATCTCAAACACCAAAAAGCATTTGACAAAATTCAGTTTGCATTCATGAGAAAAACACTCAAAAACTAGAAATGGAAGGGAAATTCCTCAGGCTGGTAAGGTCATCTACAAAAAAAATTTAGCTAAGAAATTTAATGCTGAAAGGTTGTTTCCTTTTAAAACTGTGAGAAAAGAAGAAGGTTCATGCATACACTTTCTATTCAAAATCGATTTAGAAATCCTAGTAATTGAGGTAAAACAAGTAAAAGACATAAGTAATGTAATTATTAGAAAGTCAGAAGTAAGAATATTGTTATTGTACAGAAGTGTCTATATATGGAAAACCCAATGGAATTCTAAAATAAAAAAATAGGACTAAGTAGAATTAGTGAGCAAAATTAGCTATGTTGCTGGATATAAGGTCAACAGGCAAAAGTCAATTTTATTTTTGTAAACTATCAGTAAATTTTTGAGAAATGCCTTTTTTAAATACCATCTATAATAGAATAAGGAGTCCAGGAAATACATAGGGAATCTACATACTTATATGGCAAGTTGAACTTTTCCAAAGTATAAAGTTAGCTCAATTGGGAAAGGAGTGTTCTGTTTTTGTTTTGCTTTAACAAATAGGGCTTAAGCAATCAACTATTTCTATGAAAAACAAAATGAACATTAACTTCTACCTCACTCTACAAACAAAAATTATTTTGAGCTGGATCACATACCTAATGTAAAAACTGGAATAATAAAGCATCTACTAGAAATTATAGGAGAATATTCTCATGACTTTGGAATAGGCAAAGATTTCTTAAATAGATGTTTTGAGTCTCCCCAGCTAAACTGGGTTCTGGTACCAGAGCAGCTAGCAACCCTACCCTAGTAGGAAATGAAGGGGAGTTGGACATGGGTGTTTACAGTGTTTCTTACTTTTTTTTTTTACCTGGCAGGTAGTCTAATGCCTACTTGTCCAACCAATGACCAAGGGGCTCTTCACAAAGGAAACTTGTTTATAATGGCAGACACCCTTCTGGTTCTCATCTGCCCCATGTTCTGTTCAGGTCTGCCTGACCATCACTCTGGCACTAGGAACATAACTTTGTGTCCTCCCATCTCACCCCCATGTCCTAAGGCAGGTTTGGCCTGAGGTGGGACCTGGTTTGAAATACGGAAGGCACAAATTCAACACATCATCATAATAGAAAGCGAGTTAAAATACTTCTACTTTCAGATCCTGGGCAGGGATGTTGCAATGAGTTAAGAGGGCAGTCCTCCACCCTTGGGTCATGTGACGCAGAAATAAAGAATCAGGCAGAGAGAGAGAGGAAACTAGCAATATGTATAAGGAAATAGCATGTGGGATATGGGTTATTTTAAGTTCACAGGCAAATGCGTGAATGGTCTGTTTACGAAAAGCCACGGGAAAGCAGGGAACCTAGTCTGCTAAGGGGGAGAGATGCTCCTATACCTCTGCTCACCAGCTTGAGCCATTCAGGAGTGCTGCTCTACTTCTAATGCCTGAGCAGCAACCTTTAATTTATTTATAAATATATATTTTATATATTTATATATTTTAATTATAAAAGGAAAAAGATTCATGATTTTTAGTTCATTCAAAAAATTTTTGAACAACAAAAGTAACATTAAGAATGTAGTCAATCTGCAAATGAGGAAAAATATTTGCAAAACATATATCAGAAAAATAACTCATATTTAGAAAAATATAAAAAATTACAAGTCAATAGTAAAAACATATTCAACTGACAAAAAATGAACAAATAACTTTAACAGTTATTTCACAAAAGAAATCGTGTACTAGAATGGTCAATAAGCACACAAAAATGGTGTTTTACAACATGAATATTCAGGAAAACACAGATTATAATCACAATAAAACATCATTTTACACCCAGTAGAATCACTAACATTAAAAAAAAAAAAAAAAAAAAAAAGACAGAATATTTAAGTTGGCAAGTTTGTGGAGCAACTGGATCTCTCGTTCTTTAATGGTATGAATGCAAAGTGGTACGACTGCTTTAGAGAACTGACTGAAATTTTCTCATGGTATTAAAACAAATACACCCTATGATACAGCAATTCTATGACTAGATATTTACCCCAAAAAGTACACATAAATATTTACACAAAACTTATACAGTAATATTGATAACAGTTTTAACCATAATTGTTAAAACTAGAACCAACCAAATGTCCATCAAGAGGTAAATGAATAAAATTGTGATATAGTCATAAAATGGAATACTCCTCAGAAATGAATATGAATGAACTACTGACAATTCCCCAAAAATTAAATCTTAGAAATATTGTATTTAGTGAACGAATCCAAACACAGGAGAGTACATACTATTTGATTCTATTTATATGAAAGCTAAGAACAGGCATAGCTAATTTATGTATTAGAATAGTGGTTACCCACTTGAATGTAGTAAGCTGGATCGGAAATGACCCAAAGGAAGTTTTGGGGAGTACAATGATCTCTGTTTCAATTGGAGTTGGAGTTGCACAATTTATAAACTTATCAAAACTCAAGAAACTGGGCATTATATTTTACAATCTAGGTATTATGTTTTGTCTCAAAAATGACAAATTATTGAATATAGGTAAGTTTGAGGAAAAGCAAGATGATACTAGAAATCAGGGAGAGAGAAGAAATGTGAAGGTGTGCAATCATGGACAAGATGAAATGGTTGTGTCAGAGAAGAGAGAGAGGAAAAAAGGGCAAAGAACAGGATAGCTCACAAATATAAAGTGCCCATAATATTACAAATAATACCTGGAAAGGTAAAAAAATTTTGTTATTAAGTACAATAGATAAAAATCAGGAGAAACGAAGTAAAGGGTAGATAATGAACAGGCTCTAACAAACTTGAAGACTATATGTGTGCATATATATATATAGTCCTTTATATACACATACCTAAAATTTTATTTTAATGAAATAAAAATTATCCATCTTTTTTTTAAATTTATTTATTATTATTAAACTTCAAGTTGTAGGGTACATGTGCACAACGTGCAGGTTTGCTACATATGTATACTTGTGCCATGTTGGTGTGCTGCACCCATCAACTCGTCATTTACATCAGGTATAACTCCCAATGCAATCCCTCCCCCCTCCCCCCTCCCCATGATAGGCCCCGGTGTGTGATGTTCCCCTTCCCGAGTCCAAGTGATCTCATTGTTCAGTTCCCACCTACGAGTGAGAACATGCGGTGTTTGGTTTTCTGTTCTTGTGATAGTTTGCTAAGAATGATGGTTTCCAGCTGCATCAATTATCCATCTTTTTTATTTTATAATTTATCCTTTTTGTGTTATGTTGTAATAAGAATGATGCAATGAATGTTGCTACCTAGGCATTAGAAGTAGAGCAACAATCCCAAATGGCTCAAGCTGGTGGCCAGATATAGCAGTTTGGAGGCATCTCTCCCACTTAGCTGACTGGGCTCCCTCCTGCTTTCCTGTGGCCTTTAAACCACAGGAAGAGAAAGAGAAAAACATCTTTACATTTGATTAAACACACCTTGTGTGACTTAAGAGAAACTTTTAAGTGTATTCATTATGATATTATTTTCTAGAAGTTCTGCTGACCCTGACTTCTCACATTAAAAAAATTGAAAAGAACTTTAGCAGCTGGCAAGTAGAACAGCTTTATGTTATTGCCATAATGTGTGTTTAGGTCAATTGACGGGTTTTTTTTTTTTAATCCATCTAACTGAAAGATTTTTCTTCATTAAAAGTGTATTTGTTTTTTTTGGTTTGGTTTTTCTTTTAATCATTTAGACTATGCCTTGCCTGTCATGGCATCACTGGACTGACTCAACACGAGCCAACAAAAACCATTTATAACATTCACACATACATATTCTTTAAATAACCAAACTATTTGCATTAGCAATTATTTTTGCACTGCTTTGTGACATTTCTTGAATTACTCCTTAGCATATTATTTGATTTTTTTATTCTTTCATGCTCAAGAAAACAGTTTCTGGAGATGAGGCCACCAAGATGGGAGAGTAGGGGATACCAGCCTTTATCCCACCACAAAAATATATATGCAGCTATCCACAAATCAAAATAGGCTAATGAGGGCTCAAAGACCTATTAAAGAATCTGCAGCAACATAGGAGAGCAAAAAGACACAATATCCACAAAGAAAGGATCATTGGTGAGATTGACATACCTGAGATGCCAGTAGATGACCAGGAACAAATGAGAAAGTCACAGGCTGTTGATATCCGTCATGTGACAGGAACCACTGTAGTCTCCAGCGGCCTGCTCCAGAGAGGACACTGGCATCTCTTGCCACCGAGGTTATAATTTCTACCAGGGAACCTCCAGGAAGGAGACATGGCTATACACCCATCTTCTACCAAAGAAGCAACCACTCTTGAGCTGCTTCAGGAAAGGAACCGCCATCTCTCACGACCACAGCTGCCCTAAGTGTCCCAGCAATCTAGACCCAAACTCCATGGGTGGATTGGGTCTGACTATATCTCAAACACTGAAGCCATAGCCATAATGAGCTAGTTCACACTCTGAGTCCTGAAGCCAAGTTTTCATGGCACATGCCCATCCAGGCTACACCCTAACTTCAGACACACTCAACTTGCACAAGCCTGTGTGCCTCTTAGCTCCCTGGCTGTTCCACAAGCACCCGCGACTCATAAACTATTAATAACATAGTGGTAAAGGTGCCTGCATTTCAGGGACTAGAGCAATTACTTTGCCGATCCCGGAGCCATACTGCCCACACATGTGGCCATTGCCACCAAAGACCTCTACAATCTTCATTACCACTGCAAATATCCAGTCTTGCTGCAAAGAATTCCTGCAATGTTTGTCAACACAAACCTCAGATCATAGAGCTGCACAAAGACTACACAGCAGTGCTGTCACTGGGGCCAGCACCTTTTCACCTCACCCAGAAAGTACCGTCACAACCTCCCTCATTTGGGAAAGGTCTTTTTACAGAGAAACAAGTTCATAAAGTTTAGAAGAGGTGACTTCTACATCAAACGTGCAGACATCAATGTAAAAGGCAACCAGATACATGAAAAACCAAAAAGACAAAACATCACCAAAAGAACACAGTAATTTTCCAGTAGTTAATTCCAAGTAAATAAGGATATACAAACTGCCTAAAAATAATTTAAAAATAATTGTTTTAAGAAAGCTTAGCAAACTTCAAGAAATACAGAAATAATTCAACAAAATCAAGAAAGTAAGTAAATGTCCAAAACAAGAAATTTATCAGAAAAGTTGAAATTATATGCATTAAAAAAAAAAACATAAAATCTGAAGCTGAAAAATATGGTGAAATGAAAAATGTAATAGAGAATGTCAACAGCAGAATTTATCATGCAGAAGAAAGAATCTGTGAACTTAAAGACAGGCTATTTGAAAATATACAGTTAGAGGAAAAGAAAGAAAAAAATAAGAAGACATGAAGAAACCTGACAGGATTTACGGAACAGCATCAAAAGAGCAAAGTTCAAACTATAGAGGGTAAAGAAGATTAAGAGAGAGACAAAAGAGAAGAAAGCTTACTTAAAGAAATGATAGCAAACAACTTTCCAAATCTAGGGGAAAATATAAATATTCACTCACAGAAAAGTAAGAAGTCTCCAATCAGATTAAACCCAAACAAGACTGCACCAAGACATATTATAACTAAATTGTCAAAAATCAAAGGCAATGAGAGAATCTGGAAAGCAGCAAAAGAAGCAAATCACATGTAAAGGAGCTCTATTAAGGTTAGCAGTAGATTTCTCAGTGGAAACCATACAGAGCAGGAAAGAATGAGATTACATATACAAAATGCTGAAGGGAAAAAAACAGCCAACTAAGAATATATAGCAAAGCTGTGTTTCAGAAATAAAGGAGAGATAAAGACTTTCACAGACAAAACCTGAGAGACTTGATTGCCATTCAATCTGTCTTATAAGAAATGCTAAAGGTAGTTCTTCAAGTTGGAAAAAAATTAGTAACACAAAAGCATATGAAAGTATAAAACTCACTGTAAAATTACGTACACAGTCAAATTAAGAATACCTTAATACTGTAATGTTGTATGTTGTTTAGTATAAAGGTTAAAAGACAAAAACATTAAAGATAATAAAAGCTACAATAATCTGTTAAGGGATATACAATATAAAGTGATTAAAATTGTGATATCAAAAAAATGAGAAGGAGATGAACTAAAATTGGATCATTTTTATGTCATCGAAGTAATATTTCTATAAAAAATAGCCTGTGATTATTATAAGATATTTTGTTAAGCTTCATGGTTACTGCAAGGCAAAAATCTATAGTAAATATACAAAAGCTTAAAAAGTAAGGAATAAAATCATACCACTGGAGAAAATTATTTAGTCACAAAGAATTCCAGCAAGAGAGTACGAAAGAAACAAAGGATCAACAAAACAAAACAAAACAAAACAAAATTAACAAAATGGCAGTAGTCAATTCTTACCTATCAGTAAATACTGCAAATGTAAATAAATTAAATTTTCCAGTCAAAAGACATAGACTGGCTGAATGGATAATAGGAGAGCAAACTATACACAAGTAACTTACTTCACGTTTAAGGACACCCTTGAAAGTGAAAGAATGGAAAAAGGTATTCCATGCAAACGAAAACCAAGAGTGAGAAAACAAATAAAAACCAAAACAGAGAAGGGGTAACTATACTTATAATTCATAAAATACAATTTAAGGCCAGGTGCAGTGGTTCATGCCTGTAATCCCAGCACTTAGGAAGGCCAGGGTGGGCAGATCATCTGAGGTCAGGAGTTCAAGACCAACCTGGCCAATATAGTGAAACCCTGTCTCTACTAAAGATACAAAAAATTAGCCGGGCGTGGTGGCAGCCGCCTGTAATCCCAACTACTCGGGAGGTTGAGGCAGGAGAATCACTTGAACCTGTGAGGCAGAGATCGCAGTGAGCTGAGATCGCGCCATTGCACTCCAGCCTGGGTGACAGTGAGAACCTCCATCTCAAAAAGAAAAAGTACAAAACTGTAATTCAAGAAAAAGAAGGCTATTATATACAGTGGACCTCTGAACAACAAGGGTTTGAATTGCACAGGTTCACTTATACATAGATTTTCTTCTGCCTCTGCCACTGCTGAGACAGCAAGACCAGTTCTTCATCTTCTTTCTCCTCAGCCTACTCACACTGCAAAGGCCACATGAAGACCTTCATGATGATCCACTTCCACTTAATGAATAGTAAATATATTTTCTGTCTTACGCTAATCTCAATAGCATTTTCTTTTCTCTGGCTTACTTTATTGTAAGAATATAGCACATTACACATATAGCATACAAAATATGTAATAATAAAGTGTTTATATTGTTGGTAAGGTTTCCTGTTAAGAGTAGGACATTAGTAGTTAAGATCTGGGGTAGTCAAAAGCTATAGACAGATTTTTGACTGCATAGGAAGTTGATGCCCTCAACCCCCATGTTGTTCAAGGGCCAACTGTAGTCATAAAGAGATAAATTCATTAAGAAGATATAATTGTAAGTCTATAGATGCACAGTATCGCAGCAGCTAAGTGCAGAAAATAAATATTAATAAATAAATATTAATAAAGAGAGAGAGACTATAATTGGGGAACTTCAATCTTCCATTGTTAACAATTGACAGATCATCCAGACAGAAAACCAGTAAGGAAACATAGAATGAGTGCTACACTTCTAACAGACAAATACAGAACATTTCATTTAACAGCAGCAAAATACACATTCTTGTCAAGCCCTCACAGAATGTTCTCTGAGACAGATTACACGTCGGGCACAAAAGAAGCCAACAAATTAAAACTGAAACCTCATCAAGTAAAATAGAGAAAGTATTAGTGCCTATTATATCAGGTTATATAGCAGCTGGTACATAAAAGTCCTAGATAAGTGTTAAGGATCATTTTATTATGATGATGATTGTCATTAATATCAGCAGCATCATCAAGGGATCCTACCATTACAGCCCTTTTGGTACAAACAAATCCATTAGTAGGAGATGAGAATTTTTATCCCGTCCACAATATTGGGCCCCATAGTTCAAGATACAAGATTAGGTATAGTCATTGTTGCAAATATGGATTTGTAATGGATATAAATATTAATTTGGGTAGGACTGGCTTATGAAACATGAAAAGATATATTTCTGAAACTAAACCACTGAGAATCAGTGCCTAAATTATAGTAAATTCACCAAGACAATATTACCACTTGGGGACCTATTCTGTAAGTGAAACTTTCTATATCTTATTTTCTCCTTCCCTTTAATTGTAATTATGTTGAAGTTAGGTAACAGTAATAAAATTAGGATATTATCGTAAAGAATAGGGAAAGACTGTAACCCTTAACCCTGATTATGAAAAGCAAACCTGGGGTGAGAAAATTGAAAAAGCGGACAAGTCTATATTTTGTATTTTAAAAGTTAAATAGTTCCAATTGGTAACAACTTAATAGTGGAAACTAATATCATTAATTACAATTTAGTATGATGATTGCCATTGTATTATACAATGTGCAATGAGAAAGGAGAAGAAACCTGAGGCAGTCAGGCTCTAGGTATACACAAAAGTGACCCTTAGGGAAGAAAGTCATCAGCTTTGAGATGATTAAGAATCTGTAGAGTCAAGGCACTAGAAGCTACACCATTATTAATATTGAACTTATTGAAGGGAGATCAGAGTAAAAACCATTTCAATTTATTTTTCAAATTGACAAATAAAAATTGCCTATATTTATGGTGTACAACATGAAGTTTTGATATATGTATACATTGTGAAATGGCCAAATCAAGCTATTTAACTTAAGCACTACTTCACATGCTTATCTTTTTTGTGTGGTGAAAATATTTAATATCTACTCTATTAGCAATTTTCAAGTACATAATGTCATTATTAATAGTCACCATAATATGCAATAGGCCTCTTAAACTTATTTCTATTGTTTAACTGAAATTTTGAGTCTTTTGACGAAAATCTCCCCAATCTCCCCATCCCCCAACCTCTGCTAACCATAATTATACTATCCATTTATGCACCTGACTTTTTCCACTCACAACTGACATCATAAATATTCTTCAGCACTTGGCTTATTTCAGTTATCATAGTGTCCTCCAGGTTCATCCATACTACAAGAAATATTTAGGTAGTCTTTAGATAAAAGTAAAATAAAAGTCAGAAATCTGGGTCTACACAAATAAATGAGAAGCACTGAGCATGGTGACTACATAGATAAATAAATAATTATATATTGTTTTATGTAACTATCTTTAAAATAAAATCATTTAAACAAAATAATGTATTAGTATGTGGTTCAGAACATATGTAAAGCTAAAGGTAGGAAAACAATAGCATAAATATCAGGAGAGAAGAAGTGGAAGTGTACCATTACAAGGTTTTAATATTATACATTAAGTGGTATAATATTACTTAAAAGTAGACTGAAAAGTTAAAGTTATATACTATGAATGTTAATATCACTTAATATTTTTAAAAACCACAAAGAATTATATAGTTAATCTTTCAACAAATGAGATAGAAAAGAATCATAGGGATATGCAATTAATCTCTAAAACTGTGGATAAAGGGAGCAAAGAACTGATGAGACAAATAGAAAACAAAGAGCAAATGATAGATTTAAGCCTAACAGCATCAGTAATTACATTTAAAGCAAGTGGTCTAAATGCCCCAAATAAAAAGGAAATATTTCTAGTTTAAATATGAAGTAAATCCTCAATATATGTTGCCTACAAAAAGCATTCTTTATATATCATTTTTAACATTTAGTTTAGATTCAGGGTACATGTGCAGGTTTTTTTTATATAGGTAAATTGTGTGTTGTCTGTGTCTGATGTACAGATTATTTTGTCACCCAGGTAATAAGCCTAGTACCTGATAGGTATGTTTTCAATCCTTACCCTCCTCCCAACCTTTACCTTCAAGTAGGCCCTGGTGTCTGTTTCTCCCTTCTTTGTATCCATATGTACTCAAAGTTTAGCTCCCATTCATAAGTGAGAACATATAGTATCTGATTTTCTGTTCCTGGGTTATTTTGCATAAGATCATGACCTCTAACTCCATCCATGTTGTTGCAAAGGACATGATCTCATTCCTTTTTATGGCTGCATAGTATTCCATTATGTATATGTACTACATTTTAAAAATCCAGTCTACCATTGATAGGCATTTAGGTTGATTCCATGTCTTTGCAACTGTGAATAGTGCTGCAATGAGCATACACATGCATGTGTCTTTATGCTAGAATAATTTGTATTCCTTTGGATATATAACCAATAATGGATTACTGGGTCAAATGGTAATTCTGAAAAAAAAAAAAAAAAGACACTTTAAATATAAGAGAAATGGGTTAAAATTAGAGAGGAAAAAAATATACCATGATAACACTAACCAAAAGAAGTCTGCAGTAGTTATACTAATATTAAAGTATATCGAAAAGCAAAGAATGGCAGCAGTAAATGAGGTCATTTCATAATAATAAAGGGTTCCATTACTCAAGAGGACTTAATAATTCTGAATTTTTATGCACTTAACAAGAAAGCCTCAAAATTCCCAAGGCAAAAAGTGAGAAAATTGCAAAGAGAAGTAGAAGAATCCACAATTATAGTTGGAGATTTCAATAATCTCATCATAATGAATAGGATTAATTGATAGAATAAGTAGACATGAAATTAGTAGAAAAGGAAGGATATAGAAAACTTGAATAACATTATTAACTATCTTTACCTAATGGGTATTTATGGAAAACTTCACACAAATATAAAAGAATACACATTCTTTTCAAATGCATATGGATCATTTAACAAGATATACCATATTCTGAGCAATAAAACAGTATAAACATATTTAAAGGATTCATATTACATAAAGCATGTTCTCTAACTAAAGTCAAGCTATTTTCATAATAATATGCAGGCATTATTAGTCTATTTTCACTTTCATTCTCTCACAAGTTTACAATGAAGTTTTCAAGAATCTACGTGATGTGCAATATTGCAACAAATTGAATACAGAAGTAGCTTTAAGATTCCAATTGTCTTTTGTTAAGCCAGACACTATTATTTTCAAAAAAATTTAAACAATAATGCTCTTCTCATTAATATGTTTTGGAGAATGTGGTAATATGCCCTAAAATTTATTGATTGTGATGATATACAAGGCTTTTTAATTATTTTAGATTACTTAATACAAATTTTTTAAAATTCTCGGTTTTAATTTCTAACACTATAAATATTGATAAATAGAGCCCATAAAAAGAAAGTTTCCTGCTGGATATTTTAGCAATTTTTAAGTGGACAAAGGAGTCCTAAGTTCAAAAAGTTCGAGAACCATTGCTTTACAGCACAATTCAAATGTTGTCACTTTTTGATTCATGGAAACAGTGCTAGCTTTGCAGCTGAATACTTCCATCTTGGTGTCTCATTTGGAACTGAATTTTGACTGTTCAGGCCTGAACTCATCCTCTGCTCCCACCAAATCAATTCCTCCTATTGACATGTCTGTTTTTGTTAATGCTTAATTCTTTGAGTCACAGGTAGTTGAAAATTTGAAGCAAATATAATTTATTCTTGTCATGTCCTTTTTGATTGTATCTCTGTTAAGTGTTTGTATTCTGTTAGTTTGTTTGACACATCTACTTACTAGATTGAAAGTGCCCTCAGGCTGTAGAACATATATTAATCATACTTTTTAAAAAATCTCCTTTAACATAATACTGGGACCACACTCGATAAACCAGATGTATTTTTAGAATGATTCACAACTCAATGTTTGATTAAAATGACATCAAGTCGGTATTGATAATTACTTTAATATTGCAGACACAATGTTACTTGTATAACTTGGGACATTTATATTATTTGTTGGAGCTAATTCATTATCCAGTACAAAATTATAAGCCAGTTCATGAGCCTCTGGTCATAATTAAGCACACCAATGTGATTTTAACTATCTTTAAATTTAACATCATCATAAAATACCAATATGTTAGGTATTGATAAAATATTAATACATCATGATATGGGGACCTCAGGATCTGTTAAAAGCTTTATGTAGCCTACACTAGGTAGAAGGGGCTACAATAATGCTAGATAGTTTAAATTTTGCATTAAGCTTTTTGCACTTATGTTTGTGCCTCTGGTTAAAATAGCTATGAATGCTAAAGTCTGAGAAATGTATTAACAAAGGCACTAGTGCCAGGCTGAACTTAGTTCAAAGTAGAGCCGTTTCTACCGCATATTAATGATATTTCAGGAGGCTGGATCATAACTAGGGTCATGATAGCATGACAGGGAGTGGTTGGGGAAACAGCATGACAATATGGCTGCTGACTGGCACACACGCTTATGTGGGGGAAGTTCTTTGCCCAGGGGTGAAGGAGCAGCCAAATGCAAAGTATTTCAGGATGCAATAATGTGTGAGGATATAGGTAAGGGCACTGTGTTGATGGTTGAGAAGTGATAGGATCTTGATGGCAAAATATCTCCTATGGGAGTAGTTGAGTTACATGCAGGATTCTGTCTTTGTTTTGGCTGAATTGAAGGCACTATCTAAATTGCAGATGCCTCCTTTAGACTTATCTTTAAGGAAAACAATTTTATTGAGATTCTGAAACGATTGTATCAACTTGTTACACTGCTCTGAGGTCATAGAAAGCTATATTTACCAGAAGTTATCTTGATATCTAACATAATAAGAGGTTCACTATTTCTTCATCATCTAAATAGATAGGTAGATTAATATTCCATGAATTGCAATACTTTTAAAAACAAACTAATGCCTTTCCCATTTTTGCTCTAAATCATTTATGAATTTGAGTTTAGCCCTTAAAAATATTGCAGTTTTGCCTACGGTTACAATCAACTGTACTATTTTGACTATATATATATACACACACACATATACACACACACATATATATATATAATATTGTGTTAAGTAAGGCCGTGTATAAATTTGCTTTTGGCTACTCAGTTTAATCAAAATGAATTTTAGAAGTACTTAGAAATTATAAAAGTGCAAAAATAAGATTTTTTAAAATTTTATTTAATTTAGAAAACCTAATCAAGAGGGAAAACACTTATTTAAATTTAGTAATCTTTTGGCAATCTCATTAGTAATAGTTTTTCACTTGTAGTTCTGAAAATTTAGAAAATGTGTTTAACAAATGAATTTGTCATTCCTTCAAAGAATGCAATTATTGAGCATCAAATACATGCCAGGGACTGACAAAGAAAATAACTACATAAAATATCATACTTAACATCAATAGAATGGGGTACAAGTTACTTCTAGAAAAAAACAAATGGTCACCATTCTAGAGTATAGGAAAGAACTTGGACCCAACTGTATTCATTTGTTTTCATTGCAAGTAGAAATGTTATTGGCAGGATCCTTAAAAACAAACACTCATTTTAGTTCTTAAACAAAGACTTAGACAAAAATAAATGGTTTGAGAATTCCTTAGTAACTGAACTATGGAGGAATTACAACCAAATTAAATGTACTCAACATCATTCTTAATGTAGACAGGACAATTGTACAACATTGAGTTCATTATAACCATCATTCCTTCTACCCTAGAGAGATTGAAAGAGTTTTGTTTGGGGTATGAAGACCAGATCTTTGTCTCAGTCTATCCTTTCACTTCTTGATCCATCTTCCTCACATTAAGCCTAATATTGTCATTGACCTTGCTAACTCCTCCTAAGATATTTCACATCTCCTCTTACATCATTACCTTTACAGCAAATCGTGCTGTTCCTCTGCAAGTTACATAGCTTTAGGTAAACAAGAATGTCTAATGTGTACAATTTCTTATTAGATTTATTTCTCTTTTTACTTTTTTTCTTTTTCTGTTTCTTTGCTGGTGACTCTTCCTCTATCTAATTACTCTGAACTTTCTGTGTTCATGCTACCATTGCTTCCCTTAATGCCATTGTTTACCCATATTGCTGTTGACATGTCTCTAAAGACAAGCCCCAGAACTTCCATCGGGAATCTTTCTCTCTATGGTTTGTTTTTGTATTAATAATTTGAAAGACTAAAAGGGCTATTTATCTGCCATTTAGAAAATTCCATCATTGTGATTTGAAGTGACAAGTTTCTAGGCTGTATCATCAGAAAGGTACTAGTTACAGGTGAGAAAATACACCATTTCTGTAATATGCCTGTTAGCCTTCATGATAAAGCGCCTGCCACTTTTCAACTCCCATTGAAATCAGGCACCCTGCAAACTCTATAACTATACTTTTAGTTCTTCAAACATGCTGGATAAATAAACATGCTTCATGTCACAAATAGATTTTTGAGAAACACTGAAGAATTTCTAAGGAAAGATTCTTTTCCTTCTATTTTTAACTCTCCATGAATAGATGAGTGTAGTCCAAAAAGTTCTGAGCATTTTTTAAAAGTATAACTGGGCCAGCATTTCCTGGAATTCATCTTGATTAGAGGCATCTGGCTTATAATCTCAGTATTGCAGAGAGGCTCTGAGACTCCAACTTGAGCTGGCAAATGAATTTCAGTCATGTCTGGAAAAGCCTCTCCTGTTGAGCCAGCAAATTCTACAAGTTCTTTTGAAATTGAGTTGCTTTGTGAAAGTGGAGACTGACAGGCTTAGGGTTTCTTGGACCTCAAAATTCTAAGAACATGAGGGGCGATCTATAATAATTTTCTCTCTAGACTCAGAAAATTGATGAGAGTCACTGTAAAATTCAAACGTTTTCTACAATAATTAATAGATCTTGGGTCATCATGGTATCCTATCTTACTAAAGAATGGCCTAATTAATCACTCTCATAAAATTGACAAGTAGTGTTTATTCCAAGGAAAGTATGTTCTGCTCATTTCACATATATTTCTCATTGTCCAAATAAGTCCTATTCCTAGGATTGATGGGCTTCAAGCAGTAGTGGCACATGTTCTACTTGATCCCTTATGTTGTTTTCAAGATATTTTTTCATTTTTCAGAAGTCTGCTATACACATTTTTCAGAAGTCTGCTATATCAAACAGAAAATAATTGAAGTTGCTTAAAATGAAGAAAAGGAGATTTGTCTTGGGCCCCATCCACTCATCCTCCCTTCATTCCTTGCCCCAACCCTAGAGGCACCTCATTAGAACTCCCAGTACCTTATAACATTCAAATTGAAAATGTCTAAGGCAAAGCAACAAGTTTCACACAGAGCCTTGGGCACAAATTCCATTTTCAGTCTGTTGTGAATGTATAATTGTAGCCACACTACTTCATAACTTCAGCATTTGAGGATTATTCATAATGCAGGAACATTTATATTTTTACAAAGTATTTTTACACAGTCTACATGCTTTCTAGTATTTTTCACTTTTTAAATAAGTTTTTATATCACAGAAGTAATACATAATAATGTAGAAAAATCAGAAATTAAAGAATAGCACCTACAGACAGAAAAATAAAGACCTATATTTTCAGAACCCTTTGTAGATGCTGTCAAGCCTTATTCTAAATATATGTGCATATAGTAAGTTTTATGAAGTTGTTATTATTCTTCCTGTTTTATAGATGAGAGACTAAAGAAGGGATGGGGCAAATAACTTGCTCAGTATTGTATACCGAAAATATTATTGGTGTCTGAATTTTTGTGTATGTGCATAGATAGCCTCATAATATATTGCTCTTCTCACTTAATGACATATTTCTGTGTTAATAAATATATGATAAATAGTGATTCCATATATACACAGACAAGACTGATATAAATTTGAGTCATTCAAAGAAGAATCACACACATCCTCATTCTCTTTACCCTCTCCAATTCTATCTGCATCTCTATCTCCATTTCTGTCTCTACTTCTCTCTCTTCCTTTCTGTGGACTCCCTTTAGAGTTAGCTAAGGTTGAAAAAAAGCAACCAACCCTGTTTAAGCCACACAATATAAATTTTATGTATTTCAAATATTGGGGTTCCATGTAAAAATGCATTCAAAGAAAGCATTTTACAGATTAAAACAAAAGTTGAAAAGTTTAGTTTTATTCAATAGAGAAAATATAAGCAGCTTATCAAATTGCTTCTCAGCATTAATGAATGAACACAATTTTATAGCCAAATATTGTCAGATGCCAAAAGAATATTATCTCAACCACAAGCACTATATTTCAATTCGTGTGGTTGATTAAGTCTTGCTGATAAGGCAACAATGAGTAATCAACAAAAAGTAGCATCGGTCTAATATGTTAGAAGATTCAGTAAAACTGGTGATTATTATTAACTTAACCTAGAGCCAAGCAGTTTCACTGCTGAGGGGAAAATTTAATGTAAGACACTGAAAAGGGAAAACCAAGGATAGGAGCGTATGCTACCTAGAAATATCTATGAGAACAATTCCGTAAAAGTGAAAAAGTAGCAACGAATCCGATTGGTGCTGAAACAAGATTCTTACATTGAGACATTAGAAAAGAAACAAAATGCGCCTATAAATACTTAAGTAGTTAGATCAGTGTAAAAGGATAACTTGATCTCATAAAGCAAAAAATCAAATTCCTGACTGAACTAAAAAACAAAATGCATAGTAAAAAAGATATGTCTAGGAAAAGAAATCAATCCGAATTAATACAAAAAATTTCATTTCAGAAATTCTAGTAAAAACGCTTTCTCAACAAGATTTAAATTAAAATTCTTTTGTGTTACTAAGTAGAGTACATAATATTTATCTAAAACTGATGATATTTAATTAATATATGTCTAGAAACTGAAGACCATTAAGAAAGAAATGAAGTGACATAGACAAATTTACATTCACTAAAATGCATTAAGTGCAATGACTAAATGTATTAAGTTTCATGTATTTACCACAGGGAACTGTTTCTTGAAATTTCATGGATGTGAAAAATTATGACTAAAATATAGTGATTTAAAAATGTTTGTGATACAACACAACCTTTGAGTGATTTTAAGAAGTCACTTTACTTTCAGCTAATGGGTACATTATTAAATATTTCTATATCCTCTGCTAATAATATTCCATTGTCAATTCACTTAGAGCTCTTGTGTAACTCATTTTCTATAATTTTTGATCACTCAATGAACTTGTTGTTGGAAGTCACCCAAGACTTATAACGTGAATTATAAATGTTCCTATCATAGTCTTTGTCTTGAGACATCTAGAAGTATAAAGCAAAGAGAGGATGAAATTATAACTTTAAATATTTTGTTGTTGTTTGGTAAACAAATTATCTTGAATTGACATCCATAAGTATGGAAATAAAATTTGCAGATATGTTGTGCATTCAATATATGAGGTTATTTAGTGATTTGACTTGTATATCATGTTAAAAATTAAAATTAATGACACTGGATGAGAAGGTATATGTGGCTTTTAAAAAGTCTGTGCACCAGTATGTTTTAGAAATCCTTCAAACTGCAGATTCTTCTCATTGGGTAAAGTATAGTTCTGTTTTTATAGATGAATGTTTAGGAAGATAAGTTTTGGAAAATTTTATCAACAGTAAGTCAAAGGGTTCAAAGTGAATTTAAGACTATTTTTAGAAAAGTGTATAATGCAATAGCATATGATGTGTTACCATACAATAAATAAAGTGGTATACAATGAGGAGAATTTCAAGGAAATTTGAATAATTCTTGAGAGTTTTTTTAAATTTTAATGATTTGAAATGTTAATCTGCATACTAAAAGACTAGGATCAAATCCCAAAGAGGACCAGTATTTCAAAATAGATGTAAAAGAGTCTTTTTAGCAATAGGCGTTTTCTCTATAGTTTGCTGAATACCTATCACTTCCTGGATTTCTAATTTCTAAATATTATAGCAATATTTATACCATACCCTATGCATTGGCAAATTTCATATCAGCTAAAAATAATAAAGCAGCTTAAAGAATTAGAAATATACATTATAATATGCAAAGAGATGAGAGACAAAGGAAGAAATCTAGCATTGTATCCCTTGTCGACTTATATTTTTTGAACTGCTGTAAATTTAAGAAACATTAAAGAAAGAATCCATGAAATGTGATTATGATAAATGGAAATGTATACTTTAACATAAACAATTGAAAATTGGTGATCATTTATGTAATATAATTAGTAACGAAAGAAAGCAGTTTCGAAAATTTTTGCTTCTAGTTTTTAATATCTGTGTCAATGGATGCCTGATGCAGACATGGATCTTTATTAAATTGTATTAAGAGTATTTGAATAACTAGACTAATTTGTTTAGTTTAATATATAGTCATACATGAAAGAATACAGTATATATAACTCAGTATCATGCTGAGCATATTTTATTTAGCCAGATAAAAACATCATAGTCCTTGATTTTCATCTATTTCTTTTTCTTTTTTAAGAGAGAGAATCTTGCTCTGTAACCCAAGCTGTGGCATCATCATAGCTCAAAGCGGCCTTGAACTCCTGGGCTCAAGCAATACTCTTGCCTTAGCCTCTCTAGTAGCTAGGATGACTGGCTAATTTATTTTATTTTTTGTAGAGACAAGGTCTCACTATGTTTCCCAGGTTAGTCTCAAACTTCTGGCTTCAAGTGATCCTCCCACCTCAGACTCCTAAAGCGCTGGGATTACAGGCAAGAGACACCATTTCTCAAAGATCCTTAATCTGTTTCTAAAACAAAATCAATACCACCATTATAACTGTATTTGCCACTAAAACAAAATCAATACCACCATTATAACTATATTTGCCACAACAATTGCAAATAAAGATGTGAGTACAGAAAGATATATCAATAATTGAAACAGATATATTACAGAAATAGAAATACATACCAAAGTTACATTCATGGGAAGTTTCAGTGCATGAATTGGCAATAGTGGTAAAAGTTAAAGAAAAGTTATAAATTATGAAGATGAAAGTCAATAACAGAGACGTGAACAACTAGACTTATGTCCATTATACTATTGCATCATCAATGAAGTCCTCCAACTTTGAGGTGAAAGAAAAGAGTTCCAGATAAAAATTTATCATCTTATTGGTAGTCAAGAGCAGCTCTAAAGGGTATCTAAAGAGTAATTCAAACTCTTACTGGTTGTGGAAAGGAAGCCATAGACATAGATGAAGAATGAATGATTTTTAAAAGTTAATCAGGCCGGTCGCAGTGCCTCACGCTTGTAATCCCAGCACTTTGGGAAGCCAAGGCAAGTGGATCACCTGAGGTCAGGAGTTCGCAACCAGCCTGGCCAACATGGTGAAATCCCATTTCTACTCAAAATATAAAAAATTAGCTGGGCGTGGTGGCGGGCGCCTGTAATCCCAGCTACTTGGGAGGCTGAGGCACGAGAATCGCTTGAACCCGGGAAGCGGAGGTTGCAGTGAGCCGAGATGGCACCATTGCATTCCAGCCTGGGCAACAAGAGCAAAACTCCATCTCAAAAAAAAAAAAAAAGGGTTATTCAAAGATGCAAAGATGGATACTAAAAGGATATACATACGGTTGAAGTGGAAATTTAAAAATCATATTCACAATATTTTGCAGTTAAATTGGCTTACAACTAAATGACTTATAATGGTATTCATGAACTTAATGTCTTAGAGAGAAGATAGTATTCAAAAATTAGTTCTGGTATTCAAAATGAATGTTTTTCCCAATACAGATTATCTAAGGTTAAATGATTGATTTTGCTATACTTTCTAGAGGTTTCTTATCTGTGAAATTGAGACAAAATAATAACATCTACTTTACTGGGTAGTTATGAAGAGTAAATGGTTTTATAAATGTAAAGCACCTAGAACAGGACTCATCATCCCCTCACCTATTTCTATGATACAAGCTATAATTTTCTCCTGAGACCATTGCAAAACTGCCTGCCTGTTCTCCTGATTTCTTCCACTCTCCTCATGGCCTAGTCCCTCTAACCTAGGCTCATTGTCTTTTTCTTTTCTTTTCTTTTCTTTTTTATTTTTCTTTGAGACAGAATCTCGCTCTGTCGCCCAGGCTGGAGTGCAGCGGTGCGATCTCGGCTCACTGCAAGCTCTGCCTCCCGGGTTCACGCCATTCTCCTGCCTCAGCCTCCCGAGTAGCTGGAACTACAGGCGCCCGCCACCACACTCGGCTAATTTTTTTTTTTTTAAATTTTTAGTTGAGACGGAGTTTCAACGTGTTAGCCAGGATGGTCTCGACCTCCTGACCTCGTGATCCGCCCGCCTAGGCCTCCCAAAGTGCTGGAATTATTACAGGCATGGGCCACTATGCCCGGCCCCTGGCCTCAGTTTCTGCCACTTTAGCCCCGACACACTCTGTTCCAGTCACATTGTGTTCTTCATCAACCTTTTCTCTTATTCTCTCATCTGGAAATGCTCTTGCTCAGATATACACACGACTTTCTCTCTCTTCCCATTTAGCTCTTAGGAGGGACCACTTTATTTGAAGGCCCTTCTAAAACCAAGAGAGTGCCATTCCTATTCCTTAATCTTTTCTAGCTTCTTAATCTAGTTTATTTTTCTTCTATAACATTTGTCACTATTTTGCAGACCATGTACTGACTTACCTTTTTTGTTTATTGTCTATCTTCTTTGTTAGATAGCTTCTGTTTGGCTTTCCAGAAAAACCTCCACTCTTCTGTAGCCTGATTTTTGCCCAGGACACTTATCTGTATTGACAGTATGAAGAAATTCTCTTCTTTTCTGGCACCTTGTTAGGTTTGACTAATGGAGCACCCCAGCAGCATAAAGGAGGAAGGAGAAGAGTGAAGTAAGGTTATGTATCTTACTTGGATCATTTTAATAACTGATTCACTTCAGGCTGGTTGTTTTCTTTTAGCAAAGATCATTTCTCTTCTTAAGAACGATTTCTTCTGCATCTGTGCTACTTAAACCATGATCCAAGGAACTTCAGCATTGGCATCGTCTGGGAGCTGAGTAGATAAATAGACTCTTAGGCCCCAACTCAGATTTACTGATTCAAAAGTCTACAGTTCAACATGAGCTCCACGTGATTCATAGGCATGGTAAAGTTTGAGAATCACTGCTTTTCTGGGTTCCAGTAGTTTCTTCATTGCATTGACAGGCATTTTCAAAGGCCAATTTGTTGTACTATATCTTGTGCTTTCCCTATACTTTGCCAAAAACTTTGCAAATAGCTTATTTTTAATCATCTTTTTCAAATTATCCCAATTGTCTAGCTATTTGTGAGAATCCTAGCACGATAGATCCATTAGACTATGTACTCCATGAGGACAGAGACTTTGTCTGTTTAGTTTACAGCTTTATTGGCAGTTTTTGGCCTATAATGAGACTCTCAATATGTTTTGATAAACTGAACAATGCCGGGCAGTAAATGTTAGTTTGTATTAGCATTATTATTATTATTTAATATTATTGTTGTGTTACCTCTAGCTTTGATGTTATCCTAAGACACAACGAATACTGATATAGTCAAAACCAGGATTACCAAAATTGATCATCTCTTCTTCCTTTTGCAACAGTGTAATAGTTTTTGGAACAAATGGAGAGGTCTGTTTAAGAAAGTCACATCCTAAAAATCAATTAGGAGTTGGACAGTATAAATAGGAGTGTTTTCCTGGCAGAGTAAACACTTAACCTGGAAGTAGTTAGAGAGCTGATTTTCTTAGAACCTATAGTTCACTTAAAGGATTTTGCATTTTGTTTTAAATAAAGGAATTCAGTGAGGAATTTCATGCGGAGAAGTGATATTTATGCTTTTAAAATATGAATATCACTGTTGATTAGAAGATTATTGCAGAGGAAGCAGGAATGAAATCAAGAAAACCAATGAAAGAGATCTTTCAGTGGTCAAAGCAAGAGAAGATAGAGACCTGCATTACATTGGTGAAAGATATAAAAAAGAGAGTTTGAATAAATGTGAATGTATATTTAACCGAATTTGGTGATGGGAAAGATGAGGAAGGTGAGGGCAAACTGAGAATGACTCTAAAATTTCTGACACAGGCAACTGAATGGTAGATGTGTCATTTGCTGTAGTACAGAGAATTGTTAGAGTAATAGTTGTAGAGAAGAAGCTCGAGAGTTCTGTGTTTGACATGTTAACACTGAAGTGGCTGCATACATTCAAGTGGAAATGGGAAAAATAAGAGTGTAATAAAATACCAGTTGGTGAGTTAAATAATATTTAAATACCTGGGAATGGTAACATTTCTTAAGGAGAGACTATAATCAGGTTATATCCCTGAATAACTCTAATACTGAAAGATCAGCTACCAGTGACTACAGCAGGGTATAAACAGAGATAGGAGGGAAATAAGGAAAGTGTGAGGTTATAGAATCCAAGACAGAAAAGAGAAATAATCTACATTAGAGTTACCATACACCTTCTCTACCAATAATAGAATCCAAAAGAGAGTGGAATCATATCTTTAAAGGTTGAGAGAAAATAAACATAAACTTAGAATTCTATATCTGTAAAACTATGACTCAATATTAAGAGGAAAATAAGAACAGTTTTAGATAAAAGCTGAAAATGAGAGTTTATTATTAATAAATCCTCTCTATGCTTTACAAAATGTCAAAAGCTATGGTGAGCAAGCTTTTGGGCAAAACTAAATAAATGTGAAATGTAACGATAATAAAACAGTTATAATGACATTTTAAAGAGGTTGAAAAAGTAAAGTGAGTGGAGTTAACTAGTAGACAACAATGCATATTAAATGGAACATGAAGGGCAAAAATAAGACATTCAAACATTCGTATATTGTTTTAGTGTAGAGTAAATATGTTGTTTATTTTCAGAGAATATTAAGACAAATATGTACGCTAAAAATGCAAAGGCCAACAGTAATAAAATAGGATTATAATATAACACTTTCAAACAATTAAGACAAGGAGGGAAATAATAGCAATTAAATAAATCAAAGAGAAAGCAAATAGGGGAAACATCATGAGTAGAAAGTACAAGTTAAATTGCTTCAAATAAATTCATCAGAAATATTAATAATTGTAAAATGAGCTAATTCATCTTTTAAAATAGATTACGTTTGATTGTTTATATATACATTAGATTTATATGTTTAATGCAAATATCACACACATATGGCTAGTATAAGTATAAATAGTATTTATGGAGGCAAGTCTAAAATTTAATAAATAAATGTTAAAATGAAAATAAGGTTTTATCTCAGGAGAACTGCAAATGGCACCATGGGCAATACTTGAAGCCTCTGACATTTGGGCAATATAGAAGATTAAAGATAAATGAATGAATGAATGAACAAAATAAATGATGTTTAACATAAAATATCTAAAAGTCTTGGGTTCAACAAAGTGAATGTTCTTTAAATAATTGTTTCAGCTGAAGAAAAAAAAAATAGGAAATCTCCAGTGGCTAAAAGCAAAGAAGGTTCAGGAAGCCAATGCTGTGAGTTGTCGCTGAATTTGTGGCTGATTTTGATAATACAGAACCTTGATTCAGTTGCATGAGGAATAAGAGATTCAGTTGGGCATCGCAGTTTTAAAATCTATGCCTTTGGAATATAAAAAGCATGGATTTTAAAACTGGGATGCCCAACTGATTCTATGACGTTCAAAATGTGTTACCTCAATGAAAGAGAAAAGAAAGAATACAAGTACCTGCTTACCTGGGATAGGTATCAGATTCTATATAAACCAGGGAGAAGACATTCAGCTAAAATTTTAAATAAATGGCCCAAACCTAAATTTGGGCCAGTTTAAGAGCTTATCACCACTAGGAGCCACATACACCAAAGACATTTGTGCCCACTGCAAGCTTTTCATCGGACTCTTCCTGGGCATTCAGAAGAAAGACTGAGAATATGGTGAGAAACCTGAGAATGCATCCATCCATCATCGTGCTGGCTTTGGGAAGGGGAACATCAGTCACTACAGAAATGGCAGAAAGGCTGTTATAGACTGCATGTTTGTGCCTCCACCTTCCCATATGATGTTATTAGGAGGTAGAGTCTTTGGGAGGCAATTAGGTCATGATGACAGAGACTTGATGATAAGATTAGTGCCCTTAAAGAAAGAGATTGTAAAGGGCTTGCTTCCTCTCTCTTCGCTGTGAGAGAATAAAAGGTAGACACCTGCAAACCAGGAAGAATGTTCTTACCAAACACCAGACCTGCTGGCACTTTGATCTTGGACTTCCCAGCCTCCGGAACTGTGAGAAATAAATGCTTGTTGCTTAAGCCACCCAATCTATAGTATTCTATTATAGCAGCTTAAACTGATTAAGACAAAGACCCACCCAGGTTCTTTTCTCCCATCTCTCCTATGGTGCAAAAGCTTTAAGACTCTGAGAGGGGAGCAGATACTTTGTCACTCCAAGCAACAGGGGAAGATTCTTTACAATTGGATGAAAGAAATAGAATAAATATCCCTCTATCCCAAAGAAAGAAGCAAGAAAACACCCTGGCCCAGATATTTAGAGAGCCTCTGCCACTGAGAAAGGGGCAGGATCACTGAGAAGACCCTTAATCTGGGGACAGATCATCTACCCAATACTAAGGCTGAACTAGAACAACAGAAGACACCCCTACTCTCCGTCACGAGGCTAACAAGTGTAGAGTAAATAAGTAAAAGCAATCTACTGCTGGGAGAGAGAGGCAAGTACATAGATAAAGACTCTCTGAGTGCAGGTAGAAAGAAAAAACTTTAAGTTGAAGATAGAATCATAAATTGAGGAAAGTCTTCTGATAAAGCATTCTAGAACTGAGACAATGGTGCACTGACAATAACCACAGCAATAGGAAAATCCAAACCTAGTTTAAGTTATAACTATATTGATTGAACCTCTCACACTGGAAGCATAGCAAAAATAAATAAATAAATAAATAAACGTAAGTAAATAAAGGCATGTCTACTTCTAGGCATAAAATAAATGATTTATTTTTTATTATAATAAGAATGATAATATATAATACTATATATTAGTATACCATATATACTTATATACTGTAATATTTACTATTTATCTCAGTTTCTACAGTTCTACTAAAGATAACAGACTTTCAAACAAAAATTACATGATACATACACATACACACAAAAGGAAAAACAGTACACTGTAAAGACAAAATTATTGACAGAACCAAATTCAGATATAAATCAGAAACTTTAAAATTACAATAATAATATCAAAGTTTCCATCATATGAAATTAGAAGAAGGAGCAAATTAAGTCTAAGTAAAGTGGAAGAAATAATATAATAAACATAATAGTAGAAATCAATGAAATTGAGAACAGAAAACAATGCAGGAAAATCGATAACACCAAACGTTGGTTCTTTTGTAAAGATTAGCTAAATTAACAATCTTTGGCCCAACTGACCAACTTCAAGTTCACTAATCAAGAAAAGAGAAAAGAGTCAAATAAGAAATATCAGAAATTAAAGAAGTAACATCAGGACAAATATTACAAGCACCAGAAAGATAGTAAAGAAATACTAAGAACAATTATATGCCCATAAATTGAACAAGTTGGATTAACAGATGAACAGATTCCTTACAAAGCTCAAATGGTGAAAACTCAGCCAAAACAACGAGATAACTAGAATTACTCTATAGCTATTAAAGAAATCTATTTTGCTATGAAAAACTTTCCAACAAACAAAACTCCAGGCCTAGATGGCTTTACTGGTAGATTCTACCAAATATTTAAAGAAGAAATAACATCAATAATATCAAACTTTTCCAGAATGTAAAACAAGAAAGAATATTTTCCATTTTTTTTCTTCACAGCAGAATTACCTTGATGTGAAAAAAGACACAGTAAGTCTCAACAATAAACCAGATGCAATCCAGCTCTATGTAAATATAAATATATATAAAGCATAATACATTTTGACCAGTTGAAGTTTATTCCTTAGATACAAAGATAGTTCAACATACAAAATCAGTTCATGTAGCCAGGTACAACAGTGCCTATAGTCTCAGCTACTTAGGAGGCTGAAATGGGAGGGTCATTTGAGCCCAGGAGTCCAGCCTGGGCAACATAACATGACCCTGTCTCTGAAAAAAATTTTAAAAATTTGTCAATGCATAACATTCATATATGAAAAACCGAAAAACATGCTCCCTGGAGAAAGACTGAAAGCTGTTCCTCTCAGATCAGAAACAAGTAAAGGATACCTCTTTTTACCACTTTTATTCAACATAGTACTAGAAGACCTAGCCAGAGTAATTAGGCAAGAAAAAGGAATAAAAGGCATCCAAATTGGAAAGGAACAAGTAAAATTATCTCTATTTGAGATGATATGATCTTTTATGTAGAAAACCCTAAATATTTCACACACAAACATCTGTTAGAACTAATAAAGTTGACAAGGTAGCAGAATACAAAGTCAACACGCAAAAATTGGTTGCATTTCCATAAACTATTAATGAACAATTCAGAAAAAAAATTAAGAAAACAACTACATATATAACAGCATCAAAGAGAATAAATACTTAAGAATTAACCAAAGAGATAAAGGTCTTGTGTACTATAAACAACAATAGCAAAAAGAATTGCTGCAGGAAATTAAAGAAAACATAAATAAGTGGAAAAACACCCAGTGTTCAAGTATTGGAAAACTTGAAATTGTTAAGATGTAAATACTACCTAAAGCAATGTATAGAATTACTGCAATCCCCATCAAAATCCCAATGACATGTTTTTTCACAAATAGAAAAACCCATCCTAAAATTCGGATGGAATCTCAAGGGACTCACTAATCAAAACAGTTCTGAGAAAGAAGAACAAAACTGGAGGCATCACATTTCCAGATTTAAAAACTTGCTACAAAGTTACAGTAATCAAAACCATGGTTCTGGCATAAAGACAGACATATGGAACAGTGGAATAGCACAGAGTCCAGACATAAACCTTCACACATATGATCAGATTATTTTTGACAAAAATACCAAAATCATTCAATGGGGGAAAAGACAATCTGTTCAACAATTGATGCTGGGTAAACTGGATGTCCACATAAAAATGAAATTAGACGTTTATCTAACACCATGTAAAAAATAACTCAAAATAAATTTGTGCCCTAAGTGCATGACCCAAAACTATAAAATTGTTGGAAGGAAATATAGGGCAAAAACTTCACAGCATTGAATTTGGGAATGATTTCTGGGATATGACATCAAAGCACAAGTCATAACAACTAAAAAGACAAATTACTCTTCAGGAAAATTTAAAAATTGTGTGCATCAAAAGACAGTATGAACAGAGTAAAAAATCAAACCACAGAATTTGGGAAAATATTTGGAAATCATGTATTTGACAAACTATTGTTATCTAGAATATAAAGAACTTCTAAAATTCAACAACTCAAACCAAACAACTTGATTAAAAATGGGCAAAGGACTTGAATGGACATTTCTCCAAATAAGATATACAAATGGCCAATAAGTATATTTAAAAAATGCCCAACATCACTGATCACTAGGGAAATACAAATCAAAACTATAATGATAGCCCCTCACACCCATTAGGATGGTTAGTATTAGAAAAACAAAATGACAACAAGAACAATAAAAAAAAAAAAAAAAAAAAAAAAAAAAAAAAAACAGGAAACAAGTCTTGTCTATGATGCAGAGAAATTGGATCCCTTGTGCACCATTGGTGCAAGTGTAAAATGGTACAGCCACTGTGAAAAATAGTACAGCTTTTCCTGAAAAACTTTAAAATAAAATGAATAAGACATAGTATTTGATAGCACGACAGGGTGACTATAGTCAATAGTAATTTAATTGCACATTTTAAAATAACTAAAAGAGTGTAATAGCACAAAGGATATATGATTGAGGGGATGAATACCCTATTTTCCATAATGTGATTATTGCTTATTACATGCCTGTATCAAAGTATCAAATATATCACATAAATACCTACACCTACTATGTACCCACAAAAAAAATTTTTAAGAAAATAAAAAAATTAAATACAATTACCATATGATCCAACAATTCCACCTGTGAGTGGAACCTGAAAGAATTAACAGCAGGGTCTTGAGACATTTGTATGACCATGACCACAGAAGCATTATTCCCAGAACTAAAATGTGGATGTAATCCGACTGTCTATTGATGGAAGAATGAAGAAGCAAAATGTGGTATATACATATAATGGAATATTATTCAGCCTTAAAAAGTAAAGAAATTCTGACATAATGCTACAACATGGATAAACCTGGAGGACATTAGGTTAAGCGAAATAAGACAGTCACAAGGAAAAAAAAATACTACATAATTCCTCTTATATGGGGGTATTTAGAGCAGTCAAAATTACAGAAACAGAAAGGTGAATGGTGGTTGCTAGGGTCTGAGGCAAGGCAGGATTAGGGGAGAAGGTAAGGAGTTACTGTTTAATAGACTAGAATTTCAATGTTGCAAGATGAAGTTTCGCAGATGGATGGTAGTAATCATTGTGCAACAATGTGAATGTACTTAATTCTACTGAATAGTACACTTAAAATGGTTAGTCAATTTCGTCTTGTGCATATGGTACCACGATAAAAAAAAAATGGGGAAAAAAACCAATCAATGCAATTCACCTATCAATAACTTGAAGAAAAAAAAAATATGATCATCTCAAATATGGAACAAGTATTTGACAAAATTCAACATAAATTTCCGATAAACACTCTCAGCAAACTGGGAATAGAAGGAGCTTCCCAGACTTGGTTAAAGGGTATCTACCAATAATCCTATAGCTAACACCATTTGTAATAGTGAAAATTGAATGTTTTCTCCCTAAGATTGTGAAAAATGCAAGGATGTCTGCTATTGCCATTCGTATTCAACTTTATAGTGGAGGCCACAGGCAGTGCACCTCTCTTGGATAACAATCAAAAGAATAATATATTATTAAAAATTAACAGAGAAAAATAATTATTAATAAAAATTACCAATCTCAAAAACAGAATGAGAAGAGTTTATCTCTAGATGGGAGTGGAGACAGTGGTGGGCAGGAGGCAGAAAATTATGAATAAATGTGTTGTTTGTTCTTCTTTTGTTTTAAAATGAAAAAACACTAAAGCTTGTTTTCATACTGGGGGTAAAAATCTAGTATGAAAAAAGGAGTCAATGTAATGAGGAGAGAGAACCGAAGTAAAATTCCTGGAGCTGGTGAGAGGAAATGCAATCCAGGGTACAGAGAGGGATAATATTGGACAGTGAGAAAGGCTCTTCCTCAGAGTCTACTTACCCATTAGGCTCAGTAGGAACAGTTTTAAGGCCTCCAGATGCTTTTAGGGCCCATGAAAATGTTTTCATCAATTTTAAAATCAGAAGTCATAATGTCGTGCTCTTCTCTGTGGAATCCCAGCAACACTAGTATGTCAGTAGAAACAGGTTAGTTGGTAGATTTAGTGGTGGGAATAGGAGAGTATTCCCATCTAACTACTTTTATACTCTCTATAAAATATGAGCTGATCTTGGTGCACTAATGGCTTAGTACCTCGGCAGAAACTGAAATAATTAGAAAAGTAAAAAATATACACAGAATATCTGAGAATAGAGTAGTGAGCATGAAAGAGAAACATAGAATGCTAAGTTGAGTTAGCTGTTCATTTGAGATCAGAGATCAAATATAGATACAGCAATATCTTTCTGCTGGGCTGCGTGATTTACTCCATAAAAAATAAGTTTGGTTTACATAGCATCTGAGTTGTGCTAGTCAATTGCTACCCAAGGAAAGAAGAGAAAGAACAAAAGTAAATCTCTCGCTCTCTCTCCTTGGCCTTAGTATCTCTTTTTCTCTCATACATAAATATATCCTAAATGAAAGCAATTTTTACTTTAAGCTTTAGGATTGTTTGAAACTTTTATAATGAGTATTTCTCAAATGAAGGAAATGCAGCTCTATAGTTGGTTTACAGAATTATAAAGCGTATGGGTTTGAAAAGATATAGACAGGACAAAAATCCTAACTACTCTACTTACCAGCTGTGCAACCTTAGACTTAGAGATACTTAACCTCTCTGACTCTTTAGTATTCTTTTCTGCAGAAAGAAAAAAATAATAACATCTAATGTATAATAATTTTGATAAATATTTGTTTAAATGATGTACAAAGAAAAATTTAGTGCATATATAGTATATACAGTATATATACACTAAATATATACTAGATATGCATTAAATTATTCTATGTACACACATATGTAGTATATATATATTTAATCTAATATATAAATTAATATACAAAATTATTCTATATGTTTTATATTTTATATATAGATATATAATATATAAAAATAAAATATAAGTATAAAAGTATATATATTTTTATGGTTCCTGAATATAACTGTTGCCATTATTAATTGATGGAAAAACTCTTGTCAACAAAAGTAATTAACAAAAATTAAGCCAAAATCAAATCTTTTTTTTTTCTCATGAGGCCAGGAAAGGTACAGAAATAAATCTTTAAAAATGTTTTATGTGGTCCTAAAAGTAACCATGAAGAAAGGCATTCAGCTCTTTTTTAAAATGCACCAATAAAATTATGTTCTTAGAAAACTATACACTTATTCTTTCATTCGATTGTTCATTTATTTAACACAAAAGTATTTATCTAACACATGCTCTATGCTCAGCATTTAACTAAACACTGGGATAAAGTGGCAAATCCTGTAGTCTTCTGAAGCTCTTCATGTCCTTCTGCCATTTTTTGACTTTCCATTGAGTTTAACTCTACATGACTCTTAAAAGTTTCAGAAGCAAAGAACAAGTTATCAACCCATCTTCAGTTCTCAACCCTGCCCTTCCTTTACGATACTATCTTACTTATTTTAAGAACAGGTAACTGCTAACTGACATTGACTTTTCTGCATGACTTATTTTCTTCTGTTATAAAATATGACATTTGCCTGATATTTCTTCATAATTAAGCCCTGACTTCTGAATTTCTGTGCCCCACCCCACCCAGGGTGGGTATATGACAAATACATTCCTTAACCAAGTTTATCAGAGATAGCAACATATCAGAGCTATCTCAGCCTAGCTGTCTATAGAAATGCCTGCACTAAGTTATGATTCAGTGTTATGAACTGGGTTGCTATCAAAGGCTGATATAAGAAATGGCCATTTAAAAAATGTTACTCTATTTTCTGTAAAATGTGAGTTGAAGACATTATCCATTATTGTTACTCAACAGCCACACCATAAATTTCCTCTAGAATTTAGGGACAGGAAAGTATTTGTCTCACTAGATAAACTTTTATGTTTTCTCTAATCTGACAAAAGTAGTATATAGCACACTAGTTAAGATGATGGCTTTGGAGTCAGATAGATTTGGGTTTGAGGCCTAGTCCTAACTTTTTCTGACTAGGGAAATCATGTAGTTTTTTTAAGTCTTCTTTTTCATTTGTAAAAAGGAGACCCTGTTTTCATTTATGTTGTTTTTTGGTGGTAGGGGGAATTCAATGAGAGTAGACATGAAATACATTTTATAATATCTTGTATACAGTGAATTCAATTTATATTATCTTTTATGTTTACTATCAGTATATAACTCCATACATTTTTCCTCCTGCCTTAATTTTCACATCTAAGTTTTCTGCTGAATTACACTTATAATCTTGCCCAAAATTTTGGGTACAATAATTTTTTTTCATTTCTTCTTCTAAATATTTTAAATGATTTCTTATTTATATATATCTTTCTAAAAATATTCAGTATTAAAGATGACAAGTATTTTTTATGTTTATGGGTATAAAAATATCTAAAGAATAGAAAATCCTCAAAGATATCCTATTTTGTATAAAAATTAAGATGTAATTTTACATGTCATTTCAAACAAATGAAAACTATATTTAATAAATAACTAAAAAATGTTAGATTCCTGTTTTGAATGTTATGTGTATGTATATGTGTGCTTGTGTATTATGTTTATATGTGCATATATGTGTGTGTATATATATAATTTTAAGCTCTCCCCCAAATATAGAATAAGTCTTAGTTGAATACCTAAAAATCTCAAAATAAATTTTTTTTTCTAAAAGAACAATATAAAAAAGGGTCAATGTCACATAGGTTTAAAAATCTGCAGTTTACCAGCCAAATTTTCTAAAAGCAAATATTAAAATGTAAAACACACACTAAAAAAAGATTTACAATAAGTAAGACAAGTGTATACGTATAATAGTTACTACAAAATATTTTTTAAAAATAAATAAAAGGTATCTTTCCAATAAAAAATGGGACTCTTCATATGAAAAGGGTACAAATAATGAGAAACAGACAACTTACATAAGAAATAAAGCAAATAGGCAAAATGTAAACAATGTCAACTTTGACAGCAGTAAAATATGCAAATCACTAGAAATTTTTAGAACACCAAATTGGCAAAGTTTTAAAAATTATTGCACCTGTTATGTATACTGAAATAGTTATTTTCACATACTGTTGCTAAGGGTTTAAATTACTGAAAGTTATCTGAAAAGAAATGTAGTACTAAGTATCAAAAACTTCACAAGTATTTCTATCTTTAATCCAGTAGCTCCTAAGTGGCTTTTAATTCAATAATTAATTTCACATTTAAGATTTCACTCTAAGAATATTATCAGAATTTGATGTGAAAATACATTAATGTGAAATTATGAGCAATGTAAATTTAGAGACAATCAAATTATCTAATGATAAATGCAAAAATGGTAAAATATAGCATGTGCGTTCATCAGTTTTCATATTATTTGGTCATTCAAATTATAGATATTTAAATAGTTGATAATATGAAAAATATTCATGACATATTAAATGAGAAATAGAATAAAACATTGAAATTTATACTATGACACCACTTACATATATAAATATGTAGTATATTTACACTTCATTATAATATGTACACATAATATACATATTTTAAATTACATATAATTATTTAATATATATTTTATATACTAAAAGTACATAAATATATACAAATATATAGCTGATATATATATGCCCATATGTATATATCAGAGGATTTTTGATAAAACTCATTCAGAACTGATAATCAAGTAATCAAGAATGTTAATTCAAATGACAACTCAAAAAAAAAAAAATGATAGGGATTCTGCTTCTTGCCAAGATGGCCAGTTAGCCAGGATGATGGTTCTCTTCCCAGATCACCTGGAGACAACCTATAAAAGAGTAAGGGGACTGGGCGCGGTGGCTCACGCCTGCAACCCCAGCAGTTTGGGAGGCCGAGGCGGGTGGATCACGAGGTCAAGAGTTCAAAGTCCCCCGGCCAACATGGCGAAATCCAGTCCCTACTAAAAGTACAAAAATTAGCCGAGCATGGTGGCATGCGCCTGTAATCCCAGCTACTCGGGAGGCTGAGGCAGGAGAATCTCTTGAACCTGGGAGGTTGCAGTGAGCCCAGACTCCATCTCAAAAACAAAAAGTTTAAGGGAAAAGTGCACTTTATAGTTATTAAAAATATAAGGTACATCTGGGGAAACCAAAGTTATCATGAATTGTGTGACACTGTTTGTGATGGTAGCCTGGTGTGGGGGCAGCCAGAGTTGGCTTTTCTCATTTGTACTGTAAAAATAATTCATACACAGAAGAATGAATAAAGCCAACAGCTTAAATTAGTGAAAAGAGAATATCAAATAAACACCACCCAGGTCAAAAAATAGAAGTCCTGCAGTATGCTAGAAGCCTGAACACACCTTTTTCCAATCAAAGGTTTTCTCTTCTGCTCATTTCACCCATACAATCTAACCACCATTGTTTAACTTTCAGTTATCAACCTTTGCTATTCTGAATAGTATTATGAACTCTATGCCCCCAAAACACTAAATTTTTTAATTAAATTTTGAATATATTGTTAAATAATGAGTTTGCTCTGGTCCTTTTTATGCTTAGAAATTGCTTTCCATTGATTGGGCACGGTGGCTCACACCTGTAATCCCAGCACTTTGGGAGGCTGAGGTAGGTGAATCACCTGAGCGCTGGAGTTGAAGACCAGTTGACCAACATGGTGAAACCTTATGTCTACTGAAAATACAAAAAATTAGCTGACCGTGGTGGTACATGCCTATAATCCCATCTACTTGGGAGGCTGAGATAGGAGAATCGCTTGAACCCAGCAGGTGGAGGTTGCAGTGAGTGGAGATCCTGACATTGCACTCCAGCCTGGGCAAAAAGAGCAAAACTCCCTGTGGAAAAATATTTTTAAAAAATAAAAAAAAGAAAGAAAGAGAAAGAAAAGGGAAGAAGTTGTTTTCAGTTATACACCCTCAAAAATTTTACTGCTTCAGGTTTTTTATTCACTCCTATAATCATTCATTCATTTTTAATGGACTTATATAACTATGGTTAAATGCAATAAAATAAATCACTTTTAAATGTACATGTGGAAGGTATATACTCATGCAATTACCTCCAAAATCAAGATGTTAGAACATTTCCATTACCTTGTAAAAGTTTCTTTGTGCGTTTTTCAGTCAATTTCCTCACTACTCTAATTCATGGACCAAAGAAACTACTAATTTTCTTTCTGTCACAATATAGTGTATTTGATGTTTTTAGAGTTTTATATAGATAGAATTATACCATGTCGACTTTTTTTGTATCTGATTTTTTTTTTTTTTTTTTTTTTTTTTTGAGACTGAGTCTTGCTGTGTTGCCCAGGCTGGAGTGCAGTGATGTGATCTCGGCTCACTGCAAGCTCCGCCTCCCGGATTCATGCCATTCTCCTGCCTCAGTCTCCTAAGTAGCTGGGACTACAGGCGCCCGCCACAAAGTCTGGCTACTTTTTTGTATTTTTAGTAGAGACCAGGTTTCACCGTGTTACCCAGGATGGTTTTTGATCTCCTGACCTCGTGATCCACCAGTCTCGGCCTCCCAAAGTGCTGGAATTACAGGCGTGAGCCACCGCGCCCGGCCGTATCTGTCATTTTTATCTAAGTATATTTATGAGATGCATACATGTTTTTGCCAACATCAATAACTTGTTACTTTTTATTGTATTGATACATTGTATAGGTATACCAAAATTTTTCATCCATTTCACTGTTGATGAACATTTATGATATTTGCAGTTTTCAGTTATTATAAATAATTCTGCTATGAACATTTATGTTCCCTCTTTATCCTTAACAACATATTTTGTTTTGAAGTCAGCTTTGTGATGTCAACATAACCAATCTATCTTTTCGTATGCTTGATATTTTCATAGTATATATTGTTACATCATTTTCCTTTGAATATATTTCCTTCTTTATGTATGAAATTAATTTATCATAGACTACAAATATTTGGTTTGTGTTCTTAGCCAGTCTGATAATCTGTCTTTTAATTGGTGTGTTAAGACTGTTTACACTTAATGTCATCATTGACATGGTTAAGTTTAAATCTACTATTTTGACACTTGTTTTCTATTTGTTCCATATGTTCTCTAATCCTCTCTCTCTTTTTTTCTTTTTTTCCTCCTTTTGGATAGAATATTTTTCAACATCCCATTTTATCTCTACTATTGGCTATTTGGCCAAGACTCCTTTTATTATTCTCTTAAGGTTTCTTGAGGGCTTGTAATATGTATCTTTAGCTTAGCCAAACCTACCTTCAAATAATATCATAGCATTTCACATGTAATATAATATATTTTACTTCTACATATGTTAGACCACAATATTATTCATGTTTTTGCTTTAGCCAATTAGATTTTATGGAAATTTTAAAATGCAAAAAGTTTTCCTTCATTCCTGTATGTACATCCAAGTTTCCTTCTGGTATTATGAAGAACTCTTTTGACATTTCTTGTAGTGAGGTCATATTGCAGTAAATTCTCACATAGTGTTTTTCACTCTTTTTTGTTTGTTTGTTTTTTGTTTTTTGTTTTTTCGAGATGGAGTCTCACTCTGTCTCCCAGGCTGGAGTGCAGTGGCGCGATCCCCCTCCCAGGTTCACGCCATTCTGCAAGCTCCCCCTCCCAGGTTCACGCCATTCTGCAAGCTCCCCCTCCCAGGTTCACGCCATTCTGCAAGCTCCCCCTCCCAGGTTCACGCCATTCTCCTGCCTCAGCCTCCTGAGTAACTGGGACTACAGGCGCCCGCCACCACGCCCGGCTAATTTTTTTGTATTTTTAGTAGAGACAGGGTTTCACCGTGTTAGCCAGGATGGTCTTGATCTCCTGACCTCGTGATCCGCCCGCCTCGGACTCCCAAAGTGCTGGAATTACAGGCATGAGCTACCGCGCCCAGCCTCACTCTTGTTTTTGAAATACATTTTCTCTAGTAAAAATTCTAAGTATTTCTCCACCTTTTAGCACTTTAAATATGTTATTCCTTTGTTTCTTGATTTGCATAGTTTCTGAAGAGAAATCTACAGTCATTCTCATTTTTGGTCCTTTGCCTGTAGTGTGCCTTTTCTTGTCTTGGTCCTTTGCGTGTAGTGTGCCTTTTCTCGTCTAGTTGCTATAAGTAATTTTCTTTATTACTAGTAGTCATCCATTTGATTATGATCTATTCTGATATGGATTTTGTGAGTGTGGATTCACGGGTATATTTTGTTCTCATCTTTTTTCCAGATCTAACTTTTTCAAATTTTTTTTCCTTTCCCACAATTTTTCCTCTGTTCTAGAATTTCAGTTACATGTCTATCACTTTGTTTCTTCACTGATTACTCAGATTCCAATCAGTCTTTTGCAGTCTCTGTTTTTTTCTTCTTCGTTTTGTATTGATTGTATTACTATATCTTCAAGTCAGTATCTTCTTCTGTAGCATCTAATCTGCTCCCAATTATATCCAAAAACATTGATATCTTTACTGTGCTGTGTCTCCTAACCCATGAAAATTATGTCTCCTCATTTATTTAGATATTTTATTTCTGTCCTCAGCATTTTATAATTTTCAGCATACAAATCCTCTAGATGTTGACTGTATACTTACCTAAAGTTATACTTTTGAGGGGAGCTATTGAAAATTATGTTTTATTATTTATTTATAAATTTTATTTATTTATTTATTTATTTATTTATTTATTTATTTATTTATTTTGAGGCAGAGTCTCATTCTGTCTCCTAAGCTGGAATACAGTGGCGTGATCTCAGCTTGCTGTAACCTCCACCTCCCAGGTTCAAGTGATTCTTCTGCCTCAGTCACCAGAGTAGCTGGGATTACAGGCATGTGCCACCATGCCCAGCTAATTTTTGTATTTGTAGTAGAGACAGGTTTCATCATGTTGGCTAGGCTAGTCTCGAACTCTCCCGATTTGGCCTTCTGAAGTGCTGGGATTACAAATGTGAGCCACCACGCCCAGCCTAAACATTTGTTTTCTGTTGCCCATTGCTAGAAAGAATTATAACATGCAGATTTTTCATGGCACCCACAGATTGTCAGGTGTATACCCCAAAGGAAATAAATTATTCTACCAAAAAGACACAGAGACACAGGCACTCTCATGTGCATTGCAGCACTATTCACAATAGCAAAGTCATGTAATCAACCTGGGCGACCATCCATGGGGAAGTAGATAAAGAATATGTGGTACAGAATCAATTTATTCCCGTGGATTTCAGCTATTTGTATGGTACATATACACAAATACATATACACCAATACTACACATCCATAAAAAAGAATGAAATTTGGTCCTTTGCAGCAACAAGGATGCAGCTGGAAGCCAAGTCATTATCCTCAGTGAATTAATTCAGAAACTGAAAACCAAATACTGCATGTTCTCACTTACAAGTGTGAACTAAATGTTGGGTACACATGGACACAATGATGGGAACAATTGGCACTGGGAACTATTACAGAAGGAAGGGAGAGAGCAGGTTTAAGAGTTGAGAAACTACGTATTGGGTACTGAGCTCAGTGCCTAGGTGATGGGGTCAATCACACTCCAGACCTCAGCATTATACAATATACCAGCTTAACAAACCTGCACGTGTGCCCCTAAATCTAACATAAAAGCTGGAAAAAGAAGAATTATAATTTCATGCGTTTATTCTGTATCTTGTGACATTAAAAACTCACTTATTAGTAGTGGGAGTTTTGTTTTGCAGTCTCCTTGGAATTCTATAAATGTACAATCTTCTTGTTTGTGAATAGAGAGACTTTTATTTATTTTTTTCCAATACATATGCTATTTCTTTCTTTCTTTTTCCTTATTGCACTGGCTGGACAGGAGCAGAGATAATGGATGTCCTTGTCTTCTTCTGTAAGCAAACTAGCACTAAGTGATCTGAGGGGAAAAGAGTTCAGTGTTTCACCATTAGGTATTGTGTTAGCTTTAGGGTGTTTTGTACATGCCCTTTACAATGCTTAGAAAGTATCTTTCCAGTCTAGGTTTTCAAAGATTGTAATTATGAGGGGATGTTGGAATTTGTCAAATGAATTTTGTTTATCAATTAATATGATCATGTTTTCTCAAGATAGTGAGTTATCTTGATTGATTTTCAAAAACTGAATTGTCCTTACATTCATGGGATAAAACCCATTGAGCGTAGTGTGATTTCTCCAGAGAGAATTTGTTATATTCTGCGCAGTTTTTCAGAATGCCGTAAGTATGGCATTGTTTCCTGTTAATTTCTCAGTCGGGAATTTTCTGGGTCCGAAAATGTAGGATGTAGATAATATAATGTTGAATCTCAAACCTGTGTGTGAGTTGAAATCTGGCTTGTGGTTAACATTTCTCAAGACAATTTTTTTTTTTACGTAGACCTCAAGGAAAGATAGAAAATTTTTTTGTCTTCTTTGTTGGTGGGTTCGATTTTGCTATTCGACCCTTTCACTGAGGTTGAAATGTATCAAAATTCCACTTTATACAGATAAGTTAACTTCAACTGTCACTTTACTTAAAACCAAAGACTTGTGTCCTATTCTGCCTAGTTCATAAAATGAAAACCTCTTGCTTTAGAGATTACAAAATGCTCTCAAGAGTTTTGCCACTCCAGAATGAATTTATTCCTCTGGATTTCGGCTGTTCAATTATTATGTGGTACATATACACAAATACATATACACAAAGTCAGGTCTGTGTGTGTGCGCACGCGCACTTTGTTTTGTTTTCTTTTGTTGTTCCATAATTTATTGAGCCCTTAGGTATTTTATGGCTTTATTTTATTTTATTTGTTCGGGGGAGCTTTTCAGAATATTTAATGAAATATATGACAAAAATGGGAGTCTCTATTACTTTCATATTCATTTTAAAAACAATAACATTGATTTATTTTCCATTTATCTTAAGGTTCCATAAATTGCTGTGTTATTACCATCTTGCCTGCAGTTTTTAGGTTTTTTTGTTTTAGTAAAGAGTCAATGGAAATTTGTAGATATGTGTGGAAAAAGCAGGTTCCCGTAGCAGTGCTAGGATAAAATGTCAATTATTTGAGATTATGGCTTACCAAAGTACAGGCAAAACAAGGTTGCATCCAGTGTAGTGGTTCTCGTCTTAGAGTTCTAGTTATTAAAAGGAACAAAACAAAACAAAAACACACAAAAATGGAAAACAAAGCAAAGTAAAAGTTCCCACCAAAATAATATGGTGAAGAGTTTATGAGAAACCACCAGAGATTCCTGAAACCCTGTGATGTTTCTTTTGTGTCCAGAAATGCCCACGGGAGCCTGGCAACTCTCATGAGTCTGACCATTCTCTACATCTTCATTTTTCAAATATACACTTGTTTTCTATTTCATGTCATTTCCTCAGGGTTCTGCTGTGTCTTAATGAGTTTTAATAAGATGGAAAAATACATGCTATTGTGTTTGGGTAGCAAATGGTTTACCCTGGAAATATAATGTCTTCAATTAATTAAAATGCATGTCTCCACAAAGCCCTGAAGGAACAGCGTTAATGGTGGAAATTTCATACATTGTGTCAGCCTCATGGAGATCTATTTTTCATCGTGAGGGAATTTAACATCCTTCAAATTTTGCTGGCACAGAATGGAAGATAAAGGCATGTTTCTACTCTGTAGCCTGAGTACCCAGTTGATTTATAAGATAATATTTTTCTAAAAGTGGAGAAAATTTATCGTACACAATGGAATTTAATTGTTTTTAATTTGGGAACATGCTGAAGATAATATAGACTACATGAGAGTGAGAATAATTAAAAATAAAGCTCAGTGCAGGGAGAAGTTTTTGTTAAAACTTCATTTAATATTTATATTTTCTTAAAACTGCGTTATACATTAAGTCCTTAATTTTGAAAATATCTTTTTATTTATTTTTGTATTTTTAAATTATTGATTAAAATGTTTTTGAATAAGTAATACATTTGCATGGTTCAAATTCAAGGCTATATGAGAGACAGAGTTAAGAATTAACATATTCTGCAATCAGATATTCTAACCACGAGAATAACAGTGTTTATCCAGTACTTTAGAGGGCACATTAAGTTAAAAACAAAACGCCTTCTTTAATACAGAAATATTCAGAATAACAGAAACAAAATTATCTCTGCATTAAATTTTTAGCACTGAATAATGTTGGACTGAGTAGCTAAAAATTTTTTGTATTTAGGATTAAATTGTTCTACAATTACATAGATATTCAACTTTCACTTGCACAAGGATACTTTGGGAAGAAATAGAAAGTTATTACTAGAAACTGAACTGCTCACAAAGAGAAAACTGTCCAAGAGAGAAATACACCTGGGCTGTTTCAGAAGAAACATTTCTCCTGTTCTCTTATGGCTAAGGAGTTTTGCCAGTTCTTCCTCATCGAGGAGGAATTAGAAATTTTAATCTACGTATCATCAAACAACATACACACCCATCATCTCACCAACCCACCCCGCCCCCACACGCACACATATTGGAAGTTGAGAAAAAAATACCTGGACATGTGGTTCTACCTGACTACTGCAAGTTCAAAACAGGCTTTTCAGTTAAGGGGCACCCTTTCCAGAAGGTTCTCCATTATAACTAATTTCTTACAGTATATAGCATGTTACTAAGCATAAGCTGTTACATTATCTGCAGCATGACATTGATGCTTGTACAATTTACTATAATATAAAGAATTCATTGACAGTTTATATATCCATATAAGCAGTATCATAGAGAAGATAATAGAATCTTGAAACATTAGAGCAGGAAGAAACCTTAGAGATAATTGCAAAAACTGCTAAACTCAAGTAACACTTACTATGTGACAGACATTGTTCTATGTTCTTTAATTATATTAATTTAATTGATCTCAACAACAAAACAACTGGCAGATATTGTTATTTCCATTGTATAGAGATTAAAATTGAGGCACAGAAAGTTTAAGTGATTTGCCCTAGGTTACACAGCTTAATGATTTTTGAGTTGGGGTTTGAAACTGGCTCCAGAATCTGTGTTCTTAACCAAAATAAGTCCGAGGATCATTCCCAAGCAAATAAAGGTAGAAAGTATCACAATAAAGGTAAAAATACTGGATTGCAATCACATACAAAATTTTTGACTATTGGAAGGAATTTGCCATCCATAGTCTTAGTTTTTGGTTATTACAATGTGACTGCACTTAAGATAAATAGATTTGACTGTCCCTCTTGATTAGTCTAAGCAATTATATACTTTATCTTAGAAACAACTATAAAAGTCATTTAACTCAATATAGAATAATGGGATTCATTTTTTTAAGGAAAGATAAAGGCTTGAGCCTGCCACTCTTAAACCTCAATGAATATTTAAAACTTAAAACTATTTTCACTTAATACAAAATGATTTTATTAGAAATAATTGAGGTAATTACTCCCAAATTAATCTACGCTTCCTACTGCTTCATATTTCTAACTTTTTTCTTTTGAGCTTTTATGTTTCAAGTGTAAAGTGCTTTGAGACTTTTTTTGTAAAAGATGCTTTTAAAAATTCACACTGTCAAAGTGTTACTGTAAAACTCAGTTATATCAGGGCACAGTACATACTAAAACATTGATGTGACTCATCTTGGATTCCCTATGTTGCTTATATGACCCAAATCACAGATATAAATGACTTTAAACTAGATAACAAGAGATTGCCACTCTCTCGGTAAAATGACTTTGGATGAATAAATAAGTTTCCAGATTTTTATTTATTCCTAACTTGAAGAAAATCTCTCTTTCTCCACTTAAGATTGATAGCATGCATGGTGCTCTGGGTAACTAAGTGATGCTAAAATCTGAAAGAATGTCCTCAACCACCAGAATGCAGATGCTACCTAGAATTCTCGAAACAAAACAGGAATCATAAATCAGTTTCTGGTCTTAAACAAATGGAAGTGTCTGTTTCTAAATATGATTATTTTTTCCTCAAGCATTTCATTAAAGTGCTTAGTAAATTTTAACTGGCTTCTGACCATTTTTTGAAAGAGAGAAGGTTTGCAATGTTTGAGGAAAAAATGTATTGTTTTATAATTTACTATATATATAAAAACATGTAATTTTCTTATATTAGTGCATATGTATGAATCACAGGAGTCATATGTATCCTTGTCACTTCCCAATATCCATTTCATATCTCCATCCATATTAACAGAATATTTAGCTAGGCACACGGCTACTTCGTATAAAACTACATTTCTCAGCCTCCATTGCAATTAGCTGGGGTGCTGTGACTATATTTGGCTAATAGGAGGAGAAGAGATGTGATGCGATGAGAATGTGAGAAAATGTATCTTTTAAGAGTTTTTGGGGATATTCCTTAAGAGACAATGCAATTGGACCATGTGCCTCCCCTTACTTTTCTTTCTACCCATTGAGTGGAGCAGATGCTGGTACCTTGAAGCATGAGGTTAAGGCCACACATGGTAAAGCCACTCAGCTAATTCTGAGTTCTCAACACCATAAAGTGCCACAGTAGTTACCGGGTAATAGACATATTTGAAGTGAAAATAAAGTAGTTTTTCAAGCTAAGTCCCCCTGTATTCATGCCCGGGACTAGCTCTTTCCTCATTGACTCTAGGCCTACCTATGTATGCTGCTTTGGCCAGTGGGACAATTAGCAAACATAATATAATCAGACATGAAAAGTGCTTGCATAATAGGCTGCTCTTCTCCTGCTGCACTTGGAAACCTGACATAGGAATAAGCTCAAGGAAGCCTACTGGAGGATGACAGACATGTCAGCCAATCACCCACATGATCATTGTACTAGTCAACAGTCAGCCCATCACCAGACCATCTGGTTTTGGTTAGATCATATGGGATCATCCAGTTTCCAGTCCAGCCTGCTAACTGCAGGCACATGGGTAAACTCAAATGAAATTAGCCAAGCCCAGATCACACTACAAGAACTTGAGCAAGGCCGCACACAGTATATCATGCCTGTAATCCCAGCACTTTGGGAGGTCGAGGCAGGCGGATCACCTGAGGTCAGGAGTTTGAGACCAGCCTGGCCAAGATGGTGAAACCCCCTCTCTTCTGAAAATACAAAAATTAGCCAGATGCAGTAGTGTGGGCCTATAATCCCAGCTACTCGGGAGGCTGAGGCACGAGAATCGCTTGAACCCGGGAGGCAGAGGTTGCAGTGAGCTGAGATCATGCCACTGCACTCCAGCCTGGGTGACAGAGCGAAACTCTGTCTGAAAAAAAAAAAAAAAGAACTTGAACAAAATTCTAAAATAAACAAATACATGTTGTGAAGCCACTAAGTTTTGGGTGGTTTGCAATACTAATAGATAATGATGCAGTTTCTAAAGTGTTATAATTATTTGATTATACATTATAAAATTACAAAAGCATAGTCTTTGCAGGCAGAGAACCTATTCACCTTTTTCAATTTGTACAAACTTTTGAGCTTAGCTTCCTACCCTCACATACATAGACTGACTCTCAATCCTGGTTGGCCTGGGATGGTCTTTGTTTTTCCTCGTTGTCCTAATATAATTTCTAATAACACCCACTTTTTCTCTCAAAAGTTTTTCAGTTGGGTCAATAAATTATATAGTGACATTAAAATATATTTCATAACATTGGAGTCAGGAAAAATGAGATAAAAAATAGTGTTGATTACAGTCATCAGTTATTTATAAGCAACCCATGTCCCCACTGAGCACAAAATATGCAAAGCCCCACTGTAGGAGTTATGTGGATGCAAAGATCAAGAAATCATGGTCCATTTTTATTTTTATGTATACCTGTACATGTGAACCTATTGAACCAAGTTGTTTATGGCCAACTTTCACATGAGCGCTGTGACCTATACATCTTCTATACATCAGATTTTTCATCTTGAAAACAAGATGATAGTAATAATACTTAAATCTGAAACAACATTTAGCACACAGTGCTATGTAAGTATGAGATAATCTTATAGGGAAAATGGAAGTGCTCTACTGCCTTACTTCTTGCTTATAACAACATAAAACAAAAAACATATTAACAGGCTTTTGAAAACTATGTACTCATATACGGCAACACTTAAATATGACCTATCTTTGAGCTACAATGGAGTGAAACCTCAGAGCTTACTTTCACTGAGTGAAATGTTAAGTCTTGCCACGATTTAAATCTCCCTCCCTCTCCTTTTCTGGTCACTATAGTAGATCTTGTCAAAATTTAATGCATGTAGGATGCCTTATACCTTTGCGAAATACCTGTGTTGTCAAAACAAAGCAATATTTTACTCAAAAGATGAGTGCCGTCATTAATTTCTATTAAATAATAAGAATAGTATACATTGAGGTTAAAATGCTGATATGTTGTGATTATATTTACTCTTTTGTTTTCAAAACTAATTTAGATGTCTTTTGAGTTGCCAAAAGTACACATTTTGTGCTGAAACAATTCTTATTGGTTAGAAGAATAAATACTTAGTTTAAGAGAAAATGTGTTAGTATGGCACATAATAATTGGGTATCTCAGAGATGTCCACTAGGCATATTATATACAGAGATATAAAAGTGTACTTCAGGATTATTAATGATTACTTAATTTATTACTTAAATGTGACTTTAAGGAATGGCATGTATATATTACATGTAATAGAAAACTTCTCTTACAGCTGGCTATTATTTTTACTTTTTAACTTGGTCTTCATAAATACATGCTCTTTACCTAGGTTTTCTTTCAGCCGTGCCCTTCACAGTAATAATTAATATGCACTATATTTGTTGCCAGCTACTGTTGATTCCAGTGGACCAGAGCAGTCACTATGTGATTTGAATTGTGCTTTATGTTGAATGGTTCTTGTATTTCTGAGTCAATACAGGCAATGTTTTACATAAGTTCAGATACTAAAACTACCTCCAAAATTAAAATTTTGGAAGGATGGAACCACCTAAAGTGATTCCTATCACTTGATTGTCCCAATTACTTTTAAAATATTAATTAATTTTATTTTGATTATACATATAAAGACCAAATCAGCATACATGAACATGAAAATTATCCTTAGTTTGCAGCTTAGCCAATGAATAGAACAAATAAAAGAGAAAGTTAAAAGGATTTGATTGAGAGCTCTTTAATTATAAAAAGAGCAGAAATAAACAGATTTTTAAAAAACCACAGACTTTCAGTCAGTTAGAACCCAGAATGAGAGAGAAGTGGTACTAAACTAGTGCTAGTACTAGTACTAAAACCTCAAAAGTTGCATTTGCCCTATGACAGTCACTATTTTTAAGGCCGTCTTTGCCTGAATCTTCAAGTAAAGACAAAGTAAAAGAAGTAACAGTTCCTCAAAACTGGTACCTGATAGAAATGTCAAAGAAGCTATAATTTTAGTCCAGACAAGACGTATATACCTTGTTAAAGGTGCTCTTTCAAATGAATGGTGTATTTTATTTCTATTTCAAATAATCCTTTTGGCTTTTCTTTAATGTTTTCTAGCCCACCACAGAAAACCAAAATCTGAGAAATAAAAATCAAAAGAGCAACAAATTAAAAATCAAATATTTTTTCTGAGCTTTCGGTCTTAAACATGAACACATTGGCTTGTAAGAGAAAATACACAAAATTAAGGGGGAAAAAGATTGTTTGGTAGCCACAAATTGCCTATTGTATAGCAATTTGTGGCAGAGTTTTGCTTAAATACCTCACAAGCAGAGGTTGAGAGCTGTGACTTTAGAACAGTAATATAAAGGCCGGGGGTGAGTTGCAGGGTGGTTAGCAAATAATAAGCTTGATATATGGCAGCAATAAATATGCCCATCAAAAGTCTTATAGTATACCAAGCTATACTAATAGAACCAGATAAGTGGCAGTTTCTTTATGTTTGCTCTGGATAAAATACTCCTGAACAATGGTGATCAGATATAGATGCCACACTTGACATAATATATTTATCAATAAGCATGATCACAGGAGAGCAACCAAGATGATAAAGGAATTCAAAATAATATTCAGTGGAATGACCTGTAGATGCTAGAAAGAGACAGAGAAGAAAAGATTCAACAGGCAAGTGAAAGATTGTGACGGGAAAGTGCAAACAATTGAAGAGAAGGAAAAAGAAACCGCACTTGCTTTATGGCTCCCTTTTTATTTTTTTACAGAGAGATTTTGGCAATAATAAAAACTTTCTGAAAGGTCAGACTCTTCAAAGAAAGAATAAACCACCTCAAAAGGTAATATGTTCCCATTCACTGAAATATTGATTCAGACAACACAGCTATCAAGCAGAAAAGCCACAGATTTAGTAATACAAGAGTAATTGAGTTATATAATGTTTAATGTTCCTTCCAAGTCTGACGGACCTCGATTCTACGATGTTCAAGTGTACATTTAGCTAAGAGAAAGTAAAGCTATTTGTTTTCATAATAAGGAATGTGAGTAACCGTGAAAAAGGTTCAATTTAACACATAACTCCAAAAATCTCAATATGATAAATTTTGTAGGGAAATTATTTTCCAAATCAAAAGAGGGCCAAAAGATAGGTTGAAGTGTACCGGAAAAAAAAAATCATTGTTTTCTGATCTGTGATTTTTTTTACAAAGGAACTCAGAGACTTAAATTTGAAGAAAGAAAAAGTAACAACAACAACAAAAATTTTAAAATTTAAAGTGATCATTTCAGGTAGAATTTCCGAAAGTATATAGATTTGTTTTTAATGTGCAACTCATGTAGGAGGAGAAGAAAAAAGAAATATATGCTTTTTTTGTAAGGGAAAGCAGAATGCTCCCAGAAGAATGCTATGTTCTCGGTATTTTAAAATGTCCAATATGTGCCTAGGATCTCACAAACTGCTTCTTTTCTCATGGTTTCCCAACTCAAACTGGCTTGTCACAGCATATTTTCAAACCCACCTTCAGTATGTAGCCATCGTTTGCTTTTGTCTCCTGAAGTGAAAGTAGACTCAATCTCTGACCTACAGACTCTTAGGCTACATGGTCTCTTTAACTTTCACTCACTATTGCTTTATAGAAGCTCATTGTAGATTCCAAAGAGATGGGAATTGTGACCCTTCTTATCTATACAATTGCTGTATGTAATTTGAAAATATTCAAGAGGGATGTAACTCAATAAAAATTTATTTCCAATCTTATTCTCATAGATGTCCATGTTACAGCGCAGAAAATCAATTTTGAATACTTTTGGTTGCTTTGTGAAAACTTCTTAGAAACTCTCCAAAAATGGTTCACATTTACTAGACCCTAAAGGCCATCCCCTTACTGTTCATAAAGTGCATACAAAAATCCCATTGCCTTGAATAAGAATACAAGATAGGCCTTAAAATATTTACTGATTATTAATTTTCTTATGCTAAGAATTCATTCTTTTTCACATTTAGTAATCATCCCAACACCCTTTCACTCAAATGTTTAAATATGCCACTGGATCAAATGCTTAAATACGCCACTGGAAAGACTCATTTTATGTTTTGTTGGATTCATACATGTGAATGGAGATCAGAACAGTATTAATACTATTATGCGGCACTTAAGTAACTAACCTTTAATCATGTTCAGAAATGGCACAGAAACAGGCATGAATTTAAGCCTCTCTGAGACTCAACATGTATAATCTGAGACCCAGCATTAAAATCACTTCTACAATTTTCCTCATTGAGAGTGGTCTCGGCTACATTTGAATGAGTCTCTTCAGTTTGCCATGGAAAATTTATTTATATCTATCTTGGGGTGTGTATTTTGGTGCAGTCTCATGCTCACATTCATCAGGAGCAGTTATACTTCACTTTAAAGTATGATGGAGACAACAGTTTGCTTCTTTCAAAGATGAAGGAGCCAATGAGAATTAGCCATTAACAACATTTCTTGGTTAGAATCATCTATTTCATTCTTTTTAGCACATAACCCTGGAGTTTTGATCACACAGTTGGCAAACAGCTTCTGTATTAAAAACAAACAAACAAACAAACAAAAACAGAAAAGAAAACAGCAGCAAAAAAAAAAAAAAAACTTTTTGAGGAAAGACTTACCCTGACTATATCTGTAGCAACCTATTAATTAAGTATAAAACAGGAATATTTCTTCAATAATATAAACCATAAACCATTGGCAAATTAGATGTCAGAAAATGCTAATGTAAATTAAGGCTACTAAAACTGTGGCTACAACAAATTAAATTTAAGAGGGTGTAGTCAATGAAAACATTAAGAACACATATTTCTTTATTTTATTATTATATTAATTTAGATGTTCAGAAAGAAATGTCCCTAGGATACATTTATTTAACTCTCTAAATAAAAAAACCTTCAATTAATTGCTTATGTGTTATGTGCAGAGTTTTAAACAAAGTTTAAGGATTTACCACATGAAATGCTTTTATTTATCTCCTGCAGGTGACATGCAAAATTGCCTATTATAATACCAGATAAATGGTAAGTCTTGATAACAGTAAATAAAATTGAGAGGAATTATACTTGTATCATATTGTTAACTAATACTTAACACCAAGAAAACTAAATCCTCCAAAGTTTTACAGGAATTTCTTTCAGGGCAGTTGTTCATATCTACTACAGGTACAATAAATCCTTTTTGTTTAAATTCATTACTCTCCTTGATTCTGTTTTAAATATTATTCCATGTGTTTTGGTGAAATATTCTAGTCTTCTGGAATAATTTTAAGTCTTAATCCTGAAACACTGAAATTTACTACACTTCTCAGTATCATGAAAATTTAATAAGCAATCCTTTTATATAAACATTGCTGACAATAGTGACTTGCATAGGGCCAAGGACAGAACACTATGGTGCTCAATAGATACCTCTTCAAGGACAAAGATTTGTTCTTTAGGGGGGTTGACAGCACAGCGAATTAATTCAATTCATTCTTAGTGCAAATGTGGCCAATCAGCATAATTTCTTAATTATGATCAAGGTGAAAAAGTAAAAGAAATTATTTCAGACCAAAGTAAAGGCATATAGAATGAAGATACTGTGTGATGTACTCTATGTCCATGAGAGATTTGAACCTCTTATATTAATCACATCTAATTCTTTGAACATCTCACCAACATCATTTAAAGTCATAATTAGCACTAAATAGCAAGCGAGGATCACCAACTCAGAGGTCATGGAATGAAGCCAGAGTATTGACATTGGAGACTACTCATGTTATTTGCTTCAACAAACTCCACTAGGTTTGATGTGTGCAGACAATGGACATTTGGGCAGTAGCTGTACAATGAGATGAAGTGGAACCAATGTGCAGTAGAAACATTTAAAATATACAGGCTGCTTGGAATATGGCCAGTACAAGTAAAATGGTACATTTTGATTCAAATGTTGAAGCTATGAGGGAAGAAATAGAATGGCAATCTGCAAAGGTTTTTGTGACTAGTGACTCCAGTTGTAAACCAATACACAGTTTCAGTGCATAGCAGATGCCTTTGCTCATATCTTTAAAGTAGAGGAAGAGGTGCCAAAGACACAGAAGTAGCATTTGTATTTGTAATATTTAAATCAAAATTATGACCATTATGAAAAACACCAAGAACAAATTGAACAACACTGTTTCTGTGTCTTCGTCTAGAGAACCACATCCCTATGCATGAACTGATATGGAGAAAAGACTGTGTAACATTTTAAATTATATTTTATATTGAATATGTTTTCATTACGAAAGTCAATGGAAAACAATCAGAAACCAATCACACTAAATTAACATGGCTAAACCCAGTCACAGTGAGCTCCCTCTAGGTGTCAGAGAGACAGGTTAAGCCACACAGCATGAAAAAGAGTCACTAGGTGGCATGGTGCTGTGTGAGATGCTCGGCAGAGTGAAAGATGCCAGGCTTTGGACTCAGAAAAGACCTAGTTTGGATCCCTGCACCACCCCTCACTAGCTATTCTACTTTGGGCAGTCACTCAACCCCTCTGAGACAGTTTCCTTACACTTCAAATGAGGATAGTAATACCTGAAATTCTTGTGAAAGTACTGAGAAAATGTAATATACACTAAGAGTAGTGGCAACTGCAATAATCATTTCCCTAGATTCCCATTCCAACTGTTTTGGAAAAGAAAAAACACCAAAATTAAGAGGCAACAATTATTGATTTGGAGCTACACAAACTAGATTACATAATTTCTTTCTTTTTCTATAAGACTATCATTTGGTCTGAAATAATTGGTTGCAAAGAATTAGGTCTGAAACAATTGAGAATTTGCCTATGATTTCAGGTTTGAGCAGATATATGCTAAATCAGAAAAGCCCATGTAGATAACAAACCTCCTGGAATAATAATAACCTGGAGGTTAGTTAAAATGAAGGTGGAACCAGGAATCGTGGCTCATACCAGTAATCCCATTCTTTAGGGAGGACAACACAGAAGGACCATTTGAGCCCAGGGGTTTAAGAACAGCCCGGGCAACATAGTGAGAACCCAGTCTCTTAAATAAATATATGCAATATTTTTTTTAATTAGGGTGGAGCACAACCACTTTGGAAAGTGGTTTGGTAGTATCTGTTGTACTAAAGCTGAAGGTATGTCCTATGACCCAGTTATTTCACTTTGAGGTATAGGAAAAAAAATGCATACCCATGTTCACCAAAAGATGTGTACTAGAATGTTCACAGCAGAACGATTCAAAACAGCTTCAAACTGGAAACTACACAAAAGATCATCAATAGTTGACTAGATAAAATATAGTATATTCACACAAAAGAATTTAACAATAATGATGAATGGCCTAGAATTAAATTAAATAATATGGATGACACTCACTCACATCATGTTAAGCAAAATAAAACAAACACAAAAGACCACATATTGTGGAATTCTATTTCTATAAGATATATAAAAAGGAAAAACAAAACCAAGAAAGGTAAACCATGTCATTAGAAGTCAGGATAGGGGTTACCCTTGAGAGTTGGGACATAGGGACTGGAGGCAAGAATGGGATTTTTATGATGCAGGTAATTTTCTATTGTTTGACCTGTGTACAGTTGTACAGGTTTATTAAATTTGCAAAAATTCACTAAGCCCTATATTTATATTTGCACCTTCCTCTATGTTTATTATACTCAATTTTAAAAATTAAGAAATTACAGTGGGCTAATATTCAGTGTTTGACTTTAGCATATTATTTGGTCCTTTATCACATGCACTTCAGAAGCCATCAGTACACCAGGCAAGAGAGTCCTCAAAAAGGTTTAGACCAGAACAAGTTTTGGTGTATATTACTCAGTTTCTGAATAAATGCCAGAAAACACATTGTTTGGAGACATTATTAAAATTCATACAATTTAAATGTTAATGTTTTAAGCATAACCTTATGCTAGGAGAGAATGCTCTATTTGCTATTTGCTTACAATATATAAATGTGTAATTTACATAGCGATATTCTAATATTTTGCTTATAAAAAGTTGAATTAGTAAAGTATTTTTTATCTCCATTGCATACATGTATATATATAATGTACATTTATATGTAATGTTTTCATGTGCCCCCTCAACTCATTTCTGGACATAGTAAACAAATGCATTGCCACCGACTGGTGACCCACTGTAGGTATATGGTATGTAAAACTTTAGGAAGAGAAATATTGCAACATATATCACTTTATAGTTTATATACCTTGACTTGTGAAATCACATTTACATTTTAATAAGTGTTTTAAATTTTTCTTTAAATAAAATGCTCCTTTATATAATCAAATTCTACTATATGTATTTGAAACATTACTTTATATATTTGGTTTACAATTTATTGAGATGACTTATCCTCATTTCAAAAGCATATTGTTCTGCTATCCATGTCTGCTTCACTAAAAATTATAGCCATTTAAAAAGGTTTAGTGAAACTTGGTTGTATGTGATCCTTTTTTGATGGGATAATGGCCTGGTCTTGTTCAGACATTTTCTTTCTACTTTTGGGGGAGCCAAATATTCTTATTAAATTCTTGTACTCAGTTTTCTTTGAGAAAAGACAACCTTACAATGCTCATGAACATCATGTCTTTATAACTTCCTTCTGTTGGTATTTAGACCTTAGTGCGCAAAAAGAGTGCACTAATTGCCATAATGAATTAATTTCCCTGAGTAATGAACATGTCAAATGTACTTTTAGTTCTATCAATTTCCTCTAAAGCCAGAACTCAAAAGAGATGGTATTTTGTTCTCAAAACAGCACACCTCAGTTATAGGGTTCCCTGGAGCTTTCAACTTCTTTGTCTGCTGTTCCCTACGTCTTGTGGAGCAAACGTCGTGGCTGTGACAAAGCCTCCTTCCCGGTGAAGAATCTTGGAAACAGTCTCTCAAAGGGAGGAAACCTTCCTATTCTATTTTTTTTCCATCATCATCTTGTTTCATACAATCAAATATTTTTTACAGTTCATTAGTTTTGGATTCTCCTTCCTTCCTTTGTCTTTACCAATTTCCTACTCTAGATCATGTCCTTCAGGGCAGTGGTGTGTGTATCTACCTCCCTCTTTCTCCTCTCTATGCAAGTCCCTTTTAAATGCCAGTGACAGGGACAGGAAATAAAGGCGATCAAGATGTAGTTTCTACCCTGGAAGAACTTACAAGTCTACGGTCAGAACCTGCTTTGTGGGTGATCTAGAGAATTAATTACAAAAGGCTACAACAACTGATCAAATATATTTTCCCGTATAATTGAAAAGGATTAATTATAAGACCTAATAATTTTTGCTACAAACAGGGCTCAAATGTACGGTTGTTCTATTTTCCAAATTTCACATTTGCACATAACTTGTTATTGAAAAATTAAGCCTCTAAGCCCTCTTTATAATGGGTGTTTAGAGTGCAATCCTTAAATCTAATAACATCTTACAGGATAAGAAAATCAGAAGAGTCAGAGAACAAGTGAGAACTATATTTGAGCGGGCAGAGGGCTCTTTGAATGTTCCCAAAATCACCCCAATAGGCAGCTGGTGTCAGTCAGAATAGTTTATAGCTAGAAATAATATTAATAGTATAAAATGATTTTCCTGAACATTAGAATCTACATTTGCATTAATGCAAAATACATATGTAGAAATGCTATTACTTCAACCGCAAATTAGTTTGTAAGAGTGGTGCAGAATGTTAAATAACTTTACAGAAGAAAAGCATACACTTTTCCTATTCTCTGCAGGAGTATTTTACATCTGTAGTCAGGTTGCTGTTGGTGAGATGTCTCGGCTTCCTGGTGATTTATAAAGGCAGAAAAAAAAACCGTGAGATTATTTGGTATTGCATGCATGGTGTCTCAAGATATTTGCACATGCTGTTTGAGCCAATGTTCCTGAAATTCAGCCCTGTTAGGCTAGAATTTCTCTAGCCATAATTATTTAAGGGTAATAACTATAATTAGTGCAGTGTTGCACAAAATTGGATAACTTTATAAAGTTATAAATGTGTATGTCCACCAATTCCGTAGGAAAATAGCTTGTATAAAGTTATCAAAATGTGTGTATTATACGGAAAATATACGTTTAACTTAGGCAGCAACAATGTATTTATCATCTACTATTTTAGATTTTTGGAATAAAATCCGAAATGCCCCTTTAAAGGACATAGTCTCAAAAGGAAGACAGATGCATGCACAAGAAAACACAGTGATAAGGGTGGAGTAGAATTTGCTGCCTCTCTGCTCAGTCTCTGTTGACTCCTCATCCTCTCCTTAAAATTGGTGTTCTTTGGCATTCTTTTCTCCTCTTCTCACTACGCATTATCCCTGGGCAATTTCTTTCTCTATAATTGGCTTCAATTATCCGTTCTATTCTTGTAAGTCCTAGATATTTCTTTTCAGTCCAGATGGCTCTTTCAATTATCTCCCCAGAGTCTACTAAACACCACTACCTAGATACCCCATGCCCCAGGCCTCAAAAGCAACTTAGCAGGAACAGAATTTATCATCTTTCTTTCCCTTCCTCCTCTATTTACCTATCTTAAATGTATATATAAAATCATACTGTCCTGTGACCCTGGCCAGAAACCTAGGGGTTACCCGGATCCCTCCCATGTCTTTCTTTCACTATCCAGTCTGTGTGCCCCTGTAGCCTGCCTCTTTGCTGTACTTTGCAGCCTTGTATCTGAATATATTGCTTTCTCATTGCCTCAATTCAGGCTTTCATTTGCCCACCTATTCGTTCGTTTATTTGGCAAATGTTTCTGAAGAGGCTTTTCCATTTCAGGCTTTCATTATCTTGTTGCAATGTGTTTTGTGCCTTTAGTATCATTTCTGTAAAACATAGAAACCTTCCTCAATTCTGCCAGAATAATGATTCTAAAATACAAATCTGGTCCTGTTTCTTCTCTACTGAAAGTCTGTCTTTGATTTTTCATGGTCATAAAATGTGGTGTTCACATATTAAGGGAAAAGGGAAAGAAGGTGTCAGGAAACTATTAAAATATTAATAATCTTTTAGGGCCTAATTCTAAAGTAGAATTGGTATAAAATCAGACATAAATGTCAGATCTGCTACTCTTCTTCCATGCTACCAAAGTCTAAATAGCTTGGAATGGCCAGATAACAGCAAAAATCAGTTTCTTCCTTTGTTCCTTTCCTCCCATACTAATTAAGGAAAGATGAGGACATATATTCATATATCTGGTACACATATTTAAGTTGTTTCTAAAAATTACCAAGGGACAATGAAGAGTTTGAAAACAACATATTTGGAATATCAAATCTCTCAGGACAAAAAGTAAAGGTGGCTGAATCAGCAGAATATTCCCACTATCGTACTCTCGTAAGATTCTGTCCACCACCTAAGTGATATCTCTCCTTTTATTTTGATGCAAGTGACTGAAATAGTGTGGTAAGAGGAAAATGGAATTCACATAAAATAATGTTATAGTGTAACACTTTCAAAATGTTTGTTAAAAACTCTCTTCATTTCAGATTTAGCCCTGCGACAACATGGCACAGGGAATATAATCTGTTCTATAATAAATTCTAAGAAACCTAAAACCAAATACTGTCTGTCTCAATTATCCTAAGAGCTTAGAGGTCATGGGGGTATGGATTCTGGAGCATGTTGATCTAAAACCATTCTTAAAATATAACTTCAATATGCCACATAGATAAGTTTGGAGTTACTCCTGTTGAAGCTGGATAAGGCATTGGAGCCTTGCTTACCCCTCTGCCTGTGCTCATCTCCACTGATCTCCTGAGGCCTCTCCAGCTGCAGTTTTCTTCTAGAAAATCCTGATCATAAACACATTAGCCTGTGGAACAATGTCTGTACCTTTTAATATGGCATACCAAGGCCTCCAGAGTCCCGTTTCTAATTTTCTATTTTCATCAATTCCTTTGTACCACCCTCCCAGCCACCAGTTTAACCTGCCTCCACTTTTACACATTCTTACACCCCAATACAATCAGTGAACCAGCCCACTGCTTGCACATGAGGTTACTTCAAGAGAATGTCTTTCACTCACAGGTTTCTTTCTCTATTCTCCATGCCCTTTTACCTCCACCCACCCATCACCTCTCATGTTGCAAGGTTTAGCTAAGAGATCACCATCTATTGGAAGTGTTTCCTGGCCCCTCAATTAGAATTGTGCAGTGCTGAGGTTTCAGGGATCATGGCGGACGGGATGCAGGAATAGATTGCATCTCCCACTTAGGTGGACAGAGCAGCATGTGGAGGCTCGTATCTTGAATTTTTGCTCCAGAGCAACTGCAGGAATAAATCAGAAAAGCTGAGAAGGCTCACAGACTCCCTGAAGGAAGGCTATTGCTACTGCAGGACCCAGGAGACACCCCAAATACTGTGAGTACCCATACTGTGGAAGTGGGAAAGGGAGATCATCCATTGCTGAACTCATACACCCACTGGGAAAACTGAAGGCCTAGATTACAGGAGAAAATTTTGACCTTACCTGGAGCTGAGTCCATTTAGAGAGCTGAGAGAAATACAGGGGTTAGAGGAAGGGCAGGAAAAGTCCTGGGAGCTTTCTGTGTTCCCTATCAAGCGGGTTTTGCCTGACCTCACAGGGGTCTTTTGAGAGGGCGGCCAGAGGGTCTGAGAAAAGGCCAAAGGGCAAAGGCAGTTTCCTGGTGAACTTTGTAACAATTTGAACTGACTGAGAAGTCTCCTGGCCAGAACTTGGGGGAGGGTGTGAATCCAGTGTGCAGACTCCACAGGTGGGGGAAAAAGGAAAGCCATATTTGCTTTTGCAGCTGGAAGGCAGGTAGCCTGGGGCAAATTGTCAGCCCTGCTCACCCACTACCTGGAAATAGATTTGATGCTGTTGGGGGTGACATGGTGAGAGTGAGACTGACCCTTTGGATTGCATGGGAGCTGGGTGAGGCCTGTGACTGCCAGCTTTCCCCCTGACAACCTGCATGACACAGTAAAGACAGTCATAATCTTCCTAGGAACATAACTCCATTGACCTGGGAACCTCACCTCCATCTCCCACAACAGTCTCAGTAAGACCTACCCACGGAGAGTCTGAGCTTAGCCATGCCTAGCTCTGCCCTCACCCAGTGATCTTTCCCCACCCAGCCTGGTAACTGAAGACAAAGGGCACATACTCTTGGGAGTTCTAGGGACCTGCCCACTGCCTGTTCCTCCCCATACTACCATAGCTGATGTTCTCTGGAAAGTGCCACCTCCAGGCAGGAGGCCAACCAACACAAAAATAGGGCATTAAACCATGAAAGCTAAGAACCCTCACAGAGTTCATTTCACCCCTCTGCCACCTCCACCAGAACAGGTGCTGGTATCCATGGCTGAGAGATGCACAGACAGTTCACATCACAGGACTCTATGCAGACAACCTCCAGTACCAGCCCGGAGCTGGATAGACTTGCTGGGTGGCTAGATCCAGTATGGAGATAGCAAGCACTACAGCTCAGCTCTCAGGAAGCCACAACCATAGGAAAATGGGGAGAGTATGACATCAAGGGAACATCCCATGGGACAAAAGAATCTGAACAACCTGCAGCCCTAGACCTTCCCTCTGACAGAGCCTACCCAAATGAGGAGGAAACAGAAATTCAACTCTGGTAATGTGACAAAACAATGTTATCTAGCACCTCCAAAAAAATCATACCAGCTCACCAGCAATGAACCCAAACCAAGAAGAAATCCCTGATTTACCTGAAAAATAATTCGGGAGGTTAGGTATTAAGCTAATCACAGAGGCACAAGAGAAAGGCAAAGCCTAATGTAAGAAAATCCAAAAAATGATACAAGAAGTGAAGGCAGAACTATTCAAGGAAATAGATAGCATAAATAAAAAACAATCAAAATTTCAGGAAACAATGGACACATTTATAGAAATGCAAAATGCCCTGCAAAGTCTCAGCAATAGAATTAAACAAATGGAAGAAAGAAATTCAGAGGTTGAAGACAAAGTCTTCAAATTAACCCAGTCCAACAAAGACAAAGAAAAAAGAATAAGAAAATATGAACAAAGCCTCCAAGAATTCTAGGATTATGCTAAATGACCAAACCTAAAAATGTTTGGTATTACTGAGAAAGGAGAGAAATCTGTAAGTTTAGAAAATACATTTGGGGGAATAATCGAGGAAAACTTCCCTGGCCTTGCTAGAGACCTAGACATCCAAATACAAGAAGCACAAAGAACACCTGGGAAATTCATCACAAAAAGATCATAGCCTCAGGACACTATCATCAGGTTATCTAAAGTTAAGAGAAAGGAAAGAATCTTAAGAGCTGTGGGACAAAAGCACCAGGTAACCTATAAAAGAAAACCTATCAGATTAACAGCAGATTTCTCAGCAGAAACCCTACAAGCTAGAAGGGATTGGGGTCCTATCTTCACCCTCCTCAAACAAAACAATTATCAACCAATAATTTTGTATCCAGTGAAACTAAGCTTCATATATAAATAAAAAATGCAGTCTTTTTCAGACAAACAAATGCTGAGAGAATCCGCCACTACCAAGCCACCACTACAAGAACTGCTAAAAGGAGCTCTAAATCTTGAAACAAATCGTGCCAATACATTAAAACGAACCTCTTTAAAGCATAAATGTCACCGGAGCTATAAAACAATTTAAATACAATTTAAATTGTTTTTAAATACAATTTAAAAAAAGGAAAACAAAAAACCAAGGTATACAGGCAACAAATAGTAGGATGAATTGAATGGTACCTCAACTGTCAATACTAACATTGAATTCCAGAGACTCACCTAAAACATAAGGACTCACACAAACTTAAGATAAAGGAGTGGAAAACATATTTCAGGTAAATGGACACCAAAAGTGAGCAGGAGTAGCTATTTTTATATCAGACAAAACAAGCTTTAAAGCAATAGCAGTAAACAAAAAAATAAAGAAGGACATTATATAATGATAAAAGCTTGTCCAACAGGAAAACATCACAATGCTAAATATATATGCACCTAACACTGGAATTTCCAAATGTATAAAATAATTACTAATAGACCTAAGATATGAGACAGACAGCAACACAATAATAGTGGGGGACTTTAATACTCCACTGATAGCACTAGACTGGTCATCAACACAGAAAGTCAACAAACAAACAATAAATTTAAACTGTGCCCAGGAACAAATGGAGTTAACAGATATATACAGAACTTTCTATCCAACAACCACAGAATATACATTCTATTCAACAGCACATGGAGCTTTCTGCAAGATAGACCATATGATAGGCCACAGGATGAGCCTCAAAAAATTCAAGAAAATTGATATTTTATCAAGCACTCTCTCAGACCACAGTGGAATAAAACTGGAAATTCCAACTCCATAAGGAACCTATAAAACCAGGCAAATACACGGAAATTAAATAACCTGCTCATGAATGATCATTGGGTCAAAAATGAAAGCAAGATGGAAATTAAAAAATTATTTGAACTGAATGGCAGTAAGTAACACAACCTATCAAAACCTCTGGGTGCTAAGAGGAAAGTTCATAGCCCTGAATGCCTACATCATCAAAAAGTCTGAGAGAGCACAAACAATCTAAGATCACACCTCAAGGAACTAGAGAAACAAGAATAAACCAAACCCAAACCCAGCAGAAGAAAGGAAATAACCAAGATTAGAGAAGAACTAAATGAAATTGAAACAAAAGATACAAAAGATGAATAAAACAAAAAGCTGGTCCTTTCACAAGATAAATACAACTGACAGACCATTAACAAGATTAACCAAGAAAAGAAGAGAGAAAATCCAAATAAGTTCAATAAGAAATGAAACAGAAGATATTACAACTGACACCATAGAAATACAAAAGATCATTCAAGGCTACCATGACACCTTTACACTTATAAACTAGAAAATCTAGAAGAGATGAATAAATTCCTGGAAAGCTACAATCCTCCTAGCTTAAATCAGGAAGAATTAGTTACCCTGAACAGACTAATAACGGTCAGTGAGGTTGTATGATAATTAAAAAATTACCTACAACAAAAAGTTCAGGACCAAATGGATTCACAGCAGAATTCTACCAGACAATCAAAGAGAATTGGTACCAATCCTATTGGTACTATTCCACAAGATAGATAAAGAGTGAACTCTCCCTAAATTGTTCTACAAAGCCAGTGTCACCCTAATACCCAAACCGGGAAAGGACATAACCAAAAAGGAAAACTACAGACTAATATCGCTGATGAACATAGATGCTAAAATCCTTAACAAAATACTAGCGAATCCAATCCAACAACATATAAAAAGATAATTCACCATGATCAAGTGGGCTTCATTATGCAGGATGCAGGGATGGTTTAACATATGCAAGTGAATAAATGTGATACACCACATAAAAAGAATTAAAAACAAAAATCACATGATCATCTCAATAGATGCAGAAAAAGCATTGACAGAACCCATTATCCCTTTATAATTAAAACTCTCAGCAAAATTGGCATATACCTCAACACAATAAAAGCCATCTATTACAAACCCACAGCCAATATAATACTGAATGGAGAAAAGTTGAGAGCATTCCCTCTCAGAACTGGAGCAAGACAAGGATGCCCACTGTCACCACCCCTGACTGGAAGTCCTAACCAGAGCAATCAGACAAGAGAAAGAAAGAACATCCAAATTGGTAAATAGAAAGTCAAACTGTCACTGTTTGCTGATGATATGATCATTTACCTAGAAAACCCTAAAGACTCTTCCAGAAAGCTCCTAGGACTGATAAAAGAATTCAGCAAAGTTTCCAGATATAAAATTAATGTACACAAATCAGTAGTCCTTCTATATGCCAACAGCAACTGAACTGAGAATCAAATAGAAAACTCAAGCCCTTTTACAATAGCTGCAAAAAATAAAATAAAATACTTAGGAATATATATAACCAACGAGGTGAAAGATCTCTACAAGGAAAACCACAAAACACTACTGAAAGAAATCATAAAAGATACAAACAAATGGAAACACATCCCATGCTCACGGATGGGTAGAATCAACATTGTGAAAATAAACACACTACCAAAAGCAATCTACAAATTCAATGCAATTCTCATCAAAATACCACTATCATTCTTCAAGGAATTGGAAAAAAAGAATTCTAAAATTCATATGGAGCGGGGAAAAAAAACAAAAAACAAAAAAGCACGGCTAACCAAGAAGAACAAATCTGGAGGCATCACATTACTTGATTTCAAACTATACTGTAAGGCCATAGTCACCCAAACAGCATGGCAAATGTATAAAAATAGGTGCAGAGACCAATGGAACAGAATAGACAACCCAGAAATAAACCCAAATATCTACATCCAACTGATCTTTGACAAAGCAAACAAAAATTTAAAATGGGAAAGACATCCTATTCAACAAATGGTGCTGGAATAATTGGCTAGCCAGACATAGAAGAATGAAACTGGATCCTCATCTCTCACATTATACAAAAATTAACTCAAGATGGATTAAGAACTTTAAGACATGAAACTATAAAAATTCTAGGAAATAACATTGGAAAAACCCTTCTAGACATTGACTTAAGAAAGGATTTCATGACCGAGAACCCAAAAGCAAATGCCTTCAAAATGAGGATAAAGTGCTGGGACTTAATTAAACTAAGGCATTTTTGCATGGCAAAAGGAACATTCAGCAGAGTAAACAGGCAACCCACAGAGTGGAAACTTATCTTCACAATCTCTACATATGACAAAGGACTAATATCCAGAATCTACAATGAACTCAAACAAATCAATCAGAAAAAAAAAACAAACAGTTCCATCAAAAAGGGGTCTAAGGTCATGAATAGACAGTTCTCAAAAGAAGATATACAAATGGTCGACAAACATATGAAAAAATGCTCAACATCACTAATGATCAGGGAAATGCAAATCAAAACCACAATGCGATACTAGCCTACACCTGGTAGAATGGCCATAATCAAAAAATAGTAGATGTTGGTGTGGATGCAGTGAACAGGAAACACTTCTACACTGCTGATGGGAATGAACATAAACTAGGACAACCACTATAGGAAACAGTGTAGTGATTCCTTAAAGAACTAGAAGTAGAATTACCATTTGATCCAGCAATCCCACTACTGGATAGATACCCAGAGGAAAAGTATGAAAAAGATACTTGCACACATGTTTATAGCAGTATTATTCATAATTACACACATGTGGAACCAACCCATATGCTCATCAATCAACAAGTGGATAAAGAAATCGTGGTGTGTGTGTGTGTTTACATATATATATATATGTATATGCATATGATGGAATACTACTCAGTCATAAAAAGGAGTAAATTAATGGCATTCACAGTAACCTGGATGTGAGATTAGAAACTATTATTCTAAGTGAAGGAACTCAGGAGTAGAAAATCAAACATTGTATGTTCTCACTCATAAGTGGGAGCTAAGCTATGAGAATGCAAAGGCATAAGAATGACACAATGGATTTTGGGGACTCGGGGGACAGGAAAGAAAGGGGGTGAGGGATGAAAAACTACAAATAGAGTGCAGTGCATACTGCTCAGGTGATGGGTACACCAAAATCTCACACATCACCACTAAAGAGCTTACTCATATAACCAAACACATAAAGTAACACATAACCAAACAATAACATAGGTTATCGTTCTCCAATAACCTATGAAGGAGGAAAAAAAAAGAATTGTGCAGTAACTTATCACACCGTACTAGACACTACACATCCTTCCAAGGCAATGTCTGTAAAATTGTATTGTATTATGTATTTATTAATAACTAGTTTATTTAAAATATGATAAATTTTAACAACACAGAATAATATAAAGAAGCAAATAACAAGCATCTATTTTCCTTTCATCCACAATTCATCACATTTGAATTTTTAATTTATTTGTTTTAATCTTTTTGTTTTTAATCTTTTTTAAAGAAAATTGCTTTTGTGTAAAAATAAATTCTGCTTATTGTAAATATTTCAAATAGTGCTGAACATCATGGAGATGAATGTTTTAAAAAATTCAAAATTTTATTACATGGAAATGAGCCCTATCCTACAAAGTATATATCTAGATAGGATGAGGAAGCTAAGTAGGCTGACATTTTGTTAAAATGGGATCATATTTTACATATTATTTACGTGATTTTAACAGAAGAAAAGAAACTAAAGAACACCTGAAGGAACTACTTAACTTCCAGTAAGTTGTTCCTCAAGGTGAGAATAATTTCATTTAAAAGACTTCTACATTTACAAAACAAGTTTACAAAAAGCATTAAGACACTGGACTCCGACTGGTTCTTTCACAAGTACATTTAAATTTTAAACGGCTTTATCTTCCTGCTATGGAATATGAAGACCTCAATATCTTTATACTTCAATCTATTATTCCACTCTACCTTTCTTTTTCTATTTTTTGTAGGGATGGGGTCTCACTATGTTGCCTAGGCTGGTCTCAGACTCCTGGCCTCAAGTCATCCTCTCACTACAGCCTCTCAAAGTACTGGGATCAATGTGTAAGCCACCACACTCGACCTACCTATCTATTTTTTAAATTATATTATTAATTTAATATTGTCCAAGTTTTAATATTTACTTTTCTTTTTTAACTTTTATTTTGATATAATTTCAGACCTACAAAGAAGTACCAGGAATTCCAATTTACCCTATTATATAGATTCTTCAAATGTCACATTTTACTATACTGTTTTAAAAATAATTTTCTCTCTCTAGTTTTTTTCTGAAATACGTGAGAGTAAGCCCTCATGCAAACATAAGTTCCCTTTACTTCTAAATTTTTCAGTGTATACATCTGAAAAGCAGAGATGCTTTCTTATGTAAGCACAGTGCAATTATCAAAATGAGAAAATTAACATTGATGCAATAGTTAAGACTTCATTCAGATTTCATCAATTATCTCACCAATGTCTTTTTCTGTTCCAGGGCAATCTAGGATCCTTCATTTAATTCGGTTGTTATGGAATTGTATTCTTCTTTAAATGTTAACAGATTCTTAGTCTTTGTCTTTCATAACCATTATCTTTTGGAAGCTCACAGGTCAGTAATTTTGTGGCCTGTCCCAGCAGTAGTTCTGTATGTTAATGGGTGCACAGAAGATTTTCCAAATTTTTGCCTCTCTATTATCTTTCTTTTGATTCAGGAATGGATAAGTTTCCTTGAGTTTTCTCATTTGTGAGATTAATACCTTGGCTGTGGTTGGGTTCAGTAGGGTGGCGTGGGGGGCGGTTACATTTTCTTTTCCTGAGACCAGTAATTCTCAATCTGTTGTGTATCAACTTGTTGGTATCAACTAGGTAGCTTTCTCGACTGGATGGTTCTTGTTCCATCTAAAATTTTGCAGTCTGAGGGGAGAAGAGAATAAAGGTCAGTTGAGGTAACTTTGTACTCTTGGTCGGAATGCTTGGACTTTATCTTCTCTCAGATTTTGTTAAATACCCTATACTAGAACTCACTCCATCTACTCAGGTCAGAGAGTATCCTGTACTTTGGATTATTCCTCCAACTGGTTATGCAGCTGTGGAGCCTTCTTTTTCTTAAGAAATATCCAGTCAAGCCCAGTCTCTCAATTTTACTTATTTCTTTCCAACTGTTGTTTTTATGTAAGTATGTTGTTTTTTGTTTGTATGTTTATTTCCAGTAAGAAGAATAAAAAGATGCAGATATCCACTTATTTGCTTTTTCCCAACTTTGGGGGCATTAGTGAAAATCCACAATATAGCACTTTGTTGGTTTATCTATATTACTTAAGGCTATATTAAGTCTTCCTGTTCCACTCCAGAATCTTCTTTTCTTTCATCAGGGCCAGTTTTCAGTTATTGCACTAGTTTATGCTAATTTCCTTATTTGGTTTCTGTTGATTATTTTTGTTGTTGTTGTTGCAGTTTATATGTTCCATATTGTGAGGTGTAGAGGAAGGGGAAAAATTCTAGGGTGGAATTTCAACACATTTTAACCTGAAACAGCAGTTATTCATTTATACATCTGTCTTTTTCTAACTGATTATAAACCCCAGAAAGGCAGGTTATTATTTTAGTTGACTTAGGCACTGGCAGAGTGTCTGGCACATGATAAACACTCAGTAAATGCTTTTTAGAGTGGTTGTTTTAGGTATAATGAGAAAACAGATGGGGGAACACCAAAAAGTTATTAATTTAATCAAAATCTAGACTCCTCACCCATGGTATGTACTACCTTATGCTTAAACGTCAGGTAAACAGTTCATAATTTCATGCATTATCCAATTATTTCTGATATCATTTCAACATTTGCTGAACTAAAATCTTGCATTTTCCCAGGCTTTTTCCAAACTGTTCATTTCTCGGCCCAATGGATATAAAGTAGTGTTCAAAGGCTTACTAATTTATCAGGTATCCTTCCACTTGCTTGGTAATTATAGTCACATCCTTTTATTCTTCTCAGAAAGATCTCTAAAATTCACACCATCACCACCTCCCAAAACAAATCAAAATACCTTCAGCAGCTGAACATTGTAAGAACAGCCAATTCCTTTATTTTTGTAAAAATTTCTTCCTTGACAAGACAATAAACAAGATCCTGCTCCTAATCTGTACCACAGTGTCTCTTTATGAAGCATTAATTGTTATCATAGGATGATCCACTGTAAAGTAACAAAACTACTTGTTCTTTTTCTGTGTAGCTTTTTGGGAATTTAAAGAAGATCTTAAAGTTTCACTAATGGACATATAAATGACATGAACCTAGAGTCACACTCACCCCTGATATGAGCACCAACACAATGCCTCTGCCATTTGTTATTCAACCCAGATTTGTTATGCCACAGCCTCAAACCATTCTGTCATTTTGGAAATGTATTTGTTGACATCTTTTAAAACCTACTTTTTATTTAGCTCTGAAGTGTATGTTACGTTTTCTCTCTGGCAGCTTTTAAAGACATTGCTTTCTTATATGCATTTAAAAGCAATATATTAACTAAGAAGTCTTAATAAAATTAACTAAATGTATAAACATAAAGTCTCTAGAAAAGAAGAGATGAGCCAGGGGCAGTGCCTGCGCCTATAATCCCAGCTACTTGGGAGGCTGAGACAGGGGAATGTCTAGAGTCCAGGAGTTTGAGACCAGCCTGAGCAACATAGAGAGACCTATCTCTACAAATAATAATAATATTTGTTTAGGTGGGAACAGTGGCTATTGCCTGTTGTCCCAGCTACTGAGGAGGCTCAGGCAAGAGGAGTTCTTGAGACTAGGAGTTCAAGGCTTCAGTAAGCTATGACTGTAACATTGCACTCCAGCCTGGAGAACAGAGGGAGGCCCCATATCTTAAAACAAAAGAAGAGAGAGTGAAAGAGATGAATGCAAAACAACTAAAGATAAGTGTTTTATACTGTTTTTAAAATTATAAAGAGGCAATTAATCCAACTCTTGGCTGTAGAAAATGGTTTCAAGGATGACAAGACAGTAAAGTGGACAACACCCAGTAAACTTACCAGACCATAATAATTATGCACAAATAGATGGACTGCTTTAACTAATTAATTTACATTTCAAAAATATTGTTTTTATGTTACTTAAAATAGTACTATTCAACAGATGAAAATGAAGGATTGGATAAAATGAAGGTAGCATATAATAAAATACAAAAAATAGTTAGCATTTGTTGTGGTAGACAAAATAATGATCTGGCAAAGGTGTCAACATTCTAATCTCTAGAGCCTATGAATGTGTTACTTTATATGGCAGAATAAATTTTGTTGATGTGATTAAATTAAGGATCTTGAGATGAGGAGATTATTCTGGATTATCTTAGTGTGCTCAACATAATCACAAGGGTCCATATAGCAGGAAGGCAGGAGGCTCCAAGTGAGAAAAGTCAATGATGGAAGCAGAGGTTGGAGTAACGTAGCCATGAATCAAAGAATACTGGTAGCCTGTAAAAGCTGGAAGAAGCAAAGAACGACTTTTCCTCAACACCTCTGGAAAAAAACCAGACCTGCCAACCAGTCCTGCCCAAGTCAGTCTGATTTGAAACTTTGATCCCTAAATCTCTAAGATAATATGTTTGTGTTGTTTTAAGTCACCAAATGTGTGGTAATTTGTTATCACAGCAATAAAAAACTAATGCAGGGTTTAAAATGCATTCCATAAGGGCTTATACAGTATCTAGTAAAAAGCTCTAAAGGCTGGATTACAAAGGCAAAGGTGGAATGCTTCTTTTGTTGGATTTCTTAAAGTATGTGACAAAACTAGTTCTTACTATCATTTTGTAAGGTTTGGATAGTATCCAACATTTAGAATGGTTTCTTACTACTGTTTAAAGTTCTGTATGTGGATACACACAAATGTGAAATTCCCCATAGCCCTCTGAAGCAAAAATTAATTTTGTTAGTATTTTTAAAAATAATACCTATAATGTAATTACATCCTATTGGCTTTATAAAATAAGGCCCCATGATTGTGAAAGCAGGGATGTTATTTGAAATGTTAGTCTCTGTGATCAAGATATTTGCTACATCAAGAAAAACCACCAATTCCCAGAGGGTTTTCACACCTGAAAATTAACCCATTATTTTGTAAATCTGTGTTATGCAAATTAAAAAATCAATCACTTAGAGGTCTTTTAACAAAGGATTTTCCAAAAGGAATAAAAATTCCCTACACAAGACAGTTCTTTAATTGTCCCTCAATACAAATGCATACATTTAATAGTCTGTTGTGAGACTAGTAACTTAACAAATGCCACACTATAGAATAAATGTTGAATTATTTGCCTGATATGGTAGAATATTCTGCAAAATATGTTATAACAGAATTGTCTTTTATTTTTTCTTAAAGAGTATAGATTTTGTGTTTGTAGAGTTCTTTGGGTGAATGTCATGGTTAACTGTACAGACTCAAGTCAGACTGCTGGATTGAATCCCAGGTCTGCCACTTGTGACCTGAGGTTAATTACATAATCTCTCTCTGCTTCATTAGGAAAATGAAGAAAATGATAACACCTAGTTTGTTTGATTGTTTTGAAGGTTAAATACGTCAAAGCATGTAAAGCACTTATAGATAGAATGAGGCCTTGTACAAACAAGCCCTCATTAAAGTCAGGAAAGTAAAATAATAGTCAATCAATCTCATAAATACATATGTAGCTCCCATTATGTAGTCAGCAAATATTTATTAGGGTCTCCTAAGTTGTAGGCAGCATCATTCCTCATGAAATGAATCTCCCTCTTAAGCCTAGTTGATAGCTTATGGGGAGCTCTCAAAGACCTCTCCAGAGCTGAACATATTTTAAGTATATGCAACATTAGAGTCATCAGAGTTTAACACTAAGAGGTTCAGGGTTAATGGCTGAGAAGAGTATATCATGATCCAAAAACAGCAAAGTTAATCTTAATTCTAATTGTGAGCTCACAAGCCTTAGGATCACAAAATCTTTCTTAGAGAACACATGGGGAAAATTTTTAAAAAGAGGAAAAATGGTGAAAAGCTTGATAAAAAAAAATTGAGGAGAGTATAGAAAAAGAGATAGAATTATAACATTATATTCTTAATTTTCAGTGTAGGGGTAGTTGATGATTGAGTAGAATTTTAAGCAGTCGCAGCAAAAGAAAAGAAAAAGCCAAAAGTCAACTTTTCAGCCCTATTCACTTGTATGGGGTACAGCATATTTGACAAAAACATTATGACCAAATGCAAACATATGCTTAATTAATAACCACCCAGAGGTACCTTGACCATTGTAGTGGGTATTAATTTACAACTAAGTTTCAAGGAAAAGTCTAGAAATTTTATAATTGTTAATTTAAAAAATTAACCTAAATTTGATTAGATCACTCCCAGCTGGGTTTCAGTAGCAGTCATTTTAAGGTATTTATTCCCATCGAGCCCTCCATACTTTACTCCATAGTGTTTGCTGTTAAATGCTCACCGTCAAAGCCAGAACAGTCCATTGATGTCTTCTGGCTCTGCTACTCCCTTGCCATGCTTAGGGTTCAGGAACCTCCCTGTGGGAACTGGAGGGTCAGGCATTCTGCAACCTGTCTGAATAGGGGCAGCCATTCCTTTCTGAGATCTTGCACTTCTATTCCTACTGCAATCAGGTGGAGAAAAACTCAAGAATCAGGTGGGGACTGTGGCAGAGACTTCTGTCTCCTGATAGAAATTCTCTCCTTCTTCCTTTTAGTGATGTAGAAATTCCCATATTTATCTGACATGCAAGCACCTTACTAGAGAATATGTGTCCCAGCTTCTTTAGAGTTAGATGTCACCATGTTCAGGGATGTTAGAATTTATATATATATGTATATATATAACTTTTAGGTATTATCTTTAACAAAAGGAGTTGGTTAGCTAAGCTAATTTTGTGGAGATCATTTAATAAATGTGACTTGAAAGGCTTAAAAATCTGTCTAGATTGAATCTTTGGTTTGGGTCACTAATATGAAATTTACTAGAAGCAAAGAGGTTCTGAAGGGATTACACTTTCAAAAGAAGCACAGCCTGGCCTACCAAAACCTGTGTGTGTGTGTGTGTGTGTGTGTGTGTGTGTGTTTTACCTTTAAATAAGCCCTAAAGCAAATCCCTAGTCTCCAAAATCTTACCAGCAGAAAATGGCCGTTCCAAAACCCTAGAGAACCGTCGAACAAGAAGAAAAAGAGAACCTGGGTCCCTGGATGACATGGAGAGAAAATGCTTACATGTTCTGCTGGCAAATAAGAGAGAAATAAATTTCAAATTGTGTATGACTCACTGCATTGGTTTCTTTTTTTTTTTTTTTTTTTTTTTTTGAGACGGAATCTCACTATGTCACCCAGGCTGGAGTGCAGTGGTACAATCTGGGCTCACTGCAAGTTCTGCCCCCCAGGTTCACGCCATTCTCCTGCCTCAGTCCCCCAAGTAGCTGTGACTACAGGTGCCTGCCACCATACCTGACAAATTTTTTTTGTATTTTTAATAGAGTCAGGGTTTCACCGTGTTAGCCAGGATGATCTCAATCTCCTGACCTTGTGATCCTCCTGCCTTGGCCTCCCAAAGTGCTGGGATTACAGGTGTGAGCCATCGTGCCCTGCCTATTATTTTTTATTGTTTTATTTTATTTTATTTTATTTTATTTTATTTTATTTTATTGTGGAGACTGGGTCTCATGATATTGCTGAAAGTGGTCTTGAACTCCTGGGATCAAGTGATTCTCCAGCCTTGACCTCCCAAAGTGCTGATATTGCAGGTGTGAGCCACTGCAACTGGCCATCTACCTCTTTTATTTCTGATGCTGTCATTTGTATCTTCCTCTTTTTTATTATTCTGCAGTCTTGATGAAGTTGTATCAATTTTACTGACTTTCCAATGACTATATTTTAACTTTCTATATTTTTACTGTTTTAAATTTTATTTCTATTCTTTATTATCTCTTTCCTTTTGCTAAACTGGTTTTATTTTGTTGTTGTTGTTTGTCTTCAGTTTCTTAATGTGGAAATCTATAGGATTGATTTGAGATTTTGTTTTAGGATTAAGTACTGAATGCTATAAATTTCCCCCTAAACACTGATTTGGCTGCATCCAACAAGTTTTAATATATTGTATTTTCATTTTCACTTAGTCCAAATTTTTTTCTTATTTTTCTTGAGACTTTTTTGACCTTGAATTAATTAGAAATATAGATAATATTTATTAATCTATCTTCAAATTCACTAGCCTCACTGTTATTTCCATTCTATTGTTGTTTTTATTTTCATTTATTATATATTTTAGATCTAAATTTTTCATTGAGTTTTTCTTTATATTTTCTATTTATCTGTTGAGATTTTCTACCTATCCACTTATTTCAAGAGTGCTCACAATTACTTGGTGCAGCATTCATTTTGATAATAGGTCCTTTACATTTTTTGTCAAATAATTTCAAAATCTGTTTTGTGTTAGAGTTGGCATCAGCCTTTTTCATTGTGAGCTAAAATATTCCTGATTCTTCAAATGAGGAGTAACTTTGTACTCTATCTTAGACATTTTCAATATTTTGTTTGAGCCCTTGTGTCTTGTTTATATCTTGTTAAACAGGAGAAATGTTGACATTTTCGATTGGGTTGGCAATTAATAAGATTATGTTCAGATCCTTCATGTGTGTGCTGTGATTTTAATATCAGTTCAGGTTTAACGTCATTGCAATGCTATTAAGAACTATCCTATGTGAATACCACTCAGTTGCCTGTCTGGGACTAACAATACTCTCTCCAAAAGATCAGTTCTCAAAGTCTTTGACATACTTTTGAGCCCAGGGGATCATAAACAAATTCGTAAAGTTACTTTCCCCACCTCCTTCTACTCCATTATCTCTGCTGCACTTTCCAGTTTCCTGAAGCTCCCCTTTTTTGTGCTTTTTCCTCAAAGCTGGATGTTCAATTGGCTGAAGAAATTCTAAGCCAGGGTGCAGAGGCATAAAAGACACAGGTTACCAAAAAAATTCTCAAGAAATTAATACTTTTAGTATCTGAAAGTTTTCATAATAAGAAAACCCTTTTACTATTCACTTGAATGGCAAACGTTTCATAATGAGAATACCAGGTTATGGACATATATACAATTGTATGCTAGCCTTTGTAATTTGCAGTTTTCACATATTAGGAAAAATCTAAAATTTGTAAATGAGATGATTGACCTTAAATAAAATTTGGGTATATTTTACATTTGGTGGCTCTAACATTCTTTTCTCCTGTCCATTGTTCTCACCTTCTACCTCTAACATCTATTCTGTGCTTCTCTTCTTCTCTCACCTGCAGTTAACTAATTGCTTAAAAAATCAGCAGATTACATTTTAAGATGTTATTTCTCCCAGGAATATTTGCATTTCAATAAGTTTCCCTTGTAGTTTTAATCTTCAAGACCCAAAGGAATAAGTCTTTAATGATGAAAATGGCAGGCCAAGGGGTGAAGCATTTAGTTGTATAAGCCCTTTATGTTCTCCTGTATACCTGCTCTTTTCAGGGAAATCCTTTCATTCATCTCACATGGGAATGAAATTAAAGAGACAAATAAGGAAAAACACAAATGCAAGTACAAGTTACATGCGGTGTTTCTAGATATCTTTCCTAAAAGTTATTACTCAAGCAATTTTTTTCATATAAGCAGGTGAAAAGGTGAATAAATTTTCATATCATTTTATTACTTCATTAACTATAACTGCAACAGTGTGAACTGTAAAGTAAATGTGAGCATTCTGGAAAAATACTTAAAGTATAACACAATGCATCTACATGTTTCTATCTACATTTGTGATTATTTAATATAATCAATGAATTCTGTTTAATATGAATATATTATATAATTTTCCTATATACAAATTGGCAGATCAAATTTAAGGCTATTTATTGAAAAAAATACAGTACCTTGTAAAACAAGGACCAAAATTTAATGTATACATTTGCCAGTGTGCAATCCACTTTTTAAAACTCTCATACGAAGATGGCCAAATAGGAAAAGCTCCAGCCTCCAGGTCCCGGCGTGAATGACACAGAAGATGGGTGATTTCTGCATTTTCAACTGAGGTGCAGACTGACACCTCACACCTCACACGGCTGGGTACACCTCTGAGACGAAGATTCCAGAGCAAGAATCAGACAGCAATACTCGCTGTTCAGCAATATTCTATCTTCTGCAGGCTCTGCTGCTGATACCCAGGCAAATGATCTGGAGTGGACCTCAAACAAACTCCAACAGACCTGCAGCTGAGGGTCCTGACTGTTAGAAGGAAAACTAACAAACAGAAAGGAGACCTACACCAAAACCCCATCAGTATGTCACCATCATCAAAGACCAAAGGCAGATAAAACCACAAAGATGGGGAAAAGGCAGTACAGAAAAGCTGGAAATTCAAAAACTCAGAGCGCATCTCCCCCTCCAGAGGAACACAGCTCATCACCAGCAATGGAACAAAGCTGGATGGAGAATGACTTTGACAAGTTGAGAGAAGAAGCCTTCAGTTGATCAAACTTCTCAGAGCTAAAGGAGGAACTACATACCCAGCACAAAGAAACTAAAAACTTTGTTGATGAACAGCAATAAAGAGATCAGTGACTGAAGAACAAATGAATGAAATGAAGTGAGAAGAGAAGTGTACAGAAAAAGGAGGAAAAAGAAATGAACAAAGCCTCCAAGAAATACAGGATTATGTGAAAAGACCAAATCTACGTCTGATTGGTGTGCTTGAAAGCGACAGGGAAAATGGAACCAAGGTGGAAAACATTCTGCAGGATATCATCGAGGAGAACTTCCCCAACCTAGTAAGGCAGGCCAACATTCAATTCAGGAAATACAGAGAATGCCACAAAGATACTCCTCGAGAAGAGCAACTGCAAGACACATAATTGTCAGATTCACCAAAGTCAAAATGAAGGAAAAAATGTTAAGGGCAGCCAGAAAGAAAGGTCAGGTTACCCATAAAGGGAAGCCCATTAGACTAACAGCAGATCTCTCAGCAGAAATTCTACAAGCCAGAAGAGAGTGGGGGTCAATATTCAACATTCTTAAAGAAAAGAATTTTCAACCAGAATTTCATATCCAGCCAAACTAAGTTTCATACGTGAAGGAGAAATAAAATCCTTTACAGACAAGCAAATGCTTAGAGATTTTGTCACCACAAGGCCTGCCCTACAAGAGATCCTGAAGGAAGCACTAACTATGGAAAGGAACAAATGGTACCAGCCATTGCAAAAACATGCCAAAATGTAAAGACCATTGATGCTAGGAAAAAACTGCATCAACTAGCAAGCAAAATAACCAGCTGATATAATGACAGGATCAAGTTCACACATACCAATATTAACTTGAAATGTAAATGGACTAAATGGTCCAACTAAAAGACACAGACTGGCAAATTGGATAAAGAGTCAAGACCCATCAGTTTGCTGTATTCAGGAGACCCATCTCACATGCACAGACACACATAGGCTCAAAATAAAGGGATGGAGGAAGATCTACCAAGCAAATGGAAAAAAAAAAAAAAAAAAAAAAAAAGCAGGGTTTGCAATCCTAGTCTCTGATAAAACAGACTTTAAACCATCAAAGATCAAAAGAGACAAAGAAGACCATTACATGATGGTAAAGGGATCAATTCATCAGAAAGAGCTAACTATCCTAAATATATATGCACCCAATACAGGGCACGCGGATTCATAAAGCAAGCCCTTAGAGACTTACAAAGAGACTTAGACACCCATACAATAATAATGGGAGACTCCAATTTCAACATTAGACATATCAGCGAGGCAGAAAGTTAACAAGGATATCCAGGAATTGAGCTCAACTCTGCACCAAGCAGACATAATAGACATCTACAGAACTCTCCACCCCAAATCAACAGAATACACATTCTTCTCAGCACCACATCATACTTATTCCAAAATTGACCACATAGTTGGAAATAAAGCACTCAGTAAATATAAAAGAACAGAAATTATAACAAACTGTCTCTCAGACCACAGTGCAATCAAACTAGAACTCAGGACTAAGAAAATCAAAACTGTTCAACTACATGGAAACTGAACAACCTGCTCCTGAATGACTACTGGGTACATAATGAAATGAAGGCAGAAATAAAGATGTTCTTTGAAACCAATGAGAACAAAGATACAACATACCAGAATCTCTAGGACACATTTAAAGCAGTGTGTAGAGGGAAATTTATAGCACTAAATGCCCACAAGAGAAAGCAGGAAAGATCTAAAATTGACACCCTAACATCACAATTAAAAGAACTAGAGAAGCAATAGCAAACATATTCAAAAGCTAGCAGAAGGCAAGAAATAACTAAGATCAGAGCAAAACTGAAGGAGATAGAGACACAAAAAACCCTCCAAAAAGTCAATGAATCCAGGAGTTGGTTTTTTGAAAAGATCAACAAAATTGATAGACCGCTAGCAAGACTAATAAAGAAGCAAACAGAGAAGAATCGAAGAGATGCAATAAAACATGATAAAGGGGATATCACCACCGACCCCACAGAAATACAAACTACCATCAGAGAATACTATAAACACCTCTATGCAAATAAACTAGAAAACCTAGAAGAAATGGATAATTTCCTGGACACTTACACTCTCCCAAGACTAAACCAGGAAGAAGTTGAATCCCTGAATAGACCAATAGCAGGCTCTGAAATTGAGGCAATACTTAATAGCTTACACACCAAAAAAACTCCAGGGCCAGACGGGTTCACAGCAGAATTCTACCAGAGGTACAAGGAGCAGCTGGTACCATTCTTTCTGAAACTATTCCAATCAATAGAAAAAGAGGGAATCCTCCCTAACTCATTTTATGAGGCCAATATCATCCTGATACCAAAGCCTGGCAGAGACACAACCAAAAAAGAGAATTTTAGACCAATATCCCTGATGAACATCGATGCAAAAATCCTCAATAAAATACTGGCAAACTGAATCCAGCAACACATCAAAAAGCTTATCCACAATGATCAAGTGGGCTTCAAACCTGGGATGCAAGGCTAGTTCAACATACAGAAATCAACAAACATAATCCAGCATGTAAACAGAACCAAAGACAAAAACCACATGATTATCTCAATAGATGCAGAAAAGGCCTTTGACAAAATTCAACAGCCCTTCATGCCAGAAACTCTTAATAAATTCAGTATTAATGGGATCTATCTCAAAATAGTGAGAGCTATTTATGACAAACCCACAGCCAATATCATACTGAATGGGCAAAAACTGGAAGCATTCCCTTTGAAAACTGGCACAAGACAGGGATGCCCTCTCTCACCACTCATATTCAACATAGTGTTGGAAGTTCTGACTTGGGGAATCAGGCAAGAGAAAGAAAAAAAGGGTATTCAGTTAGGAAAAGAAGAAGTAAAATTGCCCCTGTTTTCAGATGACATGACTGTATATTTAGAAAACCCCATCATCTCAGCCCAAAATCTGCTTAAACTGATAAGCAACTTCAGCAAAGTCTCAGGATACAAAATCAATGTGCAAAAATCACAAGCATGCTTATACACCAGCAACAGACAAACAGAGAGCCAAATCCTGAGTGAACTCCCATTCACAATAACTTCAAAGAGAATAAAATACCTAGGAATCCAACTTACAAGGGATGTAAAGGACCTCTTCAAGGATAACTACAAACCACTTCTCAGTGAAATAAAAGAGGACACAAACAAGTGGAAGAACATACCATGCTCATGGATAGGAAGAATCAATATCATGAAAATGGCCATACTCCCCAAGGTAATTTATAGATTCAATGCCATCCCCATTAAGCTACCAATGAGTTTCTTTACAGAATTGGAAAAAACTGCTTTAAAGTTCATATGGAACCAAAAAAGACCCCGTATTGCCAAGACAATCCTAAGCCAAAAGAGCAAAGCTGGAGGCATCATGCTACCTGACTTCAAACTATACTACAAGGCTACAGTAACCAAAAGGGCATGTTTTGTACCAAAACAGAGATATAGACAAAAGGAACAGAACAGAGTCCTCAGAAATAATACCACACATTTAAAAACATCTGATCTTTGACAAACCTGACAAAAACAAGAAATGGGGAAAGGATTACCTCTTTAATAAATGGTGCTGGGAAAATTGGCTGGCCATAAGTAGAATGCTGAAACTGGATCCTTTCCTTACTTCTTATGCGAAAATTAATTCAAGATGGATTGGAGACTTAAATATTAGACCTAAAACCATAAAAACCCCAGAAGAAAACCTGGGTAATACCATTCAGGACATAGGCATGGGCAAGGACTTCATATCTAAAACACCAAAAGCAATGGTAACAAAAGCCAAAATTGACAAATGGGATCTAATTAAACTAAAGAGCCTCTGCACATCAAAAGAAACTACTATCAGAGTGAACAGGCAACCTACAGAATGGGAGAACATTTTTGCAATCTGCTCATCTGACAAAAGGCTAATATCCAGAACCTACAAAGAACTCAAACAAATTTACAAGAAAAAAACAAACAACCCCATCTAAAAGTGGGCAAAGGATATGAACAGACACTTCTCAAAAGAAGACATTCATACAGCCAACAGACACATGAAAAAATGCTTATCATCACTCGTCATCAGAGAAATGCAAATCAAAACCACAATGAGATACCATCTCACACCAGTTAGAATGGCAATCATTAAAAAGTCAGGAAACAACAGGTGCTGGAGAGGATGTGGAGAAATAGGAACACTTTTACACTGTTGATGGGACTATAAACTAGTTCAACCATCGTGGAAAATAGTGTGGCGATTCCTCAAGGATCTAGAACTAGAAATGCCATTTTACCCAGCCATTCCATTACTGGGTATATACCCAAAGGATTATAAATCATGCTACTATAAAGACACATGCACACGTATGTTTATTGCAGCACTATTCACAATAGCAAAGACTGGGAATCAACCCAAATGTCCATCCGTGACAGATTGGATTAAGAAAATGTGGCACCTATACACCATGGAATGCTATGCAGCCATAAAAAAGGATGAGTTTGTGTCCTTTGTAGGGACATGGATGCAGCTGGAAACCATCATTCTCAGCAAACTATTGCAAGAACAGAAACACTGCATGTTCTCACTCATAGGTGGGAATTGAACAATGAGATCACTTGGACACAGGAAGGGGAACATCACACACCGGGGCCTATTGTGGGGAGGCGGAAGCGGGGAGGGTGGAGGGATAGCATTAGGAGATATACTTAATGTAAATGACGAGTCAATGAGTGCAGCACACCAACATGGCACATACATATGTAGCAAACCTGCACGTTGTGCACATGCACCCTAGAACTTAAAGTATAACAACAAAAAATAAATAAACAAATAAAACCAGGAAAGGGTATTACATTATCTCTTCATGGTACCATGGGGTGAAGAAAAAGTAAAAATAAAAAATAACACCATCTCACACACACACACACAAAAACTCTCATACCACTTTAAATCCCACATAAGTATGTATATGTGTATATGTACATATTTCAATATATAGTTTATTTTATATAAAATGTAAAGGATTATACAAAAACACCGCAGCATCTCCATTAAAATTAAGATTTTTATTATATTTTCAGCATATAGAGTTGACAAAGTCATAAACATTCACAAAGCAAAAATTTAGAAAAACTCAACCATAGGGTGAACTTGGGATTTTACTATATCTGAAAACTGGCATGAGCCTTCTAAGTAATTTGACCTGCACACCTATCCAACATCTCCAACATATAATCATTAAATCATTTCTATCAATAATCCTCACTTTTGCATCATTAGATTTTGTTTTGTTGTTATCCTCATACCCGTGTTCTAATTATACTCATACAGACCTAGTTTCATTGGAGTGGTAACCTTAGCTGCTTGCTACCTGTTGACATAAAGGAAAAAACTGAAACAAACTTAAAAAATTAGAGAATTTATTCGGGTTGGAGTGGTATCCTTAGCTGCTTGCTACCTGTTGACCTAAAGGAAAAAACTGAAGCAAACTTAAAAAATTAGAATTTATTTGGGTAATGTTTGAGATTTACAACCAAGCAGCAAAGACTCAAGTTGTCTGATAAGCAGAAGTTATAAGTAAATTGTTATCATTTTGTATTTGTTTTTCTGTTTTAAAATTTTCATTGATGGTTACCAATACATTTATTTTATTTTATATTTTTATATATTTAGGGAGTACAAGTGCAAGTTTCCTACATGCACATACTGCCTAGTGGTGAAGTCTGGGCTTTTAGTGTGCCCATCAACCAAAAAGTGAACATTGTACCCCATAAGAAGCTTTCCAACTCTCACTCCCATCCCACCCTATCTGTAATTTCCAGTGTCTAGTACTTCACTCTGCATGTGCATGCCTACCCATTGTTTAGTTCCCACTTATAAGTAAGAACATAAGGTATTTGACTTTCTCTTTCTGGGTTATTTCACTTAGGATAATGGCCTGCATTTCCTCCATGTAGCTGCAAAATACATGATTTCATTCTTTTCTATGGCTGAGCAGTATAAATGGTATAAATATGTATTACATTTTCTTCACCCAGTCCTTGATTGATAGACAACTAGGTTGATTCCGCATCTTTGCTATTGTGAATAGTGCTGTGATAAATACATGACTGCAGGTATGTTTTTGGTATAATGATTTCTTTCTCTTTGAATATATACCCAGTAGTGAGATTGCTGAATTGATTATTAATTCTATTTTTCATTTATTAGAGAAATCTCCATAGTATTTGTAAGGTTCTTGTATAGGTTCAAACCCCTAGAGTGTGCCAACAGGAAACATGAGGCAGTGTGGAGCAACATGCTGTTTTAATGAGCGCCTGGGTGCAGATGGGCTGAGGCCTAAAATGACATCAGCACCAACTGAGGACAGGGCAGGGGTTTTATGGTCTCCTGTAAACAGGAAGTGTCCCAGTCTGACATGACTGCTAAACAGTACCCAGACAGCCTCTTTCTCAACCTTCAGGGGTGTCTTCCGGCAAGAGTAGGTGTCTTCCGGCCGGCTCTCTTCCTGCCTCTGCTGTCTTTCTGGCACACGCTGCTAGCACAAGTAGCCTTGCACCTTGGGACTGAGTCTGAGAAGGGAGGAGTTACTCATCCCTTCAAGCTTTCAGCCCTGGGGAGAATCTTCCATTTGGTTATAGAAAAAAGGGAAAAGGGGCGACTTTCTTAATAACTACTTCGAACGTGACATAGGGGTGGTGTGGGCACCTTGGAAAAAGAAAACTTTAATTTTTGGGGGTATTCTTGAGAGATGGGTTGGAATTCATTGTGTCATTGTAGTAGGAGCATTGTCTGGATTGTCTGGCAGTTAACCATAGTTTCAACAAGAGTTTTAATGACTTTTATTATTAGTGGAATAATACAGGGGAGAAATAGGAGGAACCCAATGATGAAAATTACCATCCTTAGCAGGGTTTTAAATTCTCCTAAATTAAAGAACCCCCATCCTAGAAGGTTTGTTGGGTCCCATCCCTTCCAGATTTGGACTGGTATATGGGCTACTTTTCTGATGTTTGAAGCGATTTCTAGTACTGCTTCTCTGTTATTATCTATGTTAAAACAATAATTGGAGATACTAAACTTGACACAGGCCCCACCCTCTTCCGCTAATAAGCAGTCTAGTGCTAGCCTGTTTTGATAAAATTGCTGCGAGCATTTGGTTTTGTTGTTGTGTGAGCATTTCCAGGGCTAAGGTGATTTGGTTAGTGATTATCTCTAGAACAGCCTGTAGTCTAATTATTCTATTTAGCATATATATAGGAAGGTGATAACCCCATGAACCATCCTCAGCCCAAGAGATAGGACCATAATATTCAATGATCCATTGCAGAGGCCATTTGTCCTCTTGCCATCTTTGGCTCCCTCCTACCTTTAAGGATCATTTTTCTTTGTTTAGGTTATTATATGCAGGGACTCCGAGGGTGTTGCCTGCTGTTAATGTTTTGGACGGAGTAGTAGCCTTGGGGGTGAGCTTGACTCTGGTGCAATGGACCCAGTTGGGGAGTCCATAGACTCTCACTGCAGTTGGCGTGCTGAGTATCACAGTATAGGGACCTGTCCACTTTGGTTGTAGTTTTTGGTGAGGGTCGGGTTGGCAGATAAACAAGTCTGTGCCTGCAAGACAGTTATGTTGAGAGGACAAGGGGGTGTCAACAGGGAGAGGCATGGCCTCATTTGCTGCTTCACAAATGAAAGACCGTGTCTGGATTAAGGAGGGGAGGTAATCAACGAGTGGCTCGGAGTCTGGTAAGGGTGGAGGCCCTAAGACAAAAGTTCAGCCATACGTGATTTTAAAGGGACTATAAAAAGAGAGTGCTTTTGGTGTTGCACGGAGTCTTATGAGGGTGAAAAGGAGACGTTTTGTCCATAACTGACGGGTTTCTAGAGCCAGCCAGCTTGGTGAGTTGTGCTTTAAAGAGAGAGTTAATTTTTTCAACTTTGCCTGAAGACTGAGGTCTCTAGAGTGTGTGGAAAACCCATTTTATTCCTAAGGATGTAGAGACGCCTTGGGTAATTTGGCTGATAAAGGTGGGCCTTTATTGGACATGATGGATGCTGGGAGTCCAAAACGGGGAATTATATGCATGATGAGAGTTTGTGTGAGGATATTTGCACCTTCTGAAGTTGTTGGGAATGCTTCTACCGACCCGAAGAAAGTACAGACAAAGACTAGAAGACAGCGGAGCTGTTTATCAGGCAGCATGGGAGTGAAACCTACTTGCCAATCTTGCACAGGTACCTGGCCTTGGGCTTGGTGGGTAGGAAAAGGCTGAAGCTGGAGGAAGCCCTGGGGTGACACTGAGTGGCAGATAGAGCAGGACTGGGTAATTTCTCGAACATGGCTGGAAACGTGAGGACAAGTGAGAATAGGGCAGAGAAGTTGCAGGAGAGATTTGTAACTGACATGGAAAGAGTTGTGAAGGCTTTGGAGGATAGAAATTGTTTGAGAGTGAGGAAGAATGGAGCACCATTCCTTGACATAACATGGTCCCTGCCTTTGAAGGTTTTGGGCTCGTAAGTCCTCCTTTTCTTCTGAGAAGTAAAGCAGAGAGAACAAGGACAGAGACAGAAACTGGCCTTGCATGGGTTGTAGGGCTACTTGTTTGGCTACCTGATCTGCTAGTGCATTTCCAGCCAATATAGAATGCTCTGGGGTTTGGTGGTCCCTGCAATGAATGATGGCAACTTTCTGTGGGAGCCTGGCAGTTTGAAGGAGCTTGCTAATGAGAGAGCCATTTATGACACGAGTGTCTTTTGCAGTTAGGAAACCCCGTTCTTTCAGGATGGATGAGTGTGAGTGCACTACATGGAATGCATAATGAGAATTTGAATATATGTTGATCTGTTGTCTGACTGCTAAAGTGAGAGCTCAAGTGAGGGCAGTGAGTTCAGCTTTTTTGGAGGTGGTGCCTAGGAGGAGCAGATTGGCTTCAATAGTGTGGGGGGGTGACACTATAGCATAGCCAGCATGTCAGTGTCCTTGATGTAGGATGGAACTGCCATCTACAAACCAAGTAAAGGAGACATCTGGAAGGTTAGGTTTGGAAAATGTATAAGAAAGGTTTGAACAGTGTTCACACAGAAGTGTGTAGGGTCTTGGGTGGTTGTAGCTTCAGGTAAGAGCAAGGCTGGGTTTAGACAGGAACTGGTTAGCATGGTGGTGTGGGGCATTTCTATGAATAGAGCGTACAGCTGGAGGAACCATGGAGCAGAGATGAGACTTAGTACACTGTGGTGAGCTAGCATGTCTTTGATGTTATGGGTTGAATAAACTGCTAGATTGTCATGGAGAGATAGTTTTAGGCTTTCAAGGGTAAGGACAGCAGCTGCTGCCAATGCTCAGAGCCTGGTAGGACATCCAAGAACTGTGGCTTCCAGCTCTTTAGCGAAGTAGGCAACAACCTGGAGGATGGGTCCCTTACACTGGGTTAGAACACCTAGTGCCACTCCATGCCATTTGTAGGTATATAGAGAGAAAGGTTTGGTGAAGTCTGGGAGAGTGAGGAGGGGGGCTGAGATGAGAGCCTTTTGGAGTAGATAGAAAAGTTGGGTAATGGGCTGTGCAGGTTTTAAAGGCTCACAGAGAGGGCCTTTAGCAGCTTCGTATAATGGTTTGGCAAGTAGAGCGAAGGCGGAACTCAGAGCTTAAAAAGAGAGAATTTCTTGTTTAGTTTGAAGAGGCAGGAGGGACTGGAGGAGGGACATGTGGTTGGTTGTGAGCCCTTGGGTTTGCGGGGTAAGAGCTAGGCCTAGATAGGTGACTGAGGTGACTGAGGGAGTGAATATTTGTGCTTTCTTAGGGGAGACCCAATACCCCCATTCTGCCAAGAAGTTTAAAAGAGAGATAGTATGGGTGTTGCAGTCTCTTTGAGAGGGGCTACACAGGAGCAAATCATCAACATATTGAAGGAAAGTGGACAGTTTTAGGGATAAGTTACAGAGGTCATGAGCAAGGGCCTTCCCAAAAGGGTGGGAGCTGTCTCTGAAACCTTGAGGTAGTACACACCAGGTGAGCTAACGTGAACGGTGGGTATCAGGGGTTTCCCATGTAAAGACAAGGAGGTCTTTGGAATCAGGGTGTAAAGGAATTGTGAAAAAAAAATGCATCCTTTAGGTTTAGAATAGAATAATGGGTGGTACTGGACGGAATTGTGGAAAGGAAAGTATATGGGTTAGGAACCACTGACATACTGGGACTATAGTTTGGTTAATGAGCCTGAGGTCCTGGACTAAGTAAGTTCCATCTGGCTTTTTAACATGTAGAACCGGTATGTTAAAAGGGGAGTTTGTTGGGCAGAGTAGGTTACTGGCAAGGAGGCGAAAAATGATAGGCTTTAGGTCTGTGAGAGCAGCTTGGGGGATGGGATACTGCTTCTGTGATAGGAACTGGGTGGACTCTTTAAGGTTAATGCAGATGGGGGTGTGGTGTTCTGTGACTGAGGGTGTGAAAATATCCTAAACAGTGGGGTTAACTATGGATAGGGGATAAGGAAAAGTTGCATGTTTTAAGGTGGGAGGTTGAAGGAGTAGAAGAAAGTTAGATGCCCTGGAGGGTTCTGGGTTAATGCATAGGGTACTATGGGGAACATGGAAGTGGAGAATAGTTTGGAGTTTTGAAAGGATGTCTCTGCCTAGGAGTGGAGTTGGTAATGAGGGCAGGACTAAGAAAGAGTGAGTGAAGGAAAAGGTATGAAGGGAGCAGAAAAGTGGAGGGGTGGCTCGGGGTTTGGAGACTTGTCCATCAATTCCCACAACAGACACTTAGGAGGACGGGATGGGTCCCGAAAAATTAGGTAAAGTAGAGTAGTTTTCCCTGGTATTAATTAAAAAATATACTGGCCTACCTACCACCATCAGAGTTACCCTTGGCTCGGATGAAGAGATGGTGGTTGCTGGGGCATCCCTTCCAGGGCACCATCAGTCTTCAGCAGCAAGTCCGATGAGATCCAAGTAGGAGGTTATGGCCAGCTCAGGAAGGGATGGGGGCAGTCCTTGAGGGCGCCACTCACAGTCTAACTTCCAGTGGGGTTCTCTGCAGAGGGGGGCATGGCCTGATGGGCTTACCTTGGTTTAGTCATTGTCCGGACCAGTGGCCTACATTGCCACACTTGAAACAGGTGCCCGGTGGGGGTGGATTGCTAGCAGGCTTCTGTGTGGAGCTGCGGCCCCATGGGCCTGCAGGGCCCCTGATGGTGGAGGCAAGCATTTGAAACTCTGCCTGTTTTTGCCTTTTACTTTCATCATCATGATTGTTAAAGACTTTGAAGGCTAAATTAAGAAGGTCTCGTTGTGGGGTTTGAGGGCTGTTGTCAAGCCTCTGAAGCTTGCGCCAGATATCGGGGCGTGAGTTGGGAGATGAACCAACGGTTTAAGATAGTGGTTCCTTCTGAGCAGGCTGGGTCTAAGTTGTTATACTTTATTATGACTTCAGTTAAATGAGAGAGAAAAAGGGCTGGGTTTTTGTCAGGACCTTGGATGATTTCTGAAAGTTTTTCATAGTTTACTGCTTTATGGGCACTCTTTTTGAGTCCTGCAAGGAGATACACAATCAAGTGGTCTCAAGGTAGCATCCAGAGGCCCTGTCTTGATAATCCCAGTGGCAGTCCTGGTTGGGGACAGCCTCTGTGCCCGCAGGCTGGGCAGGAGTTTGGTGATGAATTTTATCAGCATGTGCCTGAGCTAGAATCCAGATACAATCCTGGTCTTCTGGGATGAGGGTGGAAGACAGGATAGCATAGAGGTCATGCCAGGTTAGTTCATAAGACTGGGTAAGGTACTGAAACTCCCTAATATAAGAGGTAGGGTCTTCTGGATATGAACTGAATCTTTTGTTAATTTGAGAGAGGTAAATGAGGGAGAAGGGAATATGAACTCTAACAATACCTTCAACTCCTGCGATTTCCTGAAGGGGGCACTCTAGCACGGGCACTGAAAGTAAGGGTGGGACATGGGCCAAAGATGGCGCATGAGAGAGTATGGGTGGGAGAGAAGGAAGAAGCCAGAAGTGGTTGCTGCTGAGGGTTTGATGGGGGAAGAGGGGTTAACAAGCAGTGGAGGATAGATAGGGGTGTAAGGTGGTGGGATGGGTTTACAAGCCTCCGGAGAGGGTGGTGGGGGAGGAGAATGGGTACAGACAATACTAGAATTGTCCTGAGGAGAGGACAGTGTAGGAAAAGAGATGGATACTGCTGACTGGGAAGATGGCGGCTGGAAAGATGGCAACTGAGAAGATAGCAACTGGGAAGACGGCTGAGAAGATGGCAGCTGAGAAGATAAAGAGGAGGCTTGGGGGGTTAAGGAAGACAGTTGAGAGGGAGATGTTGGGGCTGGGAGGGCTGGACAGCAGTCTACTGGATTCAAGGAGGAAAAAAAGGTACCGTTGGGAGGAGAAAGGCGATCAGGGCGGCGAGAATGCAGGGGAATGATTAGAACAGGTGAGCAAGAATTGCAGAGGTTGGGCTGTTATCTGACTGCAGAAAGCCTGGACATAAGGAGTTTCTTCCCATTTCTCCATTCATCAGCAATAATTGCTTAAGTCCGTTAAAATTGTAAAGTCAAATGTTCCATTTGCGGGCCATTTGGACCCATTATCCAATTTGTATTGTGGCCAGACTGAATTGCAAAAACAGACAAAGCGCTTAGGGTGGATATCTTGCCTGAAGCCTAAGGTTTGCAGGTTTGCAGGTTTTTATGAGGCAGCCTAGAAGGCTGTCCTTTGGAATGGAAGACTGGGAATTTCCCATAATGGAGGGTAGACTCAGGATAATAGGGAAACCGAGACCATCCTGGACGCTGGAGGGAGACGATAAAAGGAGTGATTGTCATTGCTGTCTCTTTCGTTCCTGGAATGGGATCAATGGCTTAGAGGCGTCCCCCTAAGACCAGATGATTAGCAAGTGCCTGGCACATGCTGGAGCCTTCTTGAACCAACGTTGGATTTTCAGACGAGAAACCAAAAGAGGCCATGTGGATTTTTCCCTGTTAACGGGGTTCCTGGGAAACTTACCAGTAGGCGAGATCAGTGACCCATGTGCATGCACAGAAAGGCGACTGGAGGCTGAGGAGCTTCCATTGTCTGGCTCCTGTGGCCTGCTCTCCAAGATGGAGGGGTAGGTCCACAGGGGGTGCAGACCTGAGCCCCTCCTGGGTTTCTGCACCAGATGTAAGGTTGTCTTATCGGTTCAAACCCCACGAGTGTGCAAACAGACAACATGAGGCAGTGTGGAGCAACATTTTTTTTTTTGGAGTGGGGGACAGAGTCTCAGAGTCATGAGTGCAGTGGCATGATCTCAACTCACTGCAACCTCCGCCTCCATGGTTCAGGTGATTCTCCTGCCTCAGCCTCCTGAGTAGCTGGGATTACAAGTGTGTGCCACCATGCCTGGCTATTTTTTGTATTTTTAGTAGAGATGATGTTTCACTGTGTTAGCCAGGATGGTCTCAATCTCCTGACCTCATGCTCCTCCCGCCTTGGCCTCCCAAAGTGCTGAGATTACAGGCGTGAGCCAACACCCCCAGCCCAGCAACACGTAGTTTTAATGAGCACCTGGGTGCAGGTGGGCTGAGGCCTAAAATGGCGCCAGCACCAAATAAGGAGGGAGTAGGGGTTTTAGGGTGGTCTCCTGTAAACAGGAAGTGTCCCAGTCTGACGTGACTGCTACTTAGTACCCAGAAGGCCTCTTTCTCAATCTTCAGGGGTACATGTCTTCCGGCAAGAGTAGGTGTCTTCTGGCCAGCTCACTTCCTGCTTCTGCTATCTTGCTGGCACATGCTGCTGGCACAAGTAGCCTTGCACCTTGGGACTGGGCCTAAGAATGGAGGAATTACTCATCCCTTCAAGCTTTCAGGCCCTGGGGAGAATCTTTCAGTATTCTCCATAAATGTTGTACTAATTTACATTCCCATCAACACTGTATAAGTATTCCCTTTTCTGCACATCCTTACCAACATATGTTAATTTTAGACTTTTTAATGATAGCCATTCTGACTGGTGTAAGATGGCTCAAATTTTGGTTTTAATTTGCATTTCTCTGATGTTTATTGATGTTAAGCACTTTTCATGCGTTTGTTGGCCAATTGTAAGTCTCCTTCTGAAAAATGTCTGTTTATGTTCTTTGCTTGTTTTTAATGGGGTTATTTGTTCTTTTCCTGTTAAGTTGTTTGACTTCCTTGTGAATTCTGTATATTAGCCCTTGCTGGATGCATCAATTGCAAACACTTTTTCCCCTTCTGTAGACTGTCTGTTTGCTCTGTTGATTATTTCTTATGCCGTGCAGAAGGTTTTCATTTAATTAAGTCTCATTTGTCTATTTTTGTTGTTTTTACTTTTGAGAATGCAAAAATCCTCAACAAAATATTAGCAAATATAATTCAATAGAACATCAAAAAGATAACACACTATGATCAGGTGGGATTTATCCCAGGTATACAAGGATGGTTCAACATACACAAATCAATAAACATGACATATAACGTAAACAGAATCAAGCATAAAAACCATATGATCTTCTCAACAGATGCAGAAAAAGCATTCAATAAAATTCAGCATTTCTTCATGATAAAAATCCTCAGGAAACTAGGCATAGAAGGAACATGCCTCAACATAATAAACACCATGTATGACAAACCCACAGCCAACATTATGCTTAATGGAAAAAGCTGAAAACGTTCCCCCTAAGAATTGGAACAAGACAAGGATGCCTATTTTCTCCACTCTTGTTCAGAGTCCTGACCAGAGAAATCAAGCAAAAGAAAAAAAGAAACATCCAAATTGGAAAAAGAAAGTCAAATTTTCTCTGTTCACTGACAATATGATCCCATATCTAGAAAACCCTAAAGACTCCACCAAAAAACTCTCAGATTTGATAAATGAATTCAGTAAAGTTTCATGATATAAAATTAACATCAGAAATCAGTAGCATTTTTATACAGCAATAATAATCTAGCTGAGGACCAAATCAAGAAGGCAATTTACAAAGCTACCAAAAAAGTAAAATGCCTAGGAATATATTTAACCAAGAAGGTGAAAGGTCTCTATAAGACCTATAAAACACTGAATAAAGAAATCATAAATGACACAAATAAAAAAAAAGAATCCCATGTTCATGATTGGAAGAATCAGTATCACTAAAATGACCATATTGCCCAAAGCAATCTAAGATTCAATGCAATCTCTGTCAAATTACCAATGTCATTTTTTTACAGAATTAGAAAAAGCATTTCTAAAATTCATATAGAACCAAAAAGAGCCTAAATAGCCAAAGCAGTTCTCAGCAAAAAGAACAAAGCTGGAGGTATCACATTACCTGACTTCAAATTACAAGGCTACAGTAACCCAAACCAGATGATACTAATATAAAAGTAGACACATAGATGAACAGAACAGAATAGAGAACCCAGACATAAAGTCGCATACCTACAACCAACTGATTTTTAACAAAGTCAATAAAAATATACACTGGGGAAGTGGCACCCTATTCAATAAATGGTGCTGGGAAAATTGGCTAGCCACATGCAGAAGAATGAAACGGAACCCACACCTCTCACGATACATAAAAATTAACTTAAAAACTAACTTGAGATGAATTAAAGACCTAAATGTAAAACCTGAAACTATGAAAATCCTAGAAGAAAACCTGAGAAAAACTCTTTTGGACCCTGGCCTAGACAAGTGGATTTTTAAAGGAAAAGAAGAGGCAGTTCCTACATTGTTTACTAAGAATTTACATTAAAACAACAAGCTATTGATTGGCTATACATTATTCTTTGTAGCACAAATTCTGGAAATATAAAGATAATGGCTGAGGCAACTAGTCAGGAATGAAATGTTTTTAAACAATTGTCCCCAGGCATGAGTGTAGAGGGCATAACTAAAGTCCCATACTCATGTTTCTCTGGGTCTGATAAATTTTGGATATCTCACATAACTCTCAGATTGTTCTGAGCTAGTTTTCTTTTTCATGACCCTGTGTTGGTTAAAAAATCTTCCCATAGAAGCATTGATGATCACCCTCTGCTGAGATTAGAGTAATAGATACTTTTCATCCTGCAGTTCTGGGGAGGCTCATTCCTCAATAGTCCACAGTCACTGAATTTTTTAACAGTTATCATTTTTTAATCATCTCTAGTCTACAAAATTTCACAATTTTTGTTTTCTTGGAAGAAATAAAACAATGACAGATAAAAACCTATTCCTTTGAGAAGTCAACTAAAAACTATAATTACACTGAGGCCCTTCTTTATAGACTTGCTATGGCAGGAAATAATTCAGGATTCAGTCCAAATTGTAAGAAAATAATGAAAACTCAAAAACAATGGTCAGGGCTACGATTTAACAACAGGTGTAGTATAGTTGTCTTCTGAAACCTACTTTTCTTCTGTCTCACATGTCCCTTTTTTACCAAAAGAGAAATCAGAGTAAGACCAATTTATTGGTGAAATTGAAAGGACACAAAAACACAAAGACTTACCTACCCCCTTGCTCCCTATGGTTACACCCTTTGTTCTGCTTCTGCTTTCTTATCTCTGCACATACCAGAGGTTTCGAAAGTTCTGTAAGTACCTGTTTTCTTCCCGGGGGGTTAAGTCACAAGACATGTTTAAGTAAGATAAACCCCTGCTGCCATAAACTGGTTGTGCAACCTGACGCAATATGATTAACTGCCTTTGTGTAGAAACTGCTCTTCCGTCTCAAATGTTGAACTGAAATACCCAAAATGGCGGGAACCAATCATAACTAGCCAAATCGCCTTGTTTAAATACCAGCCAATCATACATCTGATCTGTATAGTGATTCAATGACCACTTTTCTTAGACTATATAATACTGTGTAAAACTCTGGGAGGGAACTCTCTCTCTCTCTCTGGACCCTCTCATGCCGAGAGTGAGTGGGAGTTCTGGGTTCGAACCTGTAATAAAGATCCTTGCTGCTTAGCTTTGACTCTGGACTCTGGTGGTCTTCTTCGGGGAATAAACGGTCTGGGCATAACAAAATAAGTTCTAGACTTATGATACTTAGTCTGATTATTTGCATGAAGTTCAGCGAAAATAGTGATTGCCCTTATGGGCTCTTTTTAAATTGGCTTTGCTAGAACCTTTTCATAAGGAATCTCAGATTAGATTTTTTAAGCCTTTTGAAACTAATAAGCCAAGGCAACAATTCACCAGACTGTGCCTGTAATAGCTGTACAGAAGTAGAAGAGGATATTAAGGCTTCTGTTGGATTTATTTACAATTCTGATTCTGAATCTCTTTATACAAGCACACTCATTTGAAGAGAAAATAATTTGATTCTGTGTCACTTTGCAACTAGAACCTAAGTCCTTAATTGGCTGAAACTGTTGCATATACTGGGGTAGAAAAATGGGCTTGTGAGCATGTAAGTCCAGTGCATAATATTGAACCCCAACAAACTCGAATGATTTAGGTATTTTAACACTTATTTGGAGATAATGCTGAGCACAATGAGAGAAAGGGATATAGAAGAAAGAGCACTTTCTTAGTGTTACCAGGAAGTGAAGGATCCTTGCTTCTTGTCTTCTTGAAGGAAATAATTCAGTCAAGAGACTAGTAAAGGAGCCAAAAAGGTTTATTAAGGAAATAAAGGTACACTCCAAGAGAGGATCAGGCTCACATGGCTAGGAACAGCCCTGAGAATTCTGTGTTGAAGTTTTTATTATGTGAGACTTTTTCTTTAAGTTCCCACCTCTATCTTAAGTCTCTGCCTTTTTCTTGTTTCCTGCTTCTGTCTTAAGTTTCTGCCTTTGTTATCCTCTAGTTCCTGCCCAGGTTTGTTGGATTCTCCCTTGCTGTCAGTAGATGTGCCTGTGTGGGGACTGATAATCAATATGAATCATACTTAATGGTAGTGTCGCTAATTACTGCCACCCCAGGAAGGTCATATAGTGGTCAAATCTGTACTTATTGTGCCTGTACATATTTCAGGAATTTTCCTTTTGTCCCTTGTCCCTTCTTATCAGCATATAGCTAGCTATATTCTGACAGCTCAATCACAGAATAATTACTGGGTGTCTTACGGAGTGTTCTGTTCTGCATAGGTATTTCCCTTCCTCTCTGCTCAGTTAGCATGCATGTTCGGGGTGGTCTCTGGGATGCAAGACTTTCTAGAGCCTCATTCCCTGGGAGCTCCCTTTCCTGCTCATGTCTGTCTGCCTACTCTAACAGTAATGCTTAGTTTGCCTTCTATTTCCCTGAAAAATACAGCTTTGGTGAAAAAATCATCATTCATTAAAGAAAATAAAACCTCTTTGGCTAACCAGGCCCACTTTCCTTAGAGGCAGTGTAGGGATTATCTATTGCTATCACGCCCATCTCTTGCAATCTCACCTTCAGCTCCAAGTGGCTCATCAAAATATTTTCATATGTTTGTATTCTACCTGTACCAGATCACAAATATACTTTTGCTCATTTTATAATATTATAATATTTCTAGTGCTTTAAAAGTGTTTCCTTCCTTGCTGCATCTCTGGAAGTTGCCCAGCAACATTTGTTATAGTGTCTATTCAGACTGATACTTCTCCTGCCTTCTCTGTTGAAGTCCCTGTGTTGTATTATTTGGGGAATACAGCTTCAACCATCCCCTTCCACATACATGTATATGAAACATACATAGTAATCTACAAAGTATTAATTTAATCTATGAAATACAGTTTTCTATTTAGCATCTATTATTCAGGTCTGTGACTTAGGAGGCACAAAATAAACATGAAGACTGATTATTGTCTTTACTACACAGTCCATTATGCACTCTTCTAAAAGGTACTTATATTGGGAAAATTTAATTTTTAAAAGTAACAATGAATATGTTTTAAATCCACCATGTGCTAAAATATGTTTTAAACTTCTGTGTCTTATTAGAACTGTGAGTTTTATTCCTAGCTGTACATCGACAGAGAAGATGAGGGGTAATGAAATGGCCTACATATGTCACAAAAAACTACATAAGCAACGTTTTTTGTTAGTCCATCTTTGGCATATTTATGTAAGGAGAAAAAAACAAAACAAAATAAAAACATTTGAAATAGCACAAAGGACCTTGTCTTACTAGCTTTCCAGAAGCTTGTTTTTATAGATGTCATGGTGCTCTGTTTGGAATACAGCCCCAAACCATCACATTCCATTATAATTAACTGGGTAGCATGTGACTGTTCTACTGATGGGCTGATTTTGAGATGGAAATTTTGGAGGAATCCCATCAAATGCTGGAGAATGCACACACATTTGGTATAAAGGAATTATAATTAAACTTCAGTCATCCTCTCCTACAGAGAACATTGAATTCGAGTCAAAATTGGCTTCTATTATGTTTAAGTCTATCACAGGCACTGGGGGAAGATCATTAAGACACTAGAGCAACGTGAAATCTGTGGGCAAATGTTCTACTTATTATAACGTGTGGGTGAATTCAAAGCTGTCCCCAGAGTGAATGCAAATATAGTCTCTTGTGATTCTCACCAGTATAACCGTGCCACTAGAGTAAGGCCTCAGGTCATGTAAAAAAAACTCCACAGAGTGCCCAGCTCTCTCTCTAGAAGTGCCTACAGAAACTCAAGAAAAATAAGGAGTCATTTTGGATACGAACTTAACCTTCCTCTACTTTTCTCCCTTCCCCACACTTAGAATCAGATTCATTTATCAAAGTTTCCCCATATCCATATAAAAAGCCACTCCCTTCCTGTCTTCTTTGAAACAAAATCGCTTGTGGAAAAGGAAGAAGCCACCTTTCTGTTGATGGCTTAGGAAGAATGAGCCTACCTTGCTGTTACTATGATTCATTCTTGTCAAGCACCATTAGAAGAGCAAAAGGATAAGTTTGACTCTTCCCCTTTCCACAAATAACATTTTTGTGACTTTTATTTTACTCCAAGGATTATAATTGTTGTTGCTCAGAAAAATTGAAGAAGCCTCAAGGTCCCCTTGACATGTTCCTACTGTTCCTACTGTTTCTCTCAAAGCATAGGGTAAGGTTGTTGTCTGAAGTTCCGCTATCTGCCTTAAGTCTCTGCCCACCAAGGAGAACAATCTTTTTTCCTCCTCCCTGTAATCTCATTATCTATGGCAGAGGCAAGACAAAGAATGTAATCATACCTGACCAAACTCTTACAACATAATGTCTCACAAGCTTATTCAATTTCCAAAGAGAACTGTTTATCATTTAACCTCTGTTCTCTATCCATTCATTCTTTCTAGTCATCATTTATTGTCCCTCAAGAGAATACCTCTTCTCCCACTTCCCATAACCGGTTTTGTGAAAATCCAAGCCCCTATTCTTTCTGTGACCTCGAGATGGCATATAGCTTCTGTATCTCCTTGGGAAGTTGAGTCTTCATTCTGAAGCCTCCTGTGTGTACACAGTAAGTAAGTTTTTATGCCTTTTCTTTAATTAATCAGTCTTTGGTTAATTGATTTTTCAGGGAAACTTCACAGGGCCAAAGGCCTTGGTTCCTACAAAATATCTATTTTAGCATGACATATTCTGTATACACCTATTAAACTAGCTTAGAAGTACTATAAAGAATTGATACAGTTTTCCGTATCAATGAGATAGGGCAAACACCCCTCTTAGGGGCCTGCTGGGACCTCTCCGCAAGCATAAAATCTAAATAATATGTATTTCAAGTCCCTTAAAAAAAATTCTAGGCACCTAGTTAGCAAAAATAAATGAACAACCTGATAACCAAGAAGATGCAATAACTTCAACAATAGCCTCCCAAGCAAGTCAGAGTCACATGGTGTTTTGGTTGCCCCTGAAAACTAAAAGATTACATCCAAACATATGGACTTGAGTTGTTTTTCGGAAACCTGGACTCCCCAAATGACAAATGCCAAACAGTCTGGCATGGTGGCTCACGCCTGTAATCCCAGCACTTTGGGAGGCTGAGGCAGGCAGATCACAAGGTCAGGAGTTTGAGACCAGCCTGACCAACATGGTGAAACCCCATCTCTACTAAAAATACAAAAAGTAGCTGGGCATGGTGCCAGGTGCCTGTAATCCCAGCTACTGAGGAGGCTGAGGCAGGAGAATCGCTTGAATCTGGGAGGCAGAGGTTGCAGTGAGCTGAGATCATGCCACTGCACTCCAGCCTGGGTGACAGAGTGAGACTTCATCTCAGAAAAAAAAAGAAGAAGAAGAAAGAAAAATGCCAAACATTGTCGCACAGACCTCAGATAAGAGAAAACTAAGAGCTAGTATCTGATCACCTTTCTTTGCCCTAAATTTCTTCCTGGGGGTCCTGGGGAGCATCTTGCCCACAGGCTAAACCTTAACTTTCGTTTCTGTTGAACCCCAAGCTTTTAAACAAAGCATTACTTCTTTAGCCTATTGCAAATTAAAAACACATCTCTAAATTCGCCTATGACTTGTGAGTCCCTACTTCAAGACATCCCACCTTTTTGGGCCAAGCAAATATATATACTCTTTATGTTGATTTATGATTTTGCCTGTAACTTTTGCTCTCTTAAAATGTACTCTTGTCTTAAGAACCATTGCTTGAAAGTCATTGGGGAGTTCAGATCTTCAGCATTAGTTGCCCATCTTCTTTGCTTGGTGACCTACAATAAATGACTCACTTTCTTTTGCTGAATATCCTGGTGTGTTTGCCTTTTTTTGTGTGTACCAGGCACACAGATCCAAGCCTTGTTTGGTAACATCAATAATGAAACAGTAGTCTTTGTCTTTACACACATGTTTGCACACATACACACACACACACACCCCTTACTCCACAAACAAAAATTAATAGATTCTGGTTCTTTCCATCTAAAGAATCCCTAGATTTTTAAACACATGCTGCTGAATAATTTCAATTTCCCAGTCACCATTAATTTTTGTTCTTTCATTCAACAGGCAATTTTTAACATATTGTATATAAAACACTGTGCAAAAAGACCATGAATAAATAATGTTCTTTTTCATAAAGGAGTATACAGTGAATAGGAGGACAAGTGTTCACAGTGTGATAATGGCTATGATAAAGACATACAGAAAACAATGGTAGCACAGACAAGGGGTACTTCACCCAGGCTGGCAGAGGTGGTAGTGACAGGAAAGGGGAAGAAACTGTCATGAGCGACCCTTGAAGGACAAACAGAACAAACAGGAGATAAACAGGTAAAAAACAGGGTGTTAAGAGAAGGGACATGTTAGCTTTTATAAGTAACTTCAATTTTGGGACCCCAGTTTTTTTATCTATAAAAATTGGATGATAACTATCTAGAACACACCAACATGTCTAAATGTGTGTGTTTGTATGTGTTTATGTGTGTGTGTGTGTGTGTGCATGCGAGTGTGCACCCATTTTGGTTGGTACCTTCTCTGATTCCTCAGCTAACCTCATTACATCAGTAAGAAGATAAATTAGGAGAGTGTATGTGAACATACAAAGTAATCTATACAATATAAATTTAATTAATTAAAATCTACCAGGATGACTTTGTTGCTTGAATCACATGTTGACTTAGAAAGATGCTGAAGGTAAAAAGTGGAAGAAGAAAGAAGAAATCTAACTGATATAGAATTGCTATTAAGCACAACATGAACAAGGTATTTAGATATACACTCCTTTTTTATAGTTCCCAAAAACCAATAGATAGAAATATGCAATTGAAGGAGACCAGGGAACCTCACTCCTAAATCATGGCACCGTAGTATGATGATTGTTTTAAATTAAAGACCCTTAAAGGTCAGAAGATGCTGGAACAGACTCTACTCTGATATTCCCCTATCTACCTTAAGACTGCACCTGCCAAAGAGAACACAATTGCCTTCTACTTCCTTCCTGAAATCTCATTATCTGTCACAGAAAAGAAGATTGAAGAATGTAACCACACCTGGACAGACTTTTTCACAAGATAATATCTAGTTCATTCAAATTCCAAAGGGAATCATTTACAAGTTAATTTTTGCCTCTTGGATCTATTTTTTCTCCCTAATAATCATTACCCCTCAAAAAAGTCACCTACATTTTCCATCTCCCCCTGTAAAGAAGGGTATATCAGCATCTGGGCTTCATTGGGTTATTGGATAACCATACTTCTGTGATTTTCTCCCATGCACATTCAATAAATTTTGTACACCTTTCTCATATTAAGCTGCCTTTTGTCAGTTCATTTTCAGTGAACCTTCAGTAGGAAGAAAAGATAATCTCCCTCCACCTCTACACTATCATTATTTTCCAAAGGAGAAAACTCATAAAAGTTAAATATTTTTCCCATGGTAAAACAGCTAGTAAGTGGAATACTCAGAATTTTATGTCAGTTGTTCTAAGTTCTGTTTTCATATTCCTATGTGGCAAAGAACAAATGTTGTGAGAGTACTTCATCCTCATATCATAATCACACCTTAATTTCTTTGACTCCCTCCAAAAATTACACCTGTACTTGGTCTGGTTCCAAAACAATCAGTGATGCCAAGAACAAGATCAGAGGCCTTTGGACTTTATCAAAATCAAGGGGTATTGCTGGATCTCCTTGGAACAGTGCTTCCTTTGCTTAAGAAAAACTAAGGCTAATGTCCTATTCTCCTCCCCACTCCAAAGCAAGAAAAGAAACAAAGGAAAAAGCCAAGTTACTGGGTTTAGAGAAAAATCATGTGAAGACTCATGCCTTAGTTCATCTTCTGCAGTCAACACTATGCACTAAGAGCTGACTGTGTGTTTAGCACTAGAGAAATGCCAGTTGGCATCAGAACTGTACCTCAAAGGATGAGTGAGATTCCAGGCTGAGAGAAAATATAACTGTCAAGGCACAGAGGTGGGAACACCTAGGTGATGTCTGGGAAGTACCAATAAGTTCAAGTTAGTTAGAAAATAGATCATGAGAAGAATAGAGATATCAGTCTATCTCCCAAATATCTCACAATTCTGTCCCTCTCTCCACCTCTAATTCCATGGTCTTGGTTCAATATCAGTCTATCTCCCAAATATCTCACAATTCTGTCCCTTCTTTCCACCTCTACTTCTGTGATCTTTGTTAAATATCGGGACTCTTAATAACAGCTTGTCATTATTCTCAGTATGAAAAGACACTGTAGCCTGAAACTATCTTACTTTTCTAAATTTTACAAAAATACATTTGACCATTTAATACTTAACTAGGACTCCCCCAGGACCTTAGACAGTGCCTGAGAAGTGAGAGGCCCTGATGCTTGTTTCGTTATCTTTATGTTAATCTGCATCTGGGGAGTAAAGGATGCAGTTGATAAGGAAGGAATAAGAAAATAGAAGATAAATTATATCATCAGCACATGTCAAGAGAAAAGTAACCATAGGACAAACATCCTTCCCCAAATAACAAGAAATAAATATCATTGAATATTTATGTAAAAAGGCTGATTTTTTTCTAGAAATGATGATAATGCCCTAAATCAGCAAAATTAAATGTTCCACCATCAGTAAAACTGCTTGCTCAAATATTAAGCCAAGTTTAAACTTGTATCTTCCCAGTCACCATTAATTTTTGTTCTTTCATTCAACAGGCAATTTTTAACATATTGTATATAAAACACTGTGCAAAAAGTTTAAAACTTATATCTTCACTCATAATAAAAGGTAAACATATGGGGTCAACCTTGGAAAGCTGGATAAACATTTATTCCTGTGAAACAGAAAGAATAGCATTAACAAATTTAAGAAAAAAAAGGAGAGAGGACTTTTCATACAATAAAAGAAGATATCTGAAAATAATAGAAAATATTTGCATTAATCCAAAAGTTCTTTGCTTGCCCTTAGAATATCTTCCAATAAATTGAATTATTGAAGGAAATGTTATTACATATCAAGGGAAATAACAATATTATTTACACATAGCTTGATTTCTTATATCTAAAAAATTGTGAATTTAGTACTTACAAATAAATATGAGAGACATACTGACTAAAGCCAGCAATAAAAATAAAAAATATTATGTCACTGTCATCACATCACATTATAAATATCCTTAAAATTATCCCCTTGTGTCACTATCCACATATGAATACTTCTTATGATAGCACACAATTTTATTTACTTTCCACTATCTGGAAAAGTTATTAACATTTTAGACATGAGCTTGTCAAATTAAAAAATCTCACAGCAACTGTTTCACATTAATTGCAAAAGTCATCACTTGGCCAATATTTAAAACTAGTTGTCAAAATAAAGATAAAAACTTAATAAAGAATGATATACTGCCAATATCATGACATGCATAAGAGTGCATAATTTTAGCTGTCTTTGATGGACACAAGAAAAAGCTTTTGAATAAAATAAAATAGTAAAATATATTGCAGAGACAATTAGCTTCATCATTAGGAGCATTTGCCATGATGTGCCTGTGGTTCTAAATTTTTGAATTCATATTAAAACTGATAAAACGAAGAGTGTTTTTCTCACTAATGCCACAACTTAGGACTAATTCATAGAAGAAACTACCTATAAAAGGCTTTTGTTATGGTAGTTGCCATTATGTCAGCAAATAAATGCACTTGAATTGCATCCAAGACCGACTACCCAGTCTTCACCACTTTGCAAAACAAGTTTTCTTTATGAAACAAAAATGTCGAGGCAATTTCTAACTTGCAGTGAGTTGTATTCTAAAATATATTTTGCAGGTGGCTGTTTGTCAGACTCACAATGATTTCCATGGTGCCATACTCGGGGGTCAACTAGAGAAATAAATTTAACCCATAATATACCAATATTATAGAATAAATTATAAGAAGTATGTACTGTGTATAACAAGAATTCTCTGGAAACAACAGTTACTGATTTTTCTAAAAATGCCAGGAACACATCCCATGTTTGCTGCAGCTGAATAAGAAATTTCCATTCCAACTCTATCTCTGCTGAATAGGCAGTTAGAACAAAGAGTTTATCAGCTTTAAGTTAATGCAGAAGTTGTGAGAGTTAGAGTTGAGGAAGAAAAGTTGAAAGGCATGATTGCTACAAACTGAGGGCGTCTGGTATAATAGGGCCTTAAAAACACATCAGTAGCCATTTGCCACATATCCCTTTTGTTTCTTCTTGTCAACCCAAGGATATGTTAGAATGTAAGATTTCTGATAGCATTATCTTTGAATTATGATCTGGGTTTGTTCCCTCTCAAGTCTAATTAGAAACAGTTTCTTTTTTCCTATTTCACTTTTTCTAAAATAAACCAAAAAGGACTATCTGAGGTGTTTTGCTTTCTTTGAGTTTTATCTGCTTAAATCAATTTTTACTGCAACTTACAATGAGGAAACAAACAGAATTTCTTATGAGCCTCTCAAATTCTTCCTTCTCATATAAAATCAGTTATCTTCATATTAGTAATACAGTAAGCTTGTTTGTCAGAACCAGCTATGAGAGATACAGCAACTACTTTTGATTAATGATAGTTTAATTATCAACGTTTTAATGTAATGTTTAAAAAATAACTTATAATGGATTTAAGGTTAGTTCTATAATAAATGACCTCTTTCTTGCAGTCTGATGTGTTTTTGAAAAGTGAGAGAGAAAGTGCTGGAATTTTTTATATGTAAATTGGGAATTCGACAGTGCCTACAGGCCTACTTTATCAATGCAAACATGATCATATGTCTTGAGTGACAATGTATAAAAAATGTAGAGAAACACCCCTGTAGAGAAAGATGGAATCTTTGTAGACGGAAAGAACTGGAAAAAGAAAAAACCTTTTCTGAGTTTAATAGAAATGTCAGGATCTTGTTTACCTGGGCGTTTTATTAGAGGCCTTTGGGTAGAGTCTAAGGGAATGCACTAATTAGCATGTGCTCAGTCTCAGCATTGGGATGGCAATGAAGGACAGATGGGAAAGCATATCTTAGTCTTTTACCATTTCATTTTAAAGTTCTGCCTCATAGGACCCTATCTTAGATAATATCAGAAGCAAAAGAGGAAGTTGGATCCATCAAACTATTTCCAAATATTAGTTAAGAAGGAGGTTAGCGCACAAAGTAGAGAAAGTGAGAAGAAAACATAAAATTGAAGGATTTTCCATTGTTTCCACTAAAATAGGAGGGATATAAAAACTACCTTTGCAAAGATTATGACAGTGAGAGAAATCTAACATGGCTGATTCCATCTTGTTCTAGCCTCACAGTCTGACCGTCTTTGCTCATTTCTGGGAATAGGCCCAGCTAAACATGGGAGGAATTCAGTTTTTAGTTTAACCTGGAAGCAAAGATGGTAATAATCCCCCCCGAAAGCTACCCCCGTTCTTGTTAAAGGGTTGAAAACTAATAAAAGGCCATGAGATTAGGATTATGGGATGGGCCTGAACTCTGCTAAAATGTAGGCATAGTTTCTACAATCCCTAACTGATAGGAGACATGTGGCCAAAGATCATATGATTTGTGACTTCCCCAGTTTTTCCTATATATAACATGACCACTGTAGAACCTAAGATTGATATTTCAAGATGCTTTTCAAATGTTTGCATTCTGGCAATTGACTGATCCCATCTGGACTATGATTCATGACTCAATTCTTCTGTGGTCCCCACCCAAAGGTGGACTCAGCCCATGAGGACTGTTCTACATCCATGTGATTGCATCCCCAACTAATCAGTAGTGCTCATTCCCTACTACCCTACTCATCACACCATCCTTCAAAAACCCAAACCTCCAAGCCTTCAAAGAGACTGATGTAATAACTCTTTCTTCTGCATGGCTAATCTAGCATTAATTAATTCTTTCTTTATTGCAATACCACAGTCTCAGTGAATTGGTTTTATTTGTACAGCAGGCAAGAAACCATCAGGTGATCACAATATACAATTAGAGCCTACCTTTTTATTATGTCCTGTATTCAGAATTGAGAGTCTGGGGCATATAGTACAATGCATGGGTCAGCCACCTTTTTTAGTAAAGATCCAGACCGTAAATATTTTAAGCTTTACTGTTCATATGACCCTTAACTCTGCTATTGTTGCAAAAAAGGCAGTCTTACAATATGTAAATGAATGATTGTGACTGTGTTCCAGTAAACATTTATTTTTTCTAAATAATAGGCAGTGGACAAGATTTGGCCTGAGGGCCATACTGTGTCCACTCCTGCTATAATGGAGTAAACACTAGAATTAGTTTAGCTGTTAAGTAATGCATTTTATAATCTGAGTGAGTTTGCTTAACTCTTCAAGGTCTCTTTTTCTTCAGGTTTCTCATGTGTAAAACGAGTGCTAAACTAGCTCTGTAATAATGTATGCAGATATATTACACTTATATATTTACAGAGTTTATTTGGTAAATTTATATTACATTCATCAGAGTAAATATTGCAACTGTTGTAGCAGACAAACTTTAGAATCTCAGTTGCATAACAAAATGAAAGTGTATTTCTCATTTACGTGAAGTCCAAAGCGGATGTTCCTGGTGGGTTGTTCTCCAGAGCATCTTGTTCTCAGGCTGTGATTCAGGAACCCCGTATTATATTGTTTGGCTCGAGCAAAGACACATCAGTGTTATCCAACCAGCAGTCCTGAGGGAAGAGAACACTGAGGATTACATATCGCAAGCTTACCTTCTCCTAGAGGTAATGTAGACATCCATTGGTCACAAGGTCTACCTGGTTGCAATATGGAGAGGCTGGGAAATAATAGTCCTTAAGGCGGTAGCCATTGTCCAGCAACAACTTCACACTATGGAAGGGATGAAGAAATTTTCTGTGGTCAGCTGGTAGTATGTGCCACAGTTGTAAATACAAAATGTGAAAAAAGTCTCCAGTGTGTATGTATGTGTTCTACAAAAATATTTATTGTGTGTATTTGGAGATGGTTTTCAGAAATATTAAGTAAGGCCCCTGTGGAAACTGGGTAAGAATAAATGAGGCCAGGTGCAGTGGCTCATGCCTGTAATCCCAAAACTTTGGGAAGCCGAGGCAGGTGGATCACCTGAGGTCGGGAGTTCGAGACTAGCCTGACCAACATGGTGAAACCCCATCTCTGCTAAAAATATAAAAATTAGCCTGGCATGGTGGTGCATGCCTGTAATCTGAGCTACTTGGGAGGCTGAGGTAGGAGAATCACTTGAACCTGGGAGGCAGAGGTTGCGGTGAGCCAAGATTGTGCCACTGCACTCCAGCCTGGGCAACGAGAGCAAAACTCCATTTCAAAAAAAAAAAGAAAGAATAAGTGAATATGTTTAGTTTATTAATGAAGTAATGGACACATCAAAATTTTGGCCAATTGTATAATATTTCCACAATAAATCAATAGTACAGTTGAGTTTCAACTGTAAGGACTAAAGCCATACATTCCAAGTTTTGCTTATTCTTTTATAAAATTAAATGTATAATGAATTGGAATTTCCACAAGCAGCTGGTGCTCACACCTACAAATGTATAACAATAACTGTTTCCTCCCAAAGTCCAAATGCAATTCTAGTTAGGCAAAGAAAGTTACAGAGTTTGGAGATGAGCCAAAGCAAAAGAATTAAGCATAGTTAAGCAGACTTTCAGACATAGAAAGCAGCTGAATTTCTTCTTAGGGATTCATAATTATAAGAAGGTCATGAGAAGAAGATTTAAAACAGTATTGCTGGCTTGCCTTTAATGCTACAAATTCATCTCTCTTTGTTGCTTATGGTGCCCCTTATGCTCAGTCACTGCAAGGTTTTAAGTATTATTACAAACTAGGGGAAGTTGTTTATTCAATTGCTTACTCAAATCTTTCTGAATGCTAAACACGGCACACACTCCCATTTTAACAAATTAATTATTTAAAAGCTTATTAACTGAGTTTATAATCAGGGAAGCCAATGAAATAAATAAAACAACTCTTTGAAGAGGATTCATTTATTATATCTATATCTGTATATGTGTGTGTGTGTGTGTGTGTGTATGTGTATGTATATTTACTGAGTACTTCTATACCCCAAGGGTAATATTGAGAAAGTGCATGCAAATAACCATAAGCCTTGCCCTCATAGAACTTAGAGTCTTATAGGGAAGTAGAAAATAAATAAGAGACACATATATAATCCCAACCTACTAAGCATAAGGAGGAAATAGATAGAGAATACCACATAAGGGGATGATCCACTTAAAAAGGATGTACAGGGACAACCTAAAAGACATTTAACTCAAGACTTGAGGAAGATAAAGAATCAGCTAAGTAAAACCTCAGAGGAAGAGAATTCCAGGGGGAAAAAAAAAAAACAGTAAGTGGAAAAGATCTAAAGCAGGAAAAAGCCTGGCATGTATGAAAAACAAAACAGAAGCTATTGTGACTCCACTTGTGAGCTAGAGGAGACTCAGTGGAGATAAGAAGAAGCCCAACCATGGAAGAGCTTCAAGTGGAATATTATTCTGATCTGCACAGGAAACTCATGGAAAGTTTTAAAGCAGAGCCAAGATTTTTATCTGATTTCATAAAAGATCACTCTGACAGTTGAATGGAGAATCCATTAGGGTCTGAGTCAAAGGGGAGGAAGAAAATAAAAGAGAGACCCAGGGGCGGAAGTTAATAAAACAAAAATCAGAATTATCTTAAAGTTTGTTGTCTCAATTGAACATGGAGAAATCTTTCCTTTTTATTTTTCACTTTTTATTGATATATAATAATTGTATATATTTATAAAGAACATTTGATATATTGATACATGCATAAAGGGTGTAATGATTAAATGAGGATATTTAGGATATTCATCACCTTGAACATTTATCATTTCTTTGTATTGGGAACATTTGAAATCTCTTTTAGCTATTTGGAAATACATAATACATTACTGTAATTTATTGTAGTCTCTCTATTATGTAGTAACTGTAGTCTCTCTATTATGCTACCAAACACTGGATCTTGCTCCTTCTGTCTAACTCTATTTTTGTGCCCACTAACTATCCCCTCTTTATCCCCTACTCCCCACTACCCTTTTTAGCCTCTAGCAACCATCATTCTGCTCTCTATCTCCATGAGATTAAATTGTTTAGCTCCCATGTATGAGTGAGAATATGCAATATTTGTCTTTCTGTGGCTTCCTTATTCCATTTAACATAATGGCCTCCAGTTCCATCAATGTTACTGCAAATGACAAGATTTCGTTCTTTTTTTATGTTCAAATAGTACTCCATTATTATATAGATCATATTTTGTTTCTCCTTTCATCACTTCATGGACACTTAGGTTGATTCCATATCTTAGCTATTGTGAATAGTGTTACAATAAACACAGGGGTGCATATATCCCTCAGATATATATTTTTTCTGTCCTTTGAAACAAATACTCAATAGTGAAATTGCTAGATTGTATGACAGTTCTATTTTTAATTTTTAAAGAAAACTATATACTGTTTTCCACAATGGCTGTAGTAATTTACATTTCCACTAACATTGTAAAAGAGATTTCTTTTCTCCACCACCAGCATTTGTTATGTTTTTTTTTTTATAATAAGAAAATGAGAAAATCCTATTATTCCTGATATGAGACTATAAAGTTATTTCAGTAAAAACAAATCAGTTAAGTCAGAAATCTGAGGAAAATATTTATACAAAATATAGTTTACATAACATTTTATTTGAGGGTGTTGGTCTAACTCTGAAAGAATATTTTTACATTTATACAAGCTATAAGCTTTAGATGTCTTACATCCCTATGGTACAAACACAATGTATATATACACACACACACACACGTACATACACACATACACATACAATTTTTTAAGTGTACAATGTATACAAAAATATCTCTTTAGAATGCTATTTCCCAAAATTTGGAAACAGGAACGATATTGGCATTAGAAAGGGCTTTAGGTAACATTGGACATGATATTTGATAACAGGATGTATTGGTGCATTCTCATACTGCTGTAAAGAAATACCTGAGATTGGGTAATTTATAAAGAAAAGAGGTTTAATTGTTTCATGGTTCTGCAGGCTTTACAGAAAGCATAGTAGCATCTGCTCAGTTTCTGGGGGGTGCCTCAGGAAACTTTCAAGCAAGGCAGAAGGCAAAGCGGGAGTTAAACACTTTACATGACTAGCGCAGGAGGAAGAGAGATGGGGGAGGTACTACACTCTTTTAAACAGCCAGATCTCACAATCACTCACTCACTCACTCACTCACTCACTCACTCACTATCTTGAAAATATCACCTAGGGGATGGTGCTTAATCATTCATGAGAAACTGCCCCCATGATTCAATCACCTCTGACCAGGTCCCCCCTCCAACACTGGGGATTGCAATTAAACATGAGATTTGGGTGGGTTCACAGATCCAAACCATATCAAAGGACATGGTAAAAAATAACATTAATTTGATAGTGAGAACTTTCTTTTCTTTTCTTTCAAGCCCAATAATGTCAAAGAGGAAGTTTCAATTTAAAGCTAAATATTATTTAACATTTGTCTAACATGAGCTAATCTTTATTTTTTAATTAGATCTCAAGCTCCTATATGTTAGCAGTAAACAATACTGATATAGTTTGGATGTGTTTCCCTGCCCTAATCTTATGTTGAAATGTAATCCGCAATGTTGAAGGTAGGGCCTGGTGGGAGGTAATTGAATCATGTGGGCAGATTTCAACAAATGGTTTAACATCATCCCCTGATGCTGTCCTCATGATAGCGAGTGAGTTATTGTGAGAGCTGGTTGTTTAAAAGTGTGTGGCAACTCCCCACTCTCTCTCTTGCTCCTCCTTTTGTCATGTAATGTGCCTGCTCCCACTTTGCCTTCCGCCATGATTGGAAGCTTCCTGACGCCTTGCCAGAAGCAGATGTTGCTGTTTGCTGTATAGCCTGTGAAACCATGAGTCAATTTAACCTCTTTACAATTTATTCAGTCTCACATATTTTATTTTAGCAATGCAAGAATGAACTAATACGGAAAATGAGTACTGAGGATTGTGGAATCACTATAAAGATTCCTGAAAATGTGGAAGTGACTTTAGAACTGGGTAATGGGCAGAGGTTGGAAGAGTTTGGAGGTCTCAGAAGAAAACCAAGAAGATTAGGAAAGTTTGGAATTTCTTTGAGACTGGTTGAATGGTTCTGACCAAATGCTGATAGTGATATGGACAGTGAAGGCAACGCTGATGGTGTCTCAGATAGAAATGAGGAATGTATTGGAAACTAGAGCAAAGGCCACTTCTGTTATGCATTAGAAAAGAACTTGACTACATTGTGTCCATGCCCCAGGAATCTGTGGAAGTTTGAACTTGAGAGTGATGACCTAAGGTATCCGGCAGAAGAAATTTCTAAGTAGCAAAGTGTTCAAGATGGGTCTGGATGCTTCTAACATCCTACACTCATATGCAGGAGCAAATAAATTACTTAAAGGTGGAACTTATATTTAAAAGGGTTGTAGAGCACAAAGGTTCAGAAAATTTGCAACCTGGCCATGTGGCAGAGAAAAAAAAAAGGTTTTTGGGAGGGGAATTCAAGTAGGCTGGGGAGCAACCACTTGCTAGAGATATTTGCATAACTAAAAAGAAGCCAAGTACTGATAGCTAAGACACTAGGAGAAGCAGGGAAGGCTTTAAAGGCATTTTGGAGAACTTCGAGGCAGCTCCTCCCATTACAGACCCAGGGCCCTAAGAGGAAAAGATGGTTTCATGAGCCAGGCCCAGGGATCTGCTGCCCCACACAGCCTTGGGACACTTCTCCACATATCCTGGTCACTCTAGCTCTGGTCACTGCTTAAAAGGGCTCATGTACAGTTTGGACAGCTGCTTCAGAGGGTACAAGCTGTAAGCCTTCGTGGTTTCCTCATGGTGTTAAGTCTGTGAGTGCACAGAGTATAGGAGTTGAGGCTTGGGAGCCTCTGCCTAGATTTCAGAGGATGTATAGAAAAGCCTGGATGTCCAGGCAGAAGCCTGCTGCAGGGTCAGAGCCCTCATGGAGAACCTCTACTAGGGCAGTGTGGACAGGAGAAATGTGGGGTTGGAAGTCCCACACAAAGTCCCCAGTGCATTACTTCCTAGTGGAGTTGTGACAAGAGGGCCACCATCCACAAGACCCCAGAATGGTGGCTCCACCAGCAGCTTGTACTCTGTTCCTGGAAAAGCTGCAGGCACTCAATGCCAGTTCATGAGAGCAGTTGCAGGGATTGAACCCTGCAACACCACAGGAGCAGAGATGCCCAAGGCCTTGGGAGCCCACCCCTTGCATCAGAGTGGCCTGGATGTGGGACATGGAGTCAAATGGGATTGTTTGGGGGCCTTAAGATTTAATGACTGCCTTGCTGGGTTTTGAACTTGCATGGGTCCTGTAGCCCTTTTTTTGCCCAATTTCTTCCTTTTGGAATGGGAATGTTTACCTGTTTGTACTCCTGTTGTATCTTAGAAGTAACTAACTTGTTTTTTTTATTTTACAGGCTCATGGGAAGAAGGAATTGACCTTGTCTTGGCTAAGACTGGGCTTTGGATTTTTGAGTTAACACTGGAATGAATTAAGATTTGGGGGAATTACTAGAAAGCATGATTGTATTTTGAAGCATGAGAAGAACATTAGGTTTGGGAGGGGCCAGAGATGGAATTATATGTTTAGATGTGTATTCCCACCCAAATCTCATGTTGAAATGTAATCCCTAATGTTTGAGGTGGGGCCAGGTGGGTGATGATTGGCTCATGGGGATGGAGTTATCTTGAATGGTTTAACACCATCCCTTGGTGCTGTCCTTATAATAGTGAGTGGCTTATCTTGAGATCTGGTGGTATAAAACTGTGTCACACTGTCCCCCACTCTTTGCTCCTGCTTTTGCCAGGTAACATGCTTGCTCCCCTGTTGCTTTCTGCCATGATTAGAAGCTTCCTGAGGTCTCCCTAGAAGCAGATGCTGCTGTGCTTCCTGTACAACCTGCAGAACCATTAGCCAATTAAAGCTCTTTCCTTTGTAAATTACCCAGTCTCAGGTATTTCTTTTTAGCAATGCAAGAATGTACTAATACAAATACCTAGTTATGGTTTAATGATTTTTTTTTTTGCTTATATTGAATTTGTGATTACAGTCTGTTTATGAAAGAAGATATCTATAAAAAAAGAATGTTTTCACATTTTGGTAATAAGAAACATATTTCTTAAATAATATTTAAGTAAAAATGTGAATTGGGTTTAAAAAAATAAAGACATGATGGTCTTCAGAATTTTGCAAAACCATGAAGATAATTCATAAACTACTGAAGTTTGTGAAACACCACTTTAGAATAAAATTTATTTCAAAGGCAAGGAATTACTCAAAAAATAATAAAAATTATGAAATCAGTTACACAAAAGATTTATAAATATTTCCAGAACTTTAGTGATATCCTAGTGGGTCTTGTAATTGTTAACAAGTCCAGAGAGGACCAGATTAAATTGGCCATTGTCCAGAGGCCATTCCTGCCAACATCCAGCCTCCTCTCTCAGGTTTAGAGATATTAAAATAATGAAGAAGATAACTATCTTATTCAGTTTGCTCTGGCATTTGTAGAAAGAATAAAAAATAAATAAGCAATGTATATAATAGAATTTATAAATGGGCAATTGCTTTGCACATTATTACAATCAAGGGGGAAAAAGTGATTTCAAAAACACCAACTAAATTTAATAGCCCCTTGGAGGTGTAGGTGATTAAATCTTTATATGATTTCAGATGTTTGATTGACTTGGGAATAAAAAGTACATGTATTTCCAAAGAAGTAGTTAAAAATTGTCAATATTTTTTACATACGAATCTGATTTGGACTCTTCTGCAAGGTTTTTCTATTTAATAAACATAGTTATCCCACAAGAAAATTCAATCCGATGTGAAATAAAACATAACAAACTTCATATTGCATAAAATAAATAATTATTTTGGCCTACTATTATTCTCATTTAGATAATTATTTTTCTGAAAGTACCAGGTCATTTCCCTGGAGACTGTCTAGTTCTGTTAATCAGTTTATCAGTCCATTCACTAATTGATTCTTTCCATATTTATTAAGTGTTAATTTTATAACCATGGCAGTACTTTCTGCTGGAGACAAATGGTAAGTAAAACATAGTCTCTCCCCTCAAAGAGCTTGGAGTCAAATAGAGGGAAACCGTCACGTGAGCTATATGATGAAGTATCAGAAAGGTTACAAAATGGGTTGAAAGATTCTCGTTTATGATTTCTGTCTACTTAGAGCATGTCCAATAATTGCCTCAAATGCAGCAATAGAAGACCATGGATGAATAGACCTGGAGACTGCCCAAACTAGCTGACCCAGTAATGCAATCCTCTCCCAGGGCAGTGATTCCTTGTGATTCCTTCGTAGAAGAACACTACATATCATATAACCCTGTAATAATCCCTATATTTTGTCTTCCAGTCCCAATTTTATTGCATTAGTCATGTTCTTTTTTCTTAATTTTATATTGTTTGGAGAATGGATACATATATCAATTATCCATACATAGAAAACTAGGAGGATCTAAAATTGGAATTGACTAAGAAGACTTACACATCATCCACAGATCTTGACTTTACCATTAACTAAGAGTTTACTTGTCTCCCTTTTTGGACAGAGTTGAGACATCTAATATAGACATAAACATTTGTGACATAGATTAAGAGAAATAGATGTATAGTAGATGTGGAGCAGTCAATTGGTCAGGTAGTGATATTTGCCTCTGTGTCCCCACCCAAATCTCATCTCAAACTGTAATTCCCATGTGTTGAGGGAGGGAGGGCGTGGGAGGGGATTGGATCTTGGGGGTGGTTTTCCCCATGCTCTTCCAGTGATAGTGAGGGACGTCTCATGAGATCTCATGGTTTTAAAAGTGGCAGTTTCCCCTGCATGCCCTCATTCTGTTGCTGCCTTGTGAAGAAACTTGCTTCTCCTCCACCTTCTATCATGATTGTAAGTTTTCAGAGGCCTCCCCAGCCATTCAGAACTGTGAGCCAATTAAACATCTTTTTTTTTTTTTTTTTTAATAAATTACCCAGTTTGGAGACTGATTTAAGTAATAATAAAACTCAAGTCTTCCTCACACATGAGAGATAGAGAATTACTCTTTCTCTTTCACAGTTACTATTTCTCTATTGCAATTCCTCTGTCTTGATAAACTGGCTCTGTCCAGGCAGTAGGGAAGATGAACCCATTGGGTGGTTACAAATTTGGGGGCTCATCTGGGATTGCCCCTGTGGCTACCTGCCTATGATTTAGTAGCTCCCCTCCAGCAATGGATCCAGAGGCCAGCCCAAGTGGCCACATAGTTCTCTTGGACTGGAGGCTGACTCTGGTACTGTCTCTACTGGTGGGGTGCTGCCAACCCAATGTGCATGAATTTAATTGCAATAGAGAAAGAGTCCTGGGGAGACATCCCATAACTAGCCCTGTCATAGGGTGCTGTAACTGTAGCCCTAAAATAGGGTGTCTGTCTGTATCCCAGTCATGCAGTGTCTGTAGGTATAGCCCCATTATGAGGTGTCTAGTTTGGTGAGTATCCTAGGTGCTGCCAATGCCTCCTTTCTGCTCCCAATTGGTTTGACTCCTTCAGGGGTCTCAGTTTTTCTGTAGTCCCATGGTGGGGTGCCTGTCTGTAGCCTCTCTGCAGGGTCTCTGTCTTGGTTCATCTCCTTTGGGAGTTTTGATTGACTCTCCCTAATTAGTAGAAAGAATCTTGGTTTGGGAGACTTGTCCCCAATCAGTATGATTTTGGGGAGATTTCTTAGATAGAGAATAGGAAGATAGTTTGGAAGGGTACTTTTGGAGTTCTTGGTTAGGGATCTTGATTTGGAAGGCTTTCTGTCCATCTTGTCTTTGCGTGTGTCAGAAGGAATTGCTGATGGAAGTCTAGCAGGCCTAACTCAGAGAACCCTCCTTATTTTTCTGGTCACATTTGGTGACCCCTGAAGAAAGCTCAACAGGGCTGATTTGGGGTACCTATTCACTCTTCATCCTGCCCAGAGACCACCCATTGAATTACCGGTTGGAGGTCATCCCTCCCTACTTGGAATGGATCAAAGACAACAGGGACCAATAGAAGAAAGTTTGAGCCTTGCTGGATCAGTATTGGTTGCTGAATGAGGTGATTAATGTCTGTTTTATTATGTGTATTTTGCTTTGGCTGGGATGGAAAATGTTAATTTGGTTCCCCATGCAGCCTGCTGAGAGCATCTTGCAAAATTGAAATATTTTGCCTATAGTTCCATAAAACAGATAAGGGTGATTTTTTTTGGTAAAGTGGCTTGACCCCACAGCTATGGCGCAGCAAGCAATGTCATCAAAAGCCACTCCATTCTTCTGGAAGCTGCAGAAAAAGGGAACCTGGAAACCATGTATGTTAGCAAAAAGGGTAAAAAATTCTTACCAACCAAGTTTCTGGTGTCTCACACTCTCTGTTTGTGTACACATGTGTAAATGGCAAACATCACTATTTGTCTCCTTTGCAAGCATTTGATTAATAGAAGAAAGGATTTGTGAGACTGGTCTTAAGCTGTAGCAAATCTGGTGTGATTTGTACTAAGAATTTGTCTTTTTGTGTCATTCTGTAATGGAGAGAGGAGTGTCACAGGATAGAATGTGGATTTAGAATCCCTATAAGCCTGCTGAATCCAGCTCAGCAGGCTGGTCAGTTACAAACTTTGCTACGGGTCCCTGAAACCAATACCGGATGAAATTCTGTCTTGTTTTGTGTCCTTAAGAACTTAAGCTTGTGGACATGTGGGGATATTTTCCCTTGGTTTCTGTCATCCAAAGGACAGAAATTTGGGGGTTCATGTTATAGTTATCCCTAAAAATTATCTTGAGCTTTTAAGAGCCTTTGCAAGCTCGAAATTGGCTTCTAGGCTACTTCTCAGAAGAGCAATAGAAACTGCTCAATGCTGTAACTTAGTAGCTAAGACTTTGTCTTTTGACAATGGTAGCCTAGGTTCAATTCTTGGCTTAGGGAGTGAGTACTTTCTAGTTTGCTATTTGAGTAATTTTTTGTCATGTATTGATTCTTTTCCCTCATTGTCCACTTCTGATTTCCTGTCTTTATTTTCCTTTCTCCTTCCTCTTTCTAACCTTTGAAAAGATTCTAATTCTTGTTAAAAAAAAAAAAAGAAGAAGAAGAAGAGGAAGAAGAAGAAAAGAAAGAAAGAAAAGATAAAGAAGAAAGAAACTACTTAACAACTCTTTGAGACACCTTAGCATCCATGGTTAAGTTATAACCTTAGTTAAAACTTATTAATTTTATGTGGAGGGTTTTCTGTGGCAGAATTCAAAAGCCAGAAATATTGGCTGTTCTGGCTAGTGTCTGGCAATAAGAAATTTTTAAGAAAAAAAAGCACTGTGGTTAAAATCAGCTTAATTAAAATAAGATATCCAAGCTGTATATATATTTAAAAGACCTTTATGTTTTTTCTCTTCTTGGATCTTATTTTTCTGAAGGAAAGAAAAGATTTTTTTTTTCAGTTGACTGAATTGTTTTTCTCCATTTAGTCTTCTTGCCACTCTTCATGTCAACATGAGAGAACTTAAGATAAACTCTAACAGCCTGGGACTCCTGGGGAAAAGCAGAGAAGGTGTCATAAACCCCATTTCAGGAAAAAAAAAACCTCTGTTTTCCTCATGGAACTCCAGGAATTGAGAGAAAATAAATCCCTCTAAAATCTAAGGCTTTGTTCTATTTCACATTGTGTTAGCTGACTTCTTTAACTTTTGGGGGATATCAGAAATAATTTTGCATTATGGGGGAACTTTTAGCCTTGGCGTGTAACAACTAGGTAGGAAATAGGAAATACACTTTAAGGGATGGCTAATGGCAGTTATGGAGGAATACTTGGCTCTTTGCTTGGTTGGATTAGAGAAGTATGCTCTTGGTCACCCGGAAGACATGGAAACATCCCCACCACCCATTGAGAGGTGAGACCCCCATGGGAGATTGGCTGATTACAAAATGGGCTGATTGGCTTTGGGATACCTTGCAATGAAATGCACCGTAGAAGCATTACACTATCTTCTCCCATAATATTCCTCCTGTTTTGCAAGATCCAGGAGTCATCATTAAATGACACCCTTAATTTGGGGGATCTGTTTTTGCCTTCCAGCTGTGCCTGCTTATTAGGTCCTAGAAACTGCAAGCTTTCCTGGCCCTGTTCCTCCAAGGGCTCCACCCTGAAGCCAGTAATGCAATTAAGAAACATTCAAATGAAAAATCTTACAACTACTGGATCTTCTGTCTGTCTGTGTATTTATACGTATTGTCTGTGTGGTGTTTATATATAAAAGAGCTCTGATTAATTGTCTTGGAAAGATAAGCACTTAAATCATATTTCAGCAGAAAAATAGAAACTTCAATGCCTGTTTGTTCACATGACTTTAGTAATCTTTTGGGAATAAAGACAGTTTTAAAGCCTATTGGTAAAACAAAAGCATCTTCAAAATTTAGACATTTGGTCTGAATTAAGGCCAGATATCAGATTTCTATGTGCTTTAAGGTCATAAACTGTTTCTTTGACTTTTGAAAATTGTTTAATTTACCTACATTGTAGCATTAGATTCTAGATAAGGCTTGGGGATATGTGGAGTTAGCCATGATCCCTGGTTATGCTGGAAAAAGTCAGACCTTATCTGCACTTCTGTCTGATGTCCTAGGCTCCAAACCTAGTACATAATTAAAATTGCCAACTTATCAGGCTTTTCACCAAAATAAAAGTTGCTAAGAGTGACCATATTAACATGTAATTGAGACTAGCAGAGAAACAGTTTTACATGCAAGGTTGCAAGGTATAGAAGGAAAGTAGAATATGGTTTTGGTAGGTGATTGTAAGAAGGCATGGGAATATGGTTTTTGTTAAAGGGAATGTAATTTTGCCTAATTCAGAGGGTTTTAAAGATTGTCTTAACCTGAAAGAGTAATGGGACAAAACTGAAAGTTTAAGCAAGTTGAAAAGTGTTTTGACGGTTTGATCTTGTAAAAAAATAAAGTCTGTGGGTATAAGCAAGTTGGCTAAGATTGGAAGGGGATTATTTAGTTTCTTTTTTCTGTAGGTTAAACATTTAAATAAAAGCACACTGATGCGGGACCAGAATCTGGGCCCACGTGTCTGAATAACAGAGTTTTCTTAGAAAACTCATCTGCTGTTTAACAGAAAATTGTAAAGGGTTCTAAAAGGTTTATGAAAATCTTACATTATGATCAAATGAATTAAAATTGGACAGATTTCTAAAATTTTATGAAAATGAGTGTTATTATTAAAGATGCACTAATGCAAACACGAAATTTGGTTTTCCCTTTTGAAAAAGATTTTTATGTAACATTGACACAATGAAAGATTTTTGTTTGCCTTTCAAGTAAACTACAAAAAAGTGGGGAGAGGGGAGAGGAGAGAGAAGATGCATATTCAGTTGGCCTCATGCTGTCTTCATTGAGTCTTGTTGCTTGAAATGCTGAGTATCCTATCAGAGTCTACAAATAACTCAAACAAATCACCAAGAAGAAAAAAAACAGTACCATCAAAAAGTAGGCTAAGGACATGAATAGACAATTCTCAAAAGAAGATATACAAATGACCAACAAACACATGAAAAAATATTCAACATCACTAATTATTAGGTAAATATATATATCAAAACCACAATGCAATACCACCTCACTCCTGCAAGAATGGCTATAATTAAAAAAAATCAAAAAATAAAAGATGTTGGCATTGATACAGTGAAAAGGGAACACTTTTACACTATTGGTGGAATGTAAACTAGTACAACCACAATGGAAAACAGTGTGGAAATTCCTTAAATAACTAAAAGTGGATCTACCATTTAGTCCAACAACCCCACTCCTTGGTAGCCACCCAAAGGAAAATAAGTCATTATACAAAAAATATACTTGCACACACATGTTTATAGTAGCACAATTCACAAATGCAAAAATATAGAACCAGCCCAAATGCCCATCAATTGAGTGGATAAAGAAAATGTGTTACACACACACACACACACACACACGCACACACACCATGGAATACTACTCAGCCATAAAAAGGAACAACATAATGGCATTTGCAGCAACCCGGATGGAATTGGAAACCATTATTCTAAGTGAAGTAACTCAAGAATGGCAAACCAAACATCATATGTTCTCACTCAAAATTGGGGGCTAAGCTATGAGGAGGCAAGAGCATAAGAATGATACAATGGACTTTGGGGACTTGGGGGAAAGGGTGGTAGGTGGGTGAGGGATAAAAGATTACACATTAGGTACAGTGTACACCGCTTGGATGATCGGGGCACCAAAGTCTAAGAAATTACTAGTAAAGAACTTATTCACGTAACCAAATGCCACTCCTTCCCCCTAAACCATTGAAATACAAAAGGAAAAAGGATCAGACTGAGCTATAGCAGAGATTTTGGAATTATTAGACCAAGAATTTTTTTTATTATACTTTAAGTTATAGGGTACATGTGCACAATGTGCAGGTGTGTTACATATGTATACATATGCCATGTTGGTGCACTGCACCCATTAACTCATCATTTACATTAGGTATATCTCCTAATGCTATCCCTCCTTCTTCCCCCCACCCCACAACAGGCCCCAGTGTGTGATGTTCCCCTTCCTGTGACCAAGTGTTCTCATTGTTCAATTCCCACCTATGATTGAGAACATGCAGTGTTTGTTTTTGTATTTCTAGTTCTAGATCCTTGAGGAATCGCCACACTGTTTTCCACGATGGTTAAACTAGTTTACAGTCCCACCAACAGTGTAAAAGTGTTCCCATTTCTCCACATCCTCTCCAGCACCTGTTGTTTCCTGACATTTTAATGATTGCCATTCTAACTGGTGTGAAATGGTATCTCATCGTGGTTTTGATTTGCATTTCTCTGATGGCGAGTGATGATGAGCATTTTTTCATGTGTCTGTTGGCTGTATGAATGTCTTCTTTTGCGAAGTGTCTGTTCATATCCTTTGCCCACTTTTGGATGGGATTGTTTGTTTTTTTCTTGTAAATTTGTTTGAGTTCTTTGTAGATTCTGGATATTAGTCCTTTGTCGGATGAGTAGATTGCAAATTTTTTTTCCCTTTCTGTAGGTTGCCTGTTCACTCTGATGGTAGTTTCTTTTGCTGTGCAGAAGCTCTTTAGTTTAATTAGATCTCATTTGTCAATTTTGGCTTTTGTTACCATTGCTTTTGGTGTTTTAGACATGAAGTCCTTGCCCAAGCATATGTCCTGAATGGTATTACGTAGGTTTTCTTCTGGGGTTTTCATGGTGTTAGGTCTAACATTTAATTAAGTCTTTAATCCACCTTGAATTAATTTTTGTATAAGGTGTAAGGAAGGGATCCAGTTTCAGCTTTCTACATATGGCTAGCCAGTTTTCCCAGCACCATTTATTAAGGAGGTAATCCTTTCCCCATTTCTTGTTTTTGTCAGGTTTGTCAAAGATCAGATGGTTTTAGATGTGTGGTATTATTTCTGAGGGCTCTGTTCTGTTCCATTGGTCTATATCTCTGTTTTGGTACCAGTACCATGCTCTTTTGGTTACTGTAGCCTTGTAGTATAGTTTGAAGTCAGGTAGCATGATGCCTCCAGGTTTGTTCTTTCAGCGTAGGCTTGTCTTAGCAATGCAGGCTCTTTTTTGGTTCCACATGAACTTTAAAGTAGTTTTTTCCAATTCTGTGAAGAAACTCATTGGTAGCTTGATGGGGATGGCATTGAATCTATAAATTACCTTGGGTAGTATGTCCATTTTCACAATATTGATTCTTCATATCCATGAGCATGGTATGTTCTTCCATTTGTTTGTGTCCTCCTTTATTTCATTGAGCAGTGGTTTGTAGTTCTCCTTGAAGAGGTCCTTCATATCCCTTGTAAGTTGAATTCCTAGGTATTTTATTCTCTTTGAAGCAATTGTGAATGGGAGTTCACTCAGGATTTGGCTCTCTGTTTGTCTGTTATAAGAATGTATAAGAATGCTTGGGATTTTTGCACATTGATTTTGTATTCTGAGACTTTGCTGAAGTTTCTTATCAGCTTAAGCAGATTTTGGACCGAGACAATGGTGTTTTCTAAATATACAGTCATGTCATCTGCAAACAGGGACAATTTGACTTCTTCTTTTCCTAACTGAATACCCTTTATTTCTTTCTCTTGCCTGATTGCCCTAGCCAGAACTTCCAACACTATGTTGAATATGAGTGGTGAGAGACGGCATCCCTGTCTTGTGCCAGTTTTCAAAGGAAATGCTTCCAGTTTTTGCCATTCAGTATAATATTGGCTGTGGGTTTGTCATAAACAGTTCTTATTATTTTAAGATACGTTCCATTAATACCGAATTTATTGAGAGTTTCTGGCATGAAGGGCTGTTGAATTTTGTCAAAGGCCTTTTCTGCATCTATTGAGATAATCATGTGGTTTTTTGTCTTTGGTTGTGTTTATATGATGGATTATGTTTATTGATTTGCATATGTTGAACCAGGCTTGTATCCTATGGATGAAGTCCACTTGATCATGTTGGATAAGCTTTTTAATGTGCTGGTGGATTCGGTTTGCCAGTATTTTACTGAGGATTTTGCATCAATGTTCTTCAGGGATATTGGTCTAAAATTCTCTTTTTTGGTTGTGTCTCTGCCAGGCTTTGGTATCAGGATGATGTTGGCCTCATAAAATGAGTTAGAGAGGACTCCCTCTTTTTCTATTGATTGGAATAGTTTCAGAAGGAATGGTACCAGCTCCTCCTTGTATCTCTGATAGAATTCAGCTGTGAATCCGTCTGATCTTTTTTTGATTGGTAAGCTATTAATTATTGCCTCAATTTCAGAGCCTGTCATTGGTCTATTCAGAGATTCAACTTTTTCCTGGTTTAGTCTTGGGAGGGTGTATGTGTCCAGGAATTTATCCATTTCTTCCAGATTTTCTAGTTTATTTGTGTAGAGGTGCTTATAGTATTCTCTGATGGTAGTCTGTATTTCTGTGGGATCGGTGGTTATATCCACTTTATCATATTTTATTGCAACTGTTTGATTATTCTCTGTTTGCTTCTTTATTAGTCTTGCTATTGTGTATCAATTTTGTTGATTTTTTTCAAAAAACCAGCTCCTGGATTCATTGATTTTTTGAAGGTTTTTTTGTGTCTCTATCTCCTTCAGTTCTGTTCTGATCTTAGTTATCTCTTGCCTTCTGCTAGCTTTTGAATGTGTTTGCTCTTGCTTCTCTAGTTCTTCTAATTGTGATATTTGGGTGTCAATTTTAGATCTTTCCTGCTTTCTCTTGTGGGCATTTAGTGCTATAAATTTCCCTCTACATACTGCTTTAAATGTGTCCCAGAGATTCTGGTATGTTGTATCTTTGTTCTCATTGGTTTCAAAGAACATCTTTATTTCTGCCTTCATTTCGTTATGTACCCAGTCGTCATTCAGGAGCAGGTTGTTCTTCTTAGCACCACATCACACTTACTCTAAAATTGACCACGTAGTTTGAAGTAAAGCATTACTCAGCAAATGTAAAAGAACAGAAATGATAACAAACTGCCTCTCAGACCACAGTGAAATCAAACTAGAACTCAGGATTAAGAAACTCACTCAAAACCACTCAACTGCATAGAAACTAGACCAGGAATTTTTTAAAAAAACATAAGCAAAAATAAAAATTTCTCTAAGATAGGAGTTATAACCTTTGAGAAAATGTACTATTTTTCCATATAGTCAGGTATAGCAGAATGATATAAGGAAATTAAATTTCTTCAAAAGTTAAAATAAATAAATTACCCAGTTTCAGGTAGTATCTTTATAGCAGTGTAAAAACAGAGTAACACAGGTAGTAATAGAAAAATGTTGTTTCCAGATACCAAAATCTTTCTACATTTTCATCTCTATCACTCAATTTATGTTCTCCTGTAAGAGTCAATTCTGTCTCCATCCTTGGACTAGAGCACATGACTTAGTACTAATCCAATCAGGGTATCATGTTTGCTTAATTCTTATGATTGAGTGAGAATGTGACCTAAGTTAAGCCAACTAGAAATAATCTCAAGATTTTATAAAAGCTACTGCAAGAGATTTGCATTTTTTACCATTTGGCCTGAAGTTATGAAAAATGTAAGTAATGGCAGCATTGCAGCCATTTTGTGGTGAAGATGAAACAGCATGCCACAGAATTAAGTCAAAAGTAGCATAATAACAGAGCTAAGTAGTACCAATAAATGGAGAGAACTTGGCCCCAGTGACACTGTGTGAACCCAATATTTCAAGCCAGATCTAAGTGTGGTTTAGTTACATTAGACAATACATTCCCTTTTGGCTTAATCAACTTTTTCTTCTCTCTTGCCAACAAAAGAATCCTACCTGATTATGGAGGTTCAATGATAGCTCTGTTGATTCTTCCTATTCAGTTTTCTAACTCAGTATAGAAAGTGTGGTATACCCTGAACTGGAATAAAAATAAGTATTTTTTTCAAAGTAAGGATAAAAATAAGAATTATTCATTCAAAACAATCTTCATGAGAAATCTATGAAGACAGAAGATATTCTATATGATGTTTAAGATGGTTTTTCTACAGTAGAGTTCTCCTGGAGCAAAATAAAATAATTTATTTTGTGGTAATAAATTAACATTGTGATTTTGCAAAGTCTGTTTGATTCTAATAGTCATGTTCTTTCAATTGCACCACTTGGTTCATGACCAATGAATGGTTTACACCTTGTATGTTTTATGAATAAAATCCCCAAACTAATTCAAAACAATATGCAGAACCTTCTCTGCCTTTTCCCAAATCATTAATCTATTATAGTCATAATATCCAGAGACTTATTATGACCATGTCACTGTCAACTCTCCTCCTTTCAGCTTCACTGAAAAAAAATCTCTTGCTGGTGTCCATCTTAAAAGTAAGATCCTCCAGTTCTGAAAGCTCTGTAACAGAGAGATTCACTTATTCTTCCATTCAAGAAACACTTATTCAGTGCTTATTATGTTCCAGTATTTTGCCGGGTACATAATAACAAAGGTGAATTTAAAGAAGAAGAAAAGACATGCCTTCTGCCAGATGAAGCTAGCAGTCTAACGCAGAGAAAACAAAGTTCTCATTTAAGAAATTTCTCAGCTAGAAAATTTAGACAAAGACTGATTTTCATAACTGAGTAAGAGTAACTCTTAATAATTGAACAGAGGGTAGAGGAGCTGAAGGGACGCCCCATCGTTTTTAGAATACTTAAATAGCAGAGTGAACCCAATATTTCAAGTCAGATCTAAGTGTCAGATCTATTTTAAAATAAAATAGCAGAGTGGCTTAAAAAACATAATGAACTAAGTAACCTGAAAAACTTCTAATATAAAAATCTAGATATGTTGGATCTAATATAACAACCATCCTTTAAATTTATAACTGAGCACATAATAAATCAATGCAATTCAAGTAGGAGGAAAAAATAACAAAAACAAACAAACAAAATGCTAGGGGTAAGGGGATAAGGGAGTAAGGAAGATTCTAAAGGTAGCAACCAGAATGGAAGCTAAATTAGCTGATTTCACTAACCAGTAGGCTTAGGTTTAATTGACTTAACAGAGATAGGAGAAAAAGATTATTTCCTTTTACACAGACATGAATTTGAGTCACATGATCCAGATAACCTCAAAACATAAAGAAATCCCATGTTGGTAAAAATTAATTCCGCCTTTAAAAATATATTTCCAAAAAGAGAGAAAACATCAGAGGATTCTCATAGATAACGTCTCACCAAAAATAAACTCACCTTCAAAATTACATAACTCATGAGGACATAGGCCATTATAAATGAGAACCTACAGAGCCAACAAATAGCCGACATAGGCCTCTAAAAATATATAATAAAATTATCAGTTTTATAATAAATAAATATATTTAAGATGTATAAAGAATTTAAAATATTTTATTTTTAATATTTTAAATTATTTTTAATGTATTATTTTAAATTCTTTATTATTGTAAATTATTACCATTGGTAATAGCTTACCATTAAATAATATGTGGCAGAATTGAAGGAAAACAACACAATAGAAATTTCAGAAATCAAATTACCATCCAACTTAAAAATTCAATCAATAGATTAAGCAGAAGAGTAGATGTAGGTAAATAGATAAATAAGCTGGAATGTAGATCTGAAAAGTTTAACTGGAATAAAGAATACAAAATAAAGAGATGGAAAATATAAACAAAAGTGAGAGATCAGGAAAATAGAGTAAGACCCAACGTATATCTAAGTGATGTTAAAGTAAGAGTAAATACAAAGAATGGGTAAGAGGCAAAATTAGAAGTGATAATGAGTTAGAACTTTTTCCTAGAAATGATAAGTTATGAATCACCTGTTCAGAAAACACATGACTGGAATAAGCAAAAATAAATAAAAACCTGGACATAGTATGATATACTTGAATATACCAAAGAAAAACAGCAAATCCTAGTAGTGCTAAGTGAAAGACAGATAACCTACAAAAAAAAAAAAAAAAAAAAAAAGACAGGTAAGCCAAAGGCAAACTTCACAAGATGCAAGAAAAAGAGAAGACCTGAATGATATCTGAAGGTATTGAGTGAAAATAACAATCAACCTAGAGTTTTATATCTGGTGGAATATCTAAAGAAAATATTTCACAATGATAGAAACTGAATTAGGGCTGAAATTACAAATATAAAGGTGAGAAAAATGTGGCAATGGTGCACATATACAACAATAAATTGAATGAAAAAGTAATAAAAACATTACTTACTCTAAGACTTACAAAGTTAGATGGAATTAAAAGCTGACACCGGTAACATATAAGACGGGAAGAAACTAGAAATGAAGTGTTCTATGTTTTTGGTGTGCTATTAGATGCCCTTAAATATGCTGATTAATTTTAGAGTTTGTTAAGTGTCATATGCATACATGTTAAAATTTTAAGGATAGTCATTAAAAATTATAAAGAAAGTATATAAATTTGAAAACCTGTAAGGTAGGAAAATGAAATGAAAACAAAATAAAACTTGAAATATCAAAAGATAGAATAGAAAAACAACTCATAGAAAGAGTAGGACAAATAGAAGACTCACAATGTATCAGGGTTGACAGTATGTACAGAAACTGCAATAAAGGATTTTTAAAATAAAATTGCCTACAAGATGTACACACAAAATTGTAAAATTCAATGGAAGGTAGAGTGCGATTAAGATGTTGAATATCGCAGATTGGATTAAGAAAATGTGGCACATATACACCATGGAATACTATGCAGCCATAAAAAAGGATGAGTTTGTGTCCTTTGTAGGGACATGGATGCAGCTGGAAACCATCATTCTCAGCAAACTATCACAAGAACAGAAAACCAAACACCGCATGTTCTCACTCATAGGCGGGAACTGAACAATGAGATCACTTGGACTCGGGAAGGGGAACATCACACACCGGGGCCTATCATGGGGAGGGGGGAGGGGGGAGGGATTGCATTGGGAGTTATACCTGATGTAAATGACGAGTTGATGGGTGCAGCACACCAACATGGCACAAGTATATATATGTAGCAAACCTGCACGTTGTGCACATGTGCCCTACAACTTGAAGTTTAATAATAATAAATAAATTAAAAAAAAAAAAAGATGTTGAATATCATATACAAGAAAATTACTGGAAAAAGTAAGCTGGTGTGACTTTAAAGATGTCTTACAAAATGGATTATGAGGTCAAAAGCATTTGCATAAAGATATTTACTTCATAATCTTAAAAGGTGCATTTCCTCAAGAATCTATTACAATTCTAAATATATATGTACTTGATAGTATCTCTCACAACTATTAATGCAAAACTTGATCAAATTTTACAGAAGCCAAATCCACAAATAATTTGTGAAAGTTCAATACACATTTTTTTTGTTGTTAACTGAGAGCTCAGCTATTTTATGAATATATATAAAATCAATAAAGATTTGAACAAATTAACAAGCTTGCTCTATTAATCTGTTCAGGCTGCTATAACATAATACCACAGACTAGGTGGCTTAAAAAACAGAAATTTCTTTCTCAAAAAACTGCAGACTGAGAAGTCCAAGATCAAAGTGTCAGAAAGATAAGTTTTATTCTGAGACCTCCTCTTGACTTTTAGGCTGCTGCCACCTTGCTGTGCTCACATGACTTTTTTTTGTTTTAAAATAACATGTTTTAACATTACTCATCATTCAAAAGGAAATTAGGAAAGATTGGAACTTGAAAGAGAATGAAAATATGGGCCTTCTGTGTAATATGATATGGATATCTCCTACGAAACCTTGATTCTGCAAAACTCCCCACTGAAAATAAGAGGGTATATTGGAAGGATAGGTCTGGAGTACAACACCTAAAATCTACACAACTTTGTAACTAGAGCACTACTAAAAATAATAACAATCCCAGTAAAACAATAGCATAATTAAAAATACATATTTACTCTTTAATAAATTAATACTATAGTAAAAATAAAACTTTATTTTCTAAAATCTCCCCGAACATAAGGTTAGGTTAGAAAGCTTAGAGCGTGCTGAATTACAGGAAGGGTGAAATGCACAAAAATAAGGGGAAAAAAATACCACAATAGCAATTTCATGAGAAGGCACATGACCAAATTAAGCCAAAGAGAAGGCCACGGAATGAATAAATATCATTTACAGCACAGTGTTCACCCACAGCTGGCAGTATCCAGCATTATTAGTCCACATTCTATTCTAGTGCACTTTCCATTTTACTGCTATTACTTTTGGTAAGATGTAATATTAACATGTTGGTTTTCTTAAAAAATGTATGAACCAAAACAATATAGGCATTATGTAATCATTATTCTCTTATTGACCAATCTTGTATGAGCTAATTCTTGTTACAGAACACTAACATTAGCAGAAGTCTTACCATATATAAGAATTTACTACTAGACAGGAATTAATAGCCTTAAATGTTTTTATTAGAAAACACACTGAAACTTAGTTGGTATTTATATAGGCTGAATCTAATCAGGAGAAAGAAATCAGGGGAAGCTTGCAATCATTTTGATATAAAGAATTATTGATTATGATAGAAGAGTTGCCATAATGATAGACAGAGAACTCTAATGGAAATTGATCCAAGACCTGAGAGAGAGTGTCCAAGGAAAGATAAATTTGAAAAGATCGTTCAAACCTTGTAGAGGAAAATATGGTTGTGGTTCAGTTAGTTAAGGAAAGAGTTTGCTGGATTGCTAAACCAAAGCTGGTCCTCAGTGGCTAGACAAGCAGGAACAACTCTCTGGAGTGCAGAGAAGTTAAAGCTGTGGACAGATATCAGATAGAATTGAGGCATCACCGGGAATACGAAGAATAGTGCTGTGTTTGTATCAGGATAAAAATAAACCTTCAAGACACAAACAAGCTAGAATGACGAATAGGCACTGAGAAGCATTAGGGAAGAGTGGGGTTTTGGGCAGTACTGAAGTGAAGAGTGAGTGAGTAGGGAGACTAGAGAGTGGAGGGAAGGAGGAAGTCACTGCAATGGTTGCTAGTGAAACCAGGAGCTGGAGAAGCCTTCCTCTACAGGAACCTAGCATTCTTCTTTTGTACAGTATGGGCCGAGTGATTCTGGGACAGCTTCTAGGAATGAAGATTGGGAAGCAATCCCATTAAATGGCCAATCCACTGGGGCCCCAAGCTTGGTGCATGTGAGACTGAGGGGAGGATGCAGGGAGTAGGGATCTTGACCAAAGCTCTAGCCCATGCTATGTAAGACTTTGGACTGTGTCGCTGCTGCTTAAGTCAATGGCTGCAAAAAGCACACAGTAGCCAAACACTGTATAAAGCTGATCCCTATTAGCACCTAGCACTGAAGATTCTGTGCAGGCCACGTAGTGGATAAAAAGGCATATTCTATAGGAGTCGACGAGCAACCCTCTCCAGAAGCAGGAAGAAAAATCTTTCTCCTTCAATGTCCCTAAAGATGTCTCAGTAGGCAAAAAAGAAATACTTATAAGGCCAACTCCTTTTCTCTTTTTTTAAAGTGTGAATTTGGAGCTTAGAGGCAATAAATCGAAGACCGTCACAGTATTCATCTTGGGAAGCTAGAAAAAGATAAATAAATCCAAAGAACATTGAAAGAAGACAATAATGAAGAAAAAAGGCAAATTCAAAGAAATGAAAAAAACAAGAAAAGAATCAATAAACCTAAAACACTGGTTTTTGAAAAAACAACTAAAAGGAGCAAAGTTATTTTAGGATTGATCAAGAAAAATGTAATAAAAACCCATAATAAATTTAAGAACTATAAAGGTAGAATTATAGCGAAGACATACAAATAAAATAACACTATAAAATACATTTAGGCCACAACATTTGAAAACTTAAAGAAATAAATGATTTTTTAGAAAAATATAACTTACCAAAAGTAACTTAAGAAGAAAGAGAAAATTCCTAAAACCAACTATGATCATTAAAGAGATTATTCAGTAAATAAAAAATCTACTTTCCAACCCACAAAAACAGAAAGAAAAGTAACAAAAAGACAAACCCACATAGTTTTACTGGCAACTTATTCCAAATTTCAAAAAAAAAAAGTAAAAGAAAGAAAAAATCTCAAGTAATTGTATAAGATTAATATAAGTTTAAGTCAAAGTCAGAGAATGACAGTATAAGAAACAATTATGTTAATTTCACTTTGATACAGAGTAAGGCCAGACTAGAAAAGTTTGATCTAAATTCAAATGCTGCCAAGAATGATGACTGAAATCGAATTCATGGTGACCTTCATTTCAAATTTATGTTAAAGCAGTAAACAACTAAAACACAAAAAATATAAAAACTGAGACAGTGGATACAGCTTTGTACTTCCTGCTTAGTTCCTCAGAGAGGTGCTTGTTAAGCTTGGTTTTCAACGCAGAGAGGGCAGAGTAAGAAACTCACCACATCAGAGGAGCCCAAGCCACAGGCATACTTCTATTTCTGCATTAGGAAAAAAGAGGAGTCACATTAGCCTTTAAAGGTCTATCTATAATTGTATAATGCAATTCTTTTCTATAGTACAATGACGCAATTTTGTGCCATTACTGCATTGTGTTTCTTAAAGAATTTTTGCACCCACAGTAGGCATGAACACAGCCTACTACAAATCGACAAAGTCTAAAGATGCATATCCACAAATTGAAATCTGCAATGTATTTAATAAGTAAATCATGACCAGATTTGATATATTGTAGGAGTGTAGGGATGATGCAATATAAAAAGCTCTAATACTGTAAAACATTACATTAATAGTGTAAAGAAGAAAGAGCATAATTTCGGTACATGCAGAAATAACCACATCTATACAATCAACTCCAATTTAAGAGTCATAAAAGATTCCTTAGCAAACTAGAAATAGGAGAGATTTTTCTTAACTCAAACATAATGAATTATGGAGGCTTTATGGTTTGGTAAATCTAACACTCATTTCCAATCCCTTTCCCAATACTTTTTTTCATTATGTAGTTGAAAAGCTTATGGCTTACTTTCCCAACTTTTCTTGTAGAGTACTGCTCTGGGTAGCGGGATCTCCAGCAGCCATTTGGGGAACATTAAGAAAGGCCTATATATAGACTTATTTCACATGAGAAAAGTAAGCTTCTATGTGTTTGAGACACTAGACTCTTGTCACACTTTCCATTACCTGCAACTAAACACATTAATAAAAAACAAAGATTATCTGACAAAGACATATAATGATTTCCTTAATTAATGTTGAATTTCTAGCAACATTGCCTTTAAAAATTAAGACATGGATGTCTATCATTAATGCTTTTATTTGTCATTATCTGACTTGTCTTGTCAGTCTAGGATGACAAGAACAAGAACTAAAGTCTATGAGATTTTGAAAGGAAAAATTTGAACTGTAATTTTCACAGAAAAATTGCAGTATTCATAAAATATTGAATAGATGTACAGGCAAATTATTATAATCGATAAAAGGAATTCAGTAACACTATTGGATAGAAGATAAATATTAAAAACTCAATTGTATTTTTATATTCCCACAGCTGTAAAACATGAGTTTTAAAAAGTAACAGTAAGACCTCTGCTTCCAACTATGATGAAGTAACAATGTCTAAAATAACTTCTTACTGTAAACAACTAGAAAATTGAAAAAATAGATCAAACACCTGTTTTCAGATATTGCAAATTATACAGTATTAAGCTGTGATCCCCATAAGAGAAAATGAAGGAAATGAGCCTTACAAACACCATAGCTTTCCTCCAGAAGGCGCAGTCTGGACTATGGTGGAATGAGAAGGATCACAAACAGAGCATGACGGTCTCACTGATCAAAGAGAAAAATATTTGAGTTTAGGGAGTCTAAGGTAGATAGAAGTTGCAAGGCAAAGTTCCAGAGATGGAGAAAAAATTCCAAAAAGAGCTCCAAAAATCTGCATATGAATCCCTTGAATCTGTTGCTAAATACTAAACTGTACATGTATACAGTAAAACTGCATGAGGCTAAGAGTGACCAGGATTATATGTATAACTGCATAATTCCAAGCAGTCACACCGGGAAGGGAGCCATTTGAACTTCTGACCAACTGAAGCGGATGGTTGTTGATGATCACCAAGGCAGTCCTAGAGACTCAGAGAGCCACACATTAGTACAGGAACTAAATTAGCCCTAAAAACTAGTCAATATCTACCCTATTGATGTTTAAAGATAAGCCTTGAAAAGATCACATTAATCTACAATAATTAAACTGTCTTTCAGAAAATGTCTAACAATCTTTAAAGAAAGATTACAAAATCCAAGTACTCCACAGCATAAAATCGCAATTACTAGCAACCAATAAAAAAAAAACAAGAAAGCCAAGAAGCAAGAAATTATGACTCACAAGTAAAACAGTAAGTTCCATAAAATCTCATCAAACTATGATTAAAAGTAATTTCATCAACCTGATAATGAACATCTGTTAAATACTGCAACTAACATATAGTTCAGGTTGAAAAATACATATGCTTCCTTCAATCTGCAGAACAAGAAAAGGATCTCAGTTCTCCTTGCTTTGTTCAAAAGTTAATGAAAAGGTACACATCCTGAAGGGAAAAAATAAATTTGTTTTTACTTATAGTATTAATGTATGTAGTAAATTCTAATGGAACTTTTAAAAACTATGGAAAATTATAAGTGGCTTTAACAAATAGACAAATATCAGTTGTTCTACATTCTAGCACAAACAATTGGAACTTGACTTTTAAAACATATTATTTATAATACCATGCCAACCAGAAAACATTTAGGGTTATATTTAGCAAGACATTTGCAAGAAATTTATGAGGGAAAGGAAAACTAAATAAATTGGAAAATGTAATGTATTTCATGAATTAGAAGTCCCAAAAATGTCAGTATTTCAATTCTCTTCCAGCTGATCTACAGATTCAAAGCATTACCAATCAAAATCCCACCAAGTTTTTTTAATTGACAACCTGATCCTAATTTTTGAAAAATACCAATGACATCAAAAAGCCCAAACAATTTTGAAAAAGAAAAACAAAGCTGGAGAATTGTATATTACTTGTATTTAAAATTAACTATAATGGTACAATAATCAAGATAATGTAAAACTGGCGTTTTGATTGAGATAGAATTATAGAAAAGAATAGAAAGTTCAGAAATAAATCCAAATATACATGCTCAATCAATTTTTGACAAAGGTGTCAAAATAATTTGACAGTCATTTCAACAACTGGATTAAAACAAATTGGATATCTATATGGAAAATAATGAACACTAACCCTTATCTCATACCATGCACAAAAATTAACTTGAATGATTAATAGACTTAAATATCAAATTTAACACCACAAGACTTCTAGAAAATTATAAAAAATACAAATAGCATTTTTTTCTAAATGAAAACAGTAAAATATTTACGACTTTGGGATAGGCAAATATATCTTAGCTAGGACACAAAAATCAGAAAATGTAAGTTTAAAAAGTTTATTGGAGTTTATTAAAATTTTAAAAATCTATGTTTTAAAAGGTGCTTAAGAATACCTAAAGATAGACTACTGACTTGAAAAAAATATTTGTGATTTACATGTCTAACAAGAGACTTTTATCCAGAATATATCAAGGGCTTGTAGATCTGAACTATAAGAGACACACAACCCAATTTTTTAAGCAAAAACAAGTTTTTTAAGAATTTCATAGGACAACATACACACAGAGGCAATAAGCACGTGGAAAGATGCTTTACATCACTAGAAATACAAAAATGGACATTAAAACCACATTTTGATATCAACAAATACATATAAAAACGACTAAAATTCAAAACACTAACAACTTTACACATTGTTGAAGTTATAGAGCAAAAACCCTCATCTTTTGCTGGTGGAAATGAAAAATTGTACAGCCACTTTGAAAAACAGTTCTGGAGTTTCTTAAAACGCTAAACATACATTTCACATGTCACATTACTATTCCACTACTATATATGTACCCCAAAAAGATGAAAATGTAGTTAATCTAAAGACTTGTGCATAAGTGTTTACAGCATTTTAAAAGATAATAGCCTAAACCTGGAAATAACCTAAGTTTTCATGAGCAGTTGAATAGACAAATAATTTGGAAAGAACTAGAATCAAATTATTGATATATACAAAATCATGATTAAATCTCACAAAACATTATGCTGTGTGACAGAAGTGAGACATAAACAATGTATACCATGTGATTCTGTTTGTATAAAACATTGGAAAAAAATTTGATCTATTCTTACAGAAGACATATCATTGATTACCCATGGGCAGAAGAGATGATTGGGTGGACTGAGAAAGAGAACAAGGGATTGTTTTTAATAATAAAAATTATTGGCCAGGTGCGGTGGCTCATGCCTGTAATCCCAGCACTTTGGGAGGCTGAGGCAGGTGGATCACAAGGTCAGGAGATCAAGACCATTCTGGCTACGGTGAAACCCCATCTCTACTGAAAATACAAAAAAGTAGCCGGGCGTGGTGGCAGGTGCCTGTGGTCCCAGCTACTCGGGAGGCTGAGGCAGGAGAATGGCGTGAACCTGGGAGGCAGAGCTTGCAGTGAGCTGAGATCAGGCCACTGCACTCCAGCCTGGGCGACAGAGCGAGACTCCACCTCAAATAATAATAATAATAATAATAATAATAATAATAATAATTCTTTATCTTGACTGTGGTGGTGATTATGTGAGTGATACTTTTTCAAAACTCATCAAATTACACACGTGACAGGTTCTGGCTATATTATATTAATTTATATTATTAAAGCTGACTTCAGAGAAAGTAATTACAGTTGCCACAAAAATGTAGGGTACCTACCAATAACATTAACAAAACATATGCAAGAACTTGGTAAAAAAAAAAAAAAATCAAAATTTTGAAGTTATTTTAAAAGACCCACATAAATAGATGTATATACTATGTTTATTAATAGAAAGGCAGACTATAGTGAAGATGCAATTTCTCCTCAATTAAACTATAAATTAAGTGCAATTTCAGTCAAACCTAACAGTTTTATTTTTTGTAACTTAAGCTTATTTCAAAATGTACATAAAAGTATTAAGGTCCAGGATACTAAAAACAAACAGAAGTCAGAATAAGTAAAAAGTAGTGTTAGAGAGAAGTTTCCTAACAGATATTTTAAAACTAATATTTAAACAGATATTTAAAAACAGATTATTTTAAAGCTAAAATTAACATTGTATTTGGTCTTGGCACAAGAATAGGCCAATAAACTAGTGGAACTAAAGAAGCTCAAAGAAAACCCCAGTATACTTAAAAACGCCACAAAGTGCCATTGCAAGACAATGAAGAATGAATGAATTACATCATTAATAGTCCTAGGGAAATTGATTAGTCAACTAGGAAAAAAAAATGGGCTCCACTTCATACCATATGCATTACACATTCCTGTTGCATCAAAGACCAAAATGTGAAAGGTAAAAATTTAAAACACTTATTAGAATATCCTAATGATCTTTGAGTTGGGAAGTTTTTGTACACAAGACAAAAACTACAAGCTATAGGGAAAAATAAATTGATCCATATGACAACATTAAAATTAAAGAAAAATCTGTCCATCAAGATATGTTTTTAATTGATGTTTCAGGTGTTGATTCCTATGTTTAAAAAATACTCCAAAATTTAGGAGCTAGCTTAAAAACAGCAATCATTTTATTTGCTCAGGAATATGCAATGTGAGCTGGGCTCAGCTGAACCTTTTGCTGGTATTGTCAGTCGTCATTCATGTGGCTGCAATCTTCTGCTGGGTTAACGAGGGCTGGATCAGTTAGGGTGCTGACATAGCTGTCCTGCTGTACCTCTTTAAGTGATTCTGGGTGTCAGCCCACTATGTGACTTCTTTACATGGTCTGTCTAGCAGTGGTTTCTTCCATGGTGGCTCAGGACTCTCCAGTACAAAAGTCAAATGTGCCAGGTCTTCTTAAGACAGAACTTGGCACAAAACTTGCACAACTTCTTCTCTCTTGGATTCTACCAGGTAAAGCCACTCATAACTGATACAGCATTTCAGACCCTCAAGACTGACAAAAAGTAAAAAAGTCTTACCAAGAGTTGATGATAGTGTGGAGACTGCTGGTGGAAGTGTAAATTGTTACATGAGATTTTAGAGGTTGATCAGCCAACATTTTATAAAATTTTAAAACCCCATAGTTCCAAAACTAACAATTTCACTGTTATGTTATATATGACCTAGAAAAGTCTTACGTTTTCTAGGGGACAAATACAAAATATAAGGGGACAAATACAAAAATATTCAGAGTAGCTTTGTTTGCAATAGAAAAACTAGAAAACTAAGTCTATTGATGTGAGAATGGACAAACTGTGGTAAAGTCATGCAATGGAATATTATACAGCAATGAAAATAAAGTAGAACTGCATTTATCAATATGGGAAAAATAATCAAAAACACAATGTTAGGTAAAAAAAAAAAAGTAAGTTGCCAGGATATATATACACACATACAGACATATGTATATATAGTATATTACTAAAATATGCAAAATGATATTATATGTTATTTAGCAATACACATTTAAGTGGGAAAAGTATGAAAATATATAGGAGGTTAAACAACAAATTAAAAATAGTAGTTACTTTGAGGCACGACCTAATGCAATGAAATTATTGTACCATGCATGAAAGAGCTTCATCTGTATTTTTAATGCTTTCTTTGTTAGACTGCATAGTGATGCAGAAAAGAAGTCTTTAAAAAAGTATTTGTGTAAGTGTGAAGTGTATCATAATATAAATAAGCAATAAATAAAACACCATGAAGAAAAGTATTGAACATTATAGCCTAAGGTGATCACGTTGGCTTACTTAGAGCTTAGAAAGATAGATCTTAGAAGAATCAATAGAAAGTCTTTCTGGAATAAATGGGAGAAAGTGTAGTCACTAGTCATAGATCTTTGCCTATATCTACTAACCAGTCAGAGGCCCTTCTCAAAGAAGACAATCATACAGCTCACTAAAGGGGTCTTTTCCTCTAGGATTATGTACCATCTTTATTAAAACAATCTCTTAAGGTACTTTCTTCTATATGTGATGAAATTAAATTAATATCCAAAGTTAGGTCTTGCCTATTCCATCTAAAACCAATCTGGTTTATAGCAACATGAATATTTATAAAATATGTTTCCCATTATCAGACAAAAAGATATGTGTGCAAAGATATCAATTACCTTCTCTCCAAAACTGTAGAACAGAAATGTTTCCAAGCTAGAATATAAAGTTATTTCTCCCCTAGAAAATACCCTGTGGAGCACGCAAGCATTCATTTTCTTCATTCCACTTTAGGGATGTTTGATACAATGAAGAATCTGCCATATAATGAGATAATGTGTTCAAAATAAATACAGATACAGCCAGTAGAATTGTCTGTTTCTTGATCATGTTTAAGAGCATGTGTTCTTTGTGTTTAGAGACAATGTGTGATGAGAAATATGTAATTATGCTCTAGGGCCAGGGCATGGTGACTCACACCTGTAATTCCTGCACTTTGGGAAGCAAGGAAGGAGTACTGCTTGAAGCCAGAAGTGCAATAATAGTCTGGGAAACACAGTGAGACCTCATCTCTTCCAAAAAAGAAAAACTAGTCCAGCATGGTGGCACACACATGTAATCCCACCTATTTGGAAAGCTGAGGAAGGAGGATTTTTGTGCCCAGGAGTTCAAGTTTACAGTGAGCCATGATTGCACCACTAAACTCCAGCCTGGTCCACAGAGCAAGATCTGGTCTCAAAATAAATAAGTAAATATATATATATATATATATAAAAGATATATAAGACATATATATATATATGAAAGAAAAAACATATGATTACGCTTTAGAAAGTAAATTGTATTTTTTCATTTTTTGTTTTTCATTTTTGAGATGGAGTATTGCTCTGTCGCCAGGCTGCAGTGCAGAGGTTTGATCTAGGCTCACTGCAACCTCCGCCTCCCAGGGTCAAGCAATTCTCCTGCTTCAGTCTCCCGAGTAGCTGGGACTACAGGTGCCTGCCACCACGCCCAGCTAATTTTTGTATTTTTAGTAGAGACGGATTTTCACCATGTTGGCCAGGGTGGTCTTGATCTCTTGACCTCATGATCCTCCTGCCTCGACCTCTGAATCCGCCCGCCTCTGCCTCCCAAAGTGTTGGGATTACAGGCGTGAGCCACCGCGAACGACCTAGAAGGTAAATTTTATTTACCTTGAAGTGATGATCTAATATATAATCCCTTCCATCTATTCTCACACATACATACACATCAATATAGTTTTACCAATAAATCTGATGGTAAAGCCACACATTTAAAAAAACAAACCTGTGAGTGTGAATGCATGTATATTCGATGGAAAGAGGAGAAATATGAACTGTCTTCTTTGATTAAACCTACAGAATTGTGTGTGACAAGATAATTTCAAAATATCATTCTTCTTAAAACTACTTAGGAGATAAGCAATTCAAAAACAACGTAAACAATTAACTCCTACTCATTCTTCAAAATGGAATGCTGGTAAAACCTCCTTGGAAAGCTTTCCCCGGAACCTCCTTTCTAGCAGCTGCATTAGGCACGTCTCTCAGCGGCCCCCAGGATCTCTTCCGCTACGGCACTGACCCTAGTCCTCCGTAACAGTCCTTGCTGTGTCTCTCTCCTCATTAAAAGATGAGCACCTGGAGTCTGATCTTTTTCAGAGTCCTCAACCTGTCATCATGTCAAGCACCTCATATTCACTCAACAAATATTCGGTAATCTAAATTTTTTCTGACATATATTCTGGATCTGCATCCCTACAAATATGAATCTAAGGCTCTATTCTAATCCAGGCAGAAAGTTTTTCAGGCAAGCTGTGAGGAAAAAAAAAAAAAAAAATGCTGCTTTTTCAGCAACATGCTACCACTTTATGTTTTTATTTTCCTCTCTTTCTGCAGTAGAGCATAACCAGAGACAAGTCCTCTAATAGAAATAGCAGTTACTTTCCTACTTTCCAGAACATTGTGTTTAAAATATACTTTAAATGAAGTTCGTGAAAGATGCCAATGATATAAGCTTACTTTAATGCATATCTTAGCAACAAAGATAGCACTTCATTCAACTTGCATTAAAATTTTATCTTGGCTAATATTTAATATGTTTTCATAATATGCCTGGGTTCTTGTCACAGTATGTATAGATATATGCAAGAGCTCCCCCTCTCAAAAACTGGAATAATGGATTGAATTATGTATTGGACAAAAAGAAGTGACAGATGGTATTATAGATCACGCTGAAACACTGGTATTTATACAATAAGCATTAAATACATTTCTCTAGATAAATGAGGTTATTTGCAGGTATGACGCACCTAACCCTGAAATAATGGTTTATTTTAGGTTTGAGTGCATCACACAGCTTATTTTAGAGACTGCATCTGTCAGAATAAAACTGATGTGATCCAGAAATTAAAAAGATATCAGAAAAGAACTCCAAACATACCTAGAAATGTGTGACTATAAAGAGAACATAAAACTGAAGGTTAGAATTCCTTGATGGTGGAAGGGGAATAAAATTAATAATTGAGCTTCAAAAGGAACTGAGGAAAAAGAAGTTAAGATCATGATGACTGTAACTTAAAAAACATCCCATGGATAAAGAACTGCAGCCAAGTACACAAAGTCTAAATGACAGTTGAGAACTTACAGCAATCCATGCAATCAATATGATTTCCTTAATTATTAGAGACCAAAATAAATATTTTGAGTCTGTAAAACATGGATTCTACAAACAAAATTCAAAATCACTTCTATTTTCAGTTTGTATTTTGAAAACTCATCCTTAAGAAAAGCTGAGGGAAATGAAAGTAATCTTTTCATTATAAATTTTATTATCCAACTTATTTCTCACATCTGCTTTTAATTATTTCTCTTCATGGAGAAAGTAAATTATTTTTTCAAAACATTGATTTTATTCAGCACCTAGCAGTGATGTCCCTCAATTTAAACCAATGGCCAGTCCACTTTTTTTTCTGAAATCACCAATATTTTACTTGAAAATTTATTGTTTATGCACCTTAACAGAAAAATACTACATTATAAAGAAATACAACACTTCGGTCATTGACACTCCACATATACAACAGTGGTCTCATAAGATTATAATTGCTTCTTGACGTCTTGATCTGATTCTGTATAGGCCTAGGCTAATGTATGCCTCTGTGCCTTACTTTGTAACAAAAATGTTTAAACAGTAAAATACAATAGAAAATAAAAATGTTTTAAATAGAGCTTATAGAGTAAGGATATCAAGAAAGAACACACTTTTGTTGTATAGTTGTACAATGTGTTTGTTTTAAGTGCTATTATGAGTCAAAAACTTTAAGATAATCTAAAAGTTTATAGAATAAGAGGGTTATAGCAAATTAAGCTTTATTTATTATTAAATAAAAATATTTTCTATAAATTTAGTGTCACCTAAGTGTACATGTTTATAAAGGCTATATTAGTGTACAGTTAGGTTTGAGGCCTTCACACTCACTTACCATCCGCTCACTGACTCACCCAGAGCAACTTGTGGTCCTGTATGCTCCATTCACAGTAAGTGCCCTATGCAGGTATACCATTTTTAATCTTTTATACCGTATTTTACTGTACATGTTCTATGTTTAAATACACATATACTTACCATTGTCTTACAACTGCCTACAGTGTTGAGTATAGTAACATGCTGTACAGGTTTAGAGTCTAGGAGCAATAGGCTGTGCCATCCAGCCCAGGTATGCAGGAGGCTATACCACCTAGATTTGTGTAAGAAAATGTGTAATATTTGCACAATAATGAAATCACCTAATGACACATTTCTCAGGATGTATCCCTATTGTTAAGTGACATACAACTATAATATTTTCTATCATATTTGCTAAGATTTCTGGATTGTAGGAACAATTTCTTCAACATAATGCTCATTTTGGAGGCTGATCTGTGGCCTCCCCTGACTCCCCTGTGCAGCTATGCCCTTGACCCTATTTCCAAGTATAGAGTGGGACATTCTGTCATTTATCAATCACTTACTGGTACATAGCATTACTCACTCTTTTTTAAAAAGTAAAAGTAAAATACTAAATTGAAATCAAAGTGCTTACTTACATTTGAGAAAAATTTTGGTAACACAATATACAAGTCCCACTATTTCCTTTTAAATATTCATGTAAGCATGAATATGAAATATGTTTACATATGCATTGATGATAATCTCTTTAGAACAAAAATGATTATATAAAAATCAAGTTACATGTTGCCAAAGAACAAAAAGTCTTTCTATGTTTTCTCCCTGGTTATCCTATCTAAATACAAGAATACCTCATTTTTTTTGCGTTCTGCTTTATTGCACTTTGCAGATACTGCATGTTTTACAAATGGAAGGTCTGTGGCAACCCTGCATTCAGCAAGTCTACTGGGGACATTTTCTCAATACCATGTATTCACTTTGTGTTTCTTTATCCCATTTTGGTAATTCTTGCAATATTTCCAACTTTTTGAAATGATTATATCTGTTATGGTAGTCTATAATCAGTGGTCTATGAGGATTGATTTCTGGTGTTACTATTGTGTTTTGGAACTGCACAAACTGTACCATTATGAGACAGTAAACTTAACTGATGAAAGTTGTGTGTGTTCTGATTCCTCCACTGATCATTCCCTTCCTCTCTTCCTCTTTCAGGCCTCCCTATTCCATGAGATATAACAATATTGAAATTAGCTTCATTAATAACCCTACAATGATCTCTAAGTGTTCAAGTGAAAAAAAAAAAAAGAGTCACATGTCTCTTACTTTAAATCAAAAGCTAGAAATGATTAAGCTTAATGAAGAAGTCAAGTTGAAAGCTGAGACAGTCCAAAAGCTAGTCCTCTTGTGCCAGTTAACTAAGTTGTGAATACAAAGGAAAAGTTCTTAAAGGAAATTTAGTGTTAGGCCAGTGAATACACAAATTATTTAAAAAAAAAAAAAAAAAAAAGGAAAACAACTTTATTTCTGATATGGAGAAAGTTTTAATGGTATGAAGAGAAGATCAAACCTGCCACAACATTCCCTTAAGCCAAAGCCTAATCCAGAGCAAGGTCCTAGCTCTCTTCAATCCCATGCAGGCTGAGGCAGACGGGGAAGCTGCAGAAGAAAAATTGGAAACTAGTAGAGGCTGGTTCATGAGGCTAAAAAAAGAAACAATCTCTTTAACATAAAAGTGCAAGGTGAAGCAGCAAGCAGTGATGTAAAAGCTGCAGCAAGTTACCCAGAAGATCTAGCTAAGATCATGAATAAAGGTGGCTACACTAAATAACAGACTTTCAACATATATGAAACTGACTTCTATTGGAAAAAGATGCCATCTAGGACTTTCATAGCTAGAGAGGAGAAGTCAATGCTTGGCTTCAAAGCTTCAAAGGATAGATGGAGTCTCTTGCTAGAGGCTAATGCAGCTGGTGACTTTAAGTCAAACCCAATGCTCAGTTAACTTCCAAAAAGCCTAGGGCCTTTAAGAATTATGCTGAATCTACTCTATTTGTGCTCTATAAATGGAATAAAAAAACCTGAATGACAACACGTTTGTTGACAGCATGGTTTACAGAATATGTTAAGCCTACTACTAATACCTAACTCTCAGACAAAAATTCCTTCAAAATATTGTTGTTAATTGACAATGCCCTAGACACTTAAGAGCTCTGATGTGGATGCACAAGGTTAACGTTTCCATGTCTGCTTGCACAATATTCATTTTGCAGCCCATGGATCACGAACTAATTTCACCTTTCAAGTCTTACTATTTGTTGCATTTTATTATTTTTGTGTAGACAGGGTCTCACTATGTTGCCCAGGATGTTCTCTAATTCCTTGGCTTAAGTGATCCTCCTACCTTGGCCTCCAAAGTATAGGGATTACAGGCATAAGCCACTGCCCCTGGCCAAGTCTCATTATTTAAAAAGTATAATTCATAAGGCTATGGGGGTGTCATAGATAGTGATTTGTCTGATGGATCTGGAAAAAGTAAATTGAAAACCTTCTGGAAAGAATTCATCATTCTGGATGCCAATAAGAACATTTGTGATTCATGGGAGGGGGGCTAAAATATCAACATTAACAAGAGTTTGGAAAAAGTTGATTCAAACCCTCATGGATAATTTTCAGAAGTTCAAGACTTTCAAGGAGGAAGTAACTGCAAATCTGGTAAAAATAGCAAGAGAACTAGAATTGAAAGTGGAGCCCAAAGATGTGAATGAATTGCTGCAATCTCATGATAAAACTTGGATAAGTGAGGAGCTGCTTCTTATAGATGAGCAAAGAAAGTGGATTTTTGAAATGGAATCTACTCCTAGTAAAGATGCTTTGAATAATGTTGAAATGACAACAAAGGAATTAGAATATTCCATAAACATGGAATTTTGAAAGAAGTTCCACTGTGGGTAAAATGCTGTCAAATAGCATCACATGCTACAGAGAAATCTTTTCTGAAAAGAAGAGTCAATCAATACAGCAAACTTCTCTGTTATTTTAAGAAATTGCCATAGCCACCCCAAGTTTAGCAACCACCACCCTGATCCATCAGCAGTCATCAACACCATCAACATTGAGGCAAGACCCTCCACCATCAAAAAGATTAGGACCCCCTGAAGGCTCAGATGATCAGTAGCAATTTTTATCTATAAAGTATTTTAATTTAGGTATGCACATTTTTCAGAAATAGTGCTATTGCATGCTTAATAGACTATAGTATAGTGTAAATATAACTTATATGCACTGGGATATCAAAAATCTGTAATTTGCTTTATTGTGATTTTGATTTATTTTGTTGGTCTGGAATAAAACCCATAATATATCTAAAGAATCCCTACGCCGGGCGCGGTGGCTCAAGCCTGTAATCCCAGCACTTTGGGAGGCCGAGACGGGCGGATCACGAGGTCAGGAGATAGAGGCCATCCTGGCTAACACGGTGAAACCCCGTCTCTACTAAAAAAAAAATACAAAAAACTAGCCCCCCCGGCGAGGTGGCGGGCGCCTGTAGTCCCAGCTACTTGGGAGGCTGAGGCAGGAGAATGGCGTGAACCCGGGAGGCGGAGCTTGCAGTGAGCTGAGATCCGGCCACTGCACTCTAGCCTGGGTTACAGAGCAAGACTCCGTCTCAAAAAAGAAAAAAAAAAAAAAGAATCCCTACATATGATGGTAAAAGCTATTCCTGGATGCCAGGAACAACAAGCCTACAATAAACACATGGAAAAATAATGACCATACAATTAAATCTATTCATATTCAACTTCAAAAAGATTATTATCCAGATATGGCAGCACATACCTACAGTTCCAGCTATTCGGGGGGCTGAGGTGGAGGAATCACTTGAGCCCAGAAGTTAAAGGCCAGCCTGGGAAACATAGTGAGATCCCCATCTCTAAAAAAAAAAATTAATGCATTGATCAACCTTGCTTATTTTAACATGCTTGTATTCTTGCTCATGATCTCCTACATAAATAACTGAAAATCATAGCTATATGCACATAGAATTATTTTCCACTTCTAATATATAACATTTTTCTAGTCTGAATAAAAATGAAGAAGCATTAATTCCATTGAGCAAACATCGACATCAAAAGAATTTCTTCTCTATTGAAATCTATTATATGTTCCATTCTAAAAAGGAAGAAAAAAGCACATTATATGAAAACAGTGCATGGTTCAAAGCAGGTGAAATTCTGTTGGAAGTCTACTAGAATAATTGAAGTGGGACCAATTACACATGATATTGATGATTATAAAACAGTCAGTGATTAAATATGAAGCAGATAATAGTTCTGGAAAACTTCAATAGTAACGGAAACAGAGGCAGAGGTAAGTGGGAAGGGAAATTACAAACCACAAAACATCCATCCCTAAATTTTTAAGGGATATACACACATCTGATATTGCTGTCAGATATGATTAATTTAGATTACCTAACATTTTTAGTAAGTGGATATTTTACTTTCTGATTGCTCTTTAAATATCAGTACTGGGCCTACATCCTTATAGTAGCGATTCTCAAAATGTAGCCCCTGGACCAGCAGCATCAACTTCAACTGGGAACTTGTTAGAAATGGAGAATATCTGACCTCTTCCCAGATCTACTGAGGCAAAAATGCTGGTGGTGGGGCAAAGCAATCTGCAAAGCAATCTGTATTTTAAAAAGTTTGCTAGATTGTTTGGATGCATGTAAAGCTTGAGAACTATTGATCTATGGCAGCAAAAAGGCAGGGTTGTGTTTTGTTTAAAAAAAGTTGAGTTTTGTTCTTTTTGCTTAGTATTGTCTTGGCTATACAGGTTCTTTCTTGGTTCCACATGAAATATTTTTGTATTTATTTCTCCAAAGTATTTTATTTTATTTATTTCTCTCAAGTATTTATTTCTCTAAAATGTTGAGGTGATGGTATAGACTTTCTTCTTTAGTCTGTTAATGGCGGAAACCATTGTGATATTGTGATTTACAATAGCATATTTATATTTGTTCTTAATCCCTATTTCCTGGCACACAACTTCTAAAAGACAGCATTCCCAACATGATTATTGTCTTTTTTGCATGCTGATGAGATGACTGGTGGCTAGGGGCTCCTGGATAGACTCAGGATGGGGGCTGGTTGCCAGGAGAACCAACTACCTTATTAGAAGGTTGTAACTTTCAACCCTACTCACTTGCAAGGTTGAGCTGATCACCAATGGCCAATGATGTAATCAATCATGCCTATGTAATGAAACTTCCCTAAAAACTCAGAATAGGATTTAGAGAGTTTCTGGATTGCTGAACACATGAGGTGCCTGGATGGTGGAGTGCCTAGAGAGGGTATGGAAGCTCTGTTCCTTTCCCACATGCCTTGTTTTTTGCCTTTCCTCCTCTGTCTGTTCATCTGTGTCCTTTACTAGCAAATTATTAAACTTAAGTAAAGTGTTTCCCTGAATCCAGTGAGCTGCTGTAGCAATAATCAAACCCAAAGAGTGGATTGTGAAAACACCAACTTAGAGTGGTTGGTCAGAAATTTTACGGTTGATAGCTAGTCAGACATGAGCAGAGCAGGAAAGGAGTCCCCCACAAACCCACACACACACCAGGAATGTCAGGCAACCATCAGATTATGGTCAGGTAATTATTAAACCGACTCTCTAAAATAATAATGGGTTGCAGTCAGAGCCAAGGAAAGGCAGTTTTCAATAGAAAACCCTGAAGCTGGTGATCAGAAGCTTCCTGATAAGATCTCAAGAGTTGGGCAAATGGGTTCAAGCATGTTCACTAAGAGACAAAATGATGAAGTCTGTGTATGACCTTCCAGAAGCATTCGGCTGGTAAGGGAAGAATGCTTCACGTGAGCATGTGTACAACTTCAGTAATCACACTGCATATGCTTCCCGTCCCAAGCACTGACTAGTGACTGTGCATGTGGACGGTCTACCCCCAGGGCAAGAATGCTACACCCTGGAAATATGCCAACATAAAATCCCAAGTTAAAAGGTGAAGCCATGCACTGGATCTCTCAAGTCACCTGCTTAGGCCTCTTCCAAGTGTACTTTATTTCCTTTCGTGCCTGCTCTAAAACTTTTTAATAAACTTTCACTCCTGCTCTAAAACTTGCCTCAGTCTCTCCTTCTGCTTTATGCTCCCCAGTCAAATTCTTTCATCTGAGGAGGCAAGAATTGAGGTTGCTGCAGACTCGTACACGTAACAGAAGCATGGGTCGCAATGTGAGGCTTGTGATTGGCATCCGAAGTGTGGCAAAGTCTTTTGAGACTGAGCACTTAGTCTGTGGGATCTGACATTATTTCCAGGCAGATAGTGTCAGAATTGAATCGAATTATAGGGCACCCAGCTGGTATCTGTTGGAGACTTGCTTGGTGTGTGGAGAAAATCTTCCACACATCTGGCCACAGAAATGTTCTGTGCTGTATCGAGTAAGCACAAGAGAGTAGGAAAGAAATCTTTTTTTGTATCTCTCAGAATCATTTTATTGCATTCTACAATTAGACTATCTTCTCATACCTACTTGATAATTTGAATGATTTTCTGGTTTGGTTTGCTAATATTTGATTTAGAATTTGCCATGTATGTTATTAAGTGAATTATCCTACAATTTTTCTTTCTTTTCTGGTTTTATTATCGAGGTTATATATTAGGAAACTTTTCCATTATTTCTCTTCCCTAAAATAATTTTTATAAGATAGGGATCACCAGCTGGGCTCTGTGATTCACGCCTGCAATCTCAGAACTTTGGGAGGCTGAGGCAGGCAGATTACTTGAGATCAGGAGTTTAAGACCAACCTGGCCAACATGGTGGAACGAACGAACGAACGAACGAACGAACGAACGAACGAAGGAAGGAAGGAAGGAAGGAAGGAGAAAAGAAAAAGAAAGAAAAGAAAGGAAAGAAAGGGAGAAAGAAAAGGAGAGAGAGAAAGAGAAAGAAAAGAAAAAGAAAGAGAGAAAGAAAGAAAAGAAAGAAAAAAAGAAAGAAAAAGAAAAGAAAGGAAAGAAAGGGAGAAAGAAAAAGACAGAAAAAGAAAGAGAAAGAAAAAGAAAGAAAGAAAGGAAAGAAAGAAAGAAAGAAAGAAAGAAAGAAAGAAAGAAAGAAAGAAAGAAAGAAAAGAAAAGAAAGCAAGCTAGCTCACAAATTTTTAAAAATTATAAAAGCTTCCTATGGTTAGAAATTAAGCTATGTAATTATTTGGATATATAATTTAATTTTTTATTACTGTATTCTGTATCTGTGAATTTGCTTACTCACTAAAACTTGTTTATAATCCCCAAATCAATACTCAGTGTTTTTGCTGTATTCAAAAAAATATGCAGAGCAGTGAAAAATGTGAGTACCCCAACACACATGGTCCCATCTGAGGTCAAAGAGTAAATCTCTGCCTTCATGTTTTAGCTGTCACACTGTAAACAAGTGTCCTTTTTATAGTCTATTTAGTGCCACATTTTTCTCATTTTGTGCTTTTAGTTGATGATTTTGGTACTTAAAATGACCCCTAAGTGTGGTACTGAAGTTCTGTCTAGTGTTCCCAAGCATGAGAAGGCTGTGATGTGCTTAATGGAGAAAACATATTCAGTCCAGACATGTTACAGTGTTGCTGGCTCTGAGTTCGATTCTAATTAATCACAATATGTGTTAAATAACAGTGCATTTAAACAGAAATACATGTTAAACAAGATATACATTGATCAGGTGGTAAAAATGTGACTAGAGGCTCACCAAAACTTATCCTTTTATTTCCACTATAACAATGGTTTGTATTTGCTAATTCAATGTTTGTGGTGACTTACTAGACCATAGCTACTATAAATAATGACACTTAACTGCATGTTAAACTACTGATTCAATTTACTTAATGATTATAGGTCCAGTAGGTTTTTTGTTTCTTTGTAAATCACTGTTCTTAATTTAAATTTATTTTGAAAATTGTTCATTTCATAAATGTTTTTGTCACTGTAGAGATTTTTTTAAATTTCTACAATATCTGTGTTCATGTCCTCTTTTCCCTTCCTAAAATTGTCCACTTTTGCTCTTTCTCTTTTTTCACTGATAAACCTTACCAGGTTATTTGCCTATACTGTTTTAAATCTTTTGATTGGTTTTGTAAAACCTTTCAATTTTCCTTTTCTTTCACATTTTATTAACATCTCTTTTACCTTATTCCTTCTACTTATTTAACTCCTCATCATTTTTAATTTTCCAAGCTTGTAGGTTAAATATTGTGTCTCTTTATTTGTGTTTTCTAATATATAAATTTAAATATAAAAACAGTCATGTTTTTATTTCACAAATATTTTATTTCCCATGTCATTTAATTCTAATGATGGGCTCAGAACATGCTAATCTAGATATGGCACTTTGGGATATTATTTTAAGCTAAAACTTTTTGAGAAAACTGCAGAAGTAAAAGGGTCTCTCTGACCTTCTCCTACCCTTCTCCCCTGAAGCAGATTGAAAGACCTAGAAAGAATTTTCTAAGCTTTCCCTGAAGCAGGGCATAAGACCTTCACATGATATCTTACCAGAGGTAAAGGAACATCTTTATTTCTAAAGACAATGGAGCACAGAAAATAATCTGAACAAATAGGCATTACTAAGTTCCCTTCATTTATTGCCATCGGATCACAACCTATTTGTTCAACCATATTTTTCCATGACTGCTCACTCTTCATCAAACTTAAGCATAAAAATACACAGATTTCTACTTCTTTGGGTCTTCATTTTCTTATGAAGCTTCCTGTATCACATAAAATTTACATTCAATAAATTTGTATATAACTTTGTAATTAAATATATTTGTATGTATGCCTTGTTAATCTGTCTTTTGTTATATGTGCCTTCACTGTAAACCTTCTAATAAGTGACAAAAAAAAAAAACCTTCTTTCCCTACAATAATTATTTATAATTCACAGTATAATTTTTTTGGTTTAGGAATTTTTACCAAAGTGTTGAGTTTTTGTTTGCTTTATATTCCAAAAATATAGGCATTGCAATTTTCTTCTTTCTCCAATTTCCAAATTTACTACATTGAGGTTATAAAACAAAGAATGAAAAATTATAATTTTGCAAATACTTATTTGGGATTCTATTATGTGGACATCTTGATAAATGCTCTATGTTTGCTGGAAATGAGTGAACATTTTCTATGAATGTTGGGTTCTATATATTCATCAAATCCAACTTATTAATTATATTCTTTAAATTTTTATTATTCCCAATTGTTTTTGTCTGTTTTGTCATTCGTTGTCAAAAAGAAGTATTTTAAAACCGCCCATTAAGATGTATAATTTATTCATGATCTTCCTATTTCTGTTCATTATATATCTTTTACCCTGAGGTTAGGTTTTAAAGTACATAAGTTTTCAGGATCTTTATATCTTTGTGATGCATTGTTCCTGTTTATTAATAAGAAATTATCTTTTTTGTTCCTAGTGATGCTTTAAAAAGAAATCTTACCATTAATACTCCTTCTGCCTTTGGTTAGCTTTTGTCTAAAGTAGGTGCTACCTTCAAGTTCTAAAACGGCAGTATGGGAGCAAGCTGGCTTTACTACCCTTCATAGAAAACTGAAAAGAATTATACAGTGCTAAGATTATCACCAACAATATACCAGAACTCAAATATGAAGATAAGACAGTTCCTGAGACCACAGAGAAGTGGAAAAACTGTAAGCCAACAGAAAGAGACTTAGACTTCCATATTCACAGCAATCTTCCTGCAATCCACCTGACACTAAGTGCAAAGACAATTCCCTTTCAATTCATAGTTTCTACACTGGAAAAAGTGAGATCGAGGTGGACAAGCAGCATTTTGGCTTCCCTGGCAGAAGATACGTTCATGCCTCAACCCACAGGAAACACTGGCAGTGTCTAGAGGGAAGAATATCGTTGAAGATAGCCAGGGACACAGGGTGGGACTATCATTCCTAGCTCCAGAAATAGTGTGCTGTAATTCAGTCAAAGATGATGCCAAAACAGAGTGGCTGTTCAGCAGCACCATATAGTAGGAGGTTTGTTACACAGGTCCCAGGGCATGGACCCCTAGTCAGCCTACTCACACTTCTGGGATATCTCCTTTGGAACTTCCCCAGTTTGGGATGGGTGGCACTTTCACTATTTGCTAGAACAAAATCAAGCCTGGGCTTAAGGCACCATCTAGTGCCAAAAAGTAGGCAGCCACCTAGTGTGGGAAATAAAAGAAAAAAGAATATCAACAGGTAAAGTGTGAAGAATCTTTAAGCAAATATATCCTCCCAAAATCAAAACAAGTCAGACAGAGAAGACTGGAATCAATAATCCTTCAATCCAAAGACATAGTTGTACTTCCACAAAAAACAACAGCAAACAAGGAACCATGACCTCCTCAAATGGACAAAACAAGGAACTAGTGACTGACACTAACAAAGCTGTCACATGTGGACTCTCTTATCAAGAATTCAAAACAGCAGTTTTAAAGAAACTCAGTGATCTCTAACATAACACAGAAAAGCAATTCAAAACATATCAAGAAATGAAATACATATGCTAAACTTAAGAACTCATTAGAGGCTCTCAATAGCAGAATGTATCAAACAGAAGAAAGAATCAGTGAGATAAAAGAAAGGTTATTTCAAAATACTCAGCAGAGAGAAAAACAATGAAAAAAATGAAGATTGTCTAAGAGATATAGAAAGTTACCTCAAAAGGCCAAATCTAAGAATTATTTGTGTTCAAGATAGAGTTGAGCAAAAGGAAAGAGTACAAAACTTGTTCAAAGAAGTAATAACCAAAAAATGTTTCAAAACTTGGGAAAGAAATAACCAAAAAATGTTTCAAAACATGGGAAAGAGTTAAATATCCAGGTACAGGAAGGTCAGAAAACAACAAAGAGATTTAATCCAAATAAGACTACCCCAAGGTATTTAATAGTCAAATACTCAAAGGTAAGGACAAAGAGAGGATTCTAAAAGCAGCAAGTGAAACGAAGCAAATAACACATAAAGGAGCGCCAATTCATCTGGCCACAAACACAATAAAAATCATACAGCCCATGAGGGAATGGGACAATATTTTCAAAATGCTGAAAGGAAAACAAACAAAAAAAACCCCTGCCATCCAAGAATACAGTCTCCAGCAAAGCTATTCTTCAAAAAAGGAGAGATAAAATCTTTCTCAGAAAAACAAAAGCCAAGAGAATTTACCACTACCAGATTCATTTTACAATAAATGATAAAGGGAGTTCTTCACTCTGAAAGTAAAAAAGTGCTAACTTGCAAAGTAAAACATTCAAAGATATAAAACCCATTGGCAAAATTAAGTACACAGATAAAACCAAAATACTCTAATGTTGTAATTGTGGTGTTCAATCCAGTCATAATTCTAGTATGAAGCCCAAAAAACAAATCTATCAAAAACAATCATACCTACACCCACCTGTTAAGAGATAGGCAAAATTAAAATGTGTAAATTAAAACAACATAAAGTCAAAATGAGGAAGGGATGCAGTTAAAGTTTTAAAAGTTTTCCTTTTTTTTTCTTTGTTTCCATTTTTTTCTTTGTTAGCTAAGTTGTTATCTACTTAAGATAACTTGTTATATCTGTATGATGTTTTTTGTAATCCTCATGGTAACCACAATGCAAAAACCTACAATGGATTCATTAAAATTGAAAAGCAATGAATTAAAACATACTGTCAGAGAAAAATCACTTAACCACAAAATAAGAAAGTAAGAAAGGAAGTGAGAAGAAATAACCCAGAAAACAAACAACAAAGTGGCAGTAGTAATTTCTTACTTATCATAATGGCAATGAAAGTAAATGATTTATTCTCCAATTAAAAGGCATAGAGTGGCTGAATGGATTAAAACAAACAAATAAGACCTAACTATGTGCTGCCTACAAGAAAGCAACGTTGCTTATATGGATACACATAGACTGAAACTAAAGAGGTGGAAAAAGATATTCCATGCAAAAGGAAACCCAAAAAAGCAGGACTAATTATACTTATATCAAATAACGAGACTACAAATCAGAACTGCAAAAATGAGCCCAAGAAGGTCACTATTTAATGACAAACAAATGAATTCAGGAGGATGATGTAACAATTATAACTGTCTATGCATACAATACCAAGTATATAAAGCAAATATTAGTAAACTTAAAGGGAGAGATAGGCTGCAATCCAATAATAGTAAGGAATTTCAACACCCCACTCTCCCTAATAGATAGATCATCCAGACAGATAATGAACAAAGAAACATTGGCATTGAATTACACACTAGACCTAATAGGCTGAACTGACATTTACAGAACATTTCACTCAGCTGCTGCAGAATACACATTCTGTTCATCACCACATGGAGCATTCTTCAGAATAGATCATGTTTTAATCCACAAAACGAGTCTCAACAGATTTTAAAAAATAAATATCATATACAGTGTCTTTTCTGACCACAGGGAAATAAAACTAGAAATCAATAACCAGTAAAACTTCAGAAACCACACAAACACATGGAAATTTAACAATATGCTCCTGAATAGCAATGGGCAAATGAAATTAAGAAGAAAATTTTAAAATTTCTTAACATGAATGAAAATAGAAACACAACATACTGAAATCTATGGGATACATCAAAGGCAATATGAAAAGGCAAGTTTATAGCAATAAACACTTATATGAAAACAGTAAAAAGACCTGGAATAAGCAACCTACTGAAACACCTCAGGGAACTAGAAAAGCAAGAACAAACCAAACACAAAATTAGTAGAAGGATAAAATAGTAATAAATATTAAAGCAGAAATAAAATTGTAATAAAAATATAGATTAAATGAAAAGTCGGTTTTCTGAAAAGTTAAACAAAATCAATAAATCTTCAGCTAGATTAAGAAAAAAAGAGAAAATATACAAATAAATAAAATCAGAAATGAAAATGCAGACCTAACAACTGAGAACACAGAAATATAAAGACTCATTAGAGCCTATTACCATAAACTCAAACAAATTGGAGAATTTAGAAAAAAATTGATAAATTCCTAGATGAATACAATTTCCCAAGATTGAACCATGAAGAAATACAAAACTTCAACAAACCAATACTGAGTAATGAGATCAAAGTTGTAATAAAAAAAAATTCCCATCAAAGAAAAGCCCAGAACCTGGTGGCTTCACTGCTGCATTCTACCAAACATTTTGCAGTTGGGCAATAAAAAGAAAAAAAGGCATCCAAATTCGAAAGAAAGAAGTCAAATTAGCCTTTTTCACAGATGACATAATCTCATATTTAGAAAAAACTAAAGACTCCACCAAGAAACTCTTTGAACTGACAAATTCACTAAGTTGCAAGATGCAAAATCAACTTATAAAAATCAGTGGCATTTATATAAGCTAACAATGAAATATCTGAAAAGGATGTCATGAGAGCAATCCTATTTACAAAAGTTATAAAGAATATAAACTACCTAGGAATCGATTTAACCAAAGTAGTGACAGACTTGAGAAGGAAAATTATTATAAAACACTGGTAAGATAAATTGAAGAAGAAGGAGGCAGAACAAGATGTCCAAAAAGAAGCCACCACTGAACGTCTTCCCCAGAAGAACACCAAGTTAACAACTATCTTCACAAAAAAGTCTTCTTCTAAACCAAAAATCAGGTGAATGATAACAGTATCTGGTTTTAACTTCGTTCACTGAAAGAATGAAGGAGAGAAGAGACAGTCTTAAATTTCTGATGCCACCCTCCCCATCACCCTGCAGCAGCCATGTGGCGCAGAGTATCTGTGCACTAGAGGGAGGGAAGTGAAGTGATTGTGGAACTTCACATTGGAACTCAATGCTCCCCTGTCGCAGCAAAAATAACACTGGGTAGAACTTAATAAACACCCACAAAAGGAACAGTTAGGCCAGCCCTAGCCAGAGGGGGATCATCCATCCTAGCTCTCCGAATTTGAGTTCCAGCAAGCCTCACTACCTTGGGCTAAACTGTTCTGGGATCCTAAATAAACTAGAAAGTCAGTCTAGGCTACAAGAACTACAACTGCTAGACAAGTTTTAATGCTGTGCTGGGTTGAGAGCCAGTGGACTTGAGGGGCACATGGCCTAGTGAGATACCAGCTGGAGTGGCCAAGGGAGTGCTTGTACCAACCTTCCCCCAACCCCAGGCAGCACAGCTTACGGCTCTGAAAGAGAATCCTTCTTTCCACTGGGAGAGAAGAGAGGCAAGAGTAAAGAGAAGTTTGACTTGCAACTTGGATACCATCTCAGCCATGGTAAAATAGGAACCAGACAGTCATGAGACCGCATTTCAGGCCCTAGATCTGGATGAAATTCCTAACACACCCTGGGCCAGGAGAGAACTCACTACCCTAAAGAAAAGGATCCAGTCCTGGTAGGAGTAGTTACCTACTGGCTAAAAAGTCCCTGGTCCTTGAATTATCAGTAGCAGTAACCAGGTAGGACAGGCCATGGGTCGTGAACAAGAATCTGAAACATGCTATCTACAAGGAAGGAGTGACCCATCGTATTTCCACATGTAGTGGCTACAGTGAGACTCTTTCTGCATAAGTAAAAAGGACTTTTGTCTTCTACCTTAGGTACCAGCTCTGACAGAGTGGGGTAGAACATAAAGTGGGCTTGTGCAGTCTCTAATTTAAGGACTTGGCTCTTGGATGACATTTTTGGACCTGACCTGGACAGAAGAGAGCCCAGTTCCCTGAAGCGTAAGTCCCTGGCCTGGCAGCATTCACCACAAGCTGACTAAAATACCCATGGCCTTTGAGCGAACATCAGTGGTGGCCTGGCAGTAGCCCCCATGATCCTATGGTGGTGTGGCCATGGAGAGAAACTCCTCTGCCTGTGGAAAGAGCAAGGAAGAGTAGGAAGAACTTTGTTTTGTGGTTTGAGTGCCAGCTCATCTGCAGTAGAATAGAGCACCAGGTAGATTCCAGGTCCTGGCTCCTGGCAGGCATTTCTGGGCCTTTGTACTACCCAGGAGAACTTGTCACCCTGAAGGGAAGGACACAAGACTGACTGACTTTGTCACCTGATAATTGTAGAGCCCTAGATCCTTGAGCAAATATGGGCAGTAGTCAGATAGTGGTTACAGCAGGACTTAGTCAAGATCCAGTGTTATGCTGGCTTCAGGCCTGACTCAGCACAGTCCCAGTGGCAGTGGCCACTTGGGTGCTTGTGCCACCCTTCCCCCAGCATCAGATAGTTCAGTACCGAAAGAGAGAGAGAGACTCCCTTTGTCTTGGAGAAAGTAAGGGAATAGAACAAGATTCTCTTTTTGGTAATCCAGATAATTCTTTATGATCTTATTCAAGACCACAAAGGTGATACCTCTATAGGTCTGAAACAGCCATATCATTACTGGTCTTGGGGTGCTCCCTAATGCAGATATGGCCACATTGACCAAAAACTGCAGTGATCACAACATCTAAGTCCCTATGAGTACCTGGAAAGACTTCCGAAGAAGGATGGGTACAAACAAGCCAAGACTGTGAAGACTACAATAAATACCTAACTCTTCAATGCCCTGACACCAGAAACCATCTGCAAGCATCAAGACCATCCAGAAAAACAAGACTTCACCAAATGGACTGAGTAAGGCACCAGGGACCAACCCAGAGAGACAGAGATATGTGACCTTTCAGACAGAGAACTCAGAATAGCTGTTTTGAGAAAACTCAGTGAAACTCAAAACAACACAGATAATGAATTCAAAATTCTATCAGACACATTTAACAAAGAGATTGAATTAAAAATCAAGCAGAAAGTCTAGAATTCAAAAGTGCAATCAACATACTGAAGGATGCATCAGAGTCTCTTAACAGTGGAATTGATCAAGCAGGAGAAATAATTATTGAGCTTGAAGACAGGCTATTTGAAAATGCACTGCCAGAGGAGACAAAAGAAAAAAGAATGAAAAAAAAAAATTAAGCAATGTTGAGACTTGGGAACATGGTAGATAGAGGCAGGGCTGACATGCAACTTCCATTAGGATGGATGGAACAGTGTGTGGAGTCCTCGGCTGTGCACTTTTGCTCCAGGAACAAATGCAGGAGCATACCAGGAAAACTGTAAGAATTCACAGATTCTTTAAGTAAAAACAGCAAGCCACTGCAAATTCCATGAGACAGGCAAAAAACTGTGAGTTCCCAAGGTGTGAGAGGGGGAAAACCTGCCTGTGAACACATGTCCCCACTGGGAAACCCAAAAATCCAGATTACAAGAGAAGGATTTAACATTACCTAGAGCTGAAATGAATTTAGAATAAAATATAAAACTAGAAGCAGCAGTGGAAGAAGCCGGAAGCACAGCCATTCTCCAGCTCAAGCCCAGGGAAGCCATCCCTGACTATATCTCATGGGGGCACTGGGGAAAGGCAGCTGGTGGAATTTGGGAGGGGTTACAAGGTGAAAGAAACTTCCAACTGAACTTTGTAATAATTTTGACTGTGTAAAAACTCTTTTGAGCATAATTTGGGGGTGAATGGGAACTGCTCCAGAAAGAAGAGCAAGAGTAGTGGCAGACAGTGTGGGCAGACAGGAAGGGGCATGGCCTGAAAGCCATGTTTGCTTTCTCAGCAGGAAAATTTATAGCCTGGGGCTAGGTCTTAGTCAACACACAGGCTGCCTGGATATAAACTCGGCTCTGTTAGTGGGGCATGGCAGGAGCAAGACCAGCCTTACCAACTGCATGGGAGCTGGGTGAGGCCCATTGCTACTGGCTTTTCCCCAATTCCCTGGGGACAGAGGCAGCCATAATCCCCTCTGGAACCTCATTGGCTTAAGAACTATGCCTCCATGCCACACAGTGGCCACAGAAAGGTCTACCCAAGGAGTGTCTGAGTTCAGACCTACCGAACCCTGCCCCTACCCCTGATGGTATTTCTCTACCTGCCCTGGTAGCCAATCACAAAAGACATAAACTCTTGGGAGCTTTATGACCCCACACATTGCCTGAGAAACCCAGATACTTATCCTGGCCAACTTAGTGCAGCTTATGTCCGCCTTCCACCATTAGAGCTAGTGCTCCCTTAAAAGTGCCACCTTGGCCAGGCATGTTGGCTCATGCCTGTAATCCCAGCACTTTGGGAAGCCAAGGTGGGGTGGATCACAAGGTCAAGAGATTGAGACCATCCTGGCCAACATGGTGAAATCCTGTCTCTACTAAAAATACAAAAATTAGCTGAGCGTGGTGGCGTGCACCTGTAGTCCCACCTACTCGGGATGCTGAGGTTGGAGAATCACTTAAACCCAAGAGGCAGAGGTTGCAGTGAGCCGAAATGGCACCACTGCACTCCAGCCCGGCAAGAGAGAGACTCCGTCTCAAAAAAAAAAAAACAAAAAAGTGCCACCTCCTGGCTGGAGGCCAACCAACTCAGGATATGACAGCAACTCATGACAGAATAACCCTGCTCCAAGGAAGGAGAAAAACAACAGCTAATTCCACTGCCTGCAACATCCTGGCTAACTGGTGGCCCTGAATCTGTCTACATGAAAACTTCACTGCTAACATAATCAGCATTCAAGAAAGCTGGCACACTAAACATATCTACAATCAAGGACTCTCAGAGAGTTCAGTTCACTCCCCTGCCACCTCCACCAGAGCAGGTGCTAGTATCCATGGCTGGGAGACCTGAAGATGGATTGAATTACATAGCCTTTAGCAGACATTCCCCAGCACCAGCTCAGAGCCTGATAACCCTGTTAGGTGGCTAGATCCAGAAGAACAACCACCACCACTGCAATCTGGCTCACAGGAAGCCCTGTTCCTAGGAGAAAGAGTGCACCACATCAAGAGACCACCCATGGGACAAAAGAATCTGAACAGCAGCCCTTGAGTTATAGATTTTCCACTGACATAGTCTACCTAAATGAGAAGGAATCAGAAAAGTAATTTTGTTAAAATGACAGAAGAAGGTTCTATAAAGACCCCCTAAAGACCACTGTAGCTTCCCAACAATGGATCAAACTAAGAAGAAATATCTGAATTGCCAGATAAATAACTCAAAAGGTTGATTATTAAGCTACTCAAGGAGATAGCAGAGAAAGGTGAAAAGTAACTTTAAAAAATAAAAAAAAAATGAATACATGATATGGATGAAAACTGCTCCAGAGAAATAGAGATCATAAAGGGGAAAAAAATCACAACTTCTGGAAATGAAAGACACCCTTGAAGAAATACAAATGCACTGGAAAGTTTCTACAATAGATTTCAAACAAGTAGACAAAAGAACTTCAGAGTTCTCAAAAACAAGGCTTTTGAGTTAACCCAATCATACAAAGGCAAAGACAAAAGAATCTTAAAAAAAAAAAAAAAAAAAGTCTCCAAAAAATTGGGGATTATGTTAAATGGTCAAATCTCAGAATAACTGGTGTTCTTGAGGAAGAAGAGAAATCTAAAGGTTTGGAAAACATATTTGAGGGAATAAAGAATATTCCCCTAGCCTTGCTAAAGACCTAGATATCAAAATACAGGAAGCTCAAAGAACACCTGGGAAATTCATTGCTAAAAGAGCACCACCCAGACACATAGTCATCAGGTTATCTACAGTCAAGATGAAGGAAAAAAATCTCAAGAGCTGTGAGACAAAATCACTCGATAACCTATAAAGGAAAACCTATTAGATTAACAGCAAATTTCTCAGCAGAAACCCGACAAGCCAGAAGGAATTGGGGTCCTATCTTTAACCTCCTCAAACAATAAATTATCAGCCAAGAATTTTGTATCCAGTGTAACTAGGCTTCATAAATGAAGGATAAATAAAGTCTTTCAGACAGACAAATTCTCAGAGAATTTGTCACTACCAAGCCAGCACTATGAGAACTGGTAAAAGTTCTAAGTCTTGAAACAAAACCTTGAAATACAACAAAATATAACCTTCTTAAAGCATAAATCTCACAGGGCCTAGAGAGCAATAATACAAAGAAAAAATTAAAAACAAGGTATTCAGGCAACAACTAGCACAATGAATAAAACAGCACCTCACATCTCAATACTAACTTTGAATGTAAATGGCCTAAATCCTCCACTTGGATACGGAATGGCAGCATGGATACAAGTCTACCAACCAAGTATCTGTTGTCTTCAGGAAAAAAGTGGGTCATGGACAAAGGCTGCAGTGTCAGAACCTGAAAAGCCAGCACACACCTGAACATGGATATTGAGAATGATGTATATTGAGATATACTAATTAGGATATTGAAAGTGGTGGCAGAGATTGATTATTGTCCCTGAATTTCCATTTTCTCCTTCTTCCTTCATGAATTAGAACTACCCTTACCACAAATGGCCATAAAGCTGGAAATTACTCACACTCTTTGACAACTAGGTCTGACCAATGGGGCGTGCTTGGAAGTGAAGTGTGCAACTTCTGAGGCACGACAAGAGAAAAAAGTTGCTTCACTTCCTCCTTTCTCCTTTCTGTAAACTGGAAATAGGCATGTGGCTAGCTTTGAGCTTACTCCAACCATATGTACATGGACATTTCCCTAGGATTATCTGAAGAACAAACAGGACAAACTCAGACTTCCACTAGAGATGAAAAAAAGAAAACTTCTATCCTTTCTAAGCCAGTTATTTTGTATTACCGAGGCATCCATATCACTATGCTTTTCTTTTTCGCCAATTTTTGAATAGGCTTGGAAGTTGGGAGAGAGGTGATGCAGAAGAAAAAAGTCTGGTATGAAAAAAATAATATGCAAAACCGGTAAATTAAACCAGGTATCCAGGAATTGGACCTGAGATCCTGCACACCAGAGATCACAAAGAGACTGGGACAAGCTTTCAAGAACATTAGCAGAAAAAAAAAAATTTTCGTGAGAACAAAAGAAAGAATAAGAGAAAGGTGGGAAAGAGTGAAAACCATCAATAATATTAGAGTGCAAAGGGCTCATTTTAATCAATAATCAGTCACAAGGTATGTTGAGTTGGCCTGAGTTAAAAGCAGAGCAGACACCAAACATTTTTAATCTCATTATCTCCCTTATAAATGTCTTAAACCTTTAAACAGAAATTAATTTTCATTTCTGGTGCTATTTTGATTAACTTGCTCATAGAAAAGCAAAAAGAACAATGATGATTTTATATAATTTTTAGGAATTACTTATTAGTTTAATAAATCTTAAAAAGCTGCAGTTGTTTCTTTAAAATACTGTATAAGTAGCCCTTGCTTCACACAGTCATGTGGCATCATAAAAATGATCATGCAAGCTGAAACTGTGCAAACCATCTTAACAATCAATGAGAAAAATTGCAACTCTCTGTGGCCTTTTAAAATCTTTATCAAAACATTGAAAACTCTTTTCTTATTAGTTATGAATGAATAGGGAAATACAAAATAGTGAACCCAATATGTATTTAATACAGAGTAACTTAAAACATGAGAAATGTGATTTCTTTTTTTGTAAAAATTTACTGAGAATCGTGCAAAACAGTGCTTGCCTTCCTCTCATTTCATAATTCTTCATATGAATCAATCATCCTTGTTATGCCTTGGCAAATTGTCATATTCCTTTCCAACTTTGGATCGGCTTCCAAAATTTTATGCTTTGTGCTTTCCATGTCATGAAACATCTCTAAGGGTGGCTTTAATGTGAAGTTGTTTTTGCCAGTGTCAATTCTTCTGGAACATATTTATCCTTTAATCATGGCCACTTTCCCCATTATGTTGGTAAGTTCACCTCTTGCTTTGCTCAAGCTCTATATCTAGTGTCTCAAATGATGGCCTTATCAACATTTTCACATCAGCTATTTCTTCTATAACTCCGTTTACATTATCCTCACATTTCAATATTTTCACTTTTGTTTCTCTGGTGCACATTCATCTTTGTTAGCCAATTTCCTCTTTATCCATTCTTATAAAATGCCACATGATTTCATTAACTAGAGACAAATACAACAAAACACTTTGCTGTTTGTGAGTAAACCAAATAACAGTAGTGCAGTAACTATTAATCACCCAATTTTGGAAGAAGTGATGTGGTTGGTCATATATCATGTTGAATATCATCTTTTATTTGCATTTTGATTTGTGAACTGAAGAGCTAGCAGCCAAGTTTGTACCTTATGCGATTACTTGCAGTTAATATACATTGACAATTGAAATTTTAACCATGTTTTTGAGGGACAGACACTATTTAACTAACTGGTAACTGTGATTTATGTATGTCTGAGCAACGCAAAGTGCTACCTGTATCTGTTGTTCTCATTATACAATATATGCATGCTACAAAATTTAGGGAATACAAAATGTGTATAATAAAAAGTAACTTTCCTTCTACCTCAGTCTCTCCGCCCCTCACCACTCAAATAATTCCTCCAAGTACATTTTTCTAGAAGCATCCATCACATAGGCAAACATACATATCTCTGTGTATATAATAGCATAATATATACACATAATAGCATTTTTCTTGTTCTAAACCTACCTTTGAGAGAATTCCACTTAAGTACTTATCTTATTCTTATCTTTCATATAGTTGCATGTAATAAATAGTTTATATATTATCTTGAGAAAAATTATAATTTGACCAATTGCTTAATGATAAATATTTATATATTCTCCATTTTAAAATCAAAATTTAACAATAATAGGCCAGGTATGGTGGTTCATGCCAGTAATTCCAGCACCTTGAGAGGCCAAGGCAGGAGGATCTCATGAGGCCAGAAGATCAAGCCCAGAATGGGCAACATAGTGAGATCCTGACTCTACAAAAAATTTTTTAAATTACCTGGGTGTGGTAGTCTTAGCTACTCAGGAGGCTGAGGCAGAAGGATCCTAACCAATAGGATTAGATAGGAAACCAAGGAATTATTTATTGGTAATAATCCACATTCAATATTCAATATTGAACATAAATACATTTGATTAATATCTTAGTCTGAAATAGATAGATACATAGACATAGATAGATAGATGACAGACAGACAGATATTCAGATTAGCCCATAAATTATGACAGTTGTCTTCCTTGCTAGTTTTCTTACACTCACATCATTGATGTTCTTTGCTGTTATTTCTCTGTAGTGAGCTTTCATGCTTGATGTTAAATCCTCCTTGACTTTTGGGAATGGGAAGTTACCACCCTTGGTCAGCTGCCTGACACCTTTCTCTGATTGCAACATTATATGAGATCTTCCTCACCTTAGACAGTTTGGCTGATACCCTCCTTTTCTTCAATGCCAGTCTCTCCCCATAAATCAACAAGCAGCAGAAATGTGTGTGACAAAAAAATTATGTTTTCCCTAAAGCCCAACTGAACCAAATTTCTGTTGCATTTAATTGTCACTGTATTTTTTAAATCCAGAATCTCTTGTCTGTTTCAATCAGCTATGCCATCAAGCTGCCTGTCAACCTATCTTCAGTGGGATATTTACATTATTTCTCTTGAAGATTTCTTTACATAAATATTTTCTTTCCTAATTTTGCTACACATTTTTCTCCTTACTTCTTTTTTAAACTCTGTTTCTTAAACTGAAAATCTCATTCTACTTTGGCACATTAAAAACAATTCAACAGATGTTGCACCCATTCATGTATGTTTTCTCTTTTTATATGAGAATAGAGAATTGGCGGAGGAAGTGAATCTCTGTGGATCTGCACTTGGTGCTGGTATCATCAATGCCTTCCTCAGAGTGCACCTTCCCATCTGCAAGTCTCACTGTAGGCCAGCTGTAGGGAAGATACTAAATTATTTTATTGCATGTCACTTTTACGCCCATTCTTTATCTGGTGAAACTGTACAATGGCTGTTCTGTTCTTTATCAGTGTAAGTGTCTAAAAATATTGTCACTGGATTTATTGATACTGTGGAGTTTTTGTTGTTGTTGTTTTGTTTGTCTTCTATATTCTGCAGTGATTTCCCATCATGTCTGGGTATTTGATTTTCCTGAAAGAGAAAACAATCCCTGGAGAAAAATAATTCCTAGTTCAGAATTTTCCCACATTAAACTTTGCAAAAACTTGATAAGAGTTATGTATAATTTGGTCTATACTTAGTGTTTATGTGATTATAGTAAAGACTTTTCCAACTTAAGAGTATGTATAAAGAGCAACTAAATATCTGCATAAACAAAAATTCAACTTAACAGATGCTTCATCAGCTTGTCACTAAACATACACATGATTACATGAATTATTTTACATCACTCAACACATTTATTCAGTTTCCACTCCTTGACTAACACTTCAGTTAGGCATTTCAGGAATACAGAAGAACTGTAAGATTCCTTTTTTTCAAGTGTGGAGCTTCTTAGTCAGTGTGACATAAATGAATATACTGTAACCAACTAGAGAATAGCATTTATTTTTGGAAATCTATATAAGGAGGATTTTCATTATAAGGTAGCAAAAATTGTAATTCAGTTGCCCAAAGCCTGTCATTTACCAATTTTAGGACTAATGTGTCTTCCAATATGAAAACATGAAATGTAGTATAAAGAGCCAGTCTTCTTTGTCATTTTACTACAATACTTTCACATAACTAGTACTCTGTAAACACTGAATAAATGAAAAACTAATTGAATATATTTATGATTTAGATGTCATTGTACTAATGTTCTATAAGAATTTACATAACTGTCATTCACAAAATCTGTTTTAAACATATGAATTAAAGTTTTACTTTTATCTTTGTTTTGAGTCATTCAATTAAGAACAGTAAAATAGATCCCTAATTTAAATATTTTTTAGAATTAGTAGCATCATAATAAAAAGAGTGGCCTTATCTTATACTTAACTCAGTGACTTCCACTTAATAAAATGTCTTAAACTAGTCCTGAAAGTTCGATAAAAGTTATTCTTAGACAGAAATACAAGGAAAGAGATATTCTGGAGCTCTTATGAACCCTCATTATTTACATGTGTAAATGAATGAAAACTCCAATCCTTGAAGAATTTATCTATCCTAGCTAAAGCTAAGAATGTTGAGAGAAAAACGAAGGTATATTCTTTAAACATTCAAACTATGAAATGTAATTCATTTGTATCCTTAGAAGTCATTCATTCATTTGTGGGCCTTAAGTCACTTCAGAACTTACGATACTAGTAATAATTATAAGAATGCAAAACCAAACTCTTTCTAGCAAAATACAGATAAATATTGAAAAGTGGACAAGATTTTATTTCTGTTCTGAGAAAAAGTAAGGCTAAGTGTGGCTTAGACTGCAAGGGAGAATTTCCAGGTTTCAGAGCTTCATAGAAATGAACCTTAAACACAAAAAGTCCTGGTTTTAGTGGAAGAAATTGTGCTATGTTATTGCCATAGTGCCCGCATGGAGCTATTGAACAGAAACACTTTTTTTCATTCAAACAATGACTTCTAATAAAACCTAATAAAATGTAAAGCAGAACCTGAAATATTTTCAAGCTGTGACTGGATGATTAACTTCAGGGATGATGTTAAGAAGATTCCTAGATGGGTCAGACATTACACTTCTGGGATGATTTCCAAGGACCTGTGGTAATTTGGTAGACTCCTCCCTCTTTTCATTAAAGTAATATTTTTATAACTTGAAACTATTTTAATTTGGACAATATCACTTAGTTTTTCAATGAATGGTCTGATCCAGTCAGAAAAGTCAGGTACCTTCATACTTGGAAAATATGTTCTTGGTTACAAATTGTATCCTTCATTCAGAAAACAGCCTTCAAATGTGTTCAGTTAAGATACATCCGCAAACACCTGTCCACATTATTGAAAAGAAAATCCAAAGCACATGTTGCATCAGCAGTGGCCTATTCACATATCAGACAGTTCATTCATAATTTGGGAAATATCTATTTAAAAACTAGACCCTAGGAGTGGGGAGGGATTGCACTGGGAGTTATACCTGATGTAAATGACGAGTTGATGGGTGCTGATGAGTTGATGGGTGCAGCACACCAACATGGCACAAGTATACATATGTTTAAAACCTGCACGTTGTGCACATGTACCTTAGAACTTAAAGTATAATAATAAATAAATAAATAAATAATAAAATAATAAAATAAATAAATAAATAATAAAAACTAGACCCCAAATTTTCAGCCCTCTGAGAATTTTTATTCTAGTTAGTATTGAAAGTTTAAAAAGTTTTTAAAAACAGGTAGATAAATAATACACAGCATGTTAAAACATGGCAGTGCTGTGGGAAACAACAATAGAGCTTGTTAAGAGGGCCAATGAGTTGTGGGGAATGAGTTGCAATTCTAAATGGGAGATCAAAATAAATTTCACTGAAAGTATAACATTTAAATAAATACTCGTAGAGGAAAGAGTAAGCCATGCAAATGTATTGGAGAGTATGTTCCAAACAGAAGGAAGACCCAACGCAAAGGACCTGAGGCAGAAGCCCACCTGGTGTGTTCAAAGACTACAAGAAGGCCAGTGTTACTGGAACAAAGGGAGAAAAATAAATTATTAATCCTGAAATGTGGTGAATTCAGAGATGCAGCAAGAAACCAGGCTGTGTGAAGTCTTGTAAGCCACTGAACTACCCGAGGTAATTTACAGATTCAATGCCATCCCCATCAAGCTACCAATGACTTTCTTCACAGAATTGGAAAACTACTTTAAAGTTCATATGGAACCAAAAAAGAGCCTTCATTGACAAGACAATCCTAAGCCAAAAGAACAAACCTGGAGGCATCACACTACTGGACTTCAAACTATACTACAAGGCTACAGTAACCAAAACAACATGATACTGGTACCAAAACAGAGATAAGACCAATGTAACAGAACAGAGCCCTCAGAAATAATACCACACATCTAAAACCATCTGATCTTTGACAAACCTGACAAAAGCAGGAAATGGGGAAAGGATTCCCTATTTAATAAATGGCGCTGGGAAAACTGGCTAGCCATATGTAGAAAGCTGAAACTGGATCCTTTCCTTACATCTTATACAAAAGTTAATTCAAGATGGATTAAAGACTTAATTAAATGTTAGACCTAAAACCATAAAAGCCCTAGAAGAAAACCTAGGCCATACCGTTCAGGACATAGGCATGGGCAAGGACTTCTTGTCTAAAACACCAAAAGCAACGGCAACAAAAGCCAAATTGACAAATGGGATCTAATTAAACTAAAAAGCTTCTGCACGGCAAAAGAAACTACCATCAAAGTGAACAGGCAACCTACAGAATGGGAGAAATTTTTTGCAATCTACTCATCTGACAAAGAGCTAATATCCAGAATCTACCAAGAACTCAAACAAACTTACAAGAAAAAAAAAACCCCATCAAAAAGTGAGTGAAGGATATGAACAGACACTTCTCAAAAGAAGACGTCGGTGCAGCCAACAGACACATAAAAAATGCTCATCATCACTGGCCATCAGAGAAATGCAAATCAAAACCACAATGAGATACCATCTCATACTAGTTAGAATGGCGATCATTAAAAAGTCAGGAAACAACAGGTGTTGGAGAGGATATGGAGAAACAGGAACACTTTTACACTGTTGGTGGGACTGTAAACTAGTTCAACCATTGTGGAAGACAGTGTGGCAGTTCCTCAAGGATCTAGAACTAGAAATACCATTTGACCCAGCCATCCCATTACTGGGTATATACCCAAAGGATTATAAATCATGCTATATAAAGACACATGCACACGTATGTTTATTGTGGCACTATTCATAATAGCAAAGACTTGGAACCAACTCAAATGTCCATCAATGATAGACTGAATTAAGAAAACATGGCACATATACACCATGGAATACCATGCAGCCATAAAAAAAAGGATGAGTTAATGTCCTTCGTAGGAACATGGATAAAGCTGGAAACCATAATTCTCAGCACACTATCGCAAGGACAAAAAAACAAACACTGCATGTTCTCACTCATAGGTGGGAATTGAACAATGAGAACACTTGGTCACAGGAAGGGGAACATCACACACCAGGGCCTGTCGTGGGGGTGGGGGAAGAAGGAGGGTAGCATTAGAAGATATACCTAATGTTAATGACGAGTTAATGGGTGTGGCACACCAACATGGCACATGTATACATATGTAACAACCCTGCAAGTTGTGCACATGTACCCTATAACTTCAAGTATAATAAAATATAATAAATAAATAAATAAATAAATAAATAAATAAATAATAAAAATAAAGTTCTGCCTGGGCAGTATAAAAAAATATATTTTGCTTTATTTTTATACTGAAATTACTAAAAAAAAAAAAGAAAAAGAAAAAAAACAGAAAAGAAAAGAAAACTCAGGGATGTGCACATGAGGACAGAGAGAAGGCAGCCATCCACGATACAGAGCAACCTCAGCAGAAACTAATCCTGCCAACACCTTGATCATGGACTTTCAGCTTCCAGAACTCTGAGGAAAAATATCATGGACTTTCAGCTTCCAGAACTCTGAGGAAAAATAAAGTTTCTGTTGTTTACACCAAAAAAAAAAAAAAAGGTACCCTTGGTTTTACTCTAAGAGTAAAATGAAGCCATTACAAGATTTTGAGAAAGGGGATGATTTGATCTAACTTACTTTTTAATAGGTCTGGCTGGCCACTGTGTGTCGAACCAGTTCATTAAAATACCAATTCGTGGACATCAGTAATCATTAAATTCAAAGGCTGATACCAAGGCCTAATTCTACTTGATCTCTTTACATAACTAACCACATTTGAACGTTGTCTGGGGACTGGAAAGGCCCATGTGGCAAACTCAAACAGCACAGGCAATTGATGGGCATGCATTAAAGGAACTATTTACAAAGATATGGACAAGGTTAAATGAAACTAAGAGTCAATCATGAAATCATCCAGTTAGAAATAGCAGGGAGCTGTTACAACCCCTGGGTCAGAAGGGCAAGGTGAATGAATTGTTATTGTCATAACTTAGGAGTAATTTCTGTAACTGTAGGAGAGGATACTACAAGAGTCCTGTCTCTAAGTAGGGTGCTGGAACAGTGAGCATCAAATCTCTGAAGTGCAGATTTGCTCCAATGCTGTTGATATGTTACAGAATAATTTGAGTATAACCAAATCTGATGTTTTCTTATGCACAAATTCATATGTAGGAAATACTAGATGAACAGACAAAATTGCAGAATTGAACCACACTGGGTAAAACACACACATGCATTCACCTCAAATATCTCCCAGCTACCTCAGTTCATTGTGTGTGTTATGATTCACATCTATTCACATCTGGTGTTACAAATTTTCTTCCGATTTCAGATGACATTTTTTCTACCACTTCATAGTACTTCACAATCTGCAACCTTTCTAACACCCACAAGCACACTTCAAGTGCTCTTTAAGGTAAAATATCATATTTATTGTCATATTTATGAGTATTTCTTAAACATTTAACAAGTACAAAACTGTTCTGCAGCTTTTATTAGGTTCCCATCTTTGTGCGTATGTGTGTCACTAAGTTTTTGAATGTTGTGCCCCAATACCATTTTTTTCGTAACTCTGTGGTTTTTACACACTGTGGTGATTTTTAGGAATTCATATGTCTTGGTAGAGCAAAACTAACTGTAAATACCATGTCCTCAATCACGCTTCTCTTTCCAGTTTCTGCTGATGCCTCTTATGTAATGCCCAAAACCAACAGAAAGCCAGAGAAAAGAATCCCAGTGTTGTACTCCATAAAGGACAACCTCCTGGACATATTGCAAGGTGGAAAAGGGTGGAGAGTGGGTGTGAAAATGCAATGTGAAAGAATGCAGCACAGAAACCTTTTTTAGTTTAAAATCTTCTCCTTTGATTGTTAGCACCTTGCTACTCAAAATGTGGTCCAAGGATCAACAGCGTTAGTATCTCCCGAGAGCATGTTTGAATAGCAGACTGTTGGGCCTTTCCACAGAACTACTGAATCAAAGTTTGCCTTGCAAAAAAATTCCTCAGGTGATTCATATGCACATTAAAGTTTAAGAAGCACTGTTCTCAAATCTTATTGTGTTGTCTCTTCTCCTATCTCTTACCTCCTTGGCAACTGTCTTGCTGTGTCTTTTCCTAATGCCTCTTTCTCTTCTTCCTCTACAAAAGTTTCAAAGTTGTGATAGACCACAACTGGCCTGTAACCTGAAGAAATTTCAATGGTGGGTGAACTTTGGCTTCAGAAGGTCATTCTCATCTTGGTAGCTAGCTCCAAGGATACTACACAGAAGTAAAATAGCATCTATTCCCAAGAAACCAGGTCAAAATCATTAGAGTAAAGCTTAACTAATTCATGCAGACTCAAACAGAAAATACTGTGTCAATTTGCACAAAAATAAAATAAAATGCTTAAGCCAATCATAATAACAAATTGACACTTGTTAATAAATATAAATTTATTTCACTTTTATAAAATAGTGATGCCTAAGAACCTTAGTTGACTACAAATTCTAGATTAGTTAAATTTAGTAAATAACTTAATCTTTATGCTTTACTTTCCATACCTGCCAACTGAAAAAACTGTAATCTTCACACTCCCTGTCCCCCATCAGCTCTCCCAGAACATTCTCCCCGTTACTATTCTCAAGTCCTTATAATTGTCTTTGACTCAATTCATTTTATTGATCTCACTTTTGGAAGCCAAATAATCACTGAATTTTAACAACCCTTTTTTTTCTCAATGCCCCATATCTTTTCCATTTTTTCCATTTTCATATAAATTTCTGGGTAATATCCTTATCACCAATTACCCTGGGATACACAGACAACCTCCTATGTCATTTCTAAATTTATTGTTTTCTTACATCAGTTAGTTCTACCCCAACTTCCAGGAGATCATTGTTGCCTCCAGAGTAAATTAAAATTTATGACTGTCCCCAGGCTAAAATTTACATTTCCTGAAAATTTGGCCCCAAACTAGCATTCCAAATTTATATTGGAATCTGCATGATAGCCTTAGCAGCTCCATCTCCAACCACAGATGAGGTGACGGTCTCTATAGCTGCAGTCCTTACTATATATATAAACACACTGGAGAATCTCTAACTTCTACCTATTGCATGCCTATCTAAATCCTGCTCTCCAAAGAGACCAGCCCAGAAAACCATGTCCAAAGTACATGGTTGGTCACTTCTGGGCTGGTCGCTTTGACTTTCATTCATGTTTTGTTCTTGGTGCTATTTTCTGAGACATCCCTTGATGCTGTCTTTCATATTCACAGGTCAAAATCTTTCTTCCTTCAGGGCTCAATTCGGGAAAACCTCAGCTCACGTCAGTGTACCTGGACCATTTTTTGGTTGAGAGAGAGTTGCACAAATCTTATTTCTAGTTCATTCTAATTCTCTAATTCTCTAACCAAAATAGCATCTCGAATGTTTTATCCCCCCGTAAAGTAAATATGCTCTCCTTTTCTCTCCAAATGTACAAATTGTATCCATTCTTCAAGAACCAGTTGGAATCCACTTTCTGCATAGGTATTCAATTCCACACCACTTCTGCGACACCAGTCAACCCTCATTTTTTCACTTCCAGGTATTTTTGTTTTCTGTATTAGTCTTTATTTTCAGTTAAGACTCCTATGGTTTAATGACATTGGGCACACTTTTTCTGATTGCTTAACTCATGTTTATGCCTTACCTCCCTAACACTGCCAGAGACAAAGTCTAATTTTTTTTACATGCCTTAGAAGTTTTTCTTGTACTCTATAATATTTGTTGATTGAAGCCATAACAAGTACTCTCATTTTTTTAATGGAAGAAGAGGTTTTTCTTAATGGAAAACATTTGGTAAGTTCTAGACACTGTGAAGGTGCATGCAAATACTACAAATGCTATCCACATGCTGACAGATTAACAATGATTTTAAAAGTCACCATTAAGGATCCAATTCAAGTCTACCCACCATTAAGTTTCAATCACACAGCAGTTTCCTTTTCCAGTGTCCATTCTGTTCTCAGTTATGTTGTCTCTGTAATACTATTTAACTTTAACCATTAGAGAACAGGTTAAAATGATCCATATTTAAACTGATCTCAAAAAGCTGTTAGTGCTGATTTTTATTACAATGCTTTCTATGTTAATATATATTCAATGTGTTCATCGCTTGTCTGAAACATTATTCCACCGTATTAAACATACATGTCAGACACATGTATATCTTACATAAATATTTAATTTTATATACATGTGTAAATAGAAAGCTATTTGCTTCTAATATGTTGTGGTGAGTTTTAATATAAGAAATGTTACAAAAGAGATTCCAATATTAATAAACTTAGAATGGTCAGTAAATTTAAGTGAATGGTCAAATATAGGATAGCAAGGGAAAGCCTTTGCTGTACTCTCAAGTACTCACAGTTTAGAAGGCTGGATATGTAGAGAGACTATATTGTATGGCACCTCCCTACTCCCTCTCTTTCTTGCTCCCATTTTCACCATGTGACAAACCTCCTCACCTTCACCTTCTTCCATGATTGTAAGCTTCCTGAGGCCTCCCTAGAAGTTAAGCAAATGTCAACACCCTGCATCCTGTAAAGCCTGCAGACCTGTGAGGCAATTAAACTTCTTTTCTATATAAACTACCCAGTCTCATATATTTCTTCACAGCAATGGAAGAATGGCAGAAGTTTGGTACTGAGGAAGGCATTGCTATAAAGATACCCGAGAATGTGAAAGCAGCTTTGGAACTGGTTAATGGACAGAGCATGGAAGAGTTCAGAGGGCTCAGAAGAAGACAGGAAAGTTTGGAACTTCTTAGAGACTTGTTAAATAGTTGTGACCGAAATGCTGAGAGTGATATGAATGGTGAAGTCCAGGCTGCCAAGGTCTCAGATGGAAACGAGGAACTTACTGGAAACCGAAGCAAAGGTCACCCGTGGTGTGCATTAGTAAAGCATTTGGTTGCATTTTTTTTTCCCTGGGGATCTGTGGAAGTTTTTGACCTTCAAAGTGATGATTTAGAGTACGTGGCAAAAAAAATTTCTCAGCAGCAAAGTGTTCAAGATGTGGCTTGGCTGCTTCTCACCATCTATGCTCACATGTGGGAATAGAGAAATGACCTAAAATTGGAACTTATTTTTAAGAGAAGCAGAGCATAAAAATTTGGAGAATCTGCAGCAAAAATTTGCAAAATTGTTGGGAGAGGAATTAAGTAGGCATCAAAACAACCTATAGCTAGAGAAATTGGCATAATTGAAAAAGAGCCAAGCGCTCTAATCCAAGACAATAGGGAAAAGGCCTCAAAGGCATTTCAGAGACCTTCCCATCAGCCACTCACATCACAGGCCCAGAAGCCTAGTAAGAAAGAATGGCTTTGTAGAGCAGGCCTAAGGCCTCACTGCCCTGTGCAGTCTGGGACATTGCTTCCCATACCCTGGCTGCTCCAACTCCAGTGAGTGCTCAAATGGGCCCAGGAACAGCTTGAACTGCTACTTTGGAGAATGCAAGACATAAACGTTGGTAGCTTTTACATGGTGTTAAGCCTGCAGCTGCATAGAATGCAAGTATTAAGGAGGGTTAGCCTCCACTTAGATTTCAGAGGATGTATGTGAAAGCCTGGGTGTCCAGGTAGAAGCCTGTTACAGGGACAAAGCCCTCACAGAGAACCTCTACTGGGGCAGTGAGGAGGGGAAATGTGGGGTCAGAGCCCCCACACAGAGTTCTCACTATGGTACTGCCTAGCGGAGCTGTGGAAAGGGGGCTGCCCCTCCATATCCCAGAATAGTAGATCTACCAGCAGCTTGCACCCCATACCTGGAAAAGCCACAGGTACTGAACAAACTGTGAGAGTAGCCATAGGCTGAACCCTGCAAAGCCACAGGGGCAGAGATGTCTAAAGCCTTGGGAGCCCTCCCCTTGCATTAATGTGCCCTGGATATGGAACTCAGAATCAAAGGAAATTATTTTGGAGCTTTCAGATTTAATGATTCCCCTGTTGGGTTTAAAACTTACACGGAGCCTGTAGACCTTCTCTTTTGTGTGATTTCTCCCTTTTGGAATGGAAATGTTTATCCAGTGCACGTGCCCCCATTGTATCTTGGAAGTAATTGACTTGTTTATTTCATAGGGTTATAAGTAGAAGGGACTTAACTTGTCTCCAGATAAGACTTTGGACTTTGGACTTCTGAGTTAATGCTAAAATGAGTTAAGACTTTGAGGGGGCTATTGAGAAGAGATGATCGTATTTTGCAATGTGAGAAAGACATGAGATTTAGAGGATCCAGAGTTTGAATGATACAGTGTGGATATTCATCCCTAGCCAATCTCACATTGAATTGTAATCCCCAGTGCTGAAAGTGGGGCCTAGTGGGAAGTGTTTGGGTTATGGGAGTGGATCCCTCATGGCATGGTGATGCCTTCACAATGGTGAGTAATTTCTTATGAGATTTGGTCATTTACAAAGTGTGTAGCATCTCCCCCCTCACTCAGCCTTGCTCACATTTTCACCACGTGACGTGTCTGTTCCCCCTTTACCTTCTAGAAGCCAAGCAGATGCCAGCACCATGCTTCTTGTAAAGCCTGTAGAACTGTGAGCCAATTAAGTATATTTTCTTTATAAATTACCCAGTCTCATATATTTCTTGATAGCAATATATGATACATAGACCTGAAAAAAATCACTAAGAAAAACTTATTTTCCACATGGCTAACTAAACCTCAGCAAAAAATATTTAACATTTCTGATAATGAAAGCGAGAAAGAAAGAAGGAAAGAAAAGAAAGAAAGAAAGAAAGAAAGAAAGAAAGAAAGAAAGAAAGAAAGAAAGAAAGAAAGAAAGAGAAGAAAGAAAGAAAGAGAAAGAAAGGAGGGAAGGAGGGAAGGAAGGAGAAAGAGGAAAGAAGGAAGGAAGGAGGGAAGGAAGGAAGGAAGGAAGGAAGGAAGGAAGGAAGGAAGGAAGGAAGGAAGGAAGGAAAGAAGGGAGGGAGGGAGAGAGAGAGAGAGAGAGAGAGAGAAAGAAAGAAAGAAAGAAAGAAAGAAAGAAAGAAAGAAAGAAAGAAAGAAAGAAAGAAAGAAAGAAAGAGAAAGAAAGAAAGAAAGAAAGAAAACTGAAGGACTTGAGAAGAATTTTTTTGTAATTATTAAATCAGAAAAAAAATGAAATATGGTAATATTCAGTACTGGTGAGACACATATGCCCCATAGAGTGAGAAAGACTTTCTCCTTGATTAAACTTTAGTCAGGCTTCTCTAAACCATCTCTAGACTAAGACTGGATCTGCAACTTCCCAAGCCCCATCGCACTCCTGTGCATGTCAACCTGCATTGCCTAGTTTCAGCAAGAATCCTGCTCTCACTCAGAATCCCAAGTAAGCAGCTTTGAAGTCTTTCTCTTTACTTCTCCTGACTGGTTGATCAGGACTCCATTGGCGGCTCTATCTCCTAAATCAGCGCTCCAAAGGACAGTCCATTTAAGCACAGTAAGGACAGGTTTTGATTCTTAAGATTCTCAGTATGCCCTCTGAAGATATATGAGAGTCCCAGGCTTAAAATTACCTGTTTGAGTAATAATATTCTGGATGGAAGTTTTCTCCCCTTCTTGTTTCTGGAGATGAACTTCCAGACTCCTGGCCTGGAATTTTCTCCTGGATCTTCATGAGTCCTTTCTGTTAGAAGCTGAATTAGAGTTCCAAGCAAACAAAACTGAGTTAGAGTCCTCAGCCTCTGTTTGCAAGGTACTATTAGTGGAGAACATGGGAGCTTTTAAGTCAGACTTCTCTCCCTTCTTGAACTCCTGCTAACTATATGCTCCCCGACTATGATACTAGCTCTTTCCTTTCTTGTTGGCATGATTTTATTAAGGATAATTTGAAACTTTAGTGATCTCTTTTGGAAATATAAGATCTCTCCAAACTGGCATCTCTAAGACCACTTCCTTCCTGTTACCTCTGTTCCTCTTTCTTCCTTTCACTATTTTTGATTTTCCCTGAATCCTTTAATATGTCTCTCTTCAATCCCCCACCTCCTCTATCCCTCTGTCTGTCTCTGCCAGACTTTTCCCTGTCTACATCAGCCCCTCAACTCCCTATAATCACTGTAACTTTAGCCCTCTACCCTCATCAGGTGTTTCAAAAGATTCAGGAATACCCAAAAGTGCCCACCTGAGGCTGAAAAGGGAACAAAAAGTGTGATAGAAAACAGATTGGATATTTTATCCCCTCGGATGGGATGCAGATACATCCACACAGTTATTTAATGTCCATGAGTCACTTATCTAAAATTCAGTACACAAATCTATAAGATTACATATCAGGGTAAAATGAAAAGTCTTAAAAGTCACCTGCACAAATATTGGTAAGTTAGCCTGGCCAGGCGCAGTGGCTCCAGCCTGTAATCCCAGCACTTTGGGAGGCCGAGACGGGTGGATCACGAGGTCAGGAGATCGAGACCATCCTGGCTAACATGGTGAAACCCCCTCTCTACTAAAAAATACAAAAAACTAGCTGGGCGAGGTGGTGGGCGCCTCTAGTCCCAGCTACTCTGGAGGCTGAGGGAGGAGAATGGCGTAAATCCGGGAGGCGGAGCTTGCTATGAGCTGAGATTCGGCCACTGCACTCCAGCCCGGGCGACAGAGCGAGACTCCATCTCAAAAAAAAAAAAAAATTGTGTTAGCCTTCATATTGAGTAGGTAAATTTATTTCATCTGCCAGAAACACAATTGAGATTAAAAAATAATAATAAAGTGTAGATAAACCTGTGATATGTTTTGAATGCTTTATGCCCTCCAAATCGCATGTTAAAATGTGACCTCCAATGTTGGTGGTGGGCCTAATGGGAGGTGCTTGGGTCATGGGGTTGGACCCCTTATGAATGGCTTGGTGTTGTCTTCACAGTAATGAGTAAGTTTTCTATGGGTTCACACAAGAACTGGTTGTTTAAAGGAGTCTGAAACTTCCTTCTTTCTCTCTTTCTCCCTCTCTTGCCATGTGATATGCCAGCTCCCACTTCATTTTCTGCCATTATTGTAACCTTCCTGACTTCCTGAGGCCTCACCAGAAGCAGGTGCTGGTGCCATACTTGTATAGCCTACAGAACTGTGAACCAAAATAAACTTCTCTAGAAATTATCCAGTCTCAGGTATTCCTTTATAGCAATAGAAATGGACTAACACAGAAAAATGGTACTAAGGAATAGGGCATTACTATAAAAATACCTGAAAATGGGGAAGCAGCTTTGGAACTGGGTAATGGGCAGAGGTTGGAAGAGTTGGGAGGGCTCAGAAGAAGATAGGAAGATAGGGGAAAGTTTGGAACTTCTTAGAGATTTGTTAAATGTTTGTGACCAAAAAGAAGGCTTGGAAGCTTCACCCAAGATTTCAGAAGATATTTGGGAAAGCCCAGGTGTCCAGGCAGAAGCCTTCTGTAGGGGAAGAACCTCTACTAGGGCAGTACAAAGAGCTCCCTAATGGGACACTGCCAAAGGTATCTGTGGGAAGGTGGCCACCACCTTCCAAACCCCAGAATGGTAGACCCACCAGCAGCTTGTGCCCTGTGTCTTGAAAAAATGGAAGCGCTCAACTCCAACCCATGAGACCTGCTGTGGGGACTGCACCCTGAAAACAAAAACAAAAACAAAAACAAAAACAAACAAAAAACAAAAAAACACCACACACACAACAAGTGTGTTTTTTGCTGTTTTTTACCTGCTTTAGTGTTCTATTTTCTGGATTTAAGTTCTGCAAAGTGGCAGAACTGTCCAAAGCCTTGGGAGCCCACCCTTTGCACCAATATGCCTTGGAAGTGGGACATGGAGACAAAGGAGATTATTTTGGAGCTTTAAGATTAAATAACTGCCCTGCTGGGTTTCAGAATTGTGTAGGGCCTGTTGCCTCTTTCTTTTGGCTGATTTCTCCCTTTTGGAATGGAAATGTTTACCTAATGCTTGTATCACCATTGCATCTTGGAAGTCAACTTAGATTGTTTTTGATTTAGCTCAAAATAGCTCAGAAGTGGGAGGAACTTGCCTTGAGTCTCAGATGAGACTCTGAACTTTGGAATTTGGAGTGATGCTGGAATGATTGAAGACTTTTGGAGACTATTGGAAAGAGATTATTATATTTTGAAATGATATGGTTTGGATGTTTTATCCCCTCCAAATCTCATGTTGAAATGTGACCACCAATATTGAAGGTGGGCCTAGTGGGAGGTGTCTGGGTTATGGGGACAGATCCCCCATGAATGGTTTGATGTCATCTTCATTGTAATGAGTAAATTCTCAGTCTATGAGTTCATATGAGATCTAGTTGTTTAAGAGAGCCTGAAACTTCCTTCTCTCTCTTGTTCCCTCTCTTGCTGTGTAGTATGCTGGCTTCCCTTTTAATTTCTGCCATGGTTGTAACCTTCCTGAGGCCTCACCAGAAGCAGGTACTGGTGCCATGTTTGTATATCCTGCAGAACTGTGAGCCAAATAAACTACTTTTCATTATAAATTACTCAGTTTCAGATATTCCGTTATAGCAATGCAAATGGACTGACAGAAAACTGGTACCGAGAAGTTGCTACAAAGATACCTGAAAATATGGAAGCAGCTTTGAAACTGGGTAACAGATAGAGGTTGGAAGAGTTTGAATTACACAATATTAAGTATTCCCTGATAGCAACACATAATGAACTAACACAACCAGTGAGTTTGTATTGCTGTTTTTACCTACTTTAGTGTTCTATTTTCTGGATTTAAGGATCTCTTCTCCCCTTTCTCTTAAGTTATCTATAATTCATAACAATGTAGTAGATTATACTTTTGTACACAGAAATGAACCACTTACTTTTTCTCCCTTTTTGACCCCTCTAGAATTCAGAAACTCTTATTTAACTTTTGCAAATAACTATATTCTTATTTTCATGGCAACTAGTGGTCTATCAATTTTGTTGATCTTTTCAAAAAACCACCTCCTGTATTCTTGATTTTTTGAATGGTTTTTTGTGTCTCTATCTCTTTCAGTTCTGCTCTGATCTTAGTTATTTCTTGCCTTCTGCTAGCTTTTGAATGTGTTTGCTCTTGCTTCCCTGGTTCTTTAATTGTGACGTTAGAATGTCAATTTTAGTTCTTTCCTTCTTTCTCTTGTGGACATTTAGTGCTATAAATTTCCCTCTGCATGCTGCTTTAAATATGTCCCAGAGATTCTGGTTCGTTGTGTATTTGTTCTCGTTGGTTTCAAAGAACATCTTTATTTCTGCCTTCATTTCGTTATGTACCCAGTAGTCAATCAGGAGCAGGTAGTTCAGTTTCCATGTAGTTGAGCAGTCTTGAGTTAGTTTCTTAATCCTGAGTTCTAGTTTGATTGCACTGTGGTCTGAGAGACAGTTTGTTATAAATTCTGTTCTTGTACATTTGCTGAGGAGTGCGTTACTTCCAACTATGTGGTCAATTTTGGAATAAGTGTGATGTGGTGCTGAGAAAAATGTATGTTTTCTTACTCAAATTTTTATTTCATTTGGAGCTTCAATAGATTATATGAGGCCCAGTCTCACTGGGGTTATTGCCACTGGGTAGGGAAATCTGCTTTACTCAATCTAAAAGTCTAAGTGTTAATATCATCCATAAATACCCTCACAGGCACACACAAATATAATGTTTAACCAAACATATGACTTGCATTATGAATATGGGTGCTCCTGTATTGGGTGCATATATATTTAGGATAGTTAGCTCTTCTTGTTGAATTGATCCCTTTACCATTATGTAATGGCCTTCTTTGTCTCATTTGATCTTTGTTCATTTAAAGTCTGTTTTATCAGAGGCTAGGATTGCAACTCTTGCTTTTTTCGTTTTCCATTTGCTTGGTAGATCTTCCTCCATCCCTTTGTTCTGAGCCTATGTGTGTCTCTGCACATGACATGGGTCTCCTGAATGCAGCATACTGATGGGTCTTGGCTGTTTATCCAATTTGCCAGTCTGTGTATTTTAATTGGAGCATTTAGCCCATTTACATTTAAGGTTAATATTGTTGTGTGAATTTGATCCTGTCATTATGATGTTAGCTGGTTATTTTCCTCGTCAGTTGATACAGTTTCTTCCTAGCATCAATGGTCTTTACAATTTGTCATGTTTTTGCAGTGACTGGTACCGGTTGTCCCATTCTATGTTTAGTGCTTACTTCAGTAGCTCTTGTAAGGCAGGTCTGGTGGTGACAAAATCTCTCAGCACTTGCTTGTCTGTAAATGATTTTATTTCTCCTTCATTTATGAAGTTTTGTTTGGCTGGATATGAAATTCTGGGTTTAAAATTCTTTTCTTTAAGAATGTTGAATATTGGTCCCCACTCTCTTCTGGCTTGTGGAGTTTCTGCCAAGAAACTCCTCCAATTAATTTAAAGTTTCATATTTATTAATGTGATAACATTTATAATTATAAAATCAAATTGCATAAATGTTTTAAATATTTAGATTTAAATAGCCCTCTACCCCAAACTTTCATTCTCATCCACACGATGCAGCCATTTTGAAATCATTTGAACTGTTTCCACTGGTATTTACTTCATTTAAAAATAACCTAATAATCTTTCTTTCTTTCCTTTTTTAGATATTATTTATAGATTTATTATAATAAATAAGGTGTCGCTATACTAATGGATATGTTTGAGGACTGGCAAGCTTCATTCTAAGATCATATAGAACTCAGTCATTTTATTGGTAGGCCACTATAAATAGCATTTATAATGTTTTCACTTTTTAATTGTGTTTAAGGAAAATTCTCTAATCTCTTGTGGAGGCGGGGGAAGTTGGAAGTGGAATGAAAAAAAATTGAAGGAGCAAGTCACATCTTACATGGATGGCAGCAGGCAAAAAGAGAGAGCTTGTGCAGGGAAACTCCTA